>NC_136071.1:735524902-736124902 GCF_964261635.1 Lissotriton helveticus | reverse complement strand
TTACTTTAGCAGGAATTTCTCAGTTGAACACCGTACACAGACCAGTTGTTTCATAGATTTACATTATACATTTAAATTGATAGGCAAAATGAAAATTTGCTCTCAATGAACAATATTTTGGAAATGTGCTGAAGAAAAGATCTGAGCTCAACGACGCATTTTCATTACATCTAGGCCTAGGAATCAGTGCACCTCCTTAATCAAACTGAGAAGGCACCTACAAAGTTATGATCATCTGTAGGAGAAAGTTCACTGTACATTATTACTGAATGTGTTTGTCAACAACCTAACATCCTGTGGGGCAAGTACATGCCACTTTACGGTCACCATCGAGTTCCACCCTATGAGGGGTGCCCTACTCCACAGATGGACGTAAACAAGTGCTGTAACAATGGAGCACATATATGCCTACCAAAGTACATCAGGCCATGAAAAATAAAAAATAAATTACCCACACCTGCAGTTCTAATGACTTGAAAAATCTATGTGCCTAACTTCTTCGTTATCACTTACGAGAATACCTTCAAATATGTGAGTTCTGTAGGTCTGCTGTATAAAAAACCTTTATATGATTTAATAGGCTAAATGTTTGCTCCATGTAGAACACACATCTAGTCCACATATTGGGTATACATGACCCCTGGCTTGCCTCTCAGGTCACTAATTCCACTATCATTCGGGTGGAGGCAGGAATAGCTCAGTTCATATTTAAAAACTCACTTTAATAAATATATGACTAAAATAGGATGTGACAGCACAATGTCATTTATAGACAGAGGTTTTCCATTGAAACTGCCACAAACTTTTTCCATTGCTCATAAAACTTTATAGCATACAAACGATAGCTTGAGAAAATTATGGTTCGGCAAATATTTATCATTTGCAAATCAACAAGTTAAAAAAATATGATTTTGTTGAGCCTATTAAAATCCTTGCTGCCATCTCACTTCAGAATTACAAAAGAGTGCTTACCCAGCTACTAAAATATATTTTGAAATATTTGTACAGTTCATTTACAATTGGTTTAAATGTTGTGTGCCCAACACGATTGTCAGGCAGTTCACTTTACAAAATCCTCCAACTTTGCAGTTAGAAAAAGGAAAGTAAACACCAATCACCAGAATAAAACAATCAGCAGTTTGTAAGAAGACATAAGCTGGCATTTGACCTCGGTCTTTGAAGCATAGCAAATGTGGCAAAACAAAATCAAGATTTAAAGCCCTCTTTATTGCTCGTTCACTTTCTGAATGAACAGAACACATATTCTTTGCCAGCTCAAGCTTTCTCGCTAGACCCGGCCAGTAGACCCTAAAAGTAGCTAGCCCCCATAGCAGTGCAAACCTAGCCAAAAGGCAGTGCAGCACTGAACATATATACCTCAAAGACAAGCACAAAGTCAACAAGTGAATGAAGAGGTATTTGGTTTGTGGATGGTATGATGTGGTCTTCTTTACAGAGGTGATTCTTCAATTCTTAATTAAATTGAAGCAACTTTGGGGCGGTCCCGATGGGCTATGGGAATGTTGTCCTAAATTCTGGGTGCACAGATAGAAAAGGTAAAATGCCTTCTTTTTTTCTTATTTTACATTACGTAGTCCGCAGACCGATTGTGTCTTGGCTGCGGGTTTGTCAAAAACCACCATATGGTGAGCTTGTCTGCAAGATAAGTGGGGCGCTGGTTGTGATGGCTTTGTAAATGATGCAGCAGGTTTTGAAGATGGTGTGTGCAGGCAAGGGAAGTGAATAGAGTTCCATCAGGATGGGGGTGATGTGATCATATTTCTTTAGGCCCTGAATGAGACATGCTGTGCAGTGTGGAAAGTCCTTGAGGGGTGCCAGTATGGAATCTGGGGGACCATGGAGTGAGGCATTACCACCATCCAGATGCAAGAGTATGAGGGTTTGAGAAGCATGTCTGAATTTGCTTTCAGGTAGAAATGATTTCACTTTCTTTAGAAAAGAGAGCTGGTACCAGGCCACCTTAGTGTTTTGGCAAGGTTTTCCTTGTGGGTGAGATTGACTTGGAATTCAGGGTAACACTTGAGGTTGGAAGCCGCCATAGTTCAAGTCATTGAGCTATATTTGTGAGGTTTCTTGTTTGTTATACTTGGCAAATAACAGGAAATCTTTCTTGGTTTGGTGGAGCTCAAGTAGGCGCTGGTCTGGGTGATGTACATGCAGTATTTGAGGCACTGGATGTCTGAAGCAGAGGAGACTTTCAAGAAGAACTGTGTATCCTTGGAATACTGACAACTCTTGATGCTGTTATCTGCAAGTACAGCACCAACTATCTCCATTTTGAAGTTTAAGACAGGAAACAGTATGGAAGCTTGAAAGACCCAGAGGGTAATAGGGATCTTGTGGGACCTGGAGGTGCACATGTGAACAAAATGGCGTAAGTTGGAAATGAAGGAGAACTAGTGGAAGGGCATTGCTTGTGAATCCCATTTGAAACTCTATTGTAAGTAGAATTCGCTCTCACCTTAAAAAACTGACTACTATGTCCATCAACTCAGGCCAGGTTCCCAAGAAATGGAAACACTATGGGGCTCCCCATACGCAACAAACACACGCTAGACCCCTCCATCCTGGATAATCTCAGACCCATCAGTTTGGTCTACCTTTCTGCGCTAAAGTTCTCGAAAAACACTTGAATAATTTGCTAACTGGTTTCATTGAGCCAACAACGTGCTCCACTCCTTCCCATCTAGTTTCAGGGCTAATCAGTCTACCGAGTCCACCCTACTCCATTCAGGAGGAACTCTCAAACAGAACGCTGACAAAGGTCAGACCTCTGCAGGGATGTGGAATTTTTAAAAAAGTCTACTTGTCCAGGGGACTAAAAGCAACAGAAAACTACTTGTCCTGTAAAAAGATCAGCTTGTCCCAGCTGTTGCCTAAATGGATTTGCTGGTCTCTGGGTGCTAAACCTATTGGTTCTTTGTTCTCACACACCATAGGCTTAAGCATCCCCATACACCTGACACAGACTTATGAGTTCCTTCCCTCAACTCTTACAGTATAGCATAAATTACCTTCACCCTCTATTTTTTTAACACACCATGCTTCCCCCCTGCTCTCCCACAACAACCTGCATGTTCCCTTTTGTCTATTCTCTCACAATGCAGTCTTCCATTTTTGCTTCACTATTCCACAATGGAGGCTCAATTCCTTTTATTGCCACTTTCTCATCACAGGTCCAAGCTTGCTTATGGTATCCACTCGGTCACCAGCAGCGCCATTCTCCATTTGCTTCCAATCTTTCACCACAGGCTGGCTCCAGAACTCTTGCTATATCAGTCACCTACCTTTAGCTACATACCAATTTTTCTTCCAATTTCTAACCATTAGCAGGCTCTCTTCTTTCTGCACACACCAGATGCCCGTTCCCATTCATTCTCCAGCATACTGGCTCAAAATCACCCTTTTGTTTCGTGGCAACTGTTCCTGCTCCCTTACCACCTACTCACAGACCTTAGGATGCTTAGAACTCCTTTTTCAACATGTGATTTGAGCTGTGCTTGCCAGTGGTAAGACTTCTTCACAAAGTGGAATGCAGTCAGAGGGGAAAACACTTGCATCCCAACGACCTACTATTGCACTGGAAAGAACGCCAAAAAGTAATTTTTCAATAGTCATCTGAAGTGGTAATAGCCACCGTGATAATGCTCCAAAATAAGTTGCTCTTTTTTTGGCACTAGACTAAGTGGGAGCAAAGTAGACAGTGTTTTGGTGTCTTGGACTTGATAAACAAATAGCAATAATTTACTTCATTTTTTCCAACAACATGGGTTTGAGAAAAATTGCCCATGGTAGTTGCTGATACAGTTAAAACGAAAAGTTGTATGAAGCTGTAGGTGCAGGATTTTTTTTAACAATATAAAGGACATTATCCTGACTGCAGTTGGAAATGGAAAAGGCATGCAAATGTTGCGGCTATAACATTTTCTGATAGTCACAATACCCGCCATCAGTCATGACACATTAATGTAGATTAACGACTGAGAAAGAACACTCCACTCTGTGCCAGATTAGCATTTGGAAACCGTGCATAAGATTTATTTTTTGTGTGCACATTTAACTGTAACACAGTTAACTGTAACACGAATTAGCATACTCTTAAATAGACCTGTAAAAAATGTACTTCCTTTTTAGTTGTGATTCCACAGGTTGAACTGGAATTTACCCTGCATGTAAAAATGTGTCAGGTGCACTTTTGGCAGTCCTTGATTCTTGCATCCTCGGTTTACAGTGTAAGGCAGAGGTCTTCAATCTTTTGGATGCAGAGACCCCTCTGTCGACATTTTCAGGTGTGAGGACCCCCTCATGAACAAAATTTCCAAATCTTTAGGCAGAATCTGCACATGCATCAAACTCCAGCTCTGGTCCAGGCAGCAAAACAAGTTTTGGTCCCAGAGCAGGAGTGGGCAAAAAGCCTGGATTCATGGCTTGGCCAGTGGCGCAGGATAACAAACGGTTTCCTAAGCCTACATACTCAGGGGCAGATTTACAAGCCCCCTGTGCCACCACTACATCACTTTTTGTGACGTATTGGTGGCGCAGGGGGCCCCTCCATATTTACAAGGAGAGGAAAAGCCACCCTCCGTGACTTTTCCTCTCCTCGTAAGTACGGCCCCTTCACATGCAGCACTGTGCGTGGAAGAGGAGTTCCATGGGTGTTGCTGTGGGTGTTCCCACACAACACCCATTGAACAAGACACATCTCCATATTTACAAGAAATCGTAAATCAGGAGATGCGTGTGAATGCTACGCCACTGAGGCGCAACGAGGAGAAATGCTTACGTGTCTCCTCATTTTTCCTCTTTCAATGCGGGCTGCATTCTACAGCAAACATTGAAAGAGGAAAATGTCTGTAATGATTGTATTTGTGCAGGAAGGTGCCCCTTCCTGCACAAAAACAATCTCCCCAAGACGCAGACTTCCTTGCACCATGGTGCAAGGGTGCCTGCGCCGGCGCATGGCTGAAGCTTGTGCGCCAGCGCAGGGGAAGGACAGAGATGCGACATATTCTTGTAAATATGTTGCATCTCTCTGCTTTCCAAACTAACAGACATGACTTGCTGCACCATGCTGTGTTACTGGTTGTAAATCTGCCCGAAAGTGCTTTAAAATCTTTACAACTCCATCACATCCACAGGAGCAAATTCTCACTAGTGCCGAGATGCAATGGGACTTGTATATAATGTTTTTATAAGATAAATTATTCTTATAATAGAAATTGGCAAAAGTGAAAAACATTTTGGGGCAGATTTACAAGCCACTTTTGCGTCACTTTTAACATGGAAAAAGTGACGCAAAAGTGGCGCAATGGGCTTGGAAATCCACCCCTTGGTGTACAGAAAAAAACCTTTTAAGATGTATGAATGTCTTTTCTGTTCTTGGTTAATTTCATTTGTTGCTGACCTGTGACATTCTTAACTTCCTGGAGTTTTATTCACAGCTGCTGCGTGATAAAACTGTTTAAATGTAAGGAATAGGCAGAGTGGGGGCCCAGGAGGTAATGAGCCCCCTGTGCGGCGGGTAGGGGTGAGTTAACGGCATTGTGCGTGTAGCCCAGTACTGGAATAGCATGAGGTTTGAGGCGCATTAGAAGAGCCACGAGTGAGGCCCAATCCACGAACTGAAGGGCTTCTACGGGGCGGGGTTGGGGTGCACGGGAAGAGATGTTTCTCTAGGTACCGTGATAGTACCGGTCCAATGTTGTGCCGCAGTAGGGATGCATGCGACTTCTGCCCGCTTTCGGCACCACTCTGGAAATAGGGGCAGCGAGCCGACACAGCAGGGTCCCGGCCAGTGAACTCATCAGAGCCCGAAGCCATGGAGACTGGCGTGAAGCAGCAGCGGAGGCCGCAGACGCCGACCTTCCTTCCTTCCAGTGCCTTCCCGGCCCCATTGCACTCTATTGGTCGAGATCGGGCGAGGCAGCTACGGAGTGGTGTACGAGGCGCAGGCCCAGCGCTCTGGGTCCCGGGTGGCAGTGAAACGCATCTGTTGCGACGCACCCGAGAACAGCATGGGGAGAGAAGCGGAATGCCCAGGTAGGCGTTGAGGCAGCTATCGGAGGGCGACGGCAGACACAAAAACGGGCGAGACATGCAGGACAATCATTTTTATATACCGACACCCCCGGACTCTGAAATCGACGCTGCCTGTCTCCAAAATGGCACCTGCAGAGGACATAATGCCTCCTGATAACTCCGGGCCATCTCAACAGCCAGTCCCTCGCCAAGGAATCTTTTCCTATGCTGCGTCCCCCCTCTGACTCTATTCCATGGAATCCTGCTCTGGATTCTTGACTTTCCTGACTTTTGTGCTTCCCGCCTGAGATGGTCTCCGTCTATACCCACCACGAGGACCCACCATTTTGTCTGACCTTTGTTCCCTTCCTTCTTCCATCAGCACTCCTCCTGATGACCCTTGAACGTTTTTCTCTTTTTGCTGGGGGGCTTTAAATATATATGTAAATATGTATTATATAATTATCCAAGCCTAATTGCTGTTAAAATTTAATCCTGTGTGAATTTACTATTTGTTTATATAGAACTCTAACCACTAGTATATGTAGTAGACTTTTGTACTTACTATCATTCCTATGTGATTTTAGAGTTTATCTGTTTGTATCTCTTCCTTGAGTGACTTTACACCTTGTACATTTGCAATTTGTTTCTGTTTGCATCTCTTATGTAACTCATGTAATCCAAAGTCCTTATGTAACGCAACTGGTTCTTTTGTAAAGCGCTCTGACACCTTCGGGTAATGTTCGCGCTATATAAAATCGCATTAAATAAGTAAATAAAAAAACTGAAAAAAAATAAAGCCGGTGTAACCAGTTTACAAAGGCATGTAAATATGCAAATGGTCTTTAAAGACCTGTCAAAATATCGGGTGTGCCGGAGATAAGACTCCAGATACTGCCCAGCACACAGTAGCCGGAGCTGCACTGCAGCGGCCCCGGCTGAGACACAGACTAGGTGGAAGGAGGGGCTGAAGCCCTTGTAGCTCTACGGGCCTGGGCAGAAGTTTGACTGGGAATGCACGACCCCCTTTGTAACACTCCACGCCCCCCCCCCCCCCCCCTACATGCCCCCCCCCCCCGTGGTCGCGCCCCACAGTTTGAAGACCCCTTGTGTAAGGCAAGACAGGGGTCGGAGCTGTAGTCAATATGGAAACTCACTTGGCACGCTGCTAACAATCGCAAGGCAGACATCTGGGTTTCCCTTGGCAGACTTGGTTAGCTAATGACAAAGCAGTGACGGTGGCAATTGAAGACTGACGGAGTCCGTTCCTTCCAGCCCTAGAACAATCCCGTTTTACTCTGTATTACATCAACAAATCTTTCATATTGCCTCCACTACTTTCATTTTTTCTTGCACCAATGCTTCACGATCTTCAGAAGCCTTGCAGACTCCTAAAAGCACAGCCCACCCACCAGAGGTGAAGGTGTGCAATAAAGAACTGCTTTACACTGGCTCAGTGGGAATAAATAAAAATCAGTATTTGGATCTTTGAAAGTGAGAAGAGTCAACGGTGTCGTGTGTAACGTCCTTGTGTTTCTTCAGTGCTCTTGTGTGTCCACTGCGCCCTGGGCTCTCTGATTTTTTTGTGAGAAAGGGAGCTACCCCATAAGACTACCCTCAGTACGTTTCGCAAATGTGGAAAAACATTTTTAAACAAAATAGGTAACCTGCACCCCAAAGGAAAGACAAGCATTGGAAATGCAATAGGTCTCGCAGCATTAGAGTTAGTGCTTTTAGAATTGTTTATGGGTTTTTTTTGTAAATCTTTAGCATTTTTGTTTCCTGTAGCCAATGCTAAAGAATTATAAATAGAAAAAGCCATAAACAAATCTAAAAGCTCTAACTCAAATGCTCCGAGACCTATTGCACTGTGTGAGGGTGAGGGGTTGAGGGTGAGTGAGGGTGAGTGAGGGTGAGTGAGGGGTTGAGGGTGAGTGAGGGTGAGTGAGGGGTTGAGGGTGAGTGAGGGTGAGTGAGGGTGAGGGTGAGTGAGGGTGAGTGAGGGTGAGTGAGAGTGAGGGTGAGTGAGGGTGAGTGAGAGTGAGGGTGAGTGAGGGTGAGTGAGGGTGAGGGTGAGTGAGGGTGAGTGAGGGTGAGTGAGGGTGAGTGAGGGTGAGTGAGGGTGAGTGAGGGTGAGTGAGGGTGAGTGAGGGTGAGTGAGGGTGAGTGAGGGTGAGTGAGGGTGAGTGAGGGTGAGTGAGGGTGAGTGAGGGTGAGTGAGGGTGAGTGAGGGTGAGTGAGGGTGAGTGAGGGTGAGTGAGGGTGAGTGAGGGTGAGTGAGGGTGAGTGAGGGTGAGTGAGGGTGAGTGAGGGTGAGTGAGGGTGAGTGAGGGTGGGTGAGGGTGGGTGAGGGTGGGTGAGGGTGGGTGAGGGTGGGTGAGGGTGGGTGAGGGTGGGTGAGGGTGGGTGAGGGTGGGTGAGGGTGGGTGAGGGTGGGTGAGTGTGAGTGAGTTAGGGTGAGGGGTTGAGGGTGGGTGAGGGTGAGGGGTTGAGGGTGAGTGAGGATGAGTGAGGGTGAGTGAGGGGTTGAGGGTGAGTGAGGGTGAGTGAGGGTGAGTGAGGGTGAAGAGTGGTATACAATTACAATAGGGTGTGGCTACACCCAATGTTTAGCCCAGGTACCACCTTGCGGGCCTAGCAGCAGTGCGCATGGAGGACTGCATTGCCCCCAGCGCGATGGTTCATATGGCAGCAGGAGTGGATTGAGAGGCGAGACCTAACAAGCTGTAGGACGGACATTGCTCACTTAACTAAATACCATGTATCCCATCCAACAATTCCCAATGTTCACGTCCCGAGCCTGCATCCGGAATGCCAAACTAGACCCCTGGGTGCCTGGTTATTCAGAGGGTACCACCTGGCTGCAGGGCCTGGTAACACCATGTTACCAAATGACCCCACTGTTTCCAATTCCTTCTCATGCATACTCAAACTGGAACTTACCTCTCTGTGCGTAGTGCAGGATTTTAGGAGAAGTTTATTTTAAAGTGTACACACATAGCCCCACAGACTCATTACCCAGACCTCGCCAATTCAGTTCTTAAGGCAGACATGCAACGAACACTTCTAATGAGTTCTTAATTTGTACCGGTGGTTGCAGAGCCGGGCTATATTTTATCTCGTCAGACTTTGGCCCAGAGCAAGCGAGAGAAAGCCAGAGAATGGGAAATAACGAGGCGGAGAAACATAGTAGAAAAAAACGGTGACTCGGACACCCCGGTGTTCGGCAACGCCTGCGCCGAGCTCCTTTCGAGAAACGTTAGACACCTGGACCTATGTATTCATGTGCACAGCATTTGGGCCCTTAGCCCTACTGCGAGCACTCTAGCTTTCATTGAGACGGGGGCGAGGCTAGCGTCCTGCATTTCGCAAAAAAACATGAGCACCTACACTTTTACAGGGTGAACAGAAGATGACGAACTGACTAGGGTTTGCGATCAGTTTACAGCAGAAACGAGCTGAAAGCGGTGAAAATTGCTTTCAATTTCTATTATTGTTCATGTTCTGCAGACAATTTGGACTGGCCTAGTGTAATAGTTTAAATTGTTCTCATGGATATAAAATGAGAGTGAAATATACCTAACAAAAAAGTTAACAAATGTATTCTTGTACTCGAATCCTGCTACTCCATTTTGTTTACGGCACTGCGCGCACCTGAATAAGGGGGGGGGGGGGGCGACAGTTCTAATGACCTACTTACGCCTGATTTGGTGAAACTCGAGGACTGCTTCGTATAAGGTACGAACCTGTGCAGGGCATGCTGAAGCTTGGGGTTACCCCGTGGCCGATTGTGCGCGTTGCTGGAAGTAGCGACCAAGTAGAGGCGTCTCTACACTTCCTGCCAAGCAATAAAGGGTCAGGCATTACCTGCTCCAGTTTCCCGGATCCACGCCTGCCGGCCTCATCCAGTCCGTATTTTTTTTTTATTTACGCTCTACATCTGGTTTTCCCTATAATCTTATGACATGAGTACTACAAGTTCCAGAATGCAAAGCAAAATAAAGGCCGAGGCGAGTGACTCGGTAACTCACCTTCGCAGTGGAAATGAATCTCCACCTTTGAAAACTTACTGAAAAGTAGAACTCTATTAACGCTCACATTGGCCTTTGGCTCTTAACGCAGTCAGCAATAACTATATGACCTCAGGAGAATGAACATATTAATACGAGGACCGCCGGAGTGCTCAACGGACCTTACTGAGGTGAAAGCTTCGGTTCAGAACGGTTTTATAGGATGAACGCACCGTAATATATAAGATTATATGGTGCATGTCAACTTGGCATCACGAGCCAACAAACACATCGTGGTTTGGCAGTATCGAACACCTGCTGTACCCTTACAAGATACTGAGACACTCGCAGCAAGCAAATGTATAGGTTCGGGAATATAATGCTAGAACTGCGTACACTAGAACAGTCATCAGTTTTTATTAGCACACACGTTTACCCGCAAAAGAAAAGTTAAATTAGAAAGTCGGAGGGTCCGTAAACTTACTCAAGAATTTTAAGAAACAGCACTTTTAAATAGGGGGGGGGGGGCAGAGAACGGCAAAGATCTTTCTAGCAGAAAAAAACGGTCCAGCAAAACATTTAAAGCAGAACTTTTTGTAAAAGAAAAATATCCATACATTACATGATCCAGATAGCAAACTCACCTGGGGGAGAATCTTCTAACAAGCTCGGCATTGCGTGGCGGGAGGGGGCGGGGGGAACGTCGGAGGGGGGGAGGAGAAGTCTGGGCAGGCAGGATGACTCAGGGGAGGGGGCGGAGCGGGGCAGAGCGGCATGTGGGTGTGAAGAAGCCGGCCCTTTGAAGTGAAGCTAAGCTTCACTTCAAAAGGTGTCGGAGGAATGCGGGCGGCTGTGCACGCGCTTTTAAGCTCAATGCACATGCGCATTGAGCTTAAAAGTCACGGGCACTGCAAGGAATCGCCACGATTCCTTGCAAGTTAGATAAAGTCTGGATGAGCCCCTATAGTCTCGCTTGCTCGATGCGCATCGACAGGCGAGACCTAAAAAACTAGTGGTACACTTTCTTAGCAACAGGCAGTTTAACCCTCTGCGCTGCCTTAGGATCAAACTTTCCACTAGAGAAACCTCCGGTCTCTTTCCAGGAAGCGGATTTATCACGGGACTTCTCTTGACATTTGAATTGATGTCTGGAAGTTGCTGGGGGCCAGGAACGAGGCAGCAGGTGCTAAAATTATCACATTTTCAAAAAGGACGCCCTCACCCCATGTCAACGCCCGGTGCATTCACTGGCCCTGGTCGGACCCTCAAGCCAGAGTGCATCAATGAATTCCAACATATTGCTGCAGAAGGAATAAAATGAAAGGGCGCTAAACTGTAGTCACGGTCATCCTACACTCTCATAAACGGAGTCTAACCTTTGGGAGGGACATGAATTGTTATGTGCAAAAATAACAATTTTAAGGATACAGGATTAAGGATACTGCGCTAACAAAGGGAGAGGAGTTGGCCTAACGGCTAAGGCGCTCGACCTCGGTTCGAGTCTCGGTAACAACGCCAAAACCTCCTGTGATTCTGGGCAAATCACTTAATCTCCCCGTGCCTAAAAATGAAAGTGTGTGTCCTCATGTAAAAAAACAAAAAAAAAACGTAACTTGTGCTATGTAAAGCGCTCTGATACCCGATTCTGTTCGGGTCTAGTTCGCGCTATATAAAACTCTATATAAAAAAAAATGACCATAGCTCTGCAACGCCCCACAGACGCCAAAGGCCACGCACAAGAGAACTACTATCTATCCCGTAAACCTTAAAACATACATCACCGAAAACCACCCAGTCAGCAATCCTTAAATTGCTCGCACTTAGTCTTCGTAAACTGCTTTCCAGCTAATTTCCCTATTATTGACTTTTTCCTTTTGTAATTCATAAATTTACAGAAAGACAGCTCAAAACAATACACCCTTGCCCCACCCACCCCCACCACTGGTTACCTCGTATGCTCAGTATTCCACCCAGTCCACCGTCCTGTCGCACCTCAAAAAAAACGGCCACCCACTCTGAATGTTCCAAGTAAATGGTCCCTGGGTTGGATTAAAATGAAACATTTGTCCCATGCCGAGGAGGAGAGCAGCAGCGAGTGCACAGAGGGAGGTGGACGACTGGGAAATAAATGGAAAAACTCGAGGCAGTGGCATGCACCAGAGTAACGGCCCGTCGGGCAACAAGAATTCAAGGCAGTCGAATTTGCCATTAAGGCTTGAGACCACTGCAGCTTGTTTCCAATACTCTGTTGTCTCCGGGCCGATCGATCGGCAGTCTCTCTTCCAGGCCCTTGGTCAGGCTGGGTAGAGTTTAATCTTATTTCGGATCCCCCAGTCCTGCAGCTTTAGTGGGCCCTCTGCTTCAGCGCTGCGCCCCGCGTTTTATGCTGCCTCAGTCATGCTCCAATAGCAGCGATGAGACCCCGCGCTTTCTGCAGCCACAAGCTACATAACATTTGACTCGGTCCGTCACAGCAGGCGCACCAGTTCTAATTTCAGTGCGATCTGCAAGCGGAGTAAAATAGAACACTTTTGAACACTAGCAGTGCCATATGGCGGGCACTATGGCAGTACTTATTTTTAGGTCCCATGGGGCAACAGGGTCAGAGCTGATTTGCATAAAGCCATTATCTGACCCAGGGTGGTGTGGAGTGCAAAAAAACGATGGATTTGGGCCCAGATCTTTGGACTGGGGGAGTGTGTGACATTGATCCACATTCAGTCCATCACTTGTTGTTTTTTGCAATTGCCGCCCTAAGTGCGCTGGGGATGCCCAGACGTGGGTCCCAGGCACTCCACACCACTTGGAGTCAAGCTAGCCGGGCTGAAGAGAGGTGTTACCTCGAAACCGGTCCGGTCCTCGGATGCTTGATTCCGGTCTGGGAAAGATATGGCTGTTGTAGTTCGGACTGGACTGTTCCCATGGGGCAACAGGGTCAGAGCTGATTTGCATAAAGCCATTATCTGACCCAGGGTGGTGTGGAGTGCAAAAAAACGATGGATTTGGGCCCAGATCTTTGGACTGGGGGAGTGTGTGACATTGATCCACATTCAGTCCATCACTTGTTGTTTTTTGCAATTGCCGCCCTAAGTGCGCTGGGGATGCCCAGACGTGGGTCCCAGGCACTCCACACCACTTGGAGTCAAGCTAGCCGGGCTGAAGAGAGGTGTTACCTCGAAACCGGTCCGGTCCTCGGATGCTTGATTCCGGTCTGGGAAAGATATGGCTGTTGTAGTTCGGACTGGACTGTTCCCATGGGGCAACAGGGTCAGAGCTGATTTGCATAAAGCCATTATCTGACCCAGGGTGGTGTGGAGTGCAAAAAAACGATGGATTTGGGCCCAGATCTTTGGACTGGGGGAGTGTGTGACATTGATCCACATTCAGTCCATCACTTGTTGTTTTTTGCAATTGCCGCCCTAAGTGCGCTGGGGATGCCCAGACGTGGGTCCCAGGCACTCCACACCACTTGGAGTCAAGCTAGCCGGGCTGAAGAGAGGTGTTACCTCGAAACCGGTCCGGTCCTCGGATGCTTGATTCCGGTCTGGGAAAGATATGGCTGTTGTAGTTCGGACTGGACTGTTCCCATGGGGCAACAGGGTCAGAGCTGATTTGCATAAAGCCATTATCTGACCCAGGGTGGTGTGGAGTGCAAAAAAACGATGGATTTGGGCCCAGATCTTTGGACTGGGGGAGTGTGTGACATTGATCCACATTCAGTCCATCACTTGTTGTTTTTTGCAATTGCCGCCCTAAGTGCGCTGGGGATGCCCAGACGTGGGTCCCAGGCACTCCACACCACTTGGAGTCAAGCTAGCCGGGCTGAAGAGAGGTGTTACCTCGAAACCGGTCCGGTCCTCGGATGCTTGATTCCGGTCTGGGAAAGATATGGCTGGACTGGACTGTTCCCATGGGGCAACAGGGTCAGAGCTGATTTGCATAAAGCCATTATCTGACCCAGGGTGGTGTGGAGTGCAAAAAAACGATGGATTTGGGCCCAGATCTTTGGACTGGGGGAGTGTGTGACATTGATCCACATTCAGTCCATCACTTGTTGTTTTTTGCATATGGCGGGCACTATGGCAGTACTTATTTTTAGGTCGAGGACCGTCCCCCACTGCGTAGCAGTGGGAGGAGTCTGAAGAATTTATGTTACTTAGAGGGGGCTCGCAACCCGCCCCTCTTCTCCATCGGATGGCTTCCTAAACGGAGGCCAGGCATTGGAGGAGACTGGCGTCACTCAGTTGAAGCCCCGTCTCTTTCGGATTCGGGGGCGTGTTTTTTGCCTTCTTTCTACTTGTGACGTCATCCGTCACTCAGGAAAAAAAACACGCCCTCGAAACGGAAAACTTTCGGCAGCCATTTCTGCCCGACCGCGTCTGGCCCTTGCATCTCCGCCGCCGCCTGCCAGAGAACTGCAGTGTGCGCTGTCTGCCGGTTTTATTTATTTAATTCACCGGGAGCCTACACCGGATTGCCGCCGCGAGTCGTTCTCGTGTCCCCCCCGCCCCCCTCCCGGGGCGCCGCGCAGCCTGCGACGACCCGGAAGTGCTTCAGTACAAAACCGGAAGCGGACGGGAGCCCACCCCGTGCTCCGGTGAGGGAAGGAGAAGAGAAGAAGCCCGCAGCCAGTGCCTCCCACGGGGCTCCCAGGAGTGAGGGAGAGCCCCGTAGTCTCACCGGCGAGTGCCTTCTGCCCCCTGATTGTGCCGCTTTCCTTCCCCTCCTGCCCGACCTGAACTGTGCTGCGTCATCCCCCTCCCACCCGCGTCCGTGTTGCATCTCTGTGCCGCTAAGAAAACGCATGCCATTAAAGGCAACAGTTAGTACCTCGCTTCCAACACGCCACCCTCCTCGCAGTCCTGGCATCCGTATTTACCACCACTAGTGCCCACAATGGCACGCGGTCCTCGTCACCAAATACCCACCGCTTTTCTGCTTTTATTCTGCATGTGGCGTGCCTCAATGACTCCATCCTCACTCTGTAATCTGCCTTGAACCGGGGATAATTATTAGCTTTTCGTCACGTCTCATCAAGCTTAAATGCCATTCTACCTGCCACTAAACTTTAGACAGCAGCGATGCCAAAGCGGGGCTGCGGCTGTTGCCTTCTTTTAATGAGCCGATTCTGTCGCCCGAACGTGAATATCACAAATGCAGAACTAATTATTCTCCGGCATCTTCTAAAGGGGAACACGTCCCTTGCAGGGACTTTCACAAGTGGAGAAATCAAGACAGACCTCTCCTCACATCCACCGCTCCAGGAGATGTTCACTTTTCTTTCAGAAAAATGCTGAGGCCTTGCTTTCTTCCGCTGGCCTTCCACGCTCAGCGCTGCAGGAGAGAACTGCTTTCTGCTGAAGCCTGCACCGGCACTGGGGAGATTTGAATGTGTGTGGCACGCACGGAGAAGATAGAGTTAACTAGCTCCCCCGCCCCCTCCTTCCATCCCAGCTATGAGTGAAAGGGTGAAAAGTACTTGTTGGCTACTGTCAAATGCATAGCACTACCCCTTACCTCTCTAACTAGCTTTAACAAAGAGTGGCGGCTGCTCCATATGGGCGTTTGGGCGCCGCCTCACTGCTCTCTCGCAGTGCGAGAAGCAGAAATATAAAATGGTAAAAACTACCATTTTATGTTTCTGCTTCTCGCACTGCGAGAAAGCAGATGTGCCTAGTTGGGGGCGGGAGAGTGGGCCGTCCTGTTCGAGGGCAGGGGCTTGCACACGGTTGTGGGTATTGACTGTTCGGTCGGCCGTCACCGCCATCAAATTCCCTATTGTAGTGCCCTGGAAAACAATCATCAGCCCAAGATCACAACTTGTTGAGCAACGCCGAGACCACACCCATTCCTCGCTCCTACGTCGGCAGCTCCCAGCTTAGCCCTCGCCGCACACCCCAGGTACCCTGCTCACACAGCTCTACCTGTCTCACAGAACTGCTCATAAGGAAACCCACTTCACGAGCACTCCTGCCACGCACCGAGGCACTTTGCACCCGGCTTTACATGCTCCAAAACACTGCTGTCACATGGCAACTTACTGCCCGGGCACTCCCGCCACACACCCGAAACACTCTACACACACATTTGACTCCATGACGCTTGTGTCGTGCACATGTAGTATCCATGCCATGCACTCTCCACATGGAACCATCCGAAAGTTGAATGTGCACCACACGCCCAATTAATCCATACAAAAAATGTTGTGCACAACAGCTTCCAAGTCCTCTGCACAAATGTGTACATCCCGAGCTCTCCACACGCCCCCAGGTCCTCCTCACATGCACGCATGCATTCCAAATGCTGTACGCCTGGAAAGGCACCCCTCAAAGATTGCACATGAAGCCCCTCGTTTCAAGCACTGCGCACCTGGAGTCACACTTCCCACCCATCCTGCACAGCCACACACCCCGCACCCTCCCCCGTGGCACTCCGACTCCCCCACCCCCACAAACCCACAATGCCTCCCATCTTCCCCTCGACACGATCGCCTTCATCACACACCTCCAAACAACCTCCCCGTCACTCGCGTCGCCCCCCTCCCATCTATAAACCTCGCGAGCCTCCGCGGCCAGCTCCTCTGCAACGCCCCTCAACCTCATTCCGTCTCCTCATTCCTGCACCCACTCGAAGATCCATGCAACGACAATGCCACTCCCCATGTGCACCTGAACGCCGCACCACCCTAAATTTGCAAACACACCGTTTATGCTGCCCCCCCCCACCGACCCTCCACTTGGTAGACACATCAACAACACACCCATCCATCCCTGCTGCATGCGTGCTAGTAAGTGCATCTTGGCATATGGCGGCTCTCAGAATAGCATCTCTACTGTTTGATGATCCAAGCAGTAAGGTGTGTAAGTTCTCAGAAGGCAACTGTCTGGATGTGTATTGTATGTTTACTGCAGGAAACAAGACTCTGTTCAACTGCTTAATATTTAAAGCCATTATAGGCATGACCCAGCTATCTTTTGAAACATCCATTCACGATGAGCAACAAATGCTTAGCCATTCAGAACATCCTTCTTCCAAACTTCTGTGCGATTCACTGAATGCCTGGGCACGTAATCCACTGGGCCCGGCTTCAACATGATCTACGTGGAGTCTCCTCGATTGATGACTGCTCTGAAAGTCCACCTGCTATGACAGTGTGATACCAACCAAAGATATCCAGGTCCTTTCTTTCATCATTGTTTTCTTTGCGTTGCCAAGAAACTCACTACCATTATTATTTGCTAGTTGGAAGTATTCTACTCATTATGTGCATTTTTGTTCATGTTATTGTCATCACTCGCCAACCTCTTTGAATGCATCCATCCATGGGGATATTGACCAGGTACCTTCATCCTGTTGCCATTCAGTGTTATCTAAAGAAAACGTTCTGATAGGAATTTAGTGAATTTATAAAGGGATGCTTAATCGATGTTACAAACAAACCGGACAGAAACACTTATCAGAGGTCAGTGACTGAATAAATCTCAGTTTTACGAAATATTACCTTTCATTCACAGTTAAAATGGCAATCTACATTTGTCTGTCATTCATGTTAGAAATTAATTCAGCTTGGACAAGATGGCGGCGCGTGGCTGACGCGGCAGACACGGCCCCTATCTCCCCCCAAGGTTGAAGAATGTTGGTCATTCCCTGCCTGAAATCTAGGAAAACACGATTGTAAATGACAATACCATTTATTTACGTTTAAAAAAAAAAAAAAATGGAAAAAAAAATGTCATGAGCAATGCCAATAGCTCTACCTTTAATAATGCAGAGACCATTGCATTGTAAATGCTTGTTTTACTTTACCTGAATGTATTTTCTTGCGTCGGCCACGAACAACAGCTTGCCGAGACGGAGTGACGTTTCACTCCCTCAGCCAATCACTGCCCAGAGCCCAGCTGCTAGCCAATCAGAGGCCTCCAAAGGCTCCCGTCAAGCTTTTCTGGTTGGCTGTGAGCCCCAGAGTGCCCGCAGCCTGATCTATTTATGTGATTTAATGTCTACTAGTCCCTCGGCCAAAATAGACATTAAATCTTCATGCCCATCGATAAAAACTGCATGGTTCGGGCGATATTCTTCTCCCACCACTGCTCTGCCTCGATACTGATGGACCTAAGCGCAGCTTTCCACACAGTCGCAATGGCCTCCTAATCCAGAGGCTGTGGGAGTGCGGGGTCAGTGGCAAGGTGCTCAAATGGGTTAAATCCTTTCTTCAGGATCGTACCTTCCAGGTTGCCCTAAAACCCTGTGCATATGAGATCTTTACTCTGCCACAGGGAATCCCACAGGGCTCTATTCGGAGTTCCACTCTGTTCAACTTATATATTAGCCCCTTAGCAGAAAGTGACAGACACAAGATACAATTAGTGTTGTATGCCGATGACACTCAATTAATTGTCACACACTCAGAATCCGAAGGTGCTCTAGTGAATCAATCCAAATCCAGCTTGTCAGCGGTCGCAACTTGGACGGCAGACAGCTGTCTGAAAGTGAGCGCTAATAAAACGGAATTCCTGAAAGTAGGTAGAGCTCCCTCGATCTGGACTTCGGCCTGGTCTCCAGACCCCATTGGCTAGCTCCCGGAACCCAAACACAAAAATCTAGGAGTGTGGTTCGACTCCAAACTCACCTTTGAAAATCAGATCAGCAGCACTACTGGTAAATGTTTTGGCACCTTGAAGGCCCTGAGGAAAATCATGGAGTTAATCTCATTGGAATCACAGAAAACCAATGTCCATGCTCTCATAACCTCACAGCTAGACTATTGTAATGTCCTGTACCTGGGTGCTACCAAGGGCAGTTTGAATACTCTTTAAAGAGTACAAAATATAGCAGCTCGACTAGTACTCAATCTTCTTAGAAGATCTTCTGCCTCGGTAGCACTAACCCAACTTCCCTGGCTCTCAGTAGCAAAAAGAATCAAGTTCAAAGCCATGTGCTTTTGTCGTAGAATTCTTCATCAGCAAGGTCATAAATATCTTCGCGCCTTGATCCAACCTTATGTCCCTGTTTGTGCTCTCAGATCTTCCACAGCGAAACTAGCCAGAATGCCCAAGCCATAAAAGGCCAGACTAGGGGTTCGCTGCTTCTCCTTTCTGGCTTCAAAAATCTGGAACTCTCTCCCACATGATCTGAGGGCATAATCACCTGAGGAAATCTTCAGAACAAAACTGAAAACCTGGTTATTCCGTTCCGCCTAAATCCTGTCACTCCCACTACTTTTCTATGTCTGCCTAAACGGGTCAGCAATATCAGGAGGTAGGTGTCATCTCCGTCTGTGTTAAGGAGGGCATGGTCTACACGCTCTCTCCTGGGAAGGTGGTAATTTCAACTACAGTTGAGCAAATGCAGACTGTGCACTATCATCTCCTTGTGTCCTGCCCTGGAAATCAAACTTTTTTTGTTTATGTCTAAAACTTGTAAAACATCTCTGGAGACTCAGCTTGATGAAATGTCTTTATAAAACACCAATATCTGAATGTACATTCCTTAAACAGGATTTCCTACTCAATGCTGGAGGCCAGTGTGGCCTGCTTCTTAGCACCACTTGAGCAAGCATCCATGCAATATATCTTACAGTGGGATTGGACCCCGCCCATTGCTTAACATAAATTGGCATTAAGTACAAGGTCATATGCTTGATTCTTATTTGATTGCCTTCCTCTTTTTGAGTTTGTCCCGCCCATGGAGCACAGCCTCTTTACTATATTTTTCACTGGATGGCTTGTAATTCTTCCACTGCGCTCATTCAGGAAACTACTTTATGTTTCCTTCAGCAGTCCAGGAGAGGCACAGGTTGTCTAGCTCTATCTCTCACGTGTACAGCTTCTTTACATCCCCATCCCAAGAATGCTCTGTGTTGGTCCCTAGAAGCTGATCCATTTCTTTCTCTGGAGCCCCTTATCTTTTCAGTTGAATATTATTTGTACCACCCTACCACCCAGGATCAATCTCAAGTGCCTCAGTTGCTTTCTCACTGCCTGCCCATTGCTTCCTTCCCATTCTCTCAGGTACTCTCCTGTTGCCACCCCAGCACCCTCAATCCTTTAATTATTTTACGTTTTTGGGATACCTCTGCCATTCGATGGCGAGCCTTACACAAAAATCACATCAGAGTGAGGAGGAGGCCAGAAAAGATTATGAGGAGGGAGTTATTTGCTTCCCAATTCTGCAAGTTTGGGCAAAATGTTTTTCAGTAAAAAGTTATTCTTATTGCCGCTAGGAGAATGTTGAAAATATCTATGGGTCTGAGCCAGCTTTTGAAATGGAAGCCTTAACAATTTCTCCAAGTGAAAAATATTAGGTCTACCCCCTTTACAAAGGTGAGCTGCTGATATATATATATATATACGCATTAGTTGAAAACTCCTGGGATAATTATGTGCCTAACATTACTATGAAAAGGTGTTTCAAGACCATGAAGGTATAATCAAAATAGATATAAACTGGCTAAGAGGGAGGCAGCTGGGGCATCAAACAGATGGGCATGCAGGAAACTGAAAATGGAGGACTTTGCGTAGTTATGATGGTTTATACCAATGATAATTTTCAGTGTATGGAGTCTAAACAAGAACTAGAGCCTTGTCGAAGTAAACAAGTCTCAACTAAAGCCAGTTATGAATCACTACATATATGAAATTTCATTACTAAAAATAAATCCTGAAAGTGTTTCTCACCATCAATTGAAGACAATTCTCAGAATAAAAATCGTCTAAGACTTAAACTCCTTAAAGGAGTTAGTGAAAAATAAATTGTACCTTCAACACAAACAAACCTCAACAGTTGTGCTCTGTTTAGATCTCAAACCTAAAACTGAAACAAGTAATTTACTTTAAATCTATAAATGATGATCACATAGTTCAAGTCATTCAACAAATCAAATAAGCTTGCTGTTAACGTTTAAAAATAAAATATATTGTAGACTCCTAAACATGAGGTTATGCAAACACGAAAGTGTTATAAATTAGGAATATGAATATGTTAAAGCTATAACAAACCATTGTTAATGTTCGCATTCAGATGGCAATTTTTCTTGGTATCGGCACCAATCTTCTTATCGTTTTCATCAATAAGAATGCACATCTCTGCAAGAAGTTGCACCTGCTGCTCATCAAGTTTATCTGTGTTTATTTCCGGCATGGCTGCTGTACGTGTAGTACTGCATAAAACAAAGCAAAAAAAAAAATGAATTATAAAAACGTTACTTGTTAAGTGCCATAATTGCCATCATTTTCTAAGGGCAGATCTTTCACACTAGAACGATCAAACCTACAAAACAAATGAAAAAATTAATTTCCTAAGACTGAAATGAAACATTGGAGGCAAATTGTCTGATGTTGGAGTTCAAATGCACAAGTGGACTTGCTCATCGGCAAATGAAAAAGTTGGGTTAGCCTGAATGAAACTTAGCGGCCCTTGAGATCATTTGGTCTGCATTTAGTAAAATAGTCTAGGCAGGATATTTTCACTCTTTGATACAATGGCTATGTTCTTCCGTGCATCTACGTAGATGCATTACCTTTTCTCACCTCAACTTTCGGTTGCTTCCTTCTTTTTAACCCCATTATGGAAAGGACTCTAATATGATATAACATTACTGACATACTATCGTTTTAGGAATTTGTTTTGCCACAAATTTACTTTTCGGTTAATAAAGTTTTACTTTGAAGAAAGACCTTTTAGATACATTTATGAAAAATGAAATAGATACAAGTATTGTGTGTATGCCCCAAACAAGCTTTTCAGGTCATGGGCAAAGAGCTCCATTTGGCAGCACTAGAGACAGGACTGGCACTCACCATTACCCTTCAGTTGTGGGTTTCAAAGGAAAAACAACTCAGTAGTCACAGCCATAGCCACGTGTGTCTGGGGCTAAGAAAATTAACGGTGGGAACAAATTAACAGTCATCAATCTTTGCTTCACTGGAAGAACAACATCTTTGCAACAATAGACCACAATGACAGGAATGCACCAGCAACATTGACCAAAATGCACTGGGGCTACTGAGTCAGGTTTTACATGACACCCACAGCTAAAGGCTAGTGGTGTATGCCGGATGAAGTTTTTGTTTTTTGCATGAAATTGTTACTGGGTGGCCATCTTCCAGGCATCTATTGCCCTGAGCACTACCTCTGCCTGAAGGCAGAGAGGTGGTTCCGCCATTCTTCAGGGATATCCCTAAAACGTTTTGCTTTTTCTCCTCCTGGTTTTTGGAGATTCTCTATTCGTGGTCTTAGAACTCTGGGCACTTTCCCACTGTAATGCAATGTGAAGGTGCATGCGCCCTTCCTACCCATAAAAGGAAGTGGTGCTTTCTTGATTGGTTTAGATGTTGTACCTGGAAGTGCCCTGTAAAAAGTAAAACTAAATACCCAGGGTAGGTTCGGCACTGGATAATGGAGGGATGCAGTACTGATCGTGCCACCCACCAGAATAACCTTTCAAGCATTTATGAAGGACTGGCATTGCAGGCCTGTGGGTGCGCTGATGCGCCTATGCTCATGTTGGCATTTATAACTTAATAGCCAACCCTGAGTGGGCATTCCACTACCACTAGAGCTCCTCTAGGGTAAGCCCTGAGGGATGGAACAAGTGGTAGACAAAAGGCACGGCAGGTAGACATGGGTGTTCCCTGCCCAGTTAGTAAAGAACAAAAGTGTGGGTTTTCCCTACCTCGGAGGTCGGCTCTCCCCAAGGGACAACACCACGGTTTTGCTGATTCTCTTTTAGTGACCTTAAGGCTGTAGGCGCTTTCCTACTGTAAATGCAGTGTGAGTGTGTGTGCGCCCTTTCTACTTCCCACTGGCCAATCCTGAGGGGACCGTTCACTACCACTAGGGCACGCCTGGGGTAAGTCTTAAGGGGTGAAACAAGTGGTAGGTGAAAGGCAGGGCAGGCACACGTGTTCCCAGCCCTGGTTGTGAAGAATATCCATGTGTGTTTTCACTACCTACGAGGTTTGCTGTTCCCATACATCAACATGGGGGAATCGTTGAAATTACTTCACGCAGCAATAGTGACTTACCATGGGGCAGGCCTTTTAATGGCTGCTATCTTTGGTTTCACAAAGACAAATCCTCTCCTATGGTAAAGCGGGATTTGCCATTAATAGCTTAGAAACGCCACTTCTAGAAAGTGGGCATTTCTCTGCTCTAAAACTCTGTGTGCCTTTTAGTTTCACTCCAGTCCACACTGGTGGCTGGGGAGCACATCTGTGCACTCCCCAGAGAGGGCATGCAACTGAAACAACAGATCGCTGCCATTTGAGGGCCTGGCTGGATAGATTAGAGGGAGAGGTTTAGACACTTGGTCTCTGGGAAGCCAGATCATGGCCCCTACTAAAGATCAACATCTGCATTCCATGGCCCTATGGCAGACAGGACTGAAATTTAGGGGAGACATCTGTGACTCAAAGGGAAACCCTCTGAACAACCCCAAATTCAAAGGCACGCTACAGTATAACTACTGGTGCCATACTTCAGCAGGGTGGTGGGACGTGGGACCGGGGATCCTGGACCTTCATGGTGCACACTGCCAGAGGACGCGGTTGTGCACAAGGAGGATTACTGCCATTGGAAGGGACCATGCACCCTTCCCAAATAGGTGCTGGCCTGGGCCGACTACCTGCTGCTGTGTGGCACCCTGAAGTGTGCTCTCCAAGGGCTTGTTGACTTGCCCCCTCTACCCTTAAGGAGGTCTCAGGGACATCAAGGACCTCCCACGAGGGACCCACATCATCTACTCGTGACACCTGGAGAGCAGTGCCCATATCATTTGTTGGTACTCAACTGGTAGTGTGGCGTGAGCCTGGAACTAAGTATTGTGTCTGGAGACCGGATTGGGTAGTGTGGAGCCCCCAAATTACTGTCTGCATCTAAGGAGTGTGGCCCCTGCATCGTAGGGCCTCAACATGCATAACTGTCGGTGGTGAGCGGATTCACCGGTTGCAGGACCCCGCATGGCCCGCTTCGATCATGCCGCATATCTCTCGTGCAACACGCCAACTGCATGTTCACTGTGTGCGGTGTGCGATTCACAGGTGGGGACCCTAAGGTTAGGGCGTATCCGTAGTAGTGCCTCAATCTACCTCAGCAAAACCAAAGGGGATGATGGACGGAGTGTTGAACATTGCAAGCACTCACCCCCAGTCAACAGATCTGGGTTTGATCCATCACCGTTCTTTAGCCCACTCTGCCATCCCACTTCAGACATGGCCATATGCAAATCAGTCTGACCCTGTGTCTCATGGGAACAGTCCAGCCCTAACTGCCAAGCCATGTCTTCCCTGGACCGCAAACAAGCATCCTGGGACCGGTTTCGGGTTCATAACCTCATCAGCCAGGCTATCTTGAATCCAGTGGCAAAGTGAGCAAGGGACCCACGCCTGGGAATACCCTGCCAACTTAGGGCGAACAAAGCAAAACCAAAGGGGATGATGGACGTAGTGTTGAACATTGCAAGCACTCACCCCTAGTCAACAGATCTGGGTTTAATCCATTATCATTCTTTAGCTCATTCCGCCAGCCCAGTTCAGACATGGCCATACGCAAATCAGTCTGACCCTGTGCCTCATGGGAACAGTCCAGCCCGAACTGCCAGATCATTTGACTGGGGGTGAGTGCTTGCAATGTTCAACACTCCCTCCATCATCCCCTTTGGTTTTGCTTTGTTCGCCCTACGTTGTCAGGGTATGCCCAGACGAGGGTCCCTTGCTCACTTTGGCACTGGATTCAAGCTAGCCTGGCGGATTATGGCTGATTAGCCAGAAACTGGCCCCAGGATGCTTGTTTCCGGTCCAGGGAAGACATGGCTTGGCAGTTTTGCATATGGCCATGTCTGAACTGGGGTGGCGGAGTGAGCTAAAGAACGAGATCAGTTGACTGGGAGTAAGTGCTTGCAATGTTCAACACTCCGTCCATCATCCCCTTTGGTTTTGCTTCAATCTACCTCATGACGCACTGCTGAACTTGTGCCTGGATGTGTAGCGGGAATTATCTGGTACGACCTATATCAACACGCACCAGACGTTGTACCTCATTTTAAGAGAGGTGTGGAATTTCCAACTGTTCATTGTGTGTGACCGGAACTGCCTTATGCGACTCGTATCAACCGCGCACCAGACGTTGTGCCTCATTTCCAGAGATGAGCAGTGGTGCAGATTTGCGTTCAGTTGTGCCCGGATAGCCTGGGTTCCTCTTTGGGCGACGTGTGTCCGACGGAGTTTCTCCTTCTTCCGAGATGTTCCCCTGCTTCTTCCCCCATGGTCAATAGTTACTTTGGTGCCCTCAGGGCTGCGGACCAACTGTCCTCTCCTCCCCCAGCCTGACAACTGTGTTGCCAGACAATATTACCCGGATGGTACCTGGGTGGTGAGAGTAATTGACTGGGCTATGGAGCACTTCCAAGAGTGATCAGAAGTGGGTCAAGAGACTGCGTGACCCATCACTGGCCTTCACAGAACTGAGCTGGTGTCGCAAGGCACAGTTTGGAATCCTTTGACTGAACGACTATCGCCCTCAGCCCGCTTCTGCTCCGCATACCGTGGATGAACTTTCTGAGTAGCGGCAAAACCTCCATTTGTCGACTGCAGCCTAACTAGCCCCGCTACCTAACCCCACCTTCTTCCCTGGTACCCTTACCAAGTGGGACTCTGCACGTTCAGCCTAGAATCAGAGGGGCAGGTTGTCTTTATCTACAGCCTGTGAGTGTAGGGTAGTCATGGTTGGCTGAATGGTGGAGGAGGGCTTGGGACACCGGATCTGCATGTACATCATCAACTGACCTGCGAGGGAGGGGGAGGCGGGGTCATCGCGCTTATAGCACTGCCTCTCCCCCCGCGGTGCGGGAAACTTTATTGCACCCTTCCTTGCTGCCACCCTTGCCTACCTTCATAGCGGGACACTGCTGCTGCCAAGAATGGACCCCCTGGAGGACTGAGGGCTGTAAGGGCGCGCTGCTGACTTTAAGCTACCGGCTACACTCTGGGGAGGACTACTACCCCCAGAGTGCAACACTCACCAGCTGCCGCGAGCGAGTGGGAGGCGGGGTCATCGCGCTTATAGCTCTGCCTCTCCCCCCGCGGTGCGGGACGCGTGCGGGACAAAACGCGGACGAAACCCGGCCCAAGGGCGGGCCGGTCAAGAGACCGGAGGAGGCTGGGCCACGGTATTGACAATCTCTATATTGTAATTAGTAAAAACTGTACCAGTAGTTCTTTGTACATATTGTGCCCTCGTACCCACTAGACTGTGATAGATTGTATATAGATAAGTGACCATACCGCGGCAACTTGGTAATAATTGTTAACACACCGATATCCTCTAGGGTTTTAAATATAAAAAAAAGAATAGAGAATGAATACGCGAAAATCCTTTACGGGCCAAGGGGTAGTTGGGACCCTCGATGCCTTTTTGCAAAGGGCTGAGTCAGTCCTAAGGCATCAAATTATCTTAACTGAGCATAGGCTATCATTTGAGCCTCAAGTAGGCCCCATGCGTCCACTGATAATAGGCCCAGAAGCATCAGTTCCCACCTTGAGTGAAATGACAAAAGCTGCTCCAGATAAGGAAGCATCATTGCCGATATCACCCCATGGAGAGGATAGGATACCGATCCAGACGCCAATAGTCCATCTTGTGCCCGCACGGGAAGTATCTGACCAGGCCTCAATAAATAAACCTAATGTGCAAACGAGAGGCCAAAAAAATGAAGATCAGTCAGGGTAAGGGCCCAGTACCGCTATCAAAAAAAAAAAAAAAACGTGGACAAGGCCCTAATATGCACAAAAACTCTCATTATAGGCAAAATAATACAGGGACAGAGCGAGAAAATGCAAGTCTAGTAAAAACTCCAGCGGTCAAGGCAAGCACAGGGAGTAATTTTGCTGTAGGGGAACCAGAGGAAACAACTAAGACACCTTTCTGGGATAAATTAGAGGGCATGCTTTCTTATCTAATTAGACCAGTGATAACTAATTTGTCCACCCTAGAAGAAAGGCTACAAAGTCTTGAGAGGGCGGTTAAACGCTTATTGGAGCTCCCACAACCAGTCCCGCAGTTACCCCGTGATTTAGAGCTTACTACCAACAACACTCTGTGCCTGTCTAACCAAAGCACGCAGCATCACACCAACCCAGTTAACACTGCCCCACAAGTGAGGCCTATAGTTAACCTACAATGCGAAACAGGCCTATTGGTTCCTAGTATGCAAAGGACCAAAACGACCCAGGCAGGTCCCACCACACAGGCAAACCAGGCAAGCTCAATCAGGCCTGAATCTAGGAAGCAAACCAGGGGGCTTAATAGCAAACCGGAAGTCAACTATCTATCAGAGCTGACCTCTTTACATCTTACCCCCGAGGCCACACCTTTCACTTGTATTAACTAATGTACCACCTCTACAACAGGGAGCGTTCGAGCACTAGTCCTCCTTGAAAAATAAGGCACTGCACGCACTTTCTATCAAGACGGGTCACACAAATGCTTTATTTTTAGAATTCAAAAGGGCCCGCCGAATCCCCTGGGTAGGCCCCGCACATAAAAGACTGTCAGGCGATTGTGTAGTGCTTACCTTTAAATCACCGGAACTGGTTAGAAGTATTCTTCACCAGGCCAGTTGCCATATGGAGAGAAAAGTGGGGATGGGGGTAGTTCCTTTAGGTTTCTTTTACCAACCGCCCCTAAGGTATGAGCAGATATCCCTATCTGATAACAGTAGAAACAACACATATCGTAGATTTGGTATTCCAACTTTCAGTTTTTATGAGCCCCTTTATAGTTTGGACAGAGTAGATTGACTGGCTTCCCCCTCAGGCAAAACTGTAGGCATGAGGGAAATACAAAATAGCACTTCACAGGAGATTAACTACATTCTGGGTATCGCATGGAAAGAGGAATTAATAAGCGCTCCAAGTTCCAGACAGGATCAGGGATGTGCAAATTGTGGGGTAGGGGGGAGATGTCGGGGCCTGGTACATCAGATGGAGCAGGAGCCAGACTTATCGGGGATATCCAAACCATCCATCTTGGATCCACCTAAAGTAGTAGGGCCGTCTAGTAATACGCCCTTGGCAACACCAGATCCCACAATCTGTACAGTGGTGGATCACCTTAATGTAGTAGGGCTGCCTTGTAATATGTCACTGGTAACACTAGATCCCACAAGACACAGCGGTGTCTTGGAACATCGCTGGGCTACGCCCTAAGGTCCAAAACCCAGTTTGGGAGGCCTTTGTGGAGAATATAGAAATCTTACGTTTGCAGGAGACCAGGGCAACTGTGCCAATACACTTAAACTGCTATAAGACATTCAATACCCCGGCAGTGAAAGGCCTGGGAGGGAGGCCCAAGGGAGGGATTTCGACATATATTTCAAATAAGATCACCTTCCACCAGGGGGGTAACCATTTTCACGTGGTTGAGCTAGTTCCTTCTGCAACCCACTGTATTCTCTTGATTAACTTGTATAATAGCACCAAGTATAATGACCTTGTAACAGTAGTAACAGGTATAATGACCACAATAACTAAAATCTCGGATGGGAATAGCAGAGACATAATGACCTTGCTGATGGGTGATTTTAACTGTGGATTATGCAATAATGCAGATAATAGATTGTGTGGTACTTATAACAATGAGGATAGCTGTACACACTTCGCTCATTCTAAGACGGGGGATATATTTAATGATGTCATCTTAAAATTAGATCTGGCATTTGCTAATGAGCTCTTAAATCCCCCAGTAGGTTTCCAGCCCACATTTAATGGAAGTGGCCATGCCACCACAATCGATTTTATATTGATTTCAGCTACACGTGCCCATGTGATACGATCTAGTATGGTTGGGGAAGTCGCCCTAAGCGATCATTTCCCCCTTCTACTAAAATTTATCACAAGCAAGTGTATTCAGAATAAACAACTTAAATACCCGCATGCAGGGAATGGTAGAAGTGAAATCAGTAAATGGACTTTCACTAAAGTGGTCTAAGGTCGACCCAAATCTGCTAACTAGAAATGTTTTAGAGAAGTGTAGGGTAGAGATAGAAACCTGCCTAAGTGATGACACCCATGATATAACTATAGTGAACTGCTCTGTAGAAATTACCAGGGTAGTCAGAAATGTAATCACAGTACAGCTTAAAAATAGGCCGAAACATTGTGGATGGTTTAATTTAAGGTGTTCCAGGGCATACTCCAACCTAAAAAATTTACTGCATACCAAGCCAAGATCGCTGCCCAATATCACACAAGCCAGACTAGATTGCAAGCGGGCTATTAAAGAAAGAAAACAATCCCTCCATAATGAGGCATGGGACTCTCTACGTAATGCAGCAGAGCTGAAAGACAGTACAACCATTTGGAAGGTAGTGAGAACCCCTTTCTTAGCCCCTAGCACAGGTCCCTCAGTGGAGATCGCGATTACGGAAGAAGTATGGATTGCCCATTTTTCCAAATTATACAATGACCAGGTGGATTTAGGCAGCTATCCGGAAGTTCGGACACCAAATGACTGGGAAAACACTGACCTAGGAATCGCCCTGGAGGAGGTAATTCGGGCTCTGGAGCAAAGTGCAGGTGGAAAAGCACCAGGGCCTGATGGGGCACCTGTTGACCTGTACAAACATAATGTCACCTTGTGGGGGCCCATACTAACCCAGGTCTTTAATGCCAGTATAAGGTCCACTCTCCCCCCCCCACTTGGGCAAAATCTATAATTATACCAATTTTTAAAAAGGGTAATCGCGAAGACCCGGGCTGCTATCGACCTATCTCCCTCCTAGATTCCACGGTTAAGGTACTAGGGAGGATTATTTTGGAGCGATTAACAGTTTGGGCTGATGAAAAGACGATTTTATTTTGATCTACAGTACGGGTTACGCGATGGCCTGGGTACCATCGAGCAGTCCTTAAACCTCACCTTATTGATAGGCAAGTATACAAGAGCAAAAAAGGGCAGCCTTTACCTGGCCTTCGTCGACCTCACCGCAGCCTTTGATTCAGTAAAGCACAACAGGCTGTGGGAGGTCCTCGAAGGGGTAGGGGTTGATCCACAAATAATCACGCTCCTACGCCCACTATATACGGACGCATCAGTGAGCGTCCGTTTTGGACAGAAGGGAGAATGCACTGAAGATTTCCCTATCAGGAGAGGGGTCAGACAAGGTTGTGTGCTGGCCCCCTTCCTTTTTAACCTTTACATAAATGGGCTCGAAGGTGTATTGTTGTCCCAGGGCAAAAGATTTTCCTCAAGTGGGTAGCCGATCGATTCCCGCACTTCTTTACGTAGACAATGCCGTATTGATGGCTTGTACTCAAAACGGCCTCCAGATAGCCCTGGATATTTTTAGTACATTTATGGGTGATCTTGGTCGCCAAACTAATATAACCAAGACGTATGTCATGAGGTGTAAGCAGGGGTTGTAGAAGACCCGTGAAACGTTCATCGACGGGAAAAAGAGATCATCCACAAAAAATTTCTCAAACCTAGGTGTATGTTTTAAATACAATGACACCAGGGCCCCGCCATATCTGAGAATTAACAGCCTTCGCTAGATCAACTGCGGCACTATCAAACTTCGCAAAGAAGTTGGGTAGGAAACCGCCATCAGAGCTGTTACACATATATAAAGTCAAGTGTATTTCTATGGCCATTTATGGAGCCGGGTTGTGGGGCTTTGTCGATATCAATCCTTTGCAAAAGATTGAAAATGCCTTTATAAAGTATATTCTCTCTGTCCCCCCAGCACTTCCACCTTTATCTGTCACAAGGAGTTGGCTCTCCATCATAAAGCAGATCTGGCACAACTAGAGCCAATCCTCTTGTGGCATACAATCTGGTGCAAGGATCAGACGGAGCTGAACAGACAGATTTGAAAAGATATCCTAAAGCTGGATGGGGTCTACCGAATCCCCTGGATTAAATACGTATATGACTTTATGAATGATTTGGGCCACCGTGAATACTTTACCACTCCATCGTCATTTATTTATTTCTTTTATTTATTTAAATAGTTTTATATAGCGCTGGCTAGACCCAGAGGTATCAGAGCGCTTTACATGAGGTTAAACAAAATTACAAGATTACATCAGTTTCAATTTACAACAGTAGCTAGAAAAACAATTACAAGAGCATAGAGAACGAGATAAGTGAAGTGTAGAGGGGAAGGGGGTATGGGTAAAGGGTTGGAGGGAGATACAGCAGAAAGACTGCCCAAAGTCCGGCTGGGTAGGTGACGGTCGAGGGGGAGTCTCAAAACCCATCTCCTCTATAGCTATCAGGTAGCTCCACTGGGCTTTGGCTAAATAGCTAGGTCTCAAGGGAAACATTAAAAGAACATGGAGGGCAAAATAATGGAGCGTAGAGGGGAGGGTGAGAAAAGGGAGGAAAGACGAAAAGAAGTCTGTCTAAAGGCCGACTGGGGAGGTGACGACCAAGGAGGGAGTCCATGGCCCATCTACCCTATAGCTAAACCAGGTAGCTCCATCGGGCATCAGACAAAATAGTTCAGTTACAAAACATTGAGATAGGAGAGAAGGAGAGACATAGATAGAGGGAGGATGCGGGAAGAGATGACGGGAGAGATGAAAGGAAGTCTAGCTAAAGACCGACTGGGTAGGTGACGTCCAAGGGGGGGAATCCCCGACCTTTCTCCCCTATAGCTAAACCAGGTAGCTCCATCTGGCATCATGCAAAATAGCTAGATCTCAAATGACAAGGGAAAATTCACGGGTAGGCAGGGTGGGGACTAGGGCCAGGACAAGGGGAGGACAGAGGTCAGTAGCAGGCAAGTGGAGAGGAGTAGAGCAGGGAGGAAAGAAAGAATTGCAGATGTTCGCATAAGGGTAGGCGCAGTCCTGGACGGGCAGAGTAAGTCAAAGTTCAGCGGGGGGGGGGGGGGGGGGGGGTAGAGAAGTCATCATTTTCGGCCATGATGGGGCCAGGCATCCTTGGACCCTGTTCCATATGGAGTGTGTCAGGAGCAGCGGAGCTTTTCAGGGATGGGGCGCCCATTAGTTGTTAAGAACGGCAACAAAGAACACCAATGATGATTATTACAAGAAAGACACTAAAAAACGAGGGATTGCAGTTGTTAGAAGCCACAAGATTATATGAAGAATCTGCAACTAAAATAACAGTGAGAAATCATCAGTTATTACGTACTACCTTAGGAATGGAGCCCTATTTATCTTATGTACCTGGAACTTTTGATAGATTTTTCCTTACCAGGCTAAGACTGGGCATTATTTATAGGCGGAGGACGTTGTCAAAGATGAACGACTCGTCTTGTACTCTACCGCTGTGCCCCAGCGATAACACCTCTACCCAATCTACAAAGCACTTAGTCCTAGTCTATAAATTTTATCAGGAGCATAGGAAAGTTTGGATTATACCAGTTTTAAGAAAACTTGGGGTTAGACGGTGCCATGAAGCAATGATCCAGCTTCAATTGCTAGAGAATGAGCATATAGCATGGAGGGTAGCCCAGTTCTTAAAAGCTGCATTTTACCATAGGAAAAGTATTATTTTAATGGAATAGTATTATAAAAATTTACTCCATTGTGTTTTTTACTTGTAAATAATATGTTGTGTTTTTAAGTTATGTGCTTTTATGACTGTTTTATATAGCAGCCGAATAAAGCTTTCCTAGAATTACACCGTGCAGCGGTGTTGCTTTACACGTTGATTCCCTGCCAAAGGAATACTCAGTTTGACATTAATTTTACCCATGGGTGTTGGAGGGGGTGTGAAGTAGAATATTTCCCAAGTGTGCATATTACTGATGTCATTTTAACTCAGTTGGGGCCTAGTTCTATCAGTGATATTTCCAAATGTGATTTATGCCCAGAAATACAGGATGTTCATGTTGTGTTCATGTGTGTATTGAATACAAACTTTATGCACATACAGCATGTGTGAAGTCTCTTTTGTGACGCTCAGTGTATTTATTGTGTGTGAGTGCTGTGCCAATGCTTTACACATTACAACTGAGATGAACTGACTGCTCACTGCCAAGCTACCCAAGGGTTAGCGTAGGTAACACACTGTGTGCAATCACTCACCCCTGATGGGAGTGGTAGGTTCTGCCTGGCTAGGGCCTCGCCTCAGCCAACCAGAACCTGCCAGTTCCAACAATGTTCATTGTAGTAACATGTTGTTTAATAACAGTTAAGGAGACACTGGTCTTTAAGTGTTATACGGTAAACAAGTTTGGTACTCACTACCTGTTATGCTCCATTGAAGACCTCATAAAGAGCGAGAAGTTTTTACGGTAAAGTAATGAATAGTTATGAAGCTTTGCTTCACCGGAACAAATGTACCTTTGCAAAGATGGATCACAATGGCCACAATGCTCTGGAGTGTTTTAAGGGGGTCCTGAGCCCCGCAAATGGCTCTCCTTGTATGGGCCACTTCAAACCCCATCACGCCATGCACCCGGAGCCTTAAACGCATGGACACATCCAAATGGGATGGGGCTGCCTCCAGACAGGCGCGTAAAGCACTGTCGGCTTTCCTGCTGCTTGCAAAGTCCTGGAGTGTTTTAAAAGGGTCCTCATCCCGCAACCTGCTCTGCTTGTTGGGGGTCTTCAAATCCCATCGTCTCATGCGCCCAGAGACGCCAACACATGGATGCATCCAAAGGGTGCAGGCTGCCACTTAAAGCCCTGTGTGCTTGCCCGGTTGAGTCTTGTTGGCTTTCCCGCTGTGCAGGACTTGCCCGAGGAAGCCATTTCACACCAGGTAGAGGCAGGACCATCCTTTTAGTATCATCACTGGATACCGTGAAGCCCCACCAATTTTAGTAACAATAGATCGCTGCGCATAGAGGTATGCTCACTATTTCTGGGTTCGGTCCTGCTAAATACCCTTTTGGTGACTTCAACTAGATTGTGACCTGGTTAACTGCATGGCCCAAGAGCGAGGACTGAGGCGTATGGAGAGACAATAAAAATTGTGGTCCAAACTGGGGTTGCAATTAAAACATGAAAGTTTGTTGCATCTTTAGCTGAGGTTTTGACGTGATTTTAATTGTTTTTTTCACTGCATCATCCAGTTGTGGTGGGGGGTGCGGATGCATGCCACTGTTTAGATTTACTGTTGCATCTTCTGAGCAGCGTATGGGAAAAAGGAGGGCTACTGCCGTAAAGCCACCTGTCGCCCTTTCAAATTTCCAGCATCGAGGTATTCCTGGCATGGCTGTGGGGGGTAGTATCAAAGGAGATGAAGCTGGCAGAACGAAGGCTGTCTCTAACAGAGGATGGCCCTCCTTTTGTTCCCCTAGTCTCCCCGATGTTCCCATTGTGTTCTCAGAGCGCCGTGCCACCATTGCAATCAGTCTGTTGGAGGGTGACCCGGATGGAACCTCAGTGGCGATAGCCTTGCCTTTAATAATGGATGCCTCAGATGGACACACCCAGGTGCTTACTAGATCAAATCCAATCATAAGCTCTAGATGCAAGCAAAGGAAGTGTGCGGTAGTCCCAAAACAGGGATGCAATTTAGATAATTTGGGTGTGCAGGCAGCCAATGTTATGCTCCTCTCACCTTTCAGACCACCCCCCGGATGCCCACTTGTGCAAGTTAAATGCAGTTTTGAGTGATAAAATCGATCCAATTATGTTAAAGCTACTATTGATTGAATCCAGAGTATTGAGGATTTTGGACCAAATGAAAAATCTTGCAGACCCATTGTTTGGACAAAGTACCTCATCTTGTGGTGTGCCCAATAAGATCTGTTCAGCCCAGCCACAGAGACCTTTAGAGCATTTTAGCAAACCAGTTCCCTTTCCCCAATCTCCTCAGCCTGTTAGGGTGTCACCTGATGTCCCTTCTGCCACTTCTGGGCCCCAGCTCCCATCGCAGGGTCCCGACTTTAGGTAGTGGCCCATTCTTCATCCCCAAAACAAGGACGGTGATTAATTTGCCGCCTGAAGTGACATCATACGTTGTAGTCTTAGGAAATGTTCCCTGCCTGAATCCTTTGAGGATCTGAAAAATAAAGTGGTTAACTGGTTTAACTTGCATTCTAACTTAAGTGATCCATTGATCTATTAGCATGGTGCAAAGGGTAAACTGGTTGAGCTCTGAAGTCAAGAGGTCAGCAGGGACTGTGTTGTGCTAAACTTTAATAAGCTTAATATTGCTGCACATGTTTTGACTACCTTAGGCACATTTAGATCCTCCAGACCATCTAACATTCAGGCCCTTCCCCTTGGTTTTTTCCAATAAGCCAGAAACAGTTTGCCAACCTTTGTTGAAAAAGGTTTGGCTGGTGCAGGTCTCTCGAGTAGACCTTCACATGCCTCACTGGTGTCCACAGCTTTGTGTAGAACAAACAGATTTGCTCCCCTGGGTAACCTTGTGATTGACTTGCCCTCCCCAATGTATCCCTCCCTGCCACCTTGTGTAGAACTTAACGTTTGGCTATTCTGATGTGCAGGACCTGATGCTGCTATCCTGGAAGATCGTGGGTTTGTCCGCTAAGTTTTATGATCGTTATTGGGTGCAATTTGTCAGGACATATCAGGTAATTTGTCTGCAACAAGAAACCTGGGAAGATATATATATATATAGGAGAATAAAAATCTATTTTTCTCCTTCGGCGGCTTCAGTGGCAGAGGGCTGAAGTGGGACTGATCGGTTATGTGCCCTAAAATGTAGGCTACGGCCTGACTTCCAATTTGTATCTCATCTCCATGACTGGTTTGATTGTGAGTTTAAATGACAAAATATAAATAAAAATAGTTTAAAGTGGGACTGATCATTTTTTCTCAGTGGAATTATGTGGGAATGTTAAGGATCAATCATGGGACTCACATTTGTTGCAAGTGTTGAAGTTAACTTTCCCACCTCACTGGCATTAAGTAATTTTTATAATGCAAAAGATTGGGCGGAGGGGGGGATCTAACCTCTCCAATTTACGCTCCGCCATTGAAACTCAGGCGAGCATGGTTTTAGGATGGAAAAAGTTGTATCAGTGGGTGATTTCAACTGCCATTTCTATGATTGCCCTTTAGATCTAACCAATAGCAAGCCTAAACGGATGCTGGTAGAAGGGCTTCATAGGCTCATACAAGAGAGCTTAGAGTTAAATAAAATGTTAAGTACTCATAACCTATTTTTGCTATGGAGAAGTTAGTGAAGTCCGCCAATCTATGTATTTTGACAACATTTAGAGGGAGGGGTTGTGTTTCTTTAGTAGATTTTATTTTTGTGTCAGCTCCTTTTTTTTGCTCATCTCTAATTTTAATATAGTTTGCAGCCCTTTAAGAGATCTCAACCCCCTGTCATTAGCCACTGGTGGATTAAATGGTGGTGTTAGTACTCTGGCTGAGGCACAAGGTGTGCTCTCTCTCTGATAAATGTAGGAGGCTTAGATGGTCTCAGGCAGTTTAAGTGTCTCTTTTTTCAGGGTGTGGGCAAGAGATTGCTACTTCTCTGGATTTGTGCTCCTTTACTGGGGCTATTTTGTCAGCATTTGCTGGTATAGCACAGAAGGTGTCAGCACTACTGAAGGTGTCGGTGTTAATACTAGGTCGCAGGAACCAAAATGGTTAGACAGTAATTGCTCTAAGGCCCTCCGCCAACTGAACGTAGCTTTAAAGCAGGTACCCAGAGATAGGGATCGTGTTGCCTTCTGTTGAAGAGGATACAAGTAGGCACTTGCCAATTGCAAACATATCTTATGCAAGAGCGCGTGGGATGAATTAGTTCAAGCTTGTGAAACCAAAGATACCTCTTTGTTTTGAAGGGTGATAAACAAGCCTGGCTACGCTGAAGTAACAGGCCCGGACATATGCCATCATATCTCTGTGCAACAGTGGAAAGAGAATTTCTGAAGGGGTATATAATTTAGGGCTCAGTGGAGGCAAGGAGGATTAGGGTGGATGAGCGGGTGTAGTGCTAATCTGGCGTTCAGGTTGGATGAAGTACCCATGGCATTCGGACTTTATTTCATAATAAGGCCTCAGGATCTTAAGGGGTACCACCCGATTTGTTTTTGGAGGACATTGAGAGCTGGGGTCCAGCCTTGACCCTGGTCCTAAATGTTGCTGTGAGGAAGGGTGAAACACCCTCATGGACCCGGTTTTTAAGAGGCGGGACAAGGATAATCCCCAGTGCTGTTGGACAATATCAATGATTGATGCAGTAGTGATGGTAATTTTTTGGGGTGGGGGGGGGGGGGTATACATTCAAATAGGCTGATGTTGTAGGCATATGAGAACGATATATTTTCTGAGATTCAATATGGCTTTAGGTCGGGCAGGTAGACAACGGATCAATGTCTGAACTTAGATCTAATCATAAGTAAGTACACGGTTGCCGGCCCTAATTACTTTATTTGGCATTTATGGACAATGTCCTCTTTTGACAGAGATAATTGTAGGAAAGTGTGGGGCCTGCTTCTTGCAATGGTGGTGGATCCAGATATCGTGTTTCTCTTATCAGATCTACATGCTCACACCTCGGCCTTGATGTGGTACTCTCAGGGCGCGGATTGTACCCAGTCCTTCAGAACTAGTAGGAGAGTTTGCCAGGAATGTATCACGGTTTTCTGATATCTTGGAGTGCTGTTAGATGCAAACTAAAAACGGGCCTCAAAAAATCATAAAAATGTTACTAGACATGCAGGTATAGTGACTTACATAATCTACTCAACCTATTTGTAATGCTCTTGAACCTTAAACTGGTTTCAAATGAAGTGACGTTTGACCTCTTTCCTTGAACAGACAGCAAATGTTTCAAGATAAACACAAGATTTAAAGGCATCTTTATTGCTCATTCACTTTCTTAATGAACAGAACACTGGTTACTTTTCAGCCTAAGTTTACTCGCCAGATGGGACTAGTAGGTGCTAAAATAGCTCGACCTGATAAAATTTTACTCGCAATTGCGAGTGGGCCAGTAGATTTTTCAAGGCCTGAAAATTGGAAGCCCTAGACTATGGGGAGGAAAAGTGAGCTTGTTAGGGGCACGGGTGCAGGGGCTAATTTTGCCCAGAGGTTGAGATCTAGGCCCCCCCAGCATTATAGTTAAGATGTATCAAGTTAAATGTGTCTCCAGGGCCTTACATGGCAGGGAGGTATGGGGATACACGAAAACCGACACCATCTAGACTGCGGCAAATATGTTTTTAAGACACATGTTACAGGTCTCCAAATGTACTCTAGTTTTCTCTAACCGCGATGGGCTAGGAATAAAATATATCGGAGACACAATTGCTTTTAGACCTTTGCCATGTTGAATCACGATCTGGACCGGGGGGGGGGACTCAGTTTAGATTTTATAGATTTACAGAGCGCGTGGCTACCCAAGGGCTACCCAGCGCTGAGAGATTCCACTGCACAAAGGCTAGAGATAGATTAGTGATACGGCTTGAACAGACATGTTTTGATCTCCTTCCGGAAGGCTGCTTCCGATGTCAGTGCACGAGATTCACGTGGTAGTGCGTTCCATAACTTGGGTGCAAGGGGAGAGAATGATCTACCTCTCCATCTGGCTCTTCTGATTCGTATGGTTTTTATTAGTCGTTCGGAGCCGGATCTTAGGCTTCTACTTGGAACGCAAAGGGTCAACAGGTTTCTAATCTAACTTGGGAGCTTATTGTGTAGAGCTCTGTGAGTCATAGCGAGTGCCTTGAATTTGATTCCTCCACCGGAAGCCAGTGTAGTGCTTTTAGATGCTTCCTAGCTGACAATCGGGTAGGGGCCTTGCACAGTAGCCTTGCTGCAGCATTCTGGACCACCTGGAGTCGGTTAATCACGAACTTGGGAGCCCCCAAGAAAAGTGAATTACCGTAGACGAGGCGTGATGTGACCAGGGAATGGACCACTGTCTTTCTGAGCTCTAAAGAAATACGCTCTAGTATTTTGCGGAGGATTCGGAGTAGTCCAAAGCATATGCCTGTCAGTTTCTTGGCTTGAGTTGCCATTGTTAGGTCCTTGTCGAGCCAGAATCCCAAATTTTAGATCGGTTCCTTTGGCGTGGGTGGGTGGGTTACCCAGGCTTTTGGTCCAACTGATAGATGGCCTGGGGGCTTCCTTGTTACCGAGAACCATTAGTTCCGTTTTGTCCCCATTCAATTTTAGACAGCCGTTTGTCATCCAGCCCATCACTCTTTCCATACTGGGAGCTAAGCTTCCGGCGTCCCCGGTGGTTCTGGGATCGAGGGAGATCACCAACTGGGTTTCATCAGCATAGGCTATGATGAAGACATCAAACTCTTGGACAATCTGTGACAGTGGCTTCATGTAGACATTAAACAGTGTGGGACTCAGTGAGGAGCCCTGAGGCACCCCACAGGTCAAAGGCATTGTTCTGGAAAGGAGATCCCTTTCCATAACTTGGAAGGTTCTTCCTTCCAGAAACGAAGCTAGCCACTTAAGAGTCTTACCTTGGACACCAATGGCCCTCAGTCTATTTCGTAAGTTATGGTGGTCCACCTATGAACAGGAAGATTCTTTATGATCGTTTGTCCCTTGATCGTGTGCATAAAATTCCTTAGATTGCTAATGTGAAGGCAGCTTTTATTAGCCTGGGCAGGGAGGATATATTTTATAAACCCTAATCCCTGTGCCCTCTGGACATGAAAAGGGTGAGGGCCCAGTTTTTGGGAACGCAAATTCTTACAAAGAGAACAGACAGAGCTGATGAAACCGAAGGTGCAGGCCATATGCTTTTAAAAACAGTGCAGGCTATAGAGCCATATTTATCCATTGTAACTAATGAGAGGGACAGATTTCTTGAGGCCAGATTCAGATTTAATCTGTTGCACCATCCTCTAGTATCACCCAGTGGATGGAGCCCACCTAGCACTTTGGGCCCTGCAGCTGCGACAATATTTCTCCGCATTACACCCTACATTTTTAGATGTTTTCTAAATATTTCAGTGGGACCAGAAGATCATTTATTGTTCTGTTACTGAAATCCTTGAATTTTACGCAAGCTTGTCTGGTTCTTATGTTCCTTCAGCTCCTACCAATATACATGTTATATTTGCTGTTGCCTGCTTTCTAACAACTGCGTTGAGAACTAGGCACTCCAGACTCGACTAATTCTGTTGCTGCTATTAGGGGGATTTTAATATTAGGATTGTTACTTTTTATTGGGGGTCTTTTACTTGCAGTTTTTATAATTTTTATGGTTCTTATTTATATTGATTGCGAGCGATTTTTACTTTTCGGTTATGCATGCATCATGTTATTATGCTCTTTTTATGGTTATAATTATAACCGAATAAAGATTTAGGATGATGATGTCGACCGGAATGCACTGGGAGGTCTACTGAGGAATGTTTAACTTGAAACCCACAGCTTAAGTCTATTGGTGTGTGCCAGTCCTGTTGCGAGTGCTGCCTAAAGACCGTTTAAGATGTTGGTATGTAAACATGGAGCATCGCAGGTCCAAATATCCCAGCTGTCTGACAGCACGTTTATAACAGCAGCAAAGACTGTAAAATAGAGCTATAAAATAAATAAATGTAACCACCCTCTCCACATTACTAAGGCTACTCCTAATAAGAGTTTGAAAAATGTCCATTTATTGAGAGGGATGCAGACAAGAAAACATATTGGAAAAGTAAGCAACTTGCATCTGTGTTTTTAATAACTAATCTATAAACTATGCACAGTACGTTGTCGACAGATGGAATTAACTGAACAACGTCAAAAGGACTGATCTTTGAGCGAACATTAAATCTAAGTGGAATTTTAAATTATAGCAACGAATCAAAATTTCTGGAATAAGGGTAGATTGTTCTGTTCTTTAAGTAACGTTCAGCTTTAGCCAGAAAATATGAAGATTCAACCCGTTTCTAATTATGAGCAACAGAATCAAAACAAACATCTTTCGTAGCAGCAGCTTCCCGCCGAGCTCTATTGAAACAAGTTTACATTGCACTAAGCGGCTTCTATCCATGATTTTTAGCTTGACTAATAGGGTCTGGTATTTCATGGTAATGGTTTAACTTAATACGGAATAGTTAAACTTAATAAACCTCAAGGAAAATACTCAAGTACAAACAAAATTAGAACCGTAGATAAACAACATTCTGCACGAAAGTGTAAATCTCTCCTTGACAACCTGCACCCTTATGAGCCTACCCACTTACCTTAAAGTTGAATGACAAACAGCGGCTGCACCGGTAGGCACACGCACTATTGACAGGACAGTTCCCTCCTTGACGCCAGACCAGAGTGTAGCGTTGCTCGTCGTCATTGCGCACACGCACCGCTTTAGTCCCGCCCCCAATAACCCGCGCAACATCTTCAGATTGACGCCTTCGACCAATCAGGCATCACGATCGACCCATCACCAGATTGGGCGATCCACCTCTTCAACTCAAACTACTGCTTGCTATTTAATGTAACGAGGCGAACGCTTGTGTGAACAACGAAGTCCCACCTCGGGAACTCGTACGAGTCGTTGTCCCAGCCCGGTATATGACAGCCCCACCTATAGGAAGCACTGACCTTCAGAGCCACGCCCATCTCCTGCTAGCCGTCTCTCATATAACAGTAGCAGCGACGCCCCCCTGTTCCTGTTCTTCGAACTTAATTGCGCAGGCGCAGTATGCATGGCTCCCATTGGCTGGCCTGTGTCCGTGACCGGTTGAGGGATATGGTTAGAGGAAGGCACGTCAATTTCGGTTTTACGTGGTTAGAGGCATTTGGTTAGTTAAAGCTAGTTTATTTTCTTCCTTAAGCGGTCCCCGGTTAGGACGAAGTCGAGACTATTTACGATCAGGGTTATTTTATAGTATAAATTACATGGTATTTTGGGGGATCCGCTCTGTTTATTTCAGTGCATAAACATTATATCCCGTGTCAACTCGCAGGTGTTACTTCGACTGTTGTGCGTTCCAGGTGGAGGTGGACGATCCACTGAAAGGTCGAGCCTGAAAGCCTGCCGCTGGCTGTGCTTGATGTCGTCTTAGAACATCAAGCCTAAAATCAGCCTGGGCGATGTTGCTTAGTGGCCAGAGCTGTCGCATATCGGCATGGGGAACCATGACCCATATGAACGAAACTTCCACTTTGCATTTCCTAAATAGCGAACCTTAAGAAAGCACTATTTAGGAAATGCAAATTGCACTGTACAAAATTTGCGATTTCCTGATAACGATTCTTGTGAATTCTCAATCGCAAATTTGGAAATGCAATACCAGTAGTCCCTATGGGACTTAGGGCCCCACCATTAACTATCCTGTAAATGAAATATGTGCTCGTGTAAAGTGCTCCAATGCCCTCGGGGAAAGTACGCGCTAGACAGCACTGTTAAACTGCATTTTGGGTGCTTTTTAGGTCTCGCCTACGCAGTGCGCATACGCTGTCTAGGAGGACCTTTAGCCATCGTTCTGCTCTTTTTCGAAGCACATACTCGTGCTTGTGGCTGCTTCCACCTTGCGGGAGCGAGCAGGGGCGCGCCACAAGCACAAGTATGTGCTTTGAAAAAGAGCAGACCGCGCGCACGCAAACAGCTGCTGCTTCTTAGCACGATCGCTTTCACTTTTGCGGCTGCGTCGCTTTCACAGCTACATTCCTGACATTCTTTTTCAATTAGCTCAGTCGCTTTAACTGTCGCGGTCTTCTATTCCTTTCTCTCCAGACACTATCTCCTTCCCTGCTTCGTCTCTTGTTTCCTCCTCCCTCCCTCTTTTAATATCATTCTCTCCCCTTCCCAGTCCTCTCCCCACCCGCCCTGCTCTCCGTTTCCTTTCATGGAATATTAGCAAAAAGCACGAATGGCAGAAGCCCACATTACGAGCTCCCGCCTCTATAAAAGGCCTGAAATACCGAAGCTCCGTATGTTGGTACATTTCTGAATCCCTTTCTTGCACTCCGAGTTGCTTCTAAATTACAAACAGCTTGGCTATTTTCTGCCGGCAGCACCCCAGCCCCCAACGCCACTCGTCATTCCTGGCTTGTACTCTGCATCACAAGCAGCTGTGATTTCCAACCTATGAAAGGAATTTGCAAGTAGACGCCTTGACAGACACCTCAGAGCTGTCTGGGAGCCTTTTACCCATCCAATGCCTTGCCATCTCTGCCCCAGTGGATTGTGGGAAATAAACACCAGGAGAAATTAGGGCCACCTGTGTCACAGAGGCCTTTCCAGCCCGGTTTAATTTTATTTTTCAATTTTCATATCTTTTGCTCACCGATGGATCTGAAACTCCTTAATTCAAGCAGCCATATTATGCAAGAGCAAAAGGTGACAGACACGCTAATAATGAATCTGCTTTTTAGCATTTGCGCATGCGAGTTAGTGCATGTGCATCTTCATCGCAGGAGAGGTGGGAGTGTTTGTTTGTGTCCCAATACCCAAAACTTTAAAGTTAAAATGGCCGACTGGTAGCAGCTCCTCGCGCTGGGATCCCGATACAGGGAATGTCCCGTTTAGTGCCAGCATCTTGACCGGATTTCTAACACCAGATTTGTAACAGGATTCCTACAACATTTAGAAGAATTTCTACTCCTTTTGGGATTGGGCCCTACCGGGTCCGTACCGCAGAGCTTGTACCTGCACAGGAACTTCGAGCCGCCACATTCTCCCCCTGCATTCGGCAATCGGCTGCTGGCTCTGACCCCCTCAATACGGCTACCGTCATCCATCTCTACAACACTAAAGAATCTCACCTCCATTGGGTCTGAACCCTTACCTGGTCCGTACCGCGGAGCGAGTGCCAGCCATCGAGCCGCCGCATCTGCCCCCTGCAATCGACATTCAGCAGCAGGCCCCATCTCCAATTTGGCTCAATCTGTCTCAATTAAGCCTCCCTCCGATCCCCCTGATGCTGAACTCCTTGCCTGCAGTGGCCCGAGGCCTTGTGCCCGTGATCTGCCCACTGCTAGCGGCTCTGGTTTACGGTGGAACAGAGGGCCAGGACTAGCCTGCTCATACTCCCGCGCACCATCGACCGCTCCAAGCCTGCCGATCCTTTAAACCGATTCTCCAACCTGCGGCCAGATCGGAGCTCTGCGCCAAATCCGGATCTTCCATCACGCCCGGCACGATGCTCGCCCGCCATTGTTGGTCCTGAACTCAGATGCGGCCACAGAATCGCCACAGAATCGCATGCCCTGCCAGAAACATGGAACAATCGGGAGAATAGCGCGCTCTCGCTTCACGGATCCTCCTTCATGCCCGGCATGATGCTCGCCCGCCACTGTTGGACCTGAACTCAGATGCGGCCACAGAATCGCCTGCCCTGCCAGAAACACGGAACAATCGGGAGAATAGCGCGCTCTCGCTTCACTGCTCCGCCCCCAAAGAAAATCCCGCATCTACAGCAGTGCTCCTTGTTTGATGATCGCCCACGGTGCCTATCTGCAGGCAGAGCTACACATTTGCCTGCTACATAAGTGCATCGACAGTAGGATCTTCAGAGCCCCCATGAGCTCCCATGAAGATACTGTCTGCCGTGTTCTCCTATTTTACAATGCTCCTTGTCATTTTTAGTTTTGACTGATCTCCTGCTCCCTGTCCTATTTTTGAGCATCCCCAGAAGCAACATTCCTTTTGCTGCACCCCAAAATGGCGGTGTTTAGAAAACACCCCCATTAGTATCTTTGTTTTTGCCTTTCAAAATGGCTGTGGCTGTGTTTTAAAAAAAAAAAACATTAGTATCTTTGCCTCTCAAAATGGCTGTGGCCATAAACCTCAACTACCATCTCACCTCCCCCTTCCACTGACCATCACTCAGCCCTGCTAAAATCATTGTCCTGCTGGGAGCACTAAAACTGTTAAAGGACTTGCAACCCAAATCAATCGAAACTGAAATAGGGCTAGAATACCGGCACAGGTCTACTCGCCCTTTTCTACAACTTCTACCCTATTCATCACGATAGAAAGAGGACTTATCTCCTCATCCCACCAAAGATATAGAAATCAAGATAGGACATCGCCTCCTCACCCCTATCATGGATATAGACAAAGGACTATACCACCACTCTCCTACACCCTAAGATGTCCTACAACTCTACCCTACGCATCACGATAGAAACAGGACTTATCTCCTCATCCCAACTGTTAGAAATGGGACTTCTGGCTGGCTGAGGCTTGCGCCAAAGCCAGGCAGAAACCAACACTCAAGTCAGGGCAAGGGAACTACTCCTCAGAATAACCCCTGCTCACCCTTTTAGGTAGTGTGGCGCGAGCAGACCAGGCTAAACTTCGGGGCGCTACAGTTAAGCATTTATGACTACACACAGCAAATCCAATGATCCCCCCACAAATGGACACCAGGCGGTATTTCTATAAAAAATACGTACTTTATGTAAAATATATATATATATATATGTATGCAGGCAAATTAGTACACGACCTTCTATAACGTTTCTTAGCTTGGGCCACATGATATCAAATATTGGCAAGTGTTCTTTTTGGTTGCAAGTTACTCTTGGTAGTCCTTGTTACTTGTAAACGATAATTTTAAGTTCCAGGTACAGTTCTAAGCTATTGGGGCCATGGTCGTGAGGGCGGGAGGCTTTGGTGCGCTTCTGGGCGCGTCGTACGGCCTGTTGAACGGGCCTCGCCGATCCTCACGCTTTAGGCGGTGCGCCGCGTACAGTACGTCGCTTTCCACTACTGGGTACGCCTCGCACCGCTCTAGTGCGACTCGCACTGAGAGGCGAACAGGAGCTTCAGAAGCCCGGGTACGCGCCTCACCCTGTCAGCGCACAAGCGGACAGGCAGGAGCGTACTCGGCGAACAGGCCCGAACGTACCGATGCAGGTCTCAGTGTAGGAGACCCCGGGGAAAACAGAACGATGCGGGCCCCGAGCCCGGTGCGGACAATAGATGGAGCGTACCTTCGAAACGTGGAACAAGGATTCAGTCGTCCCTCGATGCAGGGGGACGGATCAGGCTCTTGGTGCGCTTCGTAGCGCAGACGTACCTTGGGGTCAGGAGAGTAGCAGGAGGATTCCGAAGGTGGGGCGCGGCACGGGGGCCTCCAGCACGGTCCGTACTAGGGGCGGATTCCTTCGTTGTGCTGCGCGGCCTCTCCACAGGTCAGAGGGCACAGCGGGGCGGCCGGGTGCGTTCGCAGTGCACGGGCGGCTGTCCAAGGATTCCGGCGGGAGGGGGGAAGACAAGAACTCCAGGCACTCCAGTAACGAGCAGGGGCAGAGGAGCAGGCGGCCTGACCCGAGGGGCAGAGAGCGGCTCTTTGGCAGAGCGACGCTCTCAACGGGTAAAAGTGCGAGCCTCTCCCGAGTGCCACAACTCTAGGAGGGGGCGAGGGGGGCGCAGTCTTGCCTCCGGCGGGAGGAAACACACGGCTCACTTGCAGACGAGCCAAGGCACAGAGAACCCACTAGTCCTGGGGTTCAGTTCAGGGGGCAAGCTCAATCAAGCCCTTGGAGATAGTTTAGAGCACAAGCCAGCAAAGTCCTTCTCTGATCTTTTCCTCTTCTTTCTCAGCAAGGCAAACTTCAGGCCAGTCCTTCCAGCTTCTTCTTCTTCCTTCTAGTTGGGCAGAGGTTCGTTGTGGTAAAATTTAGTTTCTTGGGAGCAGGGCTCCTTCTTTTATACAGCAGTTCTTTTGTCCTGGCAGGCCAGGGGGGCCTTTGCATAGTTCCTTTCAGCCCCCGAGTACTTTGTTGTGTAGACTCTGCCTTCTGCTTTCAGTGTGTGGGGCAGGGCCATCAGACGCTCCGCAGGAGGTGGAGCCGGCCGTAGTACAGTCAGGAGCATTCTGATGACAGTCTTCCCTCTTCCTCTTCCTGGCCAGGTGTCGGGCTGAGTCATCAGTCGCTCCCCAGGAGGTGGAGCAAGCATTGTGGTGGCAGAGTACAGCCCTATTCAGAGTCCAGGGCCACTCCCACCATCCACCTAGGTGTACTCCTTGCATTCACCACCTGTCATCCCCCAGCCCTGTCACTCACACAACCCAGACAGCAGCCACACATCCTAGTAGAGGCGGGCTGAAATGGTTAGGCAAGCATATGCTAACTTTCTAAAAGTAGCATTTGCAAACACCGGATATTACAATAAACTTTACTAAAAGAAGTATTTTATTATTCTTAGTTCAGGCATACTAGACTTGACCTACCATGTTCCCTGAGCCTGCTGGGATTATAGGGTGCAATAATTCCAGCAGCCCATCCTGGCCTATGAGAACAGGTAGCCTTACAATAGTGAAAAACAAAAATGGCTGTAATTCACTATTAGGACATGCCACACACATCAGGGCTTGTCCTACCTTATGCTTGCAATGCACCCTGCCCTAGGGCCTACCATAGGGGTGACTCACATGAAGTAAAGGGAAGGTTTAGGGGCTGGCAAGTGTGTGCACTTGCCCAGCCAGCATGACAGTACCAGACTGCTCGTAGGTTCTGCAATAGCAGACCCTAGACACATTTTAAAAGGCTGCTTCTGTGGGTGGCGCAACCAGCGTTGCAGGCCCACTAGCAGTATTTGTATTTACAAGCCCTGGCACTCCTGGTGCACTTTACTGGGGACTGACAGTAAACCAAATAAGCCAATCTTGGAATCCAGTCATATATATACTTTTCACAGGGAGAGCATATGCACTTTAGCACTGGTCAGCAGTGGTAAAGTGCCCAGAGTCATTAAACCAACAAAAACAGGTCAGAGAGAATATTGGAGGAAGGCAAAAAGTTCAGGGATGGCCCTGCAGAAAGGGCCAAGTCCACCACAACCCCCATCCAGCCAAAACGCAGGGTAGACCAATCACTACCTTGATGGGCTTCCCTGCTTAGGGCGAAAGAACATGGACCTGGCCCGCAACAGCAGGGGCATATTCCAGTTCTACGCCAATCTGAACCTATTTCAAATCCTCTGTCCATACTCTCAGGGTCCACCAAGCCAATCCATGGGGCACCCTTCTCTTCCTCTGTGGACACCAGCTGTGCAGCATCTAAGCTTAATCTCCTCCTTGGGGCTATGTACCCTCCCACCTGGAGTGGCATCCCCTTCCAGAATCGTCAGGGCACATGTGGCAGGTGACCTGCACAATTCGCCCACCAGTTCAGGGGTGCTATCCTGCAACTGGGGTACCAGGTCTGGGTGGACACCCTGCACCTGGGCCTCTATCCCAGGGTCTAAACCCTCTAGTTGAACCGGGGTCAGAGGCGAGGACTCCCTCCCACTGCACCCCCTTCCAGACGGTTGTACCTTCCCACCTGGAGTGGCACACCAAAAAGACAGACTGGTAGGGACACTGATTACAGTGGTCCCACCCTCCAGGTCAGACAGCCTTTGAACCTGGCTTCCCAACTCAGGGACCCAACCCTGCAGTTGAACACTCACCTGGCGCACCAGGACTTCCTTGGGAGCACGCATGCCCCCCTGAGGGTAACACATACTTCCTGTGTTGTGTGACCGTCTGCCTGGCATCGATCTCCCGTCCCCTGTCCATCTGACAGTGCGCAAAGATCCCCCAGGACAGAAGTGGTGTCACCATGATCACTTCCTGGGGACGCAGCCCTTCTAGCTGGCCCCTGACCCACTGGTTCTTCCACTGGGGACTCTCTCCCCCTCTCACCCCTCCATCTGGATCTACACCCCCCCCAACTGGAGCGGTACTGCCAGATACCAGAACAACTTGAGCTCTACTTACAGAGTCTCCACGTTCTCTAGCCCCTGGGAGATCCTTCTCAAATGGCCTACAAGTACAGCCTAGGCCCGACCTGATGTTTATTTTATTTATTTCAAAGGTTTTATACAGCGCTACTGGACCCAAGAGTATCAGAGCACTTTACAAGGATGGTGAACATAATGAGATAAAATTAACAATTAAGCGAAAAAGAGTTACAGTATGATAATGCATTCAACAGGGCTAAGGGGGCAAAGAAACGGAGAGATAAAATTAAGTGGAAAATGAATAATTAAAAGTTAGGAGAGAGAGGGGGTGAAGAGAGGGGGAGTGAGAGAATGAAGGGATTGAGAGGGGGTGGGAAGAGGAGTGGACAAGGGAAGAGAAAGGAGTGAACATGATCAGAGTCAGTAACATTAGATATCCCAATACTTGTTGAGAAGAAGTACTTTGAGTTCCTTTTTGAAGAGAGGGTAAGAGGGATTGCAGCGAAGATCCTTAGGGAGAGAGTTCCAAATTGTAGGAGCGTTACCAGAGAACGCACGGGATTGGGTCTTTTGACATTTGAGCCTGGGTGGGATCAAGACAAGGGAGTTTGTGCTCCTCAGGGACCTGGAGCAACCTGCTTTGTGTAGTTTTGTTGTAAGGTAAGAAGGGGTGTTTTGGTGAAGAGCTTTGTGAGTGATGCAGGTAATCTTGTAGGTGAATTTTCCTTCTATTGGAAGCCAATTGAGATTTTTGAGGACGGGGGAGATGTGATCAAATGTTTTACAATCAGAGAGGAGTCTCGCAGCTAGATTGAGGACAGATTTCATCGGTGCAAGATGTATTTTAGGGGTGCCAGCCAAAGTGGCATTGCCATAGTCAATCCTGGAAAGGACAAGCGATTGGACAACAAGTTTGAAATCGTCTGCTGGAATAAATGGTTTAAGTTTCTTGAGGTGGAGAAGATGATGATGATAAAAATTTATAATGCGCATAAACAATAACCCGCAGGTATCAAGGCGCCTAACAATACAATCAAAATTGAAAGAGACGTCCTTACATATAGGCTTGTCGAAAGAAGCGAGTTTTTAGGGCAGTGCGAAAATTCTGTAAAGATGGAAGGGATCTCATATCAAGCGGAAGATCATTCCACCATTTGGGGGCTAGCGTGGAAAAAGCCCTGCCACCCCATTTAGCTCTTCGTACACGGGGGGCTTTAAGAAGCAATTTCCCGGAGGAACGCAAGCTCCTACCAGGGGTATAGTGGGAAATGATAGACCCGATACCTGTGTCGCTATTTTTAGCGATGGCTCTGTAGGTCATACATAGGACTTTGAACCGGATTCGGAGTTCTACCGGTAACCAATGCAGCGATTTCCTGGCCGCAGTGGCTGAGGAGCGTCTGGGAACATCCAGGACAAATCTGGCTATGGCGTTTTGGACTACCTGTAAGCGCTGTAGGTGGCTCCGGTTTAGCCCAGCATACAGCGCATTACAGTAGTCCAAACGAGAGCCAATCAGTGCAACAGCTATTTGCTTTCTTGCCTGCAAGGAAAGATATTTCCTGATCCTTCGCAGGGTGTGGATCAAGCCCCAACAGGTGGAGACAGTTCTACTCACCTGAATGCCCATATCAAGGGCTGGATCTAGCATCACCCCAAGATTCTTAGCAGATGTTGTGGGTGAGGGACATATTCCTAGTGAGTCAGGCCACCAATTGGTTGACCAGATGTTTTCTTTCCCCCCGAACACCAACACCTCAGTCTTCTCCCCATTCAGTTTAAGAGAGTTCTGAATCATCCAGTGACCAACCGCCTCCATACAAGATCTAAACTTGGAGGCGGTAAGCACATCAGAATGGGGGAGAGAGACGAGTATTTGGGTGTCGTCTGCATAAGAAACTACCTCCATCCCGAAAGATCTTATTAGCCTGGCTAGTGGGGTCACATAGATGTTGAAAAGGGTCCTTGAGGGACCCCACACAGCACTGGTCGGGATGGAGATAGGAACTCCCCCAACTTGACTCTTTGTTCCCTCCCAATGAGGAAGGAGATCAAAAGATCCAAGGCTGCACTCCTCACCCCCACCTCCCTCAGGCGGGATGTAAGCACTGATGGGGAGAGGGTATCGAAAGCCGCTGTTAGATCTAGCAGGACCAGGAGGGTGGTCTGGCCCCCATCTACTGTCGTGCGGATCTTATCAAGCACGATGGTGAGGGCTGACTCGGTGCTGTGTTCCCTCCTGAATCCATGCTGGGAGGAGTCCAGACATCCCGAGCTTTCCACAAAATTAGCGAGATGCTTGTTAAGATGTGCCTTAAGCATCTTCGCTGGGGCAGGAAGCAACGAGATGGGGCGAAAGTTTTTTAGGACCTCCGGATCAAGGGATGCCTTCTTTAACAGGGGTTTGACTACCGCCTTCTTCCACTCCATAGGGAAAATACCATCTCTGATAGCTAGATTCATTATTTCTAGCAGCGGTGGTAAGAGAGTCTCCCTACACTGCTTGATAATTTTCAGTGGGCAGGTATCCAGGGGAGATCCAGATTTGATCTTATTGAGCAGGATCTCCAGATCTTGTAAGGCCAACGGAGGAAAGGAGTCCAAGGTGCACAGTGGGGAGATGTCTGTAGTAGTCATATTCATCTCAACCCGAGTGATAGATGCACTGACACAGACTCTTTGTTCCTCGAGAGCCAAATGGATATCCTGTATTTTGGTGTGGAAAAAGGAGGCAATCCTGTCACACAGGTCCTGCGAAGGAATAACAGGATCAGGGGCTTGCAAGTTGACTAGGGAGTCAACAGTTTTAAAAAGCTCCTTCGGCGAGGAAAGCGAGGTGGTCAGGGTTACAAAGTAATCTTGTTTGGCCCGTATAATCTCAGCTTTATATTTCCTAACAAGGAGTTTATGAGCTTCCTTGTTCTTGAGGTCCCAGCTGGCGTGCCAGAGCCTCTCCTTTCGTCTCACTTCTTGCCTAAGAAGTCTGAGGGAGTCAGAAAACCAGGGGGTGGATGGTCTCTTTCTGGCTCGGCGGCGGACCTGTACTGGGGCCAGTTTGTTTAAGGCCTCAGTAGTGACCTGTTCGAAATGGCCAACTGCAGTCTGTACGCTGTCCAGGCTAGTGACAGAAAGGCTTGCAGCCCAGGGCGCAAAGGAGTCACTGCTAAGATTCCTAAAATTTCTAGCAGTTTCCACAACATGATTCCCTCTTTTACAGGAGTCCAACCTATGGTATTCCAGAATAAAAGGAACCGCCAGATGGTCAGACCAGGATAGGTGCATCGGATCCTTGATGGTTAGCCGAGAGTCATTAGAGAAGAAGCCATCCAGAGTATGGCCTGCACGATGGGTCGCTCCGCTAACTCGTTGCTTGAGTCCACAGGACTCCAGAGCCTCGATAAGGCATGATGTATCAGGTAGATCATGTTGTTCTAAGTGATAATTAAAATCACCTAGGATGGAAAAGTTTTGTTGGCCAAAATAGGGTTCCAGAGCCTGGAGAAGGTTGTGCGTGAAATGAGTTCTCGAACCAGGTGGTCGATATACTAAGATCCCATTAAAAAAGGGACATTGCGCTTCCTTTATTGTAAAGTGGAGTGCTTGAGAGCTATCCGGGAAGTCGGGTATAGGTACAAAATGGCATTGCAAGTGGTCTTTGTAAAGGATCGCTAACCCCCCTCCCACTCGACCCTGTCTATCGAGTCTGACCAGACAGTACCCTTCTGGGACCGCCTCAATTAGGTCAGGGTCAGAAGAATCCTTAGCCCATGTTTCCGTAATAAATACTATAGTAGGCGTTTTCTCCAGTACCAGCTCTTTAAACATTATTTTATTCTTAACAAGAGAGCGGGCATTAAGCAAGATGCCCTCTACTCTTACTATCTTATGGCTGGAAATGGCGGGGCGACCAGAGGGTGAATTTCTAGGGACAGAAATGGGAAACCTACGCATGGGAAAGCAGCCGCAATGGAGGGGGAAAAGAAGATCATCCGGCTCATATGAATGCGAACATCGCAGTCGGTGCGGTTTCAGGCCCAGCAGTTGCTGATGAGAATAACTATAAAGGGCGGGAGGAGCGTCGTCGGAGTCCAGAGTCCAGTCGTCCAGCGCGTCCTCAGCGCGGACGGGCGCAGACGGGCTGGACTCTGGCGTGACTCCGGCGTCACTGCGGCGCACACGCTGCGCGTATACGCTGCGCGTCATATCCTGCTGTCTATGTAGGGCTCTAGTCAGACCACGTGTCTGCTTCAGCCAATGGCTGAATAGCGCTAGTGACCCACCCAAGATGGCGTCCCAGACAAACAAAGCGCGGGGACCGGGCCGCCCGAATGGCGGTGAATGCAGACCTGTTAAAGTGCAGCAATGCGATCCGTGTCTAAGGGCACAGGTAGGGACCTAGTAATTCTAAACAATATTCTAGCAATTAAAATCAGGGAATAACAAGCGCGAGTCCAAAAGTAGATACAAAACGGGGTTTTTTAAATTACAATTACGAGCTTCTAGCGCATAGCGCTATATGCAGGACGGGGATCAGGCAAGAGTGAGAGACTCTCCTACCTGGTTTAAGTACTGTAGCCAATGACAGCCTCTAGTCAGACCACGTGTCTGCTTCAGCCAATGGCTGAATAGCGCTAGTGACCCACCCAAGATGGCGTCCCAGACAAACAAAGCGCGGGGACCGGGCCGCCCGACTGGCGGTGAATGCAGACCTGTTAAAGTGCAGCAGTGCGATCCGTGTCTAAGGGCACAGGTAGGGACCTAGTAATTCTAAACAATATTCTAGCAATTAAAATCAGGGAATAACAAGCGCGAGTCCAAAAGTAGATACAAAACGGGGTTTTTAAAATTACAATTACGAGCTTCTAGCGCATAGCGCTATATGCAGGACGGGGATCAGGCAAGAGTGAGAGACTCTCCTACCTGGTTTAAGTACTGTAGCCAATGACAGCCTCTAGTCAGACCACATGTCTGCTTCAGCCAATGGCTGAATAGCGCTAGTGACCCACCCAAGATGGCGTCTGTAGTATTCACTGTATTGTGCCTTCCTGGCACCTGTAGTTGGAACCCCTGTGCTTGTATGTTCTATGGCTTTGTAGTAGAATGTTGCCTTCTGGCAGTTGATAGCTTTGCCTGTTCCCTCTCGCCATGATTTTGTCAGAGACAATGTTTCTGTAGCTCAAAAGAAGCAGAAAATCTATTTTGATGAACGGAAGAGATCTGCTGCCCATGACATTTGTGCTGGTGATGTGGTTCGCATTAAGAATCCTGTTCATGTCACCAAGGGTAGGAGCAAATTCTCTCAGCCACTTGTAGTTGATAAGGTCTGTGGAAATGCTGTACGTGTGAATAATAAGGATTGGTGGAACATCTGTAAAGTTGTTAAAGTTAGTAGTGATGATGCTTCCACTGGTGTTTCTCAGCCCAAACCCAGCTCTGTTTCAAGTGACAAACGTTTCAGTACTGTTGCTATTAACGAAAATGGCAGAAATGTTGTTGATGTTTCTGTACCAGGACCTCGCAGGAGTCATAGAGTGTGTAAGATTCCTGCCAGGTTCAGATAACCTTTTGCTTCTGTTCTTCTCCTTCACAACCTGTTGTGTTTTCCTTCTCCTCTTACTTCCCATCCTAATTTTCTGGTTACTTCTCTTCTCTTTTCCTTTTCCTCCTCTTTTCTTTTCTTTTCTTTCTTTTCTCTCCTCCCTCTCCAGGTACGAACTCTACTTCTTTTGTTTTACAGAAAAGAGGATAATGTAGTATTCACTGTATTGTGCCTTCCTGGCACCTGTAGTTGGAACCCCTGTGCTTGTATGTTCTATGGCTTTGTAGTAGAATGTTGCCTTCTGGCAGTTGATAGCTTTGCCTGTTCCCTGTCGCTGTGCTTCTCCTAAGCTGAATAAACCAACTCTACAAGCTATCCTGTTGTCCTGTCAGCTTCAATACTACAGCGTCCCAGACAAACAAAGCGCGGGGACCGGGCCGCCCGAATGGCGGTGAATGCAGACCTGTTAAAGTGCAGCAGTGCGATCCGTGTCTAAGGGCACAGGTAGGGACCTAGTAATTCTAAACAATATTCTAGCAATTAAAATCAGGGAATAACAAGCGCGAGTCCAAAAGTAGATACAAAACGGGGTTTTTAAAATTACAATTACGAGCTTCTAGCGCATAGCGGTATCTGCAGGACGGGGATCAGGCAAGGGTGAAAAGCGCACTTTTGGATGCATTTTTAATGTGGGGGATGAGATTTGGATTCTGGTCGATACTGATGCCTAGGGATTTGACATAATTAGAGGTGGAGAGTGTGCAGTTAAGAGCTTTGATGTCATTTATCCAGAGTTGAATGGGAAGGGTGTTGTTTTGGGGGGAGAAAAGGATGATTTCAGTCTTTGAGAGTGTTGAGAAGGGTGAGGTGGTGGACGGTATCAAATGCAGCTGAGAGGTCGAGGAGGATTAGTAATGAGGATTCCCCTTTGTCTAGGGAGCGATGAATGTCATCAGTGATATTTAGCATTGCAGTTTCTGTACTGCATCCCTTTCTAAAGCCGGATTGGAAAACATCAAGGAGGTTGAAGGAGGCGATATGTTTCTCTAATTGCAATAGGACACATTTTTCGAGGGCTTTAGAGAGGATTGGAAGGTTAGAGATAGGGCGAAGATTGTTAAGATCATTGGGGTCAGCAGTGGTGTTTTTGAGAATGGGTGAGATTTGACCAAGCTGAAGGGAGGTAGGGACACAGCCAGTGGAAAGAGAGGAGTTGATGATGTTGGTCCATATAGGGGCAATGATAAATTTAAGTTCTTGAACCAAAAGGGCGGGAAGAGGATCTTTGGAGTGGGAGGAAGGTTTTAGTTTGGCAATGATATTAGTGATCGTAGATTCAGATACTGGACTAAAATCAATCCAATAGGCATTGTTTTTAGCAGGGGGGCTTATTTTCGGAAAGGTATCTTGTTGGGGGAGAGCAGGGAGGGGATGAGAAGGATCGAGAGGGGTGGAAAAAGTGGACGGAGGAGAGTTAGGAGTGTTGGGGAGGGTGTATAGGATGGGAGTAGGTTGATGTGAGAGTGGGAGGGAAGAGAAGGATAGTTCGATCTTGTTGATTTTGTTCGTAAAGAAACTGGCATTTTCTTCGCATCTGTCAATAGAGGCTAATATTTTTGGAGGGCCAGTGGAGGTTTGTTTTTTAACAATGTTAAAGGGTTCTCTAGGGCGGTTTCTGGCTTGATCAAGTTGTGATCGTAGAAAGGAGGCTTTTTCATTAAAGATATGTTTTTTGTACTGGGCTCTAGCAGTTCTAAGGAGAGCCAGATTGTCAACGGTTGGATGATTCCTCCAAACCCCTTCAGAATGTCTAAGGGTCCGTCTTTCGTTATTAAGTTCAGAATTGAACCAAGACTTAGGAGGGTTGCTTTTTTGTTGTTTGAGTTTGATTGGAGCTATTTGGTCGAGGGCTTCAAGAATAGAATTGTTATAATGGTTAGTTAGGTCGGTGGTGCCGTCAGAGAGAGGGGGGAGAAGTAAGTGGGCCTTAATAGTGGATTCCAATTCGCCAGGAGGAATAAGGTGAAGGTTGCGTGTGGATTTCTTAAGTAAAGAGCTGATGGGGGCGGGGTGAGTCATGGAACTATTCATGGTGAAGAGGATAAGGCAGTGGTCAGACCAGTCTACCGGAAGTATATTTGAGAGGGAGGCCAGATCGTTGCTAGTCATAATGGCATCAAGGGTGGCACCTTTGTTATGGGTTGAAGAATGGCAGAGTTGGGTCATATTGTTGATGTCCATGGTATCATTAAATAGGATGACAGCAGGATCATCACTTTTGTTCCAATAGATGTTGTAGTCACCGAGGAAGAGATTTTTAGAATGTGAGAGCGATGATTGTATAATAAGATCAGTCAACTCTTCCATAAAGGGGATGTTTTTTCCAGGGGGATGGTAGATAGTGTGCAACCGGGTGGTGGGGGAGTCGGGCATAATGACTCAGCGCAAAGGTATTCAAAGGATGAAGGGTCTTGTAGATGAATGAGCGAGATGTTAAGTTCAATTTTAAAAATGATGGCGAGTCCTCCTCCTGTTTGTTCGATTCTATCTTTTTTAATGATAGAGTAACCAGGGGGGATAAGCAAGTCGAGGATGGGAGTGGAGTGGGCGGTGAGCCAGGTTTCAGTTAGGAATGCAATGTCAATGTTTTCACTAAGAATGGTTTCAGCAATCTCAGTAGCGTGGCAGGAGGCGGATCGGCAATTAATCAGCATGCAACAGTGGGGAGTGGGATTGGGCGATTTGGAGGGGGCACAAGGGGGGATAGGTCTAATTTGTTGGGGTGGTCTAGGGGAGGTCGGAGGAAGGGAGAGTCTGCTTATTCCTAAGAGAACAGGGATGGTAGACAGTTGAGATGGGGGGATAGTGGACGAAGGTGGTGAGGGAGAGGTAGTTAAGTTAGTGGAACTGTTAGCTTCAGAGAGTTTTGGCGGTTGTATGTTGGTATTGTAGGGAGTGACGATTAAGGAAGGTTGAGTGGGTAAGGTGCCGGTTGTGTAGTTGCTAGAAGTTAAGTTAGTGGAACTGTTAGCTTCAGAGGTTATTGGGCGAGTAGTGGGGGAACAGGAGGGATAGGTCTAAGTTGTTGGGGTGGTCTAGGGGAGGTCGGAGGAAGGGGGAGTATGCTTGTTCCTAAGAGAACTGGGATGGTAAACAGTTCAGTAGGGAGGATAGTGGACGAGGGTGGTGAGGGAGAGGTAGTTAAGTTAATGGAACTGTTAGCTTCAGAGGTATTGGGCGAACACTAAGTTGTGGCGGTGTGGTTATGTTGGTAGTGTAGGGAGATACAATTAAGGAAGATTGAGTGGGTAAGGTGCTGGTTGTGTAGTTGCTAGAAGTTGAGTTAGTGGAACTGTTAACTTCAGAGGTTCTTGGGTGAGTACCAAGTTGTGGCGGTGTGGGTATGTTGGTATTGTAGGGAGGGACAATTAAGGAAGGTTGAGTGGGTAAGGTGCTGGTTGTGTAGTTGCTAGAAGGAGGAGTGTTTCTGTTGGTGATAGAGTTTGGCGGACAATATGTGGATGTGTTGAGGAGAGTGTCGTTGTGCGAGGAGATGGTTTTAGTAAGGAATGAGATATTGCTTCTGAGTGAGGAGAGTTCTAAGATGAGGGACATAAGGACAAGTTCAATGGTAGGGGAAGCCAGTGTTTGTGTTGATGAGTTCTGTGGGTCCGTATTTATTGGGCTGTTGGTCGAATTAGGGTTGTTTAGGGGGGGGGATAACGTGTGGAAGATGAGGAGGAAAACCTGGAGGGGGGTGGAATTATAATGAGGGGGAGGATCATTTTTGGAGAGCGGAGGTGAACAAGAGGATGATGTAGGAAAGGTATTCATTTCGGACAGACAATTCGGTGAAAGTGGCATAGAGGATGTAGAAGGTGGTGTATTTGTTGGATTGTGAGTTGTTGAAGAAAGCAGGGAGGTTTTGGAGGGTCATTGTGGGGGATATGAGGGGGCAGTTAAGGGGGAGTGGGGAACTGAGTCAGAGAAAGATGTGGTAAGGAAGTCAAGGGGAGGGAGGAGCATAGAAGAAAGTGTGTAGTTGTAAAGGGGGGTACTATGGGGTAAGTGGTAGAGGGAGAAATGATAAGGGAGTCAGGGGAGGGAGGAGTATATAAGAGAGTGTATTATTGGAACAGGGTGGAATCTGGGAATAAGTGGCAGAGGGGTAAGGGATGTGGGAGTCAAGGGGGGGCATAGAAGAGAATATATTTATGGGACATGGGGGTCCCAGGAGGTAAGAGGCAGAGGGAGAAGCGGGAAGGGAGTCGAATGGAGGGAGGAGCGTTGAGTAGAGTGTGTTTTTTGAATCGGGTGAAATCATCTGGTAAGTCGGGGATGCAGGGGGTATCGTTGTGTGGATGTATGATGTGGTGCAAGGAGGGGGGATGTTGGAGAGGAGGTTGAAAGGAGAGGCGCGTGTACCAGAGTATATCAAATTAGGAAGAGGCGATAAGGGGGAAGGAGAAGTGAAAGGAGATGAAGACAATAAGAATTGGGGAAGGTCGGAGAGCAGAGATAAGTGGGATGGGGATGATATGGAGGGTGATGAATCTAGGGGTAGAGGGGGTGAGAGGGCAGGGTTCGGGGATTGTGTGAGGGTTTGGGATAAAGTGCTAAAGTGTTGTTGATTGGGAGTAGGAGAGGGAGGGGGAAAATCAGAAAGAGGCGAAAGGGGGGAGGGAGAGGTGAAGGGAGAGGAAGGCAATAAAAGTTGGGGTAGGTCAGAGAAACAAGGTAATGGTATCGGGGATGAGAGGGGGGTGATGAGTCTAGGGGTGGAGGGGGTGAGAGGGCAGGATTCGAAGATATTGTGAGAGTTTGGGATATAGCGCTAAAGTGTTGTTCAAAGATGTCGAGGTGCTTTTCAGACGCTTGGATGAGTATAGGTCCAGATTTGAAGATAGAGATATCTATTTTGCCTGGAAAGGAAGAAGATGGTGTAGTGGAGAGTTTTAGACCGTATGGGATATTCGTGAATTAGAGATCAGGAGGTGACGTAGAAATATGCTTTTCCATTTAGATGGTCGTTTGGTGAAGAAGATGAAGTTGGTGATAAGTGAGGAGTTAAGGCTGTTATGGTGATCAGCAAATAAGGTTTCTGGGTGGAGACAGAGAAGTTTATGTTTGATTTTTTTTTACCATATTTAGAGAGATGGGGTGGGTAGAGGATGGTCCAAGAGTTAGGGCCGAGTTTAGAGATGTGTGGGGTTGAGATTGATGGTGGAAGAGTGAGTGGAGGCATGATTTGGAGAAAAGAAGGGGGAGAGAAAGGAAGCACAGTAGATTAGAACGCACTGGTCCTCGAAGTGAGGATAGAAGGTGGTGATAGGGGAAGCGGGGGTCGATTAAGTGAATCCAAAGCAGACTCAGACAGTGAGAGGTGTGGGTGGGGTTTCAATTAAGCACAATAGGTGATGGGGCAACGTAATCGTAGGAAATACAATTTCACGATGTAAGGATATAAACATAGGCACAATAGGTGAGGGGGCAACATAATCATAGAAATTACATTTCACGATGTAAGGAAGGGCAGCCAAGAGAATTAAGAAGATAAGGCTATATAGCGGGGGAAGGAATTAAATATAGCCTTAACAAATTATAGAGATAGGACATAATTGTGAACTACACATAGTAACATCAGGATACACATTGAAAACAAAAGCATAGTGACAAAAGGATATAACATAGAGGGCAATCTGAACAGTAGCTTGAAACAAAATACAATGATAGGAAATGAGGGTGGTCTAAACAGAGGAACATCAAAATATATAATATAACAAAATACACAACGAAAAGAGAATATACCATATTGAACAGTCAAGGAATACACGAATTAACGTTGAAATAGGTTAAAAAACGCCACAGTAGAATAACATATCCAAACGATACAAAATAAAGTATACTGTAGGAGATAGGTTAGAGGTTGGTCAGGAGTGGAGTAGAGATAGAAAATAGCAAACAGTGAAGATAATTGGTATGGAGGGGGGTATGGATTAGAAGGTAGTCTAGAATAGAGAATCAATGGGATGAATGATAAAAAAAGAGGGAAGCGGTAACGGTAAAATAAAATGAAATAAAAGAAGAGAAAAATAACTAAAAAGCGGATTAAAAAGAAAGAAAGAGAAAGGGGAGTAAGTAGAAAGAAGATAGTTATTTAATATAGATAGTGCAGAGGAACAACGAATGGGGAGGAGCAGGTAACTACATAATACATATTAAGACCGAATGCAAAGAGAAAGAGGGAGATATCATCAAAAACAAATTGAAGAATTAAAATTGAAAAGTTTGACAAATAAATTAAAAGCACATGATAAAATAAGATACCTAGTGGAAGAAGGACATATCGTAATACACAGTCATATAATAAAGAATTAAAGATGATGAAAAAATATGTGGTGCAGATCAAAAAGAACAACAGTGAAATAACAAATCCAAACGAAAATTAATACAGTGCACACAATGATATTATAGAGTTTAGTGGGTAGATCAATGGTCAGTCAGGAAGGGTGTAGAAATAAAATAAATAAAATAAAATAACATAACAGTGTGTCCAAAATGTGTGCACCTACAGCAGCGCCAATCACGGAAAATTTCCCAGGATTCAGTTTAGGCGTTTATTGCTTTCCCCGAATCATGCCCTTAAGAAACCATTCAGGCCCTGAGACTGGGTTTCGGGTACCTTGGGCCAGAACCCACACTCACTCCTTTTCCTCTGAGACAGGACGTGAGAGCCTACACTCCTCCCGCTAAACTGGGACCTAGCTGGGCTACACTGAACCTTTTCCATCCCACAGGACTGGAAGTTACCTGAGCCACTCTTGTTGGAATTACTCCCCAATGCTGCTTCAGACCCTCTGGAATCCACCAAAGGGCCAGCCTCCAATGTGAACTCCCTGGGGTCAGAGAACTCACTCTCAAACTGGTGTTGGCATAGCTCTGGAAAACTTACAATATGCTCTCCCACAATTGGATCACACAGCCCCCTAGCAGGGTTAACCAAACTATCCTTCACCTCTCCATCCAGGGCCTCACACACATACTCTACACCATTCTCCTGAGATTGGCCAGACAGTAGCGACCGTATCTGTCACACAACCCACTCTTCTGGGCGGTCTTTACACTCACCCACCAGGACCTCAACCATGGGGGAATCCCTCCCACCACTAGGACCATGAACTCCTACGCCAGCTACCCTATTCCCTTCAGGGACGCTGCGCACTACTGGAGCTACCTCATGCCCTTGAACCTCCTGGTGTATGCTAACCCCCTCCAAGTCAGGTGCGATATCTCTAGGTGTGTGCACTATGCTGTCAGCACTAGATACCTGAATGTTGCTGCCACCAGCTGAGCTGGACTCCACCTCCAACTCAGCAAAGCTCAATCTCTGAGATACACACATTTCTGGTTGTTGGGCTGAAGCACTCCTGGCTTCAAGCCCCTCGAGCTCCAAATCAATTTTCCTCATTCTCAAGTCATGTTCCAATTGGAGCTTTTTCTCTTCTATTGCCAACTTTTGTTTTTCCATTTCCATCTGTCCCTTTAATCTTGCCATCTCCATTTCATGTGCCCTGGTTGCTGCCCTGTCTGCCAACTCCTCTGGCGACAGACATCTGGTTGCTGCCTTTTCCATTCTCACTGACCCAGGCATGACTTTTCAAAAACACATGGAGATCTCCTAGCAAAATTAAAAAACAATAAATCTGTGGTGGCGTTATAGGTCTGCTCTCACTATGTGGTGATCAATAATTTACTGTAAATAAATTACAAATGCAAATTCGAAAATCCCAACCGCTGCGTCCAATGTTAGAAATGGGACTTCTGGCTGGCTGAGGCTTGCGCCAAAGCCAGGCAGAAACCACCAGTATAGTCATGGCAAGGGAACTACTCCTCAGAATAACCCCTGCTCACCCTTTTAGGTAGTGTGGCGCGAGCAGTCAAGGCTAAACTTCGGGGCGCTACAGTTAAGCATTTATGACTACACACGGCAAATCCAATGATCCCTCCACAAATGGACACCAGGCGGCAAGTTACTTCTTGGTAGTCCTTGTTACTTGTAAACGGTAATTTTAAGTTCCAGGTACAGTTCTAAGCTATTGGGGCCAAGGTCGTGAGTGCGGGAGGCTTTGGTGCGCCTCTGGGCGCGTGTCGTACGGCCTGTTGAACGGGCCTCGCGATCCTCACGCTTTAGGCAGTGCGCCGCGTACAGTACGTCGCTTTCCACTACTGGGTACGCCTCGCACCGCTCTTGTGCGACTCGCACTGAGAGGCGAACAGGAGCTTCAGAAGCCCGGGTACGCGCCTCACCCTGTCAGCGCACAAGCGGACAGGCAGGAGCGTACTCGGCAAACAGACCGGAACGTACCGATGCAGGTCTCAGCGTATGAGACCCTGGGGAAAACAGAACGTTGCGGGCCCGAGCCCGGTGCGGACAATAGATGGGAGCATACCTTCGAAACGTGGAACAAGGATTCAATTGTCCCTCGATGCAGGGGGACGGATCAAGCTCTTGGTGCGCTTCGTAGCGCACACGTACCACGGGGTCTGGAGAGTAGCAGGAGGATTCCGAAGGCGGAGCGTGGCACGGGGGCCTCCAGCACGGTCCGTACTGGGGGCGTATTCCTTCGTTGTGCTGCGCAGCCTCTCCACAGGTCAGAGGGCACGTCGGGGCGGCCGGGTGCGTTCGCAGCGCACGGGCGGCCGTCCAAGCTTTAGATATGCGCTCAGGAGACCAGGATTCCGGCGGGAGGGGGGAAGACAAGCACTCCAGGCACTCCAGTAACGGGCAGGGGCAGAGGAGCAGGAGGCCTGACCCGAGGGGCAGAGAGCAGCTCTTTGGCAGAGCGAGGCTCTCAACGGGTAAAAGGGCGGGCCGCTCCCGAGTGCCACAACTCTAGGAGGGGGCGAGGGGGCGCAGTCTTGCCTCCAGCGGGAGGAAACACACGGATCAGTTGCAGACGAGCCAAGGCACAGAGAACCCACTAGTCATGGGGTTCAGTTCAGGGGGAAAGCTCAATCAAGCCCTTGGAGATAGTTAAGAGCACAAGTCAGCAAAGTCCTTCTCTGGTCTTTTCCTCTCCTTCCTCAGCAAGGCAAACTGCAGGCCAGTCCTTCCAGCTTCTTCTTCTTCCTTCTAGTTGGGCAGAGGTTTGTTGTGGTAAAATCTAGTTTCTTGGGAGCAGGGCTCCTTCTTTTATACAGCATTTCTTTTGTCCTGGCAGGCCAGGGGGGCCTTTGCATAGTTCCTTTCAGCCCCTGAGTACTTTGTTGTGCAGACTCTGCCTTCTGCTTTCAGTGTGTGGGGCAGGGCCATCAGACGCTCCGCAGGAGGGGGAGCCGGTATTGAGGAGACAAGTACAGTCAGGAGCATTCTGATGACAGTCTTCCCTCTTCCTGGCCAGGTGTCGGGCTGAGTCATCAGTCGCTCCCCAGGAGGTGGAGCCAGCATTGTGGTGGCAGGGCACAGCCCTATTCAGAGTCCAGGGCCACTCCCACCACCCACCTAGGTGTACTCCTTGCATTCACCACCTGTCATCCCCCAGCCCTGTCACTCACACAACCTAGACAGCAGATACACATCCTAGTAGAGGCGGGCTGAAATGGTTAGGCAAGCAAATGCTAACTTTCTAAAAGTAGCATTTGCAAACACAGGATATTAAAATAAACTTTACTAAAAGAAGTATTTTATTATTCTGAGTTCAGGCATACTAGACTTAACCTTCTACCATGTTCCCTGAGCCTGCTGGGATTATAGGGTGTAATAATAATACCAGCAGCCCATCCTGGCCTATGAGAACAGGTAGCCTTACAATAGTGTAAAACGAAAATGGCTGTAATTCACTATTAGGACATGCCACACACATCAGGGCTTGTCCTACCTTATGCTTGCAATGCACCCTGCCCTAGGGCCTACCATAGGGGTGACTCACATGAAGTAAAGGGAAGGTTTAGGGGCTGGCAAGTGGGTGCACTTGCCCAGCCAGCATGACAGTACCAGACTGCACGTAGGTTCTGCAATGGCAGACCCTAGACACATTTTAAAAGGCTGCTTCTGTGGGTGGCGGAGCCAGCGCTGCAGGCCCACTAGCAGTATTTGTATTTACAAGCCCTGGCACTCCTGGTGCACTTTACTGGGGACTGACAGTAAACCAAATAAGCCAATCTTAGAATCCAATCACATATATACTTTTCACAGGGAGAGCATATGCACTTTAGCACTGGTCAGCAGTGGTAAAGTGCCCAGAGTCATTAAACCAACAAAAACAGGTCAGAGAGAATATTGGAGGAAGGCAAAAAGTTCAGGGATGACCCTGCAGAAAGGGCCAAGTCCAACACCAACAAAGATATAGAAATCAAGATAGGACTTCGCCTCCTCACTCCTAGCATGGATATAGACAAAGGACTATACCACAACTCTCCTCCACCCTAAGATGTCGGCCATCTTGGACTAATCTTAGACTAATCTTAGACTAGTCACACTGCAGGCGTCCCACTCTCTGCTGCTACTTCCCTACATAGCCACTCTCTCTCCTTCCTATATAGATCTAGAAATCGAGACATGACAACACCTCCTCACTCTTGTCAATGAATCAGACTAACAAACATACCGCCACTCTCTTCCACCCTAAGGTGTCGGCCATCTTAGACTAGTCAGTGACTAGTCTCACATTAGTCACACCACAGGCATCCCAATGACATCCTCCTCAATAGCTATTTTCCTATTTAGCCACTCTCTCCTCTCCTAAGGTGTCGACCATTTTAGACTAGTCCTGGCTGGTCTTAGTCCAATCCCACCTCAGGCATCCTAATCACTTTTCCCTTAAGCTGCTACCTCCACTCTATAGTACCACACACCCACCCCACCTCACCTATACCACATCTCTCACATAGAACTCACAGGCACCCACACATATAAAATCATTTACCCCTCCAAGCTCACAAAAAAATCTGCTTCACAACTTTATTAAAGCCCACCCAGAAACCCCCTTTGCAGACCCTTATTTTTCACCGCGAAATGGACTCACGACCACCAACATCATCTTCTACACTATACGTAGACCACAATGGAGTAAAGCCTTCCTATCCCTACTCACAGTTTCCTCCTCGAAGAAGTCCGCACATGATCTTCGGATATCTATTACACCATCACAACTCTTCCAAGCTACAGCAACCATCACTATCTACAATAACGGCACTATCCTCATTCAGTCCACGGATCGCAGCCTCAACCTATTTGATAGCATATTCCCCATTATTAAAGAGCAGGTAGCCAATCCCCGGACCCACCCCAACCCACCCCCACTCCCAACACCCAAACCAACTCTTCTACTAGTCAGTCTCTCATCCCCCACCTCCTACCCTCTTCACTCCTACCTGCCCAGAGCTGCTCACCTCCCCCAACACCCCTACCCCACCCTACAATACACATCCCCTCTCTCCCAGCCTCCCTCTTCTTTCACCACCCCGCCACCTCTCGCATCAAGACCATCCTCCCCTACCACCTCCCCCCCTCCCCTCACATTTAATCCACCCTCCTCCGGCTACTTTTCCACCCGCCCCCTCCCAAACTGAGCCATCCCTCCTCCTCTCCCACCACCACCCCGCCCCCTCCCCGATCTAGCACCCCTCCTCCTTCTCCACCCCTCCTCTTTGTACACCTAATCCCCCCTCCTCCCTCACCACCCCCCTACTCCCACACCAAGTCCGCCCCTCCTCTCGCATCATCACCACCCTTCCCCCCGGACACCTAGTCCCCCCTTCCCCTCCACCACCCCCTCTCCTCTCATAACTAATCCACCCCCTCCCCCTCCACCCCCCCTCCTCTCACACCTAATCCACCCCCTCCTCTCACATCTCCACCCCCTCCTCTCACACCTAATAATCCCTCCTCTCACATCTTCACTCCCCCCTCACACCTAGTACCCCTTTCCCCTCTCTCATCACCACCCCCTCCCTCTCACACCTGACCACCTCCTCATTTCAACCCTCCCTCCCCTCACTTCGACTCCCCCCCTCCTCCCACACCACTTCCTGTCCCCCCTCCTCCCTTACCACTTCTAGCCTAACCTCCCCCTATATCTCCCCACCCGGTCACACCCTCTCATTGCTATCACACAAATGCCCTCCACTGTACCCTCTACCTCACCTCCTCTCCCTCCACCGCCCTCCCTTACCCCCTCTACACCCACCCCTAACACATACCCAAAACTATATCCACCTCCGCCCCATACTCTTTCCACTCCTTTATCAGTCCTCACACCGAACCGAGTCAAATCTCCTCAACATATACCTCGCTCTACCATCCCCACCACTACCGTCCCCAACTCCACTCTGGACATAATTATAACCACCCTTTTCCAAATTAAAGATGAGCTACAAACCTTCAAAGAACTATTTACTAATCAACCTAGACATTCCTCTCCACCTGATACCTTTTTATACCGCGAACCCTCCACCCCACACACACACACAAACACAGCCCCCCTCACTGGACCTCAATCCCTGCCCACAACTCATCCACCCAACCCATCCGATGCATCAATCCATTGACACGCTATGACATACGTGCCCTGCTACACTCCTACGATACCGCCCCCATGGCCCACACAGCCACCACACACCTTCCCACTACTACTATCCATTCCAACCCTCACAGGCCCCCCACACAAAATAATAGAGGCACCATCTCTAACAATCTTACTAAAATCACCCTCACTTTGGACCCCTCCGCCTCCCTCATCACCCCAAGACTCAAATGCACATTACTTAACTGCAGATCTGCCCCCAGACACGCATCTGACATAGCCGACCTCATTATCGCACGGGACCTTGACCTTATCATGCTCACCGAAACCTGGCTAACAGAATCCTCCTCCCCACTCACTCATGGACATTCTAGTTCCCCCTAACTATCACATCATCAGATTAGACAGGGCCGGCAGGACAGGAGGTGGAATAGCATGTATCCACCGAAGTAACCTTTCAGTAACCAGATCTATCTCCCCTATATTCTCCTCTTGGGAACACATCTGCCTCGACGTCAACAGTGAGGGCAATCCAGTATGTTCTCTAGACACTATTTACCACCCTCCAGGCGACAACCTCACCTTTACAGAACACCTCATGGACATGATAAGGACGAACCCGGGTCGACAAAATACACAACTATTCCATGGCGATTTCAACCTCAACTGGAATGATCACAACGATGCGGTGGTCAACAGTCTCAAAAACTTCCTCAACACCTTAGACCTCACCCAAATCTGCAACAGCTCCACTCACGACACAGGCTCTATCCTTGACCTCATCATTTCCAAAGGTGACGCCACCCAACTAGACTCAATCCAACCCTGTGATTGGTCTGACCACCACATTATCACATTCTTCATCAACGAACATGTGAAACTTTGCCCAGTTCAATCCACCAAACCCAAGACCTGGAAAAGATACCTGAAGAAACTTAACCCCATCTCTTCACCCTCTCCCATTTACAACCTTCTCCTACCCCCCCACAGGCAACAACGATGTTCAGGCTCTCACCGATCACTACCTCAAGACAATGACCACGATAGTCAACGAAGTTGCCCCCCTTCAGTTAAATAGAGTCTCCTCCAAAATCTCTAAACCATGGTACGACGGCCCGCTTAACGACGATAGACGAGCTTTGAGACAAGCGGAACGTATGTGTAGATCTACCCCGTCAACTATGCACCTCAATACACTTAAGAAAAAAATAAATGCTTACTTCAGGAAAATCAAAAGATTGAAAGCTGACTTCTTTAGCCATCAACTAGATCAAGCAAAAAACCGACCAAAGAAACTCTTTGAACTAATCAAATCTCAATCCAAGGACGAACCACAACGACTACCTAACATGTCCAGCACTCTACCATCATGTGAAGAATTCTCTACCTTCTTCAATCTAAAAACAGTCAACATCAAGAACGATCTCCTCACGGATCTAAACCTATACTCCAGCCCCCACAGCAAAACACCCAGCAAACTAAAAAACAATGCTACTTGGTCATCCTTCGATACCTACACAGAATACTCCATAGACAAGATCCTTAGTACCCTGAAGCCCTCCAACCACCTATCTGACCCTCTACCTGCAAACGCTGTAAAGGATCTCAGCCCTTGGCTTCTCCCGCTCTGGACCAAAATCATTAATAGCTCCCTTCAACAAGGATGCATCCCGGACTCCCTCAAAGTGGGACAAGTATCGCCCATACTGTTATATAGCTCCTATATATCCTTATATCGTGTTAAGTTAGCATAGGTACATTTGAGATTTAAACGCCATTTTTCCTTTCTTGCAACTTCTGCACACGACCCTTAATTGTTGACTTAGCTTTCAACCTAGTTGTTTGCCGTGGTGTATGTGAGAATAATATGTTATTGCTCTGATATCAGTTTTGTTTAATAAACCATGTCTGCACGGAGAGTGCTGAAGTTTCAGGAGCAACACGATATGGAATTGTTATGAGGTCTGATCTCCACGCCTTCATAGTCATAACACAAGTGCAGCCTTTGCCAACTTGGGCTTGAGGCGGGATTGATATTGCTTTGCACGAGAATTGTTAACACACTTGATGCGGTGCACATGCAGAGAGAGCTGGTGTATGCTGATGTGATTCCTTTCATGCTAGGACACTAAGGTATGGGCCCGCCCTAAAACAACCCAAAGAGACCTTCTTAGCTAATAATATAATATATGTGTTAGGGAGGGTGAGATATAAGTGTTGTTAACTCTTATTCATTACAGCATGTTAACATGCTGTCACCATTCGCTTTTTATGTCTTAGTAACTATGCTGATAATTTTGCTACTGATAATAAGTATACTTGTATTATCTAAGATACTGCGCCTGAGAAGACGGCATTAGTAAATAAACATTTCAAATGCACATGTGTCTTCTTTACTCCATGTTCTGGTTTGTAATGATAATATAACGAAAGAGTGTTCATGAGTCCCACGTACCCTGAGGTACTGTAAGTTCATGTTCTGGTTTGTCTAAACATTGGGAGTTTGATATGTCCAATGAGACACTGTAGCTAGCTCGGTAAGGGGTGAGTTGGTTGCTAAGGTAAGTTTTGGGACACCCTAATTTGCCGAGGTTCCACTCCTCTGTGCACAGTTCTGTGTGAGTACAGAAACCCTGCAACATGGCGCCCAACGTTTTCGGTGGTCTTATATCATGACACTCGAGTAGTTTATCGTTCATGCCTTAACCCCTTCACATCCGTTTCCGGAAAACGGGGTGTCGGTGAAACCTACCTATTTTTTGAAATAGGTCTTTATTCAAGCTTGATTCTTTCTTAAACGGTTTCTTTGAATTACTACCCAGTTGTGCTACAAAGTATTCTTTGTGTGTTCTTGTTTCCAGTGTTGTCATGGCGGCGGTGGCTATTGCGCAGCATAGTCGCGTAGCGGTACGCAACCATCTTCAGACGTACCAGGTCCCAGTAGATGGGATGGCTGTGATTTTCGTGGTATGTGCAGATCCGGCGTTTCCTTACGAGTTGTTTTACTCTTGGGTTACGTTTCCGGCTGTGGACGCTAATTCTGGTTTGTTCCACTCCTACACCGCCTCGGATGTCCCGGCTGAATATACGCCGTACAGGGCATTGGAAATACCTATTGATCATTGGCAGCATCGAGTTTGGTTTGATGGCGCCCTCCCCCACTCTTTGTCCGCTGCGAGGTTAGGTCCACTCTCAATTCCAGGTACTAATTGGCCTGCGTTGGGTGGCTTTACCCCGCTCCCGAATCACGGGGCTTGTACCCTAGCAGAAATTCGCAGTCTACATGTTATTTCCATTTCCGGAGGATTCTACGCCTAAGCGTCCGCAGTTTGCGAAGAAGTTTGCGTCCGCAGTTTGCGAAGGAGAAAGTCGCAGCCTTGACAGCGCATAGATATGCCACGGATAGTGAGAACGCGGCTTCGGAATCTGACGTGGGCTCTGACCTTGCTGGACAGCGCGGCGGAGATTACCATAGTCAGAGAGGCGCTCCGTCCACTACTGAGGGTGACAGCGACTGAAGTGTTTGTTGTGATAGAAACAGCCGATACGAGATTGGCTCCCCCTGAAAGACTTTTTGAAATTGTCCTGTTAATTGGGGTTGACATACAGCGTACTGTCAGAGGGGTATTTTGGGAGAACCTTTCGTCTACGTACGACGTTTTGCTTTCCGAGGCTGACTGGCCCCCACCTTTTGTGCTCGCAGCGCCGCGAGGGGAGGAGGTAATCCTTCCCAGTTTCGCGCACACTGTCTCGCCTGAGCATGCGCAGCATTTTGCGGAAGAGTGGGCTCGGGCTCTTGCACCGGCTCTCTACCGCAACCAATGTGGTTGGGACAAATTGTCCCCATGCCACGAAATTCCTTTGCGGTCTGAGCCGCAGCCTCAGCCTCAATATCCCACACTCAGCTCATGAGTGCGAGCAACAAAGCGGGTTGAAGCCCCCATGCAGAATTTTTTTGTGCATATTATTCGAAAATTTGTTCATAAAAAGTTCATAAAGAAAAAAACAAGTCAGGTCCTGGGCCGGCCAGCCAATCACAGCGCGGCCCGGTGAATGACGTCACGGGGGTGTCCCGGGCCGGCAGCCAATGACAGCGCGGCCCGGGACAAAGGGGCGGGACTTAAAAAAAGTCCCAGAAACGCCCCCGAATCGCGTTTTCACGAGAAAGCGTGATTGGCAGCCTCTGTCTCCCAATGGCTAGCCTCCATTTATGGAGCTAGCCAATGGTAGACAGAGGCTGAACCTAAGTACATATGTAGAATCATGAGGTTTCGCCGTGGGCGGGGCAACTGCTACGCAGTTGCCAACGCCCAGGGCGAAACCTAAAAAGGAAGTCAAATCGATCCTTATGGCTAAATTCACTTGAATATAAACTTTGTAAATATTGTTTGACTGCCTACCTTTCCACTGTACTACACTGTCTGCCATGTCCTATTTGTCTTTTTGTAAAGCGCTCTGATATCTGTAAGGATCTGTTTCACGCTATATAAAACTTTGAAAATAAAATAAATAATAAAATAAGGTAGCAGAAGTGGCATCACACAATTTGACTCCAAATATACTACAGCGTTTCCATTTTTTTAAGCACCTTGATTGACAGCCTTCTACTTACTGCAAAAGGATTGATAGAAGTGTCTGGAGAAGTAACTAGAAAAATAAAAGGGTTATTAAGTGTCAGGGGTACCAACAGCACGCAAAGGGCGGCAGCTTTTACACCTTAAATGACGTTCAGGCCTTCTGGTGCACTGAAAACTATTGCGCACTAAAACACAGACATAGAAGTGGTTACATACCTGCATGGCTCTACCTTTCAGGAGCTACGAGGCATATTAAATGAATGTGCGACTATAAATTTCAATGAGCAACCATGCATTTGTGTTTTTGCGGGTGTTCGATACGTTTACATCGCATGTATGGTTTTCAAGTTTATGGCACGATTAATTAAAATCTTCGCAAAACGTTCACTAAAAACCATTACAAAAAATAGACCATTTTAAAATTAATGGTTAAAATACAATCTGCAGCAACTAGAATGACATATAGGCAGAACTACCACAGTCACTAAAGGTAATTCAATTAACATATTCTTTCTCAATGCATAAAGTACTGTTAACGCGGGATTTCTGGTTACTAGTTACCTTACCAGATCCCAAACCAAGTCGACTGAATCGTTGGTACCTGTCGTTGAGTAAAAGGTAATCTAACAATAAGTCAATCAATGTATGAACTTACACCACTCTAAATGACCACTGACCAAATTTAAGTTTCAAAGATTTAATATAAAGTCAAAGATAACTGAAGGTACAAACTTCTCAAAATGAGATTCAGAAGATAAATTGGTATCACTATGAACATGAACTTTTTCAATAGTCTGAGTCTGAAAAACAGAATAATGAGTACAATTTCAAAAAGCATAAGTGTTGCCAAAATGGATACAAGTTGCAACCTCAAAGTCATTACAGAAAAGAAAAAATTAAGGTTAGTCTATCCCTACACTACACTAAGTGACATCCCTACTTAACAAGATCTTTACCCCTCTAGGTGTCAGCCGTGGTGATTTCCTAAGAAGATCACGCACTTCTCTTTGTTTCTTCTCTGATGATGGGTCTCTCCTGATCAGCCTATCTGCCTACCCATCCGCTTCCTTAGGCTCCCAAAATCATCTGCTCTGCTCTCCTCCCGGGTCGCTTTCCCTAATACCAAATCACATTTCCAATAGAAACGCCCCTTAGGACGCCCCTCACGTAGTACATCTTTGCGCGGTAAACTCCATGATGGTACTCTTCAAGACCCTCGTTATAGTTGACCTTGGTTCCCAGGCTTTTTCTCCAGTGCGCTGATACCCCCTGAAATTCCTGGAAACTCCTACAGGCCTGCACCAAGCGCCACTGAACAAAGCCCCTTTCATTCTAGTTGATTAAGACCCTCGCACCTGCATACAGTCCGTCCTGCAGTGGGCCTCAAATTCCAGACTCCACCATATCTATAGGTCGTAAAATATAATCGAAGCTCTGTACTTGGCACCTCTCGACTTCTCCTCTAACGAGCACATGGCACATCAAAGAGACATCACTATCAGTTCAGGCTTACTTGATTTACATGAAGCGGGTCCCTGCACTCTGAAAACAATTTACTTGATTTAAACAGCATTCTCAACCAACATACATTTCTTAAAGTACACATCTATAAAGCATATATTTCAAAACTAAATTCGATAGTACATTTTTGGAAGAACCACGTTAACCCCATCTCACATTATTTTAGCAGCACGTTTAGATTTTCTGTGAATTGCCATGAGGCCTACACATTATACTGGTTTTGTAAAGCTCTATTCAACTCTAACATGATTCCTTTAACATGAGAACATGAGGTTTTCATATTCATCCCAAACATTTCTACATTAGTCTCACACAGTTATGATTATTGTTACTCTACTTAAACATTCTATGCATTTCACCACTGAATATAAGACACTCTGTGTATTTCACTTCTAAATATAAACACTCTGGTGCAAAGTACATGTTAACTAACTACGTGCTTGTAAATATGGTGCACTTATACATTTTTCAAACTTGTGCTCTCTCAATCCCCCCTTTGATGACCTTCAGGGGTCATCACCATCAGGACACCATCACAAAATGTAGAATCTTTCAAAGTGAAGTCGTGGCAGTGCCACCTCTTTTCATTGTCTCTAATGCCTTTAGACTCCTGTATTGTGTGTCCTGCATCGCTGTCAACTTTTCCTCCTGTTTTCTCATAGTTCTCCGTAACCTATTTGCTCTATACCACTGATACAAACGCACCAATCCCCACAAAGTGATTACACAAATCACAATTATGATGATGGGTTTCAGTATGTACCAAACGATACCTTTTCCTAAGTTGGCAAACCAACTTCCAACTTTACCCATTCCATGACCTACTTTTTCCCACACGTTTATCTTTGTCAGATCCTCAATTTCGTAGTGTATGGCAGTGATGTTTCGTATATACTTCTCTAGAGGTTTTGAATTGTCTGGAATGTAAGTGCAGCACTCCTGGACCTTCAAAGCCTTACAGACTCCTCCCTCTTTAGCTAACAGAACGTCTAAAGCAAGTCGGTTCTGAAGAACCATTGCCCTAATCGATTGCATCTCACCTTCTATCAGCATCAATGATCTAGCAGTACTGGCAGATAGCCTATCTACGACTGTAGCTAACCTCCTGATCTTAATGTCATTCAATATCAGTCCTAAGAAAGGGAATGCAGCACCGAGTACATCTCCAACCACTTCTGCTGCACCCAGCCCTCTCTTCCACCTAGTTGGTATTTCTTTCTTTGTCGTTTCTAAATTCTCAACATGATATATTTTAGGGAAGACAACAGCCAGATAGCATGATCCGTACCAATTATCTGGTAGCTTCACATAGGCATTTCTTCCACATACAAAATATACATTTGGAATTGCTTGCATCCCCTTCAAAAAATCCTTAGAGTAATACTCCAGTTGAAAGGCATGTTCACAATTGACTTGACCTACATAAAAATTCTCATAATAGGAGTAACTCCTGTGGATGCACAGTTTCCCCCGTTTCTCCTTATCTAAAGCAATTGGACCAATACTACCCTTTCTTTGGTGTGCCCTTTCCTCCTTGGTCCAATCTGTTTCCCATTGTCCTGAGGCCTTCAGAATCTTCTGCCTCCTGTATCTAGTATCCACCTGCCCTATAAACTTTTTCTCAATTTCTGACACTTGACAAGTCAGATTATTTCTTCGGGCATGTGAAGTATCTAACGTTTTCCATGGAATAAACCATTTGTGTAATCTGTCTTCGCTTTTGTAATAGTCCCACTTGTTCAAATGCTTGAAATTCGGGACCTCTGGCAATGTCGAGTCGAAATTCGAGAAATAATACTCAAATCCATCTCGTCCATAAAATATGCTCAACAACAAACTACATGTAATTCCATATGTCAATGGAAGATGATGGTATCTGATACCCTCTTCTACCGAAGCTGGTAATTGCATACAAACGTAGCAATTCTTCACCTCCATGGCATCAACGTATTCATAAAGCAATTTAGCATAAGCATTTGACCTGTAATTTCCCTGTGACTCATCTGTGTGTAACCTTTTTATTTCTGCATCTAACAACGCTTTGTCTTTATCGTTGATGTTTCCCTTATCATTAACAATAGTGGTTCTCGGTGTTGACACTCCCTTGACCTCCTTGACTGCAGCTGCATCTCTCTCATGTCCCACTATGTATGAAACAGTAACCACTAAAACTATCAGGGAAATCACCACTCCCAACAATGTGCCAACTATACATTTTGCCCTGCGGTTCGGGTTGCCAGCCTCCATGTTCTCAAACAGTGTAGTTCTTGACTTTCTTTCAGCATTCGCTTCTTCTTCTCTCTGTACAAAGTCTTTCTTTTACATATTGTCCCTCTTTGGAACACTTGGAAGCCGACAATTTACTCCGCCAAACATCTTAAAGTCCTGTAGAAAACAGACAACCCTAGCCCTTCTCCATCCGCTAAAAGGAAACCCCTACCAATTTTCTTCTTCCACTCGGCGCTAGGTTATCTTGCAGTAATTTTTCAAAGTCCTTTCAAAAAGTCTTTTTACAACAAAGTGTTAGTCCAAAACAATGAGCATTCCAAGAGCTTCCACTACTCGCTCAAGCATTTCTAACCGAAGGAGAGTTCCCTCCAACACTGGATATCGCGAACAGCAAACTGGAAACTCAACTGTTTCTAAAATCAATTTTCTTATTCCGCTTAGGAGAGGGGGATAGACGATGTTGAGTGTCAGCAACCTTTCAGTCTCCGCCCCCGGTAGCAGGAACAGAATTTGTACAGTGATGATTGGGTCAGTTCTGATCAGGTTCACTTCCCTGACCCTCCCGGTTCTGTGCCCCACCGACATCTGCAACGAGGTAGGTCCAATCAGGAGTAGAGTATCTTCTACTAGGCACTCGCACCCTCCTTGATCTTCTAGGGCCCTCCTCGGTTCCCTCTTGGGTATCTTCCTCCTGATCCGAGTCTTCGGATATAGGAACAAGTGTTTCTTCCTGGGCCGACCTCAAACTTAGCCTCCTGTCTCTTCCCGGCCAAGTGGCAGCCTCACACCTTGTTCTCCTATATCTCGTCCTCACACTCGGTTCTTGATCACTTTGGTACTGATCTGTGTCTGTTTCGTATTCACTGCTGCTCTCTCCTTCAGTTGCGTCTTCTGTCTCACTGCCGTTCTGCCTTCGCTCTTCTTCTGAATCCGATGCGTTCCCAACTTCTTCCGACACCCCCTCAGCTGCCTCGATCCCTTCTTGCGACTCTTCTTCCACTTCCGGGCTTTCGTCTGGGATAGGAGCTGTTCCTTCTAGAGGTGCTGGAACTCTTCGAGTATGGGATGCATGGATCCAATTTGGTAGCCCCCCGCACTTCACCGCGGTGTTCGTTATCAGGATTACCTGAAAGGGCCCACGCCAGCGAACATCTAGGCAGTTCTTCCGGACGTGTTTTTTAACCAACACCCAGTCCCCTGGGTTCAGGTCATGACACAGGTTCCTCGATGCTGGAACTTCAGCCGCATGCACCTGAAGGGACACAGAATGGATGGCGTCAGACAATCCTTTACAATAATCCAAGATCAGATCATCTGTAATATTCAATAGGGCAGCAGTTGGAACTGTGGGAAGTCTCATGGCCCTCCCCATCAGAATCTCGTGTGGAGAGAGACCTGTCCTCCTGTCAGGGGTGCTGCGCATGCTCATAAGCACTAAAGGAAGAGCATCTGGCCAACTCAAAGATGTGGATGCCACTACTTTTGCCAATCTATTCTTCAAAGTGCCGTTCACTTGTTCCACAATTCCTGAAGCTTCTGGTCGATAACTACAATGCAGCTTTTGATCGATATTCAGTGTGGAGCACAACATCTTCACTATTTCGCTGTTAAAATGTTTTCCTCTGTCCGATTCCAAAGAGGCAGGCACCCCGAAGCGCGGTATCAACTCCCTGAGCAACAATTTAGCCACTGTGAGGGTATCGCACCTACGTGTAGGGTACGCTTCAACCCATCTGGAAAATACGCATACTATCACCAACACATACCGAAGGCGATTTACTCTTGGCATTTCGATGAAATCTAGTTGCATTCTATTGAAAGGCCCCCCCGACCTCCCAATGTGACTCAGTGTGACTGGTGTTCGTTTGCCTACGTTCAGTTGTTGGCAGGTAACACATCGCTTACATACTGATTCTGCTGCTATTCTAAATTTAGGGCAATACCAAGTTTGCCTAAACACTCTCATCATAGCATCCCTTCCTAGATGTACTGGACCATGTATTTCTCTCGCCATGGGATTAGCTAATTCTTCAGGTAACACAGTCCTCCCATCTGCTGAAACCCAAAAATCCATTTCGCTTCGCACACAACCTGCTATTTCCCATGCCTTTTTCTCTGTTTCAGGTGCGTTCTCTTGCATTATTCTTAAATCCTCCCAAGTGTCTACAGTTTCTAACATCATGCTTAATTCAGTCTTTTCTTCTGCACCTTCTATTTCCACCTTTGAGAAAGAATAATTTTGTTCCGCACAATAGCGTGCGACTTCATCAGCGTATCTATTGCCTTGTGACACAAAATCTGTATTCTTAGTATGAGCTACACACTTTACGATTGCAATGTCAACTGGACCTTGTAATGCTTCCAACAATAATCGCACAAATTCTCCATTTCGAATGGGCGAACCAGAGGAGGTCATGTAACCCCTCTGAGACCACAACTGCCCGAAATCATGAACCACACCGAAACCATATTGGCTGTCAGTGTATATGGTGACTCTCTTTCCGTTTCCTGCTATGCAGGCACGAGTTAGGGCAATGATTTCTGCTACCTGTGCGGAATGTACTCCTTCCAGGCAAGCGGCTTCCACAACTCCAGTAATGGTACAAACAGCATAAGCTGCTCTCAACCGACCAGTATCGTCTCTTAAACATGAGCCATCAACAAAGTAAATTTCATCGGGGTCAGACAACGGCTCATCCACAATATCTGGTCTGGGTTTCGTGCATAGTTCAGTCACATCAAGGCAATCGTGGTCTTCACATCCTTCGCCTTCTATTACAGTAGGTAATGGCATTAAAGTAGCAGGATTCAAGACAGAGCATCTCCTGAGGGTCACGTTCTCCGCGGCAAGAATAACTTGCTCGTAGCGCGTGAGCCTACTATTGGTCAGATGCTGCGTCTTCGTCCTAGTCATTAGCAATTCAACTGAATGTGGTACATACACCACTACTGGATGTCCCATCACAATACTCTCGGTCCTTTCAATGCTGACACCCGTTGCAGCAACGGATTTGAGACATCCGGGCAACGCTGCGGCTACTGGATCTAATGTAGCCGAAAAATATGCAACTGGTCTACGGGCATTTCCGTGGGTCTGTGCCAAGACTGACAAAGCACATCCCTCTCTCTCACAGCAATAGAGTGAAAAGGATTTCTCATAATCGGGCATTCCCAGAGCCGGAGCACGACATAAATCGTCTCTCAGCTGTAAAAACGCCACCAAGCATTCTTCGTCCCATGGTACCGGATCACTCACCTCCTTGTGCGTCAGTTTCTGTAAGGGCTTTGCTTTCAGTGAAAAGTTAACTATCCACTGTCGGCAGTAGCCCACCATTCCTAGGAACATTCTAACTTCTCTCTGTGTTGTGGGCGCATTCATCTTCATTATCGCCTCAATCCTCTCTGGGGACACCTTGCGTTTTCCTTTTTCTAACCGGTGCCCCAAATACTGTACTTCTGTCAGACAGTACTGTAACTTGCTCGGAGATACCTTATGTCCATTTTTGGCTAAATGGTTCAGTAAGGCAATTGAATCTGCTTTACAGGCTTCCTCTGTCTCTGACGCAACAAGTAGGTCATCTATGTACTGGACCAGAACCGAGTTCTGCGGCAGTACTAGATTTTCGAGATTCTTCTTCAACAACTGGTTGAAGATGGATGGGCTGTCTGTGAATCCTTGTGGGATTCGACACCATGTTAAAACGCGATCTTCCATTTTAAAAGCAAAAAGATATCTGCTCTCTTCATCCAATGGGATGGAAAAGAAAGCCTGGCAAAGATCTATCACTGTGAACCATTCTGCTTGACATGGTATTTGAAACAATATCACTGAAGGATTCGGTACCACGGGACAACATGAAACGACTATGTTGTTAATTTTTCGCAAATCCTGCACTATCCTGAATTTCCCGCTAGGTTTCTGCAAACCCATAATCGGGGAGTTACAAGGACTACCCACGATTTCTTTCAGTATTCCCTGTTGTATCATTGACTCGATCACAGGTTTTATCCCCGCAATCGTTTCCTGGGACAATTTGTATTGAGGCGTTCTTGGAAACTCGGCATTTGGTTTTACCAGTATTTTTACCGGTTCTACCCCTTTAATCAATCCTATTTCTTCTCCTGTGAAATCCCATACCTCTGACGCCACTGCATCTCTTAAATCTTGGGGAAGATCTTCTACAGTCAGAGTAGGATATAGTTCTACACAGGATTTTGAATTGGCCACCTTAAAGGTAGCATCATCGTCGGTAGTCTGTACCTCCACTCCTTGCGGGGTGCAGTATATGGTGCAATTCAATTTGCACAACAAATCCCTTCCTAACAGACATACCGGACTCGAGTCACAAACCACAAACTGATGCTCGTTCATATGGTTTCCTATTTTCACAGACACTGGTTCTGTCAAGGGACTAGTCAGCCTTTTGTTCGCGACTCCTACCACCTGAATTGTTTCCCCTGACATCGGCAAGTCTGGAACCACCGCCGATCTCAGTGTTGATCGAGTAGCCCCAGTATCCACCAAGAACGTAGTGGGACACCCTGCCACCTCTGCCTCAACAAATGGCCCTCTTTGATCCACTTCTAGGACTGCCCCGAGGGTACAGTCCTCTTCACTGCTCACACGTTGTCCTGTCAATGGATCAATGTAATAACACTTTTCTTCCTCGATGAAGAGAGGCATCTGCTTAAAGACCTTACCCCCTGTCGCTACCTTCGGTGGCTGTGGGAACTGGGCCCGTGGGGCCGAAGTCCCCCCTTTGGCCACCTTGCCTCCTGGAACTGTCACCTTTGGAGTTGGGACTTCTTGAACCTGCTCTTCTACTTCTAGCTCTCCATTTTCAGGGTTAAAGGGACACTCGCGTCGCCAATGCCCCACCTGGTGACACTGATGGCACTTTGTCGTTTTCTTTAAAGTGGCAAAGTCTATCCTAGGTCTCTGCCCTTCTTCATTATCTTTGTTCTGACCGTTTGGTTTTCGTCCCATCCCCTGCTTCTGCTGGCCACCCTTCCCAGCGGACTGCATTTGCACCACCATCAATTTCTCCTTTAAATTCTTGGCTTTAGAATCTATCTCGTCACTACAGTACCTCGCATAACGTAAAATCTCATCTAGTGGTTTGTTCTGCCAACAGATTAAATGTTGCTGTATCATCAAACAAATATCAGGTCTCAACCCCAAGACAAACTTTGACACAAACTGCCCTATGTCTTTGGGATCCATTACATCTAGTCCACTGTATTGCTTGAATGTTTTCAATAATCTTTCATAAAACTCATGAACTGTCTCCTTGGGTTCCTGCCTCGTTCGGTCTATTTTCACCCAATCTATATCCTGCGGTGGTACCTTATCTTTCAACCAAGCTATTACCCTTTCATACTTTCTCATGACAATCTCGGACGGTCCATTAGTCCGAGCATCCCTCACTGGTTCAGTATTTGGCCATTCAACACTAGTCTTGCACGGGGTCCACAAATCAGATGGGACCACGATGTCAAACAACGTGTTCAAATCGATCCACAATACTTTCGAGATCTTGACAAACCTTTCTACCTGCTTATACCACTCTACTGGATTGTCCCTCAACTTCGGAAATGAGTTGGTAAATGCAGCTAAGTCTCCTCTACTCCAGGGCACGTGTACATAATTTCCGTTTGATATTTCTCGCAAAGGGAATGCCTCCATATGCATTACCCTTCCCTCGGGGGTCATCACATTTGCACTTCGTCTAACTGTGCCCTTTTTCGACCACCTTTCTTCCCATTTGTCCAATTCTCTCCACACTCTTATCCCTGATACCAGATCTCTTATGTGTGTTTTTAATCCAGTAGTTCTCTTCTCATCTAGATCCTGGTCTGCGTACTGTAATCTGTGGTTACTCTGCAATGCCCTTGTCCTAGATAAATCCACGGCATACCTGTCTGCCAAATCAGTCAGTTTCTCATGAAACGCTCTAGCTTTCCTAGTAATATCCTTTGCCATGAACAATAACTCATCCTGTTCATACAATTCTATCCTTTCCAAAGGCAATGTTCCATCTATTATCTCATCAACATCTGATTTTAAACTAGTAACATCGAGCCTCTTTGCCTTAATTTCAGCTTTCAAGACACTCAATTTAGCTCCTCCATCCACATCTCTCCCATCCCAGCTCCGAGATCTACGTTTAGGTATAGGTGAGTTATAGGGAGTCCTCCCCTGTTCCCATCTCTCTAGGTCCCATGCCTTTCCATCTTCTCGAGGTGGGTGGTGAAACACTCCTTCATGCCTCATAACCCCTCTCTCTCCATCCTGGCTAGTTTCACGGGATGCAGGGTAAGATGTTCCATTACTCCCTCTTTCTTCCCTACTTCCCTGTGATTCCTGATTATTCGAGGCGTGGCGGGACCTATCGCTGTTCTCCTTTCTCCAATGTTGGACGTCTTCTCCGAGTACATGATGAAGGCACCTAAATCTATTCTGAAATGCTCGTACCATTTCATCTCCTCCTTTCTCCCAGAGACGGGACATCTCCTCACACTCTACACTCCTACTATTTTGCTCCTGCTGTTCCCTCTCCTCCGTAGGACGTGTAACTCCTCTATTCTCCTGACTTTGGCCTTCCCGCCCCTGACTACTTTCGCTGGCCCCACAATGAGATACAGTCCCGTTACCTCTACCTTCCCATTCTGGTTCTGTTCTTGACCTATTACTCGGGGCTACTGTGGACCCATCCCATTCCCTCAAATCAGCTCTTAATTCTGTATAGGACTTTGGCCGCGGTCCCCTTAGGTCCATCGGTCCTCTCTGACCTCCCTGTCCTGTGTTGGGACCTACAGAGGTATCTAATGGGGTGTTCCACGTTACCGAACCTGGCAATTGCTTCCATGCATTTGTCACGTTATTCCTCCTTTCCATCTCGATCCTTTCTCTATCCAATTGCCTCTGTTCTTCCTCTCTATCTCTCTCTGGGTTATAGATCGATACTATAGGACCTATGGTAACAGGCACTTGAAGAGCATCTGGCAATCCAAAGGACTCAACCCTTTCGGTGGCTGGCGTTTTCTGCACCACAAACCTTCCCACTACACTCTGTACTGTGCTGGGTTGAGGCGTCTCCCCACCTTTGGTAGGTGTCCATTCCGATATAGGGAGTGGTGTATACCCCTCAATGGCATTCCCATCTTCCCTTGCGAGCCCTCTATCTTCTATCACCCCCACTCTCGGAGGTGGTCTATCCATTAACAATCTGTTTATCAGATTGTCTTCCGACTCGCTTTCCTCGTCTTCCTCCATGAGGTTTCCTCCTCCTGCCACCTCCCTCATCGGATACATTTTTTCCACCTCAATGACCTGTACCCTCCACCGCTTTGCTTCCTCATCCCATTTAGAATCTCGCACTGCTCTTACCGATCGCGTCAGTCTTTGTTGACGCCTGTTCAAATTTCTGTCGTGTGCCGCCCTAATCCATGCATTAAGGGCCTCAAACTGTGTAGGTCTAGGTGAGGGTTTCAATGAGGACATAGTTGCTTTTAGCCGATGTAACACCTCTAACTTAAACGTCCCGTACTTCGGGAACTGCATTTCCTCATTCCCTTCCGTAAGCTTATTCCAAGCCCCAATCCATAATATCGTATGCAGCCCCACATTCGTTGCCATATAATGAGCTGGTGTACCCTCCGGCGGAGCCTCTTCCCCGTAATAATGTTCACTTCGTTTACGTTTAAAAATCCCTTTCAAACACTTAAAACACTTCATGATTTCGCTCTTTCTCTGCGTTTGTTTACTTCCTGATGATATTCCACCAATCTCAGCCCCGTTCACACTAACTGGCCTATCCGTACGCGACTTTCCTCCGACGTCACTCTAGCCGCCCAACCAGAGCGCGGCTCTAGCTAACGTCACACCAACTGCTCAATCACAGCGCGGCTCTAGCCGACGTCACCCGTCCCCCTTCGCAGCAGTTCCCCTCCTTTCTCAGCTCGTCTCCTCGGTCATGCACGCGTCCCATTCATACTCTGAAAAATGATTACTTCCGTCCAAGCGATCACCTTTCTTGACTGTACGCCCACAGTCTTTCTGTAGTTGTCACCTTAACTTGGCGAAATGTCTTTCCGTTTACTTCCAGACAATCGCCTTCTCCGATAGGTTACTCACACGCAGTAACTTTCGACCAGCGTCCGTTACTCATACACTCACTCTTACACTCCCCCTATCTTGGATCCACGGCGGTCAATGGTACCTCGTGACCTCCGTACTATGGTCGACAACTACCCTGGATGTTCGATACACCCAAAACCACTTAAGCTCTGGCCTGAACTTAAGATTTCACCAGTTCACCAGTTCACCCGTTTACCAGGTAACCAGCTTACCAGGTTGCGCGCGCTCACAACCTTCTCTCATTCACACTACAGGCATTCAACTCCGCAAGACATTACAATACAAATACAACACAAAACACCGCAATCTGTTCACGCATGACCCTTTTTATACTCACTCTCCCGATACTGCTGCTTTTCTCGCACCGTCTGCACCTTTCGGCACACGATTCTTCCGCTGCTCATCTCTCGACGTCTAAGGGCCTTGGGGTAAACTAACCTCTCTAGATTACCTTCCTCAAGAAGATAACCATCCTCACTCTGCTACCAACTGTTAACGCGGGATTTCTGGTTACTAGTTACCTTACCAGATCCCAAACCAAGTCGACTGAATCGTTGGTACCTGTCGTTGAGTAAAAGGTAATCTAACAATAAGTCAATCAATGTATGAACTTACACCACTCTAAATGACCACTGACCAAATTTAAGTTGCAAAGATTTAATATAAAGTCAAAGATAACTGAAGGTACAAACTTCTCAAAATGAGATTCAGAAGATAAATTGGTATCACTATGAACATGAACTTTTTCAATAGTCTGAGTCTGAAAAACAGAATAATGAGTACAATTTCAAAAAGCATAAGTGTTGCCAAAATGGATACAAGTTGCAACCTCAAAGTCATTACAGAAAAGAAAAAATTAAGGTTAGTCTATCCCTACACTACACTAAGTGACATCCCTACTTAACAAGATCTTTACCCCTCTAGGTGTCAGCCGTGGTGATTTCCTAAGAAGATCACGCACTTCTCTTTGTTTCTTCTCTGATGATGGGTCTCCCCTGATCAGCCTATCTGCCTACCCATCCGCTTCCTTAGGCTCCCAAAATCATCTGCTCTGCTCTCCTCCCGGGTCGCTTTCCCTAATACCAAATCACATTTCCAATAGAAACGCCCCTTAGGACGCCCCTCACGTGGTACATCTTTGCGCGGTAAACTCCATGATGGTACTCTTCAAGACCCTCGTTATAGTTGACCTTGATTCCCAGGCTTCTTCTCCAGTGCGCTGATACCCCCTGAAATTCCTGGAAACTCCTACAGGCCTGCACCAAGCGCCACTGAACAAAGCCCCTTTCATTCTAGTTGATTAAGACCCTCGCACCTGCATACAGTCCGTCCTGCAGTGGGCCTCAAATTCCAGACTCCACCATATCTATAGGTCGTAAAATATAATCGAAGCTCTGTACTTGGCACCTCTCGACTTCTCCTCTAACGAGCACATGGCACATCAAAGAGACATCACTATCAGTTCAGGCTTACTTGATTTACATGAAGCGGGTCCCTGCACTCTGAAAACAATTTACTTGATTTAAACAGCATTCTCAACCAACATACATTTCTTAAAGTACACATCTATAAAGCATATATTTCAAAACTAAATTCGATAGTACATTTTTGGAAGAACCACGTTAACCCCATCTCACATTATTTTAGCAGCACGTTTAGATTTTCTGTGAATTGCCATGAGGCCTACACATTATACTGGTTTTGTAAAGCTCTATTCAACTCTAACATGATTCCTTTAACATGAGAACATGAGGTTTTCATATTCATCCCAAACATTTCTACATTAGTCTCACACAGTTATGCTTATTGTTACTCTACTTAAACATTCTATGCATTTCACCACTGAATATAAGACACTCTGTGTATTTCACTTCTAAATATAAACACTCTGGTGCAAAGTACATGTTAACTAACTACGTGCTTGTAAATATGGTGCACTTATACATTTTTCAAACTTGTGCTCTCTCAGTACCAGCGAGGTCTTACTCGGTGGTGTGTGATGCTACCAGATGTTCGCAAAAATGTCAATGCAAAAAGTGCCATAAGGTGCGTATGTATGTACGTTACTTTGCGACTGTCCATGGAGCATACATTCCATGCATGCTGCGCAGTTTGTTTTTCTAACTGTGCAGAATGCAAAGTTTTTCCTGAAATACGGAGAGAAATTTCCCCAGTCTAATTTTCAAGGCTGCATGTGCCGGGTTCACGTCTGCACCTGCAGGTTGTTTAAAAAACACATACGCAATAACTGTCTGTGAGCTTCTAAGAGCAGGGGACAAAGGCATACAATGTGCACAGAGGTTTATTTTACAGCTTTACATCATGTGCATGTTTATCTCCACGTAACAAAGAAAGGGTAAGGTACATGTGCGCACATGAAACCTTAAAACGATACAGATTAAACACACACAGCTGTGTGTGCAGTCAGTGTGAGCATTTAGACTGAGAAACTCCTGCACCATTAACTGTGCTGCGGTGCACAGCTCATAGCTGAGGCAGACGCTATCTGTACACATAACTAAGGGCGCGCACATCATAGCTATTGAGTGAGGTTCGGGGGTGACTAAGAGTCTGTGCCACAGCTACTGACATTGTGCAATGTCGTCTTGGAAGTTCATGCAAGTCTGCTTGTCATGTCCTACTTTAATGTAGGTTTGATTATGAAGGGCCTGTGCACAGAGTGCTGATTGGGTGTACCTTTGCTCTACGACAATATGGTGCTTGAGTTTTTGAGTTGCCTTCTGCTCCGTCTGATCCTTCTCACAATTATCCCCATGCCACTGAACCATGCAGCATGTTTCCAAAATGATCTGTGGCAGCCTCGAGTATCCTCCTAGTCCTAGTCTTGTTATCCACTGTGCCTAGCTTCCCTCTTTCCATCCACTCATACACAAAGCCCAATCCCCTTCTGGGAGTAACAAAGTAGGGAAGGGGGTCTTGAACTCCAGGACTTGACATCCAAGGAGTGGTTCCAGACCCCCCTCCTCATGGTGCTGTATGGATTCCATGACCATAGTGCGATGTGCTCACACCTAACGTGTCCCCCTGCTAGACTGCCATGCTCTTGGCCCCTTGGCGTCCTCATCAGCTTTAAGGTGATTGACTGATTTGAGGATTAACACACTGGTACCCAAAATAGGCATCCTGCTGCTATGAAGATGTTTCCGGTCCAGGGAGGACCTGGCTTGGCAGTTTGGTCTGGACTGTTCCCATGAGAAGCAGGGTTAAGACTGATTTGCATATAGCTGGGTCTAAACTGGGATGACTAGGTCAGCAAAAGAACAATGGATTTAACCCAGATCTCTTGACTGGGGGTGAATGTATGATTTATTCAGCATTCCGCCCATCATTTGTTTGCATAGCACTTCTACCCCTAATTGGGATAGGTATGCCCAGATGTGGGTCCCTTGCTCACTGTGCCACTGGATTCAAGCTAGCCTAGGTCTTGTGGATACATGACTGGTGAGTCCTCCACGGAGGCCCCGCGTCATCATTTTGGGACTCAGTAACTACTACAGTCCGTGTAGGAGGCGCCCAAAGGCGTCTGCGGTCTACATGGCGTCTTGGGTACCGCAAAGGGTATAATAGAAGCGCAAGAGCGATATGGCCTGTGTTTTTCTGGTGATATATGCATTATGAGTCACATGTTTTTATTCTCTAAACTGCTGCATTGCATGCCCCAATACTATGACGCATATCGTTTTGATTCTTGTTTATTCAGGATAATGAGTACCATTTCCGGACCTGCACCATACTAATAATACATAGTGATTTATATGTTTTCTGCTATAATTATATATAAGGTAACAAAAATGCTTATAACGCTTTTTATTATAACTTTGCAACATACTGCACAAGCAGCCACACTACTCTACAACATTGCTTAAATACACTGGCAAAGCCAATAGCTCTGACTAAACACTTATAAGATCCAAAAGGCAAGACCTATTGGCTATGCCAATGCTTGTTTAAAAATTGCACCTGGGGGGGAGGAGCCAAGATGGCGATCGGAACGGTCGCATAACCGCCTCGCTCCGTGATCTCTTCCTCCCCGCCACCTATCCTGTATTTTATCCTGCTCGGGGTGTTCCGAATTTGGTCACTGAGGAAGAGCCGTCACTTACCATCCTTTTCCGGGGCTCTGGCGTGCAGTGATTCCGGCGTTCTGCCCTGGTCACTTTGTTGGCCTTCCCGGCCCTGACGCCGGGGCCTCGAGTGCTGTGCCTGCCCGGAGATGATAGGAGTGCCGGCGGTCCGGAACCGGTGGAGAGACCCGATGGTGGGAGCCTGAGAGCCGCGGGCCGGGACCCCCGGGGCAGACCCGCCCCCGCTGGTGGGCCACCCCGCATGTCCGTTCGCCTACCGGCCCGAAGAAGAGAAGCCGCGCTGTCCGGCACCCCTCAAGTGAGAAACCCACTCCTGTTGTTAGTCCCGCCCGGGATCCGGTGCTGGGCTCCCCCCGAGTGCTGTGGGGAGCACGCCCGTTCTTCTGGTGACTCTCCTTTCTCCGCCGAGCGCCATCCGCCGCGGTTTGGCGGTGAGCCCTGGGGCCGCCGGTGCTCCTGATGGACTTGGAAGAACCTGCGGCGATGGCGGAGGGTGCTGTACTTAAGATGGCGGATGGCCCCTCGGGGTGTCTTTCTCCTGGAGACAGGGAGGTTGCCGCATTTGCTTTCTCCAGCCCTCGTTTGGTTTGGGCGGCCCCTACTCGGAGTGCTATCTGGTTTGCCCTGTCTGCTCTGCGGATCGACCTGTCCTTGAAATGTCGAGCCTTGGAGTTGCGGATAGCTGCCATGGTGGCTCCGCCATTTTGTGACGAAGTGTCGTCTCCCCGAATTGTACTGCCTGAAACTTCGCCGGCGGCTGTGCTGGGATCTCCGGCTGGGTGCTCGATTCTATGGGATCTAGCGGACCCGGTGCCGATGCTGCAGTGCTTTCTACATCCTGTTTTCTTTGCTTCGTGCTGGACGGCCCAGATACTGTGCTTGACCACGTGGATCTTTGAGGAACTTTTGCATTCTGACTGTTGCCGAGTTCTCCTGGTTGCTTCTAGTTTGCCGGGACGTTGTTTTGCGGAGATCCCACCGGCTTTTCCTGACTGGTATGGACCCACTGTGTTCTGCTGTTTTTTGGCTGTGGCGGGGTTGGGAAGCTCGACTCATCATAAAAGTGGACAGGGGTGACCGTGCCCGGATGTCTGTGGGACCCCTTTTTACATGGCATCTCCGGGCCTCGTTATTCTGGATGGTTCCTGTTTACATCCTGGTGTAGGCTTTTCTTGACTCTCTTTTTCGACCTCGATTAGTGAATTATTGTTGCGGGGGGGTAGTGTTTTATGTCTCGGTCGCTGGCTCCTCTCCTCTCTCTTTCTTCCTTTTCCTCTCCTTCCTTTTCTTATTCCCCTCTCTTTCTTTGTTATAATTCCCTTTCTCTTTCTCTATATTTCGGGTGACTCTGGGCGACAGGCACGCTGTTTAGTGGGGTAGGCCGTAGCCATTACAGTGATGTAGGGTGGGGGGGGTGTTTGTTATTTTAGTTTGTTTTATTCTATGGTCCCTTTTTTGCCTTTTCCAGGGGGTGGGCTATATCCCTTGGTGTTTACTCCTCTGTTTCGCTAGCGTCTGCACTTTCTCCTTTTTCGGGGCGGGTGGGCTGTACGTGTGGCGTCCACTTTATTTGTTTGCTGGTATTCTTCCTCTATTCTGCACCTGGTATGGGCGTGTGATGTCTTTGGGCTTTGCCCTACTGTGGTCGTCTGCTTGCGTGGGGGGCTGTTTCCCTCCCGCCCCCCCCCCCCCTTCTTTTCTGTATATGTTGCATGACGCGCTGGTAGATATGGTTGCTGCCTCCTTTATATACTGTAAAATGAAACCTCTTTTATCCTGGCGCTGGCGATGTAACGACTTCATTTGCATCCATCCTGTATTTACCCTATCGTATACATTGCTTTGTTATTTTGATTCTCCTGACTTTGCGGCCGGCCCCTGTGGTTGTAGGCCAGCGCTTGTACTTATACGTGTCTTTCAATAAAGGTTTTAAAAAAAAAAAAAAAAAAAAAAAAATTGCACCTGGTTACCCTTCAATGGTAATAGCATTAACTAAATGCCTATTTTCGCATTTAGTAAATGCTATGTACATGCGGTTTGGAAATCGCAAATAGGAAATCCCTATTTGCTATTTTGGTTATCCCAAAATGCGATTTCTGCAGGGTAGCAATCGCAATTTGCAACTGCATTTCTAGCTTTTGTACATAGGCAAAGGCCATTTAAAATTTCTTAACTATATTTTCCAAAGTTCGAATCCCGGCCTTGACTCAGTGCCCTATAAATCCCAGCAAGTCTCTCTGGTCCGGATAAAAAGTGTAATTTAATCTATTTATGTTGTGATGCACTCTTTTTTTTTCATTGGGCAAGGTTTGTGCTATGAAAAACTGCCAAAAATACAATGTGGGTTTTAGCTGTCACCCATGCTTTAATCTCACCCTGCGACAAGTTAAGAACAAATCATTAAACTTTGATCTTAAAAAGACATATCTGTCTAGTGGCTGAATTAAAACTCGAAAATCTAAGATCAGTCCTGGCTTTTATGTTTGAACAAATTGCGTGATCCTAGGCAAATGCTTAATTTCACCGGCCCTTTTTTGTTACAAATGAGTTCTGAATCTGCACTGACCAAAAAAAACCTCTTGCTCTCTATTCAATAGCCTATAATGTTGTTCAATCTGTGATAAAAATTTAAGCCACATATAGGATATACATGACAACTGACGCCTCTTAGTTAACTAATACTATTATCATCAGTACAGGGGCTGGAATTTTTCTCAGTGTATGTTTAAAAACTCTCACTCTTACAAATGTTTGTGAATGCAGGGCTATAGTCTGACACGCCAAAAGAAATACACTTTTTTGAATTTTGAACTTGATGTTTGTTGCATGATTTACATGCAAAAACGTTTCAAGGCTCAGCTTATGCACAGTCTCTTAGAGCCAGAACTATCTGTTTTCCCTGTTGATTTGTTGGCTCATTTGCATTCTTAGTGACAGTAACATCTGCATTAAAAAAAAATCTTTATAAATACAAGTTCTTTATAAGTACCATAACCCTGCATCTGAAATACAACTTCATTTCTGGCAGTAAATGCACAAATATATATCTATTCTGTGCTTGATTCATAAACAAATGAGTGCAGGGGCAAAAACCACTGCTTAAAAGATGATCACCAGTATCCTTGGTATATTATGACCATCCAACTTATCATTGAAGCAGCGATTAAGAAAGTTAACAAAATAACAATAAGAAGCAAGACGGTATCCTGCCACTTACGTGTTAGTCCTTCATTTAAGGTTCATCTTCAATAACAATTTATTGCCCTTTGGACGCATAATGCAAACAGATGTTTGACAAAACGAGCAATGCATTTAAAGATCCTTAATGATTGATCAACGCTTGAAGTCAAACTCTGCTCACCCACAACTTACTTGTTGAGTGGAGAAGTGTGGCTCACTGGTTAGAGGAGGCAGACCTGGAAGCAGAGGTCAGCCCGGGACCAGGGTTCAATTCCCGGCTCGGCGGGGTCTTGAGTCCTAAAATGTCCATGGACTCGACAATTCTCGCTCCGGTGCCTACTCGATTCACGGGTTCACACTCTGCGACTCTGGGCAATAGCTTGCTTAATCTCCACAACGGCCCCTCGCGGCGGGATGCCTGGCTTTCACCTTGCGGATACCCTGCTGGGGTTATCTCACAGGGGAATACCAGGACGGGTTCCCTAAGCAAGCGCTTAGAAACCGCTTGGTGATTTGCGCTATATAAATTCCTGTACATTTACATTTACATTCACTTGTCTGTATGTATGTAATATTTTGTGTTCTGTTCCATCAATAATGAAGTAACCATAGGGTACATGAGGAAATCAGTTATAAAAGAGAAAAAAACCAATGTGAACATATATCCTGTGGATCAATGGCAAAGTCCATAAGACTTCCTTGCCGGTGCCATTTTTAATCACTTTCAATATCTGCTGAAGTCTGCTCATTTCATAAGTACATTTTTACTCGCATGGCATAAGTGTGTGACTACGGTGCGTAGCCTCATCATGTCCTAGACGTGACGCAAAAGTAACCAAAAGTTAGTGTAAATGAGATCAATGGATGAACACAAGTTTGCTGAATTGCATTGTTATAACTACCACAATGCACTCGATTCACTTGTTTTTAGGTGTGGTTTTTCCGACACTGCAAAAACAGCACCTCTTAGTTGAGTAGACACTACTTAACTCGGAGGTGCTTTTTTTGTTTCTGATAAAGACTTTGTGAACCATTGTTCAATGTCTTTGCAGGTGACAAGTCACACCAAGTAGGGTAAAAAAATAATATGCATTCCTTATTGTGATACACGGAATGAATGTAATATAGGCAGGGTTACTGATCAAACTGAAGCCCGGATGAAGGCTGAAACATGTTGGCTCAGATGGATGGTTCATTGTAATTCATCTGGCATCAACATGACTCATTTTTTATCATGTCTAGGGTACCCCACCAATAAAGAGAAATGACCTTACGCAGATACCCCAAGACATTTTTACGGAGGATCTGGAACCCTACTGTTATCCAGTTTATCCGAACTCCATTACAGTGGTTGAGTCTGCCAACGTGGTATTCACCTATCTTGGTGTGGATAAGTCACCAATGATGAAGCATACCACAACAAGAAGTTGGGGAGGTGAGCTATCCATATCTTTTTAAATATCTGCAAATGATTTAGGAGTAAAAATAAAATTCACTCCTTCTTTGACCCTAGCACTTTTTGTGTGGTATATAACTTGTTGGCTCGCCCACATGTAGGCCTCTCTGCAGCTATGTTGCACAAAAATCTTTCATTGCCTCGTGGTGGGGGGGGGGGGTGTCGGGGCAATATTTTGAAATCATATCAATAAAATATTCGACAAAATTATTCAAAAGCTTTCAGGCATGGACACTGACTGTGCTGTCATCATCCCCAGCTCCGAACATGGCTGTCCTGTCACAAAGGCACAGGCGTTCCATTCCTTTTTATTTTTTCTAATCAGACCAACCATGGCGGTGCCCTACACCAGGGCTGAAATTAAGCATTGCCCTCAGTGCCATACACTGAAAGCCGGTATAAAAGTGTGGGTGGGTAGAAATAACTGTAATGAGGACATTAGGGGCTAAGGCTAATGAAGCACCAGTAAGTAACCAGCTATCATAGCTATGTCCCTTCGTCCTTGTCCCAGTCGTTACTTTTAAGAATACTAAAGCCATTCTGGCCTTCACAAACAATCATGGCATTTTTAAAGCGGACTACATACCCGTGAGGGTCTCAAGGCGCTGGCGTGGGAGGGGGGGTGGGGGTGGGGGGGGGGGTTTCTGCTACTGTTCGAAGAGCCAGGTCTTGAGAAGTCTCCTGAAGGTTATGAGGTCTTCGGTCTGCCGCAGGTGGACAGGGAGGGTGTTCCATGTCTTGGCGGCGAGGTGGGAGAATGATCTGCCTCTGACAGTCACTCTTCGGATGCGGGGGACGGTGGTGAGGGCGAGGTCTGCGGAGAGGAGTTGGCGGTTGGGGGTGTAGAGGCTGAGACGGCTGTTGAGGTACGCTAGTCCGGTGTTGTGGAGTGCCCTGTGTGCCTGGGTGAGGAGTTTGAAGGTTATCCTCTTGTTGATGGGGAGCCAGTGCAGGTCTCTCAAGTGGCGTGTGATATGGCTGCGGCGGGGGATGTCGAGGATCAGGCGTGCAGAGTCGTTCTGGATGCATTGTTGCCGTTTCAGGGCGTTTCCGTAGTCCAGTCTACTGCTGACGAGGGCCTGGGTGACCATCCTTCTTGTTTCAGTGGGGATCCACTTGAAGATCCTGCGAAGCAGGCGAGGATGTTGAAGCAGGAGGAGGAGACTGCGTTGACCTGCTTCGTCATGGAGAGGGTGGAGTCGAGGATGACCCCTAGGTTGCGAGCGTGGTCGGTGGGTGTAGGGGGTGCTCCTAGTGCAGTAGGCTACTAGGAGTCGTCCCAGGCCGAGCGGCCTACTGATCCTCCTCGACCTCTTAGCAGCCTTTTACTCCGTATCCCACCACACACTGTTTGAAAGACTCCACCACATCAGCACCCAAGGGGATGCACCCAAGGGGATATACCCAGATGGATCACCTCCTTTGTCACCAGAAGAACACAGAGGATCCGCCTTTCTCCTCCTAACTAATGAGATCCCCTGCGGTGACCCTCAGTGCTCATCCCTCAGTCGCACACTCTTCAACGCATATATGACCCCGCAGGCCAACATTAGCAGATACCACGGTCTCAACGTAATCTAAGCTGATGACAACCAACTCATCCTCTTCCTAACTGGTGACACCACCAGGACCAACTTCCACAGATGTATGACAAGCACCACAGACTGAATGAAGAACAACTGCCTGCAGTTGTACACAGACAAGGCAGAAGTAATGATCTTTTGCAACAACAGCAACCCATGGAACGACTCCTGGTGGCCCCCAAACCTAAGACTCACACCCACTAACCATTCCAGAAACCTCCGAATCATCATTGACAGCAAATTCTCCATGAAATCACAGATCAACACTGTCTCATTAGCCTGCTTCCTCATTCTATGCACGCAGCATAATATTGTCAAGTGGCTACCCCTGCGTACTAGACGCACAGAGACACAAGCCCTCATCACCAGCCAACTTGACTGAGGCAATGCTCTCTACGTAGGAATCTCCACACCCCAACTACAGAGACTTCAGACCAATCAGAGCACCGCAGCCAGACTCATCCTCGCCTTTACCTGGCAAACCCACATCATACCCTACCTCGGGCAACTCCACTGGCTTACCATAAAGAAGAGATGCCAATTCAGGCAGCTGACCCACACACACCAGGCTGTACACAGCCAAGGTCTTACCTACATTAACCACCGCCTGAATGTCCACCAACCGTAAAGAAGAATTCACTCTTCCTCTCTGTCTCTGGCCCATACTCGCTACATCTACTAAAGCAGAAGTAGAGGACCCTCCTGTTTTTACATTGCAGCAAAGACATGGAACAGTCCCCCCACGCAACTCAGGAAAATAACCTCACTTTTGGTATTCCAAAGACCCCTCAAGACCTAGATGTTCAAATGAGCTGTACCTACACGCACCTGGATACCCTATCGGGTGATTAGCCACACTTTAGAAATCCATGATTGATTGAATCAATACACTATGCAATACTTTCAATTAGGGATATCAGTATAATTGAACAAGTGGAAATTACTGCTTTCAAAACAACTTCATCAAATGAATACCATTCAACTAATAGTTGTTCAATTCTGTAATGTTGAACAGTGTATAAAAACCCCAATGTTGTTGCTCGGCATATCTCTTTCAAAGATACTTCTTAAATTTCATGCTAAAAAGGTGCTACTGTTGTATATGTATCCTTTATCCCATAGGGGATAAAAGTGACCGCAAATGTGCCATTACAACTTTGGATCAAATGCATCTGCTTATTGTTATATTGGAAGCTTTTTGTTATTGGTTTGCACCCCCAAAAGGTAGAAAGAAGTGATCAGATTTTCTACAGACTCAAGAGCGTTCAAGATATATAGAGCATGTTTCACATCTAATAAACTCAACAGCTCTTCTTCCTCAGAAACAGAAATTGGATAAAAAACTGGTAAGAACATTTGCTGTCCTATTTGCATTTTGGGTGCTTTTTTGGGAAAGCAGCAGGTTTAGGTCTTGGTACTACACCATCGTCCATCATTTTCGGAAACCAGATTACATAGGTGTGCTCCAAGCTCTCTAGTTCTTCTGGCTGACATTATTGCCTCTAAGAAAGCAAGTTTTAAAGCTAAATACTTCAGATCCCCCAAAGGCAAATGTTCAAACGAAACACCTCCTAACATCTTTAATATTAAAGGAAAGTCCCAGAGAGGTATAGCTAGTTTGAATAGGGATCTTCGAAATGGAAAATTCTTTAGCAATCTTATCAGTAGCTCATCCTCCCTCAACCTTTCTCCATGGTTTTCCAAAGACCTTTATTTTAGACCACTGTGCTCTCAAAGTGGACACTGTCAGTTTTTGAAAAACATCAAGTAAAACTGGAGGATAGCGGCTATATCACAAGAGTGAGGTTAGAATGTTTAGAATAAGACTTCAGAGCAGTTGAATCCCTATTCTCTGTAAATGTAGTCTGGGATTCCTCTACTCTGAAGCTGTGCCCTCAACTTCAAGTCAGAGTGCGTGAAAGGTTTTTTCAGAGAAAGAAATCACAGCCTGCAAAGCGGGAACTGAATTTTCCAAGGCAAAGCCACAGCCAACCATTAGCTTTGGGGCCAATAAGGCAAAACTATTATCACCTCTGCTGCTTCCTGCCAAATTTCTATAAGCAACTAAGGGATACGAGGAATAGGTGGGAAAGCATAAAGTAGGTGAGAAGGCCAAGGTAAAGAAAGGGCGTCCAATTCCAGTGTAAGAATTATATTCAAAGAGGGTTCCGAGGCAGGGAAAAACCATCAACTATAGAAAACAAACCCCCATCTTCCCCTGCAATATATTCCTGGCTGTACGTCATAAAAAATTATACACGGCTGAGAGGGACTTTCTTTACTTTTCTACTTTATTCATTGTTGTGTGATTCCACATAATCAATTATAGCATTCAATTTCCATGATTTTTATTGCAATTCCAAAAAATATAATCGTAAGTGTATCAAACACAGGTCGCATGAATAACAGAAATGTCTCCTTATAAAACCCCCCACTGACTCATCCTCAATCAAACATGCTCATTCTTCCAAACATTTACTGCTTCACAGATCTTAAAACCATGAAACACTTCATATCCATCTCTCAAAGGTCCTTGTAGTATATCTGTACCATTTGTTATTGAAGGAATTAAATATGAAAACACAGCGCAACAGCAGACAACAGTAGAGAGTGTTACATAGCTATACGTGGTGATAGAGCAGTGCAGGCCTAAAATCTCATGCTGATGATAAAGAGGTGAAGAGTTTACTTGAGCACAGAGTGCATGACCTGTAAGGCCGTATTTAAAGGAAGATTAGCTTTAGGGAATTTATGGCCTTAGCACACTGGCATGTATTCTGTGTTTTCAATAGATTGAAACATGATTAGACAATAGGAAAAGGAGGTTAAATGAGCCAAAATGCACAAAATCCGAAAAGAGGTCTTAGGAGCACAATAATAAAGCACACATGCAAATAAATATGCATTCACCAAAAATATGCACACAATTAAACGTAGAAGAATAGTTTGTTAAGCATTGTTAGACCTGCAATAAAGGATATGTAGAGAATTAGGTTAAAGTTTAGGGTCACAGGTGACTTCATGTTTTTCCACAACCATTATGTAACCGCCTAGTAATTTATTGTTTGAACTTTTGTAACAAGCATGGTCTGACTGTGTATAAAAGTAGCTGCCTGTGAAGCAGCAAATTGAGACTTGCTGTTCACCTGTGTGGGGACGGTTGTTCTGCCTGCCACAACAATGAAGAGCTGTTTTTTTACATTGCCAAGAGGAGTCTGTCTTTTTTTTGTTTTTAAGTTACTGTGCAACAGTTGGCAAGCCAGCATAGGAGTCCCTCTTGCCCTCAACTGACTGCTGCCACTGAAATACCACCTACCCCTGCTGCATAGATCATTTCGCCTCTTTGTTGAGGTAAGCAGACACAGTGTTGTCTAAAGTTTTGCCTATTTACGGGGGATGGGTAGGACCTGGTGTTTGCCGCATTTAAGGTGAGGACAATGTGGACATTGTTCCATGTTTTTGTACATATTGTATGACCTGTGTCTTTGGCAATGTGTATTATCCTCAGGTTATGTATATATATGTTCCCTTCTCTTTGTAACTAGCTGCTCAGCCAGTGTGAGTGTTCTCTGTAGAATGTTGGTGTGAGTGACATGAGTGGAATGCTTGGGTGCCTGGTGTGTGAGTGTTGTCAGATGTCGGTGGGCTGAGCTGCTCCTGGTGGGGCTTACTGTAACTTCAACTTATGGACTCAATAAGCTACATCAACTTCAACTCAGCTACGTCTACTTTGTCTCCTGAACACGTGGGGCCAGGCCACTACATTTTTGGTGACAAGGATGGGATTTTTCACGTGACAACCAAGAGGAGTCAAGCTAACGCTGTTGGGCCCAAGAAGTAAGCATTGTGGAACTAGACACAAGAAACTGAATACTAAGGAAACTGGACAAGCACGCCTCGCAGCCCCACCAGTGTCCAATACACCGGACAACCACAGTCCAGGCGTGCTGTGCTGTGATCTCTGCACCGACAACATCTATCAATATATTATCACTGCTGCATGGATTTTGCTTAAGATCCTACGCCACCACAAGTGTTTAAAGTGCCACAAAAAACATCTACATTGCAACACCAAATTTCTTCAGTCTCAAGAAGCAAGGTAATAAGTGGTTGCCTGTGTCTCTGCCTCAAGTATCAAGTGTAGTACCTCTGTTTGGCGCAAGACTCTTTTTCTGCATGTTTATCATCAGTAACTGTATTTGGTCTTTCCTTTGAGTGGGATTTTGATGTGTGAACAGTACTCAACGCTCAATTGTGCCAGCGCTGCACCGGGGTGATCTCTACTTGTGCCAGCTTACTTTCAACTACTGGCGTTATCAAAGTTAAACAGTTTGCCATGTGTTTCCTGCCTGCTGCATGTGAGGATCGACATGTTGAGCAAAGTGCAGTAAACATTTTGTTTTAATGTGTTTTTGCCTTCACTTCTATGAGGCCTGTAAAAGATGTCAGTTGGGCTTTGTTTTAAATGTCAAAAATAGCTTGCGCATCTTACCTTGTCCATGGTGTCGCGCGGAGCCGTTCCACAGCCTTTCATGACGTTCTCAATCTTTGTTGGTTTTCAGTGCTGCCTTTGGACGTTTTTCAGCAGGAGCGTGCCGTGAGCCACTCAGCGTGCGTCTCCTGAGCGTGCGACCATCTTGTGGCTGGAGACACCAGCCACTCCTTCATGTTTCCTGTGGGTGCAGCAGTTTTCATTGCCAACCACGCTCTGCATTACAATAAAGCTCAATGTGTCCGTTTTCAAGAGGACAACAAACGTTGCTGCGTCTTCACAGCTTTTCCCCCTCATGGTCTGCTCCACTTGGATGTTGAAGCAACAATTTGAGTATTTCCTCGTTCCACATGGATTTTGCTGCACTACCTCTCAAGTGTGCACCTATACAGTTCTAACGTTTGGGCACGGAGTTCTTCTCTTCAAGTTACCGGACACTTGACACCGGACCTAGCCTTCAATTCTTGAAGTGAGTTCTCTGTTTTTTTACATACTCCATGTGCCTTTCAATGGATGGCATGGATTCTGCTGCCAAGTACTCTGTTTCGTCAAGACCTGGTGTAAACGCAGATGTGGCTATAAGGATATAAAAGTTATAAGGTTGTCGCATGCAAGATTGTGTACATGTGTTGCATGATATTGAGTTGAAGGCACTGGATAGTCAGTTAATATGTTTTTCCAATATAAAGTTGGAAGTGGTCAATGTGGGTGATTCGAAGTTGGGTTTCCAATATGTGTTTCAATATTTGACATAGAGGGACGGTTGAAAGGCTGACGTTGCTAAACTTTACTTCCAAGTACGATCTGATTACTCATATTGCCACCTGGACCTAATGTCCAGAAGTCATTGCATGGTCTATGAGATGCATGGTTTGAGGGTTATCCTCTCTAAGCGCGGAGGGAAGTAGCCAATGGTTGCCAACTGCATTTGCCGTTTACAGTGAGTTGAATTGTTCATATTTAAAAAATGCTGATGGTGAATGCGTGTATGTACATGTGAATGGAAACGTGGCCACGTAGTGATGTTTGTATAATGTTATTGTAATGTATAATGTTTAATATATGATTGATTATTTGAAAGATATTCGTGTTTATGAGGACTAATGTGACATTTTTAAAGAAAAGGTAATATTGACCAGACAGATAAAAGTTAAAAAGTAAAAGCTGTTTGAAATACGAGAGATTATGGAGTCTTTACTAGAGCATATGAAAAAGTACTTTCCAGGAGATCAGATGTACTTATGACAACGGTCGAAACGCCGTCGACGATATTGTGGCCATAATTTAAAGAGGACACATTGTTTTGTGTGTAGGAGTTGTGTGTAGGAGTTCTTACATGGTTTTAGAACTCTTATTTAATTTAATTTAAAAGAATTTATAAAGCGCACGTATGCCATGCGGCTTCATGGCGCTGGTAAACACTAAAAACCCTGGGACAGGGGAGCAGGAGGATTATTAGGCAGGGAAAGCTTTCAAGAAGAGATGGGTTTTAAGTGACTTTCGGATCTCCATATAAGAGGCAGCTGAGCGTAGGGCCAGCGGAAGGGAATTCCAGAAGGAGGGGGCCAGGACCGAAAATTTCAGGCCCCCCATCCGACTCTTCTTAAATCGGGGAACAGTCAAAAGGCACGAGGATGAGCGTAGCTCTCTAGTGGGATGGTAAGCTTGAATGGCCGAGGAAATGTAGTTGGGGGCCGTTGCTGCACGGGCTTGAAAGGTAGTGCAACCTAATTTAAATAAGGCCCGCTCCTTAATCGGCAACCAATGGAGGGACTTCAACAAAGGAGAAGAGTGGTGGAATTTGGGCAGCCCAAAAATCAGCCGGGCTGCCTGATTCTGAACTGCCTGGAGGCGCTGAAGGGCATAGGCGGGAACACCGTTATACACGATGTTCCCATAGTCTAGCCGAGATAGAACCATCGCCATCAGGATCAGTTTGAGGGCAGGAACAGAAATAAAATGGGAGATTTTCCGAATTGTTCGGAGCATAAAAAAACAGGAAGACACCACAGAACTAATCTGGGAGTGAAGAGTGAGTTGGTGATTGATGATGATGCCAAGAGTCTTAACAGAGGAAGAGGGTGACGGAGGGGAACCTAGGGACGGGGGCCAAAAGGTAGGGGACCAGGGACTACCAGTGTCGCCGGTCAAAACTAACTCAGTTTGGGGGCGTGGCCAAGATGGCGGCGGAGTAGGACGTGCTTCTTGTCCCCTCCGGCGCCGGGCCCAACATAGCCTTGACCAGCATTGACCCCAGGGGCTCCTCTGGGCAGTGGGTCGCTCCGGAGCCTCCTAAGAGCGGTGACCGGCGGTGGTGCGAACCTTGGCGCTCCTGGTGCCAAGAAAGGGGAGCGTGGCTGACCGCGGAGTCGGCGGGCCTGTGGCGCTGTGTGCTACGGCGTCGGGAGGAGCCTGAGGGGCCCGGGAGGCCCAGCGGTCACTAGCGGACAGCGGCTGGGGGTCGGAGGTGCCTGCCTGGTACACGGCGTTGCGGGAGCTGGACGGTGGCGAGTTCGGCCACGGCCGAGGCTTTGGTCCGGAGCCCGAGAGGAGGCGGGGCTTATTGCCCGCGAGCGGCGGATCTCCAGCACGGCCGGCAGCCTACTTGAGGTCCGGGTCTGAGGCCTGGCCGGGAGGCGGTGGACACTGATCCGGGACCCAGCTCTCTGCGCGAGTCCCGCGGAGGTGGAGGTGAGCTGGTGGAGAGGGGAGGCGGCCGGCACGGCAGCGCGGGACCGGTGAGGGGGCGGAACCTTCTGGCCGGCATCAACCATCGCGCTGCGGCTGACGGCGCACTCGAGGCTGGGGACTGGGGCCTTGCTGCCGGGCTGTGGGCCTACTGCTGGGAGCCTCGTCCGGATCCCCGCCTGGTGGAGAGCGGTGGCGGCGGCCTGTGGAGACGGAGGTGGGTCCCCCCCATGATGGTGGGCTGCGTCGGGTGGCCAGTCTGAGCCCTGCAGCAGCAGTTTGGGACGTCATACCTGGGGGACCTCGAGGAGTGAGACCTACCGGTGTGGAGGCGGAGGACCACTGGTGGAGGTCCAGCGGCGGAGTTGTGGATAGCTCTGGACGTAGCGGCGGGAATTGGAGTTGTGGGGACCCCCCTTACTGCTGTGGACCTGCTGGTGGGAAAGGAGCGCTTGCTGTAAAATGGTGGTGGTGGTGGCGCCGGATGTCCGCAGCAGCCCCGTAGTGGCCGCCTAGAGTCTGCCTTGGGTTCTTGGAGCGGTGTGAGACGACTGGGGCGCCTGTGTTCGTCCTGCCTGACCGCCATCCTTCTGCTGATCGCTTCTCCGATCCTAGGGAACAAGTCACTGGGGTAGCGATGGCCAATAATTCCCGCAAAGGGAAGGTTGTGTCTGCCAAGAACTCTCAGGCGCCGGCCTCCCCTGGTCAGAGTTCATCGTCGGGGAGGTCTGACGATGAGGCCCCCGCGACTAAGGCTTTCATGAAAGAACTTTTTGCCTCCATCAAGGATGATATCTCCGAACTCCGCAGCCAGCTGACCTCTGATCTCCGCGAGGTAAGGCGGGATGTCGACGACATTGGGGAGAGAGTGGCGACCCTGGAAGATCATGATCTTACCATGGCCAATGATGTGCACTTGCTGCAGCAGGATGTGCTCCGCCTGATGGAACAGAATATAGATCTGCAGGCTCATGCGGAGGACCTGGAGAACCGCTCCCGCCGGAACAACATCCGCATTAGAGCGGTTCCCTGGGACGGTGAGGCGGGGGACCTTCGGGAATATGTGCAGGCACTCTTTCTTCAGATTCTGGATGAGGAGGACGTGCAGGAGATCAGGATGGATCGGGTTCATAGAGTGGGCCTGCCCCGGCGGAACGGTGGTCCCCCTCCGGATATCCTGGTGTGTGTCCACGACTTTCAGGTCAAGGAAAGGATACTGAGGAAAGCTCGAGACATACCTTCCCTGCAGTTTAGGGATCATCGCCCTCAGCTCTATCAGGACTTGGCCGCGACGACGCTCCAGAAGAGACGTGAGTTCCGTCCTGTCACTGCCTACCTTCGGGAGCACAATGTCTCCTATTCCTGGGGGCATCCTTTCCGGATCATTTTTCGATGGCAGAACAGGTTGGTTCAGATTCGCTCTCTCAAGGAAGCGAAAGACTTGCTGGGCCTTGAGGATGAGACCCCGACGCCCGACCGCCGGAACTCCTCACCGCGGAGAAGACGACGCTCATCGTCCTGGCACAGGGTGGGCCCGGAGAATCGTCGGAGGCCTGACCGCGCGACTAGCCTTCAGGAACGAGGGAATGCTGTGGCCTCTGTGGCCTCTGCCACGCTCCCGCCGTCACAGCAGAGCTCTGGGGCGGCCTGATCTTCGTCTTGCTGGCCTTGGTGCCGGAGGGGCGCGCACTTACAGGTAACGGGGCGATGAATGTACTTTCGGAGAAGACACCCCGGTCTTTGGCCCTGAGAGACTCATCCTTGGGTCTTCAACTCCGCCCCTTGGGAGACTTCCAACTGGGACCGTCCACCTTGGGACTCGATTTGTTACTGTTTTGGGTGGTTGGGGATTGGTGGGTTGAGAGGGGGGCTGATTGGGGTATGTTGGGGTGCTGTTGGGTGGATGGGGTCTGGGGGGGGGAAGGGGGAGGGGTGGTGACGACGGGTGGGTTGCTGTGTGTGTTCGGACTGGTATGAATGGTGTTGTCCTTAACCTGGGGGGGTCTGGGGAGGGAGATGGCCGAGAGGAAGGGGGCATGCTGGAATCCGCTGCTGGCGAGCTGGGAGGTTTGATCTGCCCGCATGCCTATTAGTTTGGGTACCTGGAACGTAAAAGGCCTTAACTCGCCACAGAAGCGCCTGAAATTGTGGAAATATCTCTTGGATCACCACTTAGATGTGGTGGGACTCCAGGAGACCCACCTAGCCCGTAGGGATGAGCTTCGGCTCCGTCATAAGCAGTTCCCCCTCATATACAGGTCTTCCGCGCCTTCTAAGCATAGAGGGGTGGCCCTTCTGTTTAGGTCTTCTATACAGTTTCAGCCTCTGGGAGTGAGTAGCGATAAGGATGGCAGGTGGCTGATGGTTAAAGGGGTGCTTCATGGGCGTTTATGTACGTTTGTGGTGGTATATGTGCCGAATGCCCAGCAAAATCAATTTCTACAGGGGCTGTTGGAGGCAGTGGGGGCCTTCGTCGAGGGTCATCTGGTGATTATGGGGGACTTTAACATGGTGTGGGATCAGGCTGTGGATAGTTCACGTGCCCAGAGATCGGACTCTGGAATATTCTCTGATGTGACCAAGCAGAAAATGGAGGAGTTGGGTCTTCTGGATGGGTGGCGGGCGGTGAATTTGCAGTCCAGGGACTATACTTTTTTTTCTCATGTACACCACACCTACTCTCGCATTGACCATATTTTTGTGAATCAGGCGCTTCGGGGAGATGTCCGAGCTTCTGCGATCTTTCCTCTCTCTGTCTCAGATCATGGCCTCTTGACACTTCAGCTTCAGTGGTCGGTGAGGGGGGATGGGTATCGAAAATGGTACTTTCCGGCGGCCTTAGTGCGCGATGAGGCGTCCTGTAGGGAACTCAGGAAAGCCATTAGGGAATTCTTGGCGCTTAATCCGAGCTCGGACACCTCCGTGTTTAATACATGGGATGCATGTAAGGCCTCGCTGAGGGGTACCTGCATAGGGCTTAATGCAGCTCTTAATCGTCTGCGTAGGGAGGAGAGAGAAGCCTTGGAGGCTGAGCTTGAAAAACTTGAGAGGGCCCACAAACTGGCGCCGTCTCGCATAACACTCCGTCCTCTTACAGCTATTAGAGGGAAGCTGAAGGCGCATTATGCCAACCGTACTGAATTGACCCTTTTGCGGCTGCGCAGGGGCTCGTACGCTCAGGGGAACAAGGTGGGTCGCCATCTGGCTCGACAGCTTCGGGAAAAAAGGGAGAAGGACTATATAGGCGGAATCCGGGACACGGGGGGCGTACTTCGTCATCGGGACGGGGATAAGGCGGACGTTTTTGGGCGTTTCTATGAGACGCTTTATACTGGCGATCCTCTGGATGCGGTAGCGCAGGACGCCTTTTTGTCCGCCCTCCCCCTCCCGCAGGTCTCTGCCGTCAGCAATGAACATTTGGCTGCCCCCTTTACTAGGGAAGAAGTCCTTGAGGCGATTAAGGCCCTTAAACCCAATAAAGCGCCGGGGCCTGACGGGTACACGGCGTATTTTTATCAGTCGTTTGCCTCGGAACTTGTGGACTGCCTGGTCACCCTTTTCAATAGCATGGCGACAGCTGGGGAGACCACGGGCACTATGGCTGAAGCCCTGATATCTGTGATTCCCAAATCGGGGAAGGATCCCTCCAGCTGTGCTTCGTACCGCCCAATAGCCTTATTGAATGTCGATGCCAAGCTGTATTCTTCTCTCCTCGCCCGCCGACTGCAGGATCTGATGCCGGCCCTTATACATCCAGACCAATCTGGTTTCATCACGGGACGGCAGACTCACGACAACCTACGGAGAGTGATTCACCTGATTGAGAAGGCAACTAGGTTCCGGATCCCTGCTGTATTGGTAGGTCTGGATGCTGAGAAGGCCTTTGATCGGGTCGATTGGGGCTTTTTGTTCCGCACTCTGACCGCTTTCGGGTTCTCCCATCAATTCCTGACGATGCTGCGGGCTAATTTCCATCGTCCTACCTCGAGGGTGTTGATTAACGGGCACCGTTCGGTTGCCTTTCCCCACTCTAGAGGTACGAGGCAGGGGTGCCCTCTTTCCCCTCTCCTCTTTGCCTTGAGTATTGAGCCTCTCGCATTGGCGATTCGGGAGAATGACCGCATCATAGGCATACCCTTCACAGGGGAGCAACACAAAATCTCTCTATTTGCGGACGATGTCCTGCTGTCTTTGGGTGACCCCGCTCAGTCTCTGCCGCCTGTGCATGAGGAACTTTCCAGGTTCGAAGCGGTGGCGGGATTCCGGGTCAACTTCGACAAATCGCATGTCCTGAATTTGACTCTTCCCTCGGCGGAGGTGGACCGCCTGCGCGGGATGACGCCTTTGTCGTGGACCACCTCGTCCTTATCATACCTGGGAGTGCGCCTCACGTCATCTGTGGGCTCCCTCTTTGCGGCGAATTTCCCCCCCCTGTTAGCCTCAGTGCGCACTGACCTCGATAGATGGAAGCCAAAGTTCCTGTCGTGGCTCGGTCGGATACATGCCATTAAAATGGTCCTCCTCCCTAAATTTCTTTACCTCTTCCAGGCCCTACCTATACCTTTAGACGCGGATTTCTTCCGCCGCCTGAAGACGATGATGCTGAAGTTTATTTGGCAGGGAGGCCGGGCTCGGATACCCTTTACGACGCTCCGTCGGCCTAGGGTGGAGGGGGGAGTTGGACTCCCAGATATGCAGTTGTACTACAAGGCCGCACAGCTGCGAGTGATAGTGGAGTGGACCCAGCAGCTTTCCGAGAAGCATTGGCTACATATGGACCGAGCGGTGGCGGGCAGGTCTATTTGGGACCTGGCGTGGAAACCTAAGAGAGACCGCCCAAAGAATGCTTATATTAGCACGCCCACTAGCACGGTTTTAAAGGTGTGGGATACGGTCACTGGTGACGATAGGTGGACCACTTTCCCGTCGCCCTTTACCCCTATCCATTTTAATCCGGCCTTTCCGCCGGCCGCTCAGGAGGGACCCTATCGCCAGTGGCGAGAGGGTGGGTGTCGGGCGCTTACGCACCTGTTTCATGGAAACGTACCCCTCACCTTTCCTAATTGTGTGCGTGATTATGGTGTATTACCCACGGAGAGCTATCGTCATGCCCAGCTGCTTCACTGGGCGACCTCGGAAGGGGTGCGAGAGGCGGCTACTCGTCCACTCTCTCCCTTCGAATCCTTCCTACTTCGCACTTCAACGATGCGGGGAGCGATTTCTTTCCTATACTGCCTCCTCCTGCGTACGGCGGTTGCCCCGCGGCCTCGGTTTATGGAACGCTGGGAGGGCATTTTAGAACGGGACATTTCTGACACGGAATGGAAACACCTCTGGAGAGACGTGGCAGCACACAACCACTCTGTGAGCCTTCGGGAAGCCCATCTGAAAACGATGTATGATTGGTACTTGAACCCTTCCAGGCTTCACCGCATTTTTCCTACAACATCGGACCGTTGCTGGAGAGGGTGTGGTCTGCTGGGTGACTTCCACCATATCTGGTGGGATTGCCCGGTCATCCGCCCCTTTTGGTCGGAAATTCTCTCCCACATCAAAGAGATCTTGGGGTACCCGATCTCAGACTCGGTGGCACATGTGCTACTGGGGCTTCGGGATCCGTTGTTGGAACACCAGACTAAGGCTGATAAACGTATTCAATGGCTTTGTCTGGGAGCGGCCAAACTCACCCTGGCGGCGGCGTGGAAGAAGCCGCGTGCACCGGCTATATCCTTGTGGCACTCGAGGTTGTGGGGCCTTCTGAGCATGGAGAGAACGTCGGACATCTTCCTGGGGGACTTTAAGAATTTCCACTTTCGCTGGGGTCCACTAGTCCGCTTTTTGTCATCTGGCCTCCCGTCTGCGGTTTGCCCGCCCACGATACGGGCTTTGCACCTGTTCCAAGTCTGAATGATGTCTGTGTGTCCTGCCGCCAGGATATGTGTGAGCATGACTGTGTCATCACCACCGGGGAGGGGCGGGGGGTGGGGGGGGGATCCAGTTGGGGTTTTTAAAAAAAAAATGTTTTATTCTTAGTTACTGTTTATTGTTGCGACATTGCTGCACTTGGTGCCTTAGAACTGCTATAACTTCAAGCACCTTCCCTTGTTTGCCTCTGGACTGAGATTCCGTGATTCACGGGAACGGCACGAGCATTGTGTCTGTCAGTCCCTGATACCTGCGATGGAGTGAACTTTCGTGGACTGCCTACAAAATTTTCGTTGCAACTTATTATGCTCCCCTGAGTGGGATTTATGGCAGATTTGTCGCCTGTTCCCTTTCCCTCTCCCCCTCCTCCCTTCCCCTTTTTCCTCTGTATAACTTCAATAAAAATATATTTTACAAAAAACTAACTCAGTTTTATCCGGGTTGAGTTTCAGATGGTTATAGTTCATCCAATCCCGGATAAACAACATGACCGACTGAAAAGAATGAACACCAGATTGGGAAGGGGAAAGGTTAAAGATCAGCTGGAGGTCGTCGGCGTAATTATACACCGTGACCTCCATCTGTTGCAAAGCAAACACCAGGGGGAGGATGTACAAATTAAATAGTAAGGGAGAGAGGGAGGACCCTTGAGGGACACCACACTGAACTTCTCGGGGGGGAGCAGAAAATTCGGCTAGGTGGACAACCTGGGTGCGGCCATTAAGGAAAGAACTGATCCAGTCCAAAATCAGGCCCCCCATACCCGCCGCCCTGACACGGGATAGTAAGATGGAGTGATCAACCGTGTCAAAGTCGGCGGATAGGTCAAGGAGGACGAGGGCCTGGGGAGTGTTGGTGTCTAGTCCTTCCCTAAGCTGGTCCAGAACCGAAATGACCACCTTCTCGGTCGAATGTCTAGGACGGAAGCCCGACTGGCAAGGGGCAAGATAGCCGCTGTCCTCCACAAAGGAGCTCAGTGTCTGGGTGACGTGAGTCTCAAGGACCTTGCCCAAAAAAGGAAGGAGCGAAATCGGGCGGTAGTTAGCAGGGGAGGAAGGGTCAGCCCCTGGTTTTTGGGTCTCGCCTTTACCATTCCGCAGGAATGGGAAATGGGGAGAATTCAAGTGCTCAAAATACTCTTCAAACTACCGCTTTTCCAGTGGCGTTTTCTTCGAGTTCACGTGGGCACAGGCACGCGCTTTAGTGCCATAAACTTTTTTTTCCCTGTGCCTTTCCTTTTTTTCATTGGCTCTTCACTTTGTCCACGCCTCATTGAAGCTGCTTCCTCCGCCCACCATCTCTCTGCCCTGCGCGTTCCTCTTGCTTCTTTCATTGTAGCTTTACAACATCGAGTCGTGCACTTTTTAAAACCGTAACACCCTGTCTTTCACTTGCTGAAACACAAACACCAAAACATCTTTCTGTTCCATTCAAGCACCGCAAACACGCACCCAAATACGCACAAACTGCCCAGTAGCTTCACAACATCGAGTCGTGCACTTTTTTAAACCGTAACACCCTGTCTTTCACTTGCTGAAACACGAACACCAAAACATCTTTCTGTTCCATTCAAGCACCGCAAACACGCACCCAAATACGCACAAACAGCCCAGTAGCTTCACAACATCGAGTCGTGCACTTTTTAAAACCGTAACACCCTGTCTTTCACTTGCTGAAACACGAACACCAAAACATCTTTCTGTTCCATTCAAGCACCGCAAACACGCACTCAAATACGCACAAACAACCCAGTAGCTTCACAACATCGAGTCGTGCACTTTTTTAATTTAATTTAATTTAATTGTGGGTTTATATAGCGCTAGGAATCGACTCCCGGAGGAGTATCTCCACGCTTCGACCGCTGGGGAACCCGTCCTGGCTCACCCTGAGAGATGGTCCCAGATGGGTATCTCTAAGGTGCGACCAAGCATCCCCGGCGATCTGGGGGGGCCGTTGTGAAGATGAGGCAAGCTGATGCCCAGAGTTGCCGCGTGTGGTCTCTGACTAGAGTAGGCACTGAGGCGAGAATTATCGAGTCCGCTGACCCTGGTCCACGACCCTGCCGCGTCGGGAATCGAACCCTGGTCCTGGGCCGTTCTCTGCTTACGGGTCTGCCGCCTCTAACCAGTGAGCCACACTTCTCTCACTTTTTAAACCCTAACACCCTGTCTTTCACTTGCTGAAACACGAACACCAAAACATCTTTCTGTTCCATTCAAGCACCGCAAACACGCACCCAAATACGCAGAAACAGCCCAGTAGCTTCACAACATCGAGTCATGCACTTTTTTAAACCGTAACACCCTGTCTTTCACTTGCTGAAACACGAACACCAAAACATCTTTCTGTTCCATTCAAGCACCGCAAACACGCACCCAAATACGCACAAACAGCCCAGTAGCTTCACAACATCGAGTCGTGCACTTTTTTAAACCCTAACACCCTGTCTTTCACTTGCTGAAACACGAACACCAAAACATCTTTCTGTTCCATTCAAGCACCGCAAACACGCACCCAAATACGCACAAACAGCCCAGTAGCTTCACAACATCGAGTTGTGCACTTTTTTAAACCCTAACACCCGGTCTTTCACTTGCTGAAACACGTACACCAAAACATCTTTCTGTTCCATTCACGCACCGCAAACACGCACCCAAATAGGCACAAACAGCCCAGTAGCTTCACAACATCGAGTCGTGCACTTTTTTAAACCCTAACACCCGGTCTTTCACTTGCTGAAACACGTACACCAAAACATCTTTCTGTTCCATTCACGCACCGCAAACACGCACCCAAATACGCACAAACAGCCCAGTAGCTTCACAACATCAAGTCGTGCACTTTTTAAAACCCTAACACCCGGTCTTTCACTTGCTGAAACACGTACACCAAAACATCTTTCTGTTCCATTCACGCACCGCAAACACGCACCCAAATACGCACAAACAGCCCAGTAGCTTCACAACATCGAGTCGTGCACTTTTTTAAACCCTAACACCCGGTCTTTCACTTGCTGAAACACGTACACCAAAACATCTTTCTGTTCCATTCACGCACCGCAAACACGCACCCAAATTCGCACAAACAGCCCAGTAGCTTCACAACATCGAGTCGTGCACTTTTTTAAACCCTAACACCCGGTCTTTCACTTGCTGAAACACGTACACCAAAACATCTTTCTGTTCCATTCACGCACCGCAAACACGCACCCAAATACGCACAAACAGCCCAGTAGCTTCACAACATCGAGTCGTGCACTTTTTTAAACCGTAACACCCGGTCTTTCACTTGCTGAAACACGTACACCAAAACATCTTTCTGTTCCATTCACGCACCGCAAACACGCACCCAAATATGCACAAACAGCCCAGTAGCTTCACAACATCGAGTCGTGCACTTTTTTAAACCGTAACACCCGGTCTTTCACTTGCTGAAACACGTACACCAAAACATCTTTCTGTTCCATTCACGCACCGCAAACACGCACCCAAATACGCACAAACAGCCCAGTAGCTTCACAACATCGAGTCGTGCACTTTTTTAAACCCTAACACCCGGTCTTTCACTTGCTGAAACACGTACACCAAAACATCTTTCTGTTCCATTCACGCACCGCAAACACGCACCCAAATACGCACAAACAGCCCAGTAGCTTCACAACATCGAGTCGTGCACTTTTTTAAACCGTAACACCCGGTCTTTCACTTGCTGAAACACGTACACCAAAACATCTTTCTGTTCCATTCACGCACCGCAAACACGCACCCAAATACGCACAAACAGCTTAGTAGCTTCACAACATCGAGTCGTGCACTTTTTTAAACCCTAACACCCGGTCTTTCACTTGCTGAAACACGGACACCAAAACATCTTTCTGTTCCATTCACGCACCGCAATCACGCACCCAATTACGCACAAACAGCCCAGTACCTTCACAACATCGAGTCGTGCACTTTTTTAAACCGTAACACCCGGTCTTTCACTTGCTGAAACACGTTCACCAAAACATCTTTCTGTTCCATTCACGCACCGCAAACACGCACCCAAATACGCACAAACAGCCCAGTAGCTTCACAACATCGAGTCGTGCACTTTTTTAAACCCTAACACCCGGTCTTTCACTTGCTGAAACACGTACACCAAAACATCTTTCTGTTCCATTCACGCACCGCTAACACGCACCCAAATACGCACAAACAGCCCAGTAGCTTCACAACATTGAGGCGTACAAAACATCTCTCTGTTCCATTCACGCATCGCAAAACGCATCAGAATGGTAGACTTTTATGTGCACACAGCACTCAGTCACACTGCACGAAGGCCTAACTTGTACTGCATACATCCCTCACTTACACTACACACAGCCCTCCGTCTGTGCACACAGCCCTCACTCACAGTGCACATAGCACTCAGTCACACTGCACCAAGGCCTCTATGTTGCATGTACATTAAGCATTGTTTGCAACAATACAAAACTTTTACAAACATCACAATACACCGACACTACATTTATACACACATTAGTCACATGCATGCACAAACTTGTGATCCTACTCTGTTCCCTGCCTTATATTCACTATCATTCATTCATCTGGACCTTTCTGCCTTTCTCTCTCGGAAATACGCACCAAAACAACGAACATTTTCTAAAGTCTTTTCACATTTAGCACGACATGGCTGTCTTCTTTTTCCCCTCTGTAAGGTGGGGAGGGGCCGAGAGCAAAACGTCTGGGGCCTAACCACCCCAGGAGACTGAATTGCTTTCATCACAGTCGTAAAGATTCTAATCTGTTGTCGACCATCCGCTGGGAAATGCAAATGTAAACAAAAGAGACCTAAAGTCGCCTTCGCCCTGAAAACTATAAAACAAGGGAAGCAACTTTCGAAAGTATGTGTCAAGCACGACGTTTTTTTAAACATTAAATTACATGCACGTACAATGGTATTTGATTTTTTTTCTTTAGTTTTGGACAGTTTGAAAGTGCAAACTTACACACCAAACACGCATAGCAACATCCGTAACTGGCTGCTTAAGCCATTCACACACTACACAAAATAGATACTGCATAGACATTTTACGTTACAAATTTACAATACCACATTCAGTATGACCCTACAAAATAGTTCTACTATTATGCTATTCACTTTTAATTTTGGATAATAGTGCTGTGAGTGGTGCTTAAACATGAAGGCACATTTTTTTTCAACATTTTTTGGGCAACTATAATCGTGCAAATATTACGACATTCAACACACACAGTGCAGAATGCACACACTCAGTGCACACTGACCTAACTGACAGTGCACACAGGTTTTAGTCACACTGCACCAAGGCCTCACTTGCATTGCATACAGACCTCACTTACACTACACACACCACTCAGTCTGTGCACACAACCATCACTCTCAGTGCACACAGGTCTCACTGAGTGCACACAGCCCTCCCTCTGCTATTTGTTTATGCATTTACTAACAATCTACACAGAACACCATCCCTCAGTATCTGACTGTACAATGCACAAAATCAATGCACACTGCCCTAACTCACAGTGCATACAGCAGTCAGCCACACTGCACCAAGGCCTCAGTGGTACTGCATACATCCCTCACTTACACTACACACAGCCCTTACTGTGCGCACACAACCATCACTATCAGTGCACACACTATCTTGACCCTATTCAGATGTTCCCTCCTAAGTGACACACATATTACACCACTTTGCCACATCTCTAAAACTATGTTGCATCTACATTAAACATTTTTGGCAACAAATACAAAACTTTGACATACTTCACAATACGTATACACATATTGGAATTCACTAAAAAGTGGTAGTGATCCTTAATGTGATGGGGAGCACACAGTGTTATTTAAATGCCCCTCACACACCAACAGGCCCCTTGGTGTCATGCTTCATCATCGGGGCCTTCGCACCCCTCTACGGGATGCGGCGTGCTACGACTCACGTATACGCAGGAGCACTTATAAGTGAACTATGTGTATGTGTGTGAAGGACAAGGTGTGAGTAATAAGGTGAGGTGAAGGTGTGAAGAATAAAAAATACCTGGCTCGTAGGAACAAAACAATTTATTATAACCTCGGCTAGTTTTTAAACCGTAACACTCTGTCTTTCATTTGCTGAAACACGTACACATTGAGGCGTGCAAAACATCTCTCTGTTCCATTCACGCATCGCAACACGCACACGAATACGCACAAACAGGCCAGTAGCTTCACACAAACAGCCCAGTAGCTTCACAACATTGAGGCGTACAAAACATCTCTCTGTTCCATTCACGCATCGCAACACGCATCAGAATGGTAGACTTTTATGTGACAGAAATTATTCAGCCAGAACACTTTAGTGTGCCTTCTGCCTCCATAAGGTATGTGTTATTGTTGGGGCACATCCAATCCTTAGTGGTGCATTGGCTACATATCAAGCAGACTCCATGTTATTATTGGAATCCTAGTAGGCAGATATGACCAAACTCACAGTGCACACAGCACTCAGTCACACCGCACGAAGGCCTCACTTGTACTGCATACATCCCTCACTTACACTACACACAGCCCTCCGTCTGTGCACACAGCCCTCACTCACAGTGCACATAGCACTCAGTCACACTGCACCAAGGCCTCTATGTTGCATGTACATTAAGCATTGTTTGCAACAATACAAAACTTTTACAAACATCACAATACACCGACACTACATTTATACACACATTAGTCACATGCATGCACAAACTCGTGATCCTACTCTGTTCCCTGCCTTATATTCACTATCATTCATTCATCTGGACATTTCTGCCTTTCCCTCGCGGAAATACGCACCAAAACAACGAACATTTTCTAAAGTCTTTTCACAATTATGCACGACATGGCTGTCTTCTTTTTCCCCTCTGTATTGTTGGGAGGGGCCGAGAGCAAAACGTCTGGGGCCTAACCACCCCAGGAGACTGAATTGCTTTCATCACAGTCGTAAAGATTCTAATCTGTTGTCGACCATCCGCTGGGAAATGCAAATGTAAACAAAAGAGACCTAAAGTCGCCTTCGCCCTGAAAACTATAAGACAAGGGAAGCAACTTTCGAAACTATGTGTCAAGCACAACGTTTTTTTACACATTAGATTACATGCACGTACAATGGTATTTATTTTTTTCTTTATTTTTGGACAGTTTGAAAGTGCAAACTTACACACCAAACACGCATAGCAACATCCGTAACTGGCTGCTTAAGCCATTCACACACTACACAAAATAGATACTGCATAGACATTTTACGTTACAAAATTACAATACCACATTCAGTATGACCCTACAAAATAGTTCTACTATTATGCTATTCACTTTTAATTTTGGATAATAGTGTTGTGAGTGGTGCTTAAACATGAAGGCACATTTTTTTTCAACATTTTTTGGGCAACTATAATCGTGCAAATATTACGACATTCAACACACACAGTGCAGAATGCACACACTCAGTGCACACTGACCTAACTGACAGTGCACACATGTTTTAGTCACACTGCACCAAGGCCTCACTTGCATTGCATACAGCCCTCACTTACACTACACACACCCCTCAGTCTGTGCACACAACCATCACTCTCAGTGTACACGGGCCTCATTGAGTGCATACAGCCCTCACTCTGCTATTTCTTTATGCATTTACTAACAATCTACACAGAACACCATCCCTCAGTATCTGACTGTACAATGCACAAAATCAATGCACACTGCCCTAACTCACAATGCATACAGCAGTCAGCCACACTGCACCAAGGCCTCAGTGGTACTGCATACATCCCTCACTTACACTACACACAGCCCTCACTGTGCACACACAACCATCATTATCAGTGCACACACTATCTTGACCCTATTCCGATGCTCCCTCCTAAGGGACACACATATTACACCACTTTGCCACATCTCTAAAACTATGTTGCATCTACCATCTCTCAGTATCTGACTGTACACACACAGTGCATAATGCACAAACTCAGTGCACACTGCCCTAACTCACAGTGCATACAGCACTCAGTCACACTGCACTAAGGCCTCACTTGCACTGCATACAGCCCTCACTTACACTACACACACCCCTCAACTGTCAGCACACAACCATCACTATCAGTGCACACACTATCTTGACCCTATTCCGATGCTTTGACATACATCACAATACAACACTAAACACAGCCCTCTGTCTGCGCACAGAACCATCACTCTCAGTGCACACAGCCCTCACTCATCTGATTGTACACACACAGTGCATAATTATCAAAATCAGTGCACTCTGCCCAAACTCACAGTGCACACAGCACTCAGTCACACAGCACCAAGGCCTCAGTTGTACTGCATACATCCCTCACTTACACTACACACAACGCTCACTGTGCGCACACAATCATCACTATCAGTGCACACAGTATCTTCACCCTATTCCGCTGCTCCCTCCTAAGGGGCACACATATCACACCACTTCGCCACATCTCTAAAACTATGTTGCATCTACATTTAACATTTTGGGCAACAAATACAAAACATTGACATACATCACAATACAACACTACACACAGCCCTCTGTCTGCCCACACAACCATCACTCTCAGTGCACACAGTATCTTTATCCTATTCCGCTGCTCACTCCTAAGGCACACACACATCACACCACTTCGCCACATCTCTAAAACTATGTTGCATCTACATTAAACATAAGTTGCAACAAATACAAAACTTTGACAAACATCACAATACACCGACACCTTCTTTCTACACACATTAGTCACATGCATGTACAAACTCGTGATCCTACTCTGCCGCTCACTCATTTTGCGCAGCCAGCTCACACCACTTTGCCACATCTCTTGAACTATTTTACCTGCTATTTAGATACGAAACTGCCAATGCTTTGTACATATAATAAGCCCAGGTCTGCACAGCCTATAGTTCCGACTACGCTGCTCCTTCTTTTTGCTAACACACAGGGCACACAACTTCTAAACATATCACTAATGCATTTTTAAATAACCATCTACACACAATAACATCCTTCAGTATTTGATTAGCACATGCAGAAACACTAACACTAAACATCGTTTTGTATCACACAGAACTCATCGATAGATTCAAAAGTAACAATATCTTTTTTTAAACTTAGAGGGTTGCACGTGCTCCTTTATTATACTTTTATTTTTAAAACGTCCAAATTAGGACTTTAAGGGTGATATATTTTTACATTACATGTAGCCGTACGTAGCTTTTTCCCCCTTATTTGCCTTATTAATTATTGTAACAAAGCTACTTCGTAATATTACAATTTGATGAATTTAAGTTACAAATGCTCATTTTTTTCTTGCTGTTGTTGCTTGTTTCGTTGATGCGTCATAGTGTGTAGCCTGGGAAGTCGGTACAGGCGCCACTATCGAAACGACATCTACATACACATTCAAATTTTCACACTTGCAAGTTAGACACATTCTCGTCGGAGACATCTCCTGGGGGCAAGGAAAGGGTATTTACCCTTTCATCCTTTGTGCACTTCCAAACACCTTGCCGGCTAAATTTGACACTTCAGCCTATTTAAGATCACGAAAGGGTCATTGGGAGCCATAGCCTTTTTCGTCTGTTGACACACTACAGTCCCCGACGGAATGACGCTGTATTTGCTCCGAAGACTACATATTCAAAGACACTACGCTTCCATTTGATCATGTAAGTGCATTTGTGTTTTTTTTTAATACAATACTTGCATTTTCTTTTAATTTTATACTGACTTATTCGTCTCTACATTTGTATATCTCTTTCTCCTCTCATCTTCAACATTGCTACTTCTACACATTCTTCACTGTATCTCTCCACTTTCTAAACACATTTATTTTCTGCTACACTTTTCGGGACCTTTCACTGCACTCTCTTAACGTGTATTTTATGCTGTGTTTCTGTCACTTTTTATCATTATTACTCTCTTATTTTCTCTTCCCGTCATTTTGATGCTTCCTATAACTCCATTGACAGCTCCGCAATAATGTAAAAAAATATAGTTTTCTTGACTTCAAACAAATTCTATCGCTCGTACTGGACTTAGCATCAAAAACTAAGGTAATACATGCTAATAAATTACATTTTTTCTTTTACAGATACAAGAGACTGTTTTAAAGTCATTCTGTCACAGTTGTGATCGTGGGAAAAAATATTAATTTTAGGTAAGTACATGGGGATGTTAATGTTGTCATAGAATTAACTGTATTCCGGAAACGCTTTTGGAGGGAAGTATTTTTGTGTTGGGTACTATATACTTTTTCTGGCTGGCTGTGTGCTACACATCACAGAACATGTACACTAGATCTCAACACCTAATCGTCATACACTTTCTTTCCGAAATAGCTGCGCACTCATTTTGGGCAGGAAGCTCACACCACTTCGCCACATCTTACTAACAATTTATCTTGTACATTTACGACTAATATTACCAGACTTTTTAAGGCCATTTGTACCATGCATGCCCAGCTCATCTTTGCTACTACGCTCTTCCATCCTTTTTATTAACATACATTTCACACCAATTTGCAACATTTCATTAAAGCGTTTCACGCACGCCAACACGCACAACATGCACAAACAGGCCACAGACTCAATCTCTTTTCCATTCACGCATGGGAACACGCATACCTTGACAACATTTAGAAGTGCAGCTTGCAAGCATAGCCTCCCTGCCGTAGCTTATGTCTCATTCATTCATCTGCACCTTTCTGCCTTACACTCGCGGAAATACGCACAAACACAAGCAGCACACACACACTCTCTCTCACACCCACCCCACACACAAATAAAGTGTCTCGCACGGAAACACGCACACCATAGCTTGTCTCTCATTCATGGACACGTTCGGCCACCCCACCCTCTACTTTTAGTTCCGCACTGCAACACGCACAACAAACAGTCCACAGACTCTCTTGGAAAGGAACACATTCTTTTACGCAATATATTACATGCTGGACTATTGGTATTTTGAAATGCTTACATTTTTTTCGTTAAGTACATGGGGATGTTAATGTTGTCATCGAATTAACTGTATTCAGGAAACGCTTTTGGAGGAAAGGATTTTTAAGGTTTCGTGAGCTTAAATGTACTATAGACTCCTTCTCGCTGGCTGTGTGCTACACATCACAGAACACGTACACTAGATCTCAACACCTAATCGTCATACACTTTCTTTCCTAAATAGATGTCATACACTTTCTTTCCTAAATCGATGCTCAATCATTTTGGCCAGCCAGCTCACACCACTTCGCCACATCTTACTAACTATTTATCTTGTACATTTACGGCTAATATTTCCGGACTTTTTAAGGCCATTTGTACCATGCATGCCCAGCTCATCTTTCCTACTACGCTCTTCCATCCTTTTTATTATTAACATACAGTTCACACCACTTGGCAACATTTCATTAACGCGTTTCACGCACGCCAACACGCACAACATGCACAAACAGGCCACAGACTCAATCTCTTTTCCATTCACGCATGTGAACACGCATACCTTGACAACATTTAGAAGTGCAGCTTGCAAGCATACCCTCCCTGCCTTAGCTTCTGTCTCATTCATCTGCACCTTTCTGCCTTACGCTCGCGGAAATACGCACAAACACAAGCAGCACACACACACTCTCTCTCACACCCCCACCCCACCCACAATACAAGTGTCTCGCACGGAAACACGCACACCATAGCTTGTCTCTCATTCATGGACACGTTCGGACACCCCACCCTCTACTTTTAGTTCCGCACTGCAACACGCACAACAAACAGCCCACAGACTCTCTTGGAAAGCAACACGTTCTTTTACGCTATAGATTACATGCTGGACTATTGGTAGTTTGAAATGCTTACATTAGTTTCTGCAAACTTACACTACAAACATGGCAAACAGGTATTTTAAGCACATATGTATATTACATGGCCAGCCTATATTTTCGACTACGCTCTTCCCTCATTTATTTAAAACATACACTTCACACCACTTAGCAAGTTGTCAATAATACTTTTGCCTGGGCACAGATTGATTTATAACAGCCGGCTTTCAGACTATAGACTTCCTCCAGTTCAACGTGTTCTTAAGTAGCACACCCTTCGTTCCGACCTTTTATTCACACAGCTAATACTGACAATTTCATAATAAAACAATAGTTGCCAGATTGACTTTCACATTGCTCATCTCTCTCGCATGCAAAATATCACCCACTTCCCCGCTCACTATCCTCCCTCACCATTTTTTTTTAATGACGCCTGTAGAAAAATGCTTAAAAAAAAATGCCAACTTACTTTAACAGGCTTTCTCACTTTCATGCTTACAATCTTTCGCTTCATACTTCTCAGGCTTCTCTTACTCTCATTCTAGCCAAAATGATTTGGATATTTCTCACTTCATTAATTCTCTCTCTACTTCACGCACTCTACTTATTATGCAGGGCAACAAGCATACACTGTACACATCACACAGTTTCTCAATACTAAATTGATTGTAAAACCACAAACAGACACACACATGCAATATATTATCATGACCTCCGTCACACTCTGAGACATAAGTATCCAACATTTCGAAACTACTATTGCATTCCCTGTTTTGTTTTAGGATTTAAAGTGTTACTTAATTTAAAGCATATTCTAACAATTAATGTTACTCTCATTTCAGATCAATCTAGTGAGGTTCAATCAACCACAAAGCAAGGTAACTAATATTATTGTTTCTAAAAAAAACTAAGAGTTATTTATTTGGCTTACTTAAGTGAATAGACTTTAGAGTAATAAAGTATAGGGAAAAAAAAAACATGCATAGATGCTTAAAAGCCAGTTACCATCAAGGTAATACAAGATTTAATAGTAAATCAAATGGCAAGCAATGCTTACCAAATAGTACCTTTGCTATTTTGCACAATGTATCCAAACCAGTTAATACATGGAAGTCCAACGATCTAAATTATATAATGGACCTTGGAGATGCTTTATATCTACAAATGCATTCTATTAACAAAGAAACACTTATGCATCCAGATGATTTGCCTAAATATATAGAGCACAATAATATGTTTTATTCACTTACGCTACGCAACCCTTACTATGGTAATGTCCTTAAATCTTTTGATAAAAACTATCCAGATATTAGCACGGCATTACATTTAGGTGTTTCAAAGTACTGTGGGGTACTACTTTGTATGAGTGTATATGTTATTTCAATTTTTAGACATATGCAAAAATACTATGTTTTCGATTCACATAGCAGGGACAATGAAGGCATGCCTCATTCAAATGGAACATGTATAACGTTAGAAATAAATTCTTTTGAAGGACTTTTGGAATATGTTGTAAATCTTGCAAAAAAATTTGGAAATCCCTCTCAGGGTTGCATACCATTTGAATTAACACCAATAGATATAAAAATTATTTTGAAAAAAACCTTCCAAAGAGCACTTACAGTGCACATGAAAAATTGTCATTTAACTCCAGTTACTAAAATCTTTGTACATACTACTCAAGTGACTGTCAATTCTATTTTAGAAGGGAGTTCTGTTACTTCGTACGCTTTAGCTCTTCAAAGTAAGGGGACTAATAGCAATACTAGTAAGAAAACTCTTTTGGCAGAGACAAGTATTTCCATTTTTGGGACAAATAAACAGTCTCAAATAAACTCAGACAATTTTGCCTTTCAGAACATAGTGTTAAAAAAAGAGAAATACCACTGCTGCACTAGGAACTCTTGACAATGTTGGCAACGAAGGTGTTGTAGGGAAAAAATCAACTGTAAGTTTACCTATTGTACAAAAACGCAAAGGAAATAAAGATACTTTTGTTTCTTCAGACGCTTTACAGACGCAAAGTAAGGGGACTAATAGCTATATTAGTAAGGAAAGTCATTTGCCAGGAACAAGTACTTCTAATATGGGGACAAATAAAAACTATCAAATCAACTTAGATAACTTTAGCACTTCAGAACCTAGTGTGAAAAAAAAAAGAAAAATACAAATGTTGCACTAGGAGCCATTGCAACTAAAGGCGTTGAAAAAAACAGACCAACTGTAAGGTTAACGCTGGTACAAAAACGGAAAGCAAATAAACAAATCCATTTAATTATTAATAAATTCCATCGTGAAATCTTGCATGGGCCAGAGTATGTTTGTACTATTTGCAACCAGTTGTGGCATAAACAAACAATTAAAAATACTCGCACCGTTTGTGAAACTGAAATTTTTAAAAGGTGTGACATTAGTAGCAAGAAAACAAATTTAATTTGTATGACTTGCCATGCTTACATCAGAAAAGATAAAATACCACCATGTTCCGTTCTAAATGGCATGGCATTTCCAAATGTACCAATTGAATTAGAATTATACGATTTAGAAGAAAGATTAGTTTCTCCTCGGATACCTTTTTTACAAATTCGTAGTTTACCACGTGGATTTCAAAAATCATTATCAGGTGCTGTAGTTAATGTACCTGCAGATGTAATGACAACTGTTACCATTTTACCAAGGCAAATGAATGATGCAATGACCATCCCAGTAAAATTAAAAAGAAAATTAATGTATAAATCGCACACGCATTATGAAAATATTCGACCAAACACCGTTAAAAAGGCAGCTACATGGCTAGCAACCAATAGTGTCATGTTTAATGAATATGGTGTGACAATTAACCCCGAATGGGAGTATATACCTCCAGAAATCTACAATGTAACTGATAATTCTGAGACAAGCTATTCTTCAGATACATCTGACAACATGGAAGCAGGCAATTTAGATACTATGTTAAATAATGAAACAATTACCAGTAATAGTGTCAATGTATTAAGTTTAGCTCCAGCTGAATATAATACACCAAGAGGTTTATATGAGGATAAAGATTCTGAATTTTTGGCTTTTCCTACCATTTATTGTGGTGAACGAAGGCCAAACAATAAAGAAAGACATATACCGGTACATTATAGTACAATTTGTCAATGGGAATTAAGAAGTCATGATAGAAGAGTAGCAAAAAATATGACTAATGTTTACTTTAAACTTAAAAAATTACATATTAAGCAAATTCAAGGAAAAATTAATATTTCTATACGGAAAAAATATACAGATGGTAAAAATATTACTGCTAAAGACATTAAATATAATCTAGAAAATTTGTTCCAGTTTAATGAAGGTTATAAAGTTTTGAAAACTATACGGAGTTCACCTCCATATTGGGAAAGTTGTAAACGAGATCTATTTGCGATTATAAGACAACTTGGAATCCCAACGTTTTTTTTAACTTTATCTGCTGCTGAAACAAAATGGCACCATTTAATCAATATATTATTGAGAGTTAAAAACTTAAATGAATGCACAGAAGAGGAATTCAATAACATGTCTTGGGAAACAAAATGTCGATTAATACAAGAAGATCCTATTACATGTGCTAGACAGTTTGACTATCAAGTGAGGCAATTGTTTAATTGTGTTTTGATGAACGTGACAAATCCAATTGGTGAAATAGTTGACTACTTTTACAGAGTCGAATTCCAACAGAGAGGTTCTCCACATATACATGCAGTACTATGGGTAAAAAATGCACCCGTCTATGGTGTGTCACCATTGGAGGATGTCAATGCTTTTATTGAGCAATATATTCAATGTAATAAGTCAGATGACACTATTTTACAGCCTTTAATAAATTTACAAAGGCATGGCCACACTAAAAATTGCCGTAGAAAAGATAAAAGAACATGTAAATATCAATACCCCAAATATCCTATGTCAAATACTCTCATATTAGAGCCATTGACACTTGAAGGGACAGATAGGCAATGGAAAGATAATATTAAACGTATCCATGAAGCAATGAATACTGCAACTTTTTGCACACTTTCTTTTGATGATTTTTTAGGTGTTATTAAGATGGATAATGAAGAATATATAACTTCTATACAAACTAGTTTAGAAAAGCCTACCATTTTTTTGAAAAGAACACCAGATGAATGCTTTATTAATAACTACAATAGTACAATTTTGAAAGCTTGGCGAGCAAACATAGACTTGCAGTTTATACTAGATGCTTATGCTTGTGCGGTCTATATTATTTCATATATCAGCAAATCGCAAAGAGGAATTAGCAAACTTATTGCACAAGCTGCTAAAGAAGTGAAAAACAATAGTAATGTCAAGGACCAACTTAAACACATAGCGAACAAATTCCTCAACTGCACAGAAATAAGTGCTCAAGAAGCAGCATATCTCATTCTTCAGATCCCATTACGCAAAAGTTCACGGGCATTTGTTTTTATTAATACTAGCCGTCCAGAAAAAAGAACTTATTTAATGCGCGATATGGAAAGTATTAATTCGATGCCAGAAAATTCAACTGACATTCAATGTGAAAATATTATTGCGAAGTACTGCAAGAGGCCCAAAAAATTAGAAATGTGTACTTTAGCTGATTATGCTTCAAATTTTAACTCTGCCATCCAAAAAAGTATACCAGAGAAATAAATGATTTTGAAGATTTACTTGCTGAAACAAACTTTTTCAGCTCAGATGAGGAAGAAATTGAAATAGAATGTACTGAAGAGGATGTAGGAATGCAGAATATAAATAGCAAGTATTGTTTAAGGAAGCGGAAACGGAGGAAAATTATACGCTATTGCAGATTTAACAAAGACAAGGAGCCTGAAGAATATTATAGAGAACTATTAATGTTGCACTATCCATGGAGAGAAGAACATAAAATTATCGTAAACAATGACACTTACTACAAAAGATATCTACAAGTTAGAAATGTTGTTGATTCACAAGTTAAAATATATAACCATAATCACGGGGATGTTAGGAACATTACGAATGAAGAGTGTAATGAAAATCTTATATCCCCTCCTCTATCACCTCTATTAATACAAACAGTCAATGTATGTGATGAAGGGAACAATAAAGAAAATCATCATATATATGATGTGTCATTAGATTTAGGAATTAGAACAATAACTGAAGAACAAAGCTTAACTAACTCCATTCTACCTGATGATAAATACCTAAATATAATGCACAACTTAACTAGTCAACAACTAAATTTTGTTTACCATCACTTGTATTTGTTAAAAACTGAAAGTACTCCGTGCTATACTTTTTGCACTGGAGGGGCTGGTGTTGGTAAAAGCTTTCTAATAACTGCACTACATCAAACATTACTACGCTACTATAATACAAAGGCAGGTGAAAATCTAGATAATATACATGTCCTACTTACTGCTCCAACAGGCAAAGCAGCACATATTATTCATGGACAAACATTGCATAGTACTTTTAAAATACCTGTCTCACAAAGTTTAAATTATAAACCACTAAGTCATGAAAATAGAACTTCTCTGCAAATGAAAATGATGCATGTTAAAGTTCTTATTATAGATTAAATTTCTATGGTGGGTCAAAATATGTTCAATTTTATACATAACAGACTACAAGAAATAAAATGTTCAAATGAACCATTTGGAGGAATTTCTATTATAGCTATTGGTGACTTTTACCAATTGAAACCTGTTTGTGACAGATACATTTTTCAGGACTCTAATAATTTGTATGGTCCTTTAAGTATGAACTTATGGAAAGAACATTTTAAACTATTTGAATTAACTAAGATTATGCGTCAAAAAGAAGATCTCCAATTTGCAGAACTACTAAACAGATTAAGAGAAGGAAAGCATACTAAAGAAGATATTCTACTAATTAAGCAAAGAGAAATGCAACCTGATGAGAGTCTATTAGAAACAATCCCATATATTATGTCTACTAATGTTGAAGTAAATGAAATTAACAGACTTGTTTTGGATAAACATAGCAAGGAATATCCAGTGTATATTACAGTAGCTAACGATACTGTGAGTTCAGATGTATCAGAAAATGTAAAAAAAACTATACTTAACCAATTGCCTAAGGATCCAACGAAAACTATGGGACTTGCACATACATTACACATTGCTTTACAGCTCCGTTATGATTTAACTTGCAATGTGGATGTAAATGATGGTTTAACTAATGGCGCAACTGGTATAGTACAATTTGTTGAAATTATTAACAAAACACCATTTATAGTTTGGGTATCATTTGACAATATTACTGTGGGTCAAAAAGCAAGGCAAGAATATAAGCATTTATATCATGCCCAAATAGAAAAGTCATGGACACCAATACATGCTATAGCTAGACATTTCCAATACACTAAGAAATTTATCACTGTTATACGCAAACAATTTCCTTTACGACAAGCATCAGCACGTACTATACATCGCACACAAGGGGACACTATAGAACCACTTTATATACACTTCAATAAATCCAAAATTCATCATTTACATTATGTTGCCATAAGCAGAGCTAAATGTATACAGAACATATATGTTCGAAATTTTGATGAAACTAAAATTATAATACACCCAAAAGTTCATGAGGAAATGGAAAGATTAAGGACCGAAATGCAACTTGAAATAACTATACCACAATTAGAGACATACACCGCACATTTCAATATTATAACACACAATATACGATCACTTCAGAAGCATTTCACATCAATGATAGCCAATAGTAACATGATGCAAGCAGACATTATTTGCTTAACTGAAATCAACACGACAAGGAAGTCAACTGGAAATGATTTTAAGGTAGAACAATATAATCATATTATATTTGATAAATTTAATACATACAACACTAACCATGGGATGATACTGTACTACAAGAAAGATCTTTGTATATTACCTATTTATGAAACACACCAAGGGATAGACATTTTACATTTTACATTACAGATTAATTAGACAGATTACCTTATTATTATAGTCTACAAACCACCACAGAAAATTATTACTGATCTTTTGGAATTTATTACCATTATCACTAATTTTTACCCAGAACACAAATTCATCATTATGGGAGATTTCAATGTGGATGTCTCTCAAAGCAATTCACAAACTCAAAAACTGATTGGATTCTTTGAGACAAAATTGCAATGTATACAACTTACAGACACTTACACAACAGACTACCAATCTATCTTAGATCATATATATATCAATTACATACTTCAAAATTATGGAACTTTAGAATGCTATTACAGTGATCATAAAGCACTATGGATTTATATTTAACACTGTTTATAACATTTATTTCTATTTCAGATGTTGACTATTGAAGAAATCAATAACATTACCTCCAATGACAACAAACCTTATGAAAAACCCATCAGAGTTAATGTGATCAAGTGCTCAAGTAAAACTAATTACAAGAACGCCAAACAAGAAAATAAAGTTCTATTTCATTTGGCTCTAGCAGATAAAACTGGTACAATTAAAGCAACGTGTTAACAAGAAAGTTTATATCAGCAGACACAATACAACTGTGGGCTACTAATACGCAATTTTATCATTAAAAACAAAACAATTCTGATAACAAAGCAAAGCAAAGTTACAAAATTTCCGGCAATGTCTCTAACTCAATCCCTAATTCAAGAAGCTGAAAACATTTTGCAGCCTCCTGCACCATCCGCTTCGCCAATTAAAGAAATAAAGCGTGCATCTGTGAGAACTCTTATGACAGTGTGTGGGACCATTTCAGAAGTAAGTAGAGGCCTTTTGTGCTGTGTGTCTCGCTGCTTCTGTTGTCAGTTAGTGTGTGTGGTATTGTCAGTGCCATTGCTGATATTTATGTTTGCTTTGTCAGTGTGCTGGTGTCTGTGTGTGTGTATGTGTGTACACTATTTAGTGCTTAGATCTTATTTATTTTTGAGTGGGTGCTGTTCTGTGTATAGTCTCTGTAACACATTAGATATGCTGTTATGTTTCAGAGGCTTTCTATCAATTATAAATGATCTGTACAGCATCCAAATCTTAAAATTTAACAATGCGTGGAAATAGGTGTGCTAAATATACTCAGCTACTAGAAATGTTAATTTGTTAGGTTATCAAAGAGGAGCGCTTTACTCAGACCTCAAAGTTCTTATTTTTTTAACATGGTTGGGAACAAGGCCGTTAATTTGAAAATAGCAATAGACCTTAATCACTATGTCTTCAATGCTTGAACAATTATTAAGTCTGACTTCTGTGCTTTTGAATTTTAAACAATAATATTTTTTTTAGGAAGAGGAAAGTAAACAGGTGCTCATCAATGGACAAAATACAGACATTGAAAGTATTACCTTAAAAGATTCCACTGATGACATCAAAGTCACATTATGGAGAGAAGCTACTCTATTCTCAATAAACATTGGAGAATATGTGATGTTGACTCAAGTCACAGTACATGAATTTAATGGACAGAAAATATTGAACACGACAAGGCACAGCAAATTGAAAGTAAGGAACACACCCTCTCTCACGCACTCCTTACTCTATCACTTCCACACACACACACTCTCTCTTTCAAGTATACACAGTTTAACTATTCAAGACACTAACTCTCTCCCACACATTATCTCTCTACAACAGCCTCTCTCTACAACAGCCTCTCTCTACAACAGCCTCTCTCTACAACAGCCTCTCTCTACAACACGCTCTCTCTACAACAGCCTCTCTCTACAACAGCCTCTCTCTACAACACGCTCTCTCTACAACACGCTCTCTCTACAACACGCTCTCTCTACAACACTCTCTCTCTACAACACTCTCTCTCTACAACACTCTCTCTCTACAACACTCTCTCTCTACAACACTCTCTCTCTACAACACTCTCTCTCTACAACAGCCTCTCTCTACAACACTCTCTCTCTACAACACCCTCCCTCTACACCACTCTCTCTACAACACTCTCTCTACAACAGCCTCTCTCTACAACAGCCTCTCTCTACAACAGCCTCTCTCTACAACAGCCTCTCTCTACAACATCCTCTCTCTACAACAGCCTCTCTCTACAACAGCCTCTCTCTACAACAGCCTCTCTCTACAACAACCTCTCTCTACAACAGCCTCTCTCTACAACAGCTTCTCTCTACAACAGCCTCTCTCTACAACAGCCTCTCTCTACAACAACCTCTCTCTACAACAGCCTCTCTCTACAACAGCCTCTCTCTACAACAGCCTCTCTCTACAACAGCCTCTCTCTACAACAGCCTCTCTGTACAACACTCTCTCTGTACAACACTCTCTCTCTACAACACTCTCTCTCTACAACATTCTCTCTCTACAACACTCTCTCTCTACAACACTCTCTCTCTACAACACTCTCTCTCTACAACACTTTCTCTCTACAAAACTCTCTCTAACACACACTGTAACATTTCGGTTGGTGAAAATGTAACTATGTATTTCTTTACTACAACAGGTAACAACGCCACCAAAAGAAACTATTGATGTTGAAATATATGGAGTGGAAAGCACAAACGGAGATTGGAGCACTATAACAACTAAAATAACCAACACCGATATTTACCAATCAATGGACGTAGAAAATAAAACACTTATACAGTGGTTTATGTTGGACGAAGAGGTGGATGACATTGGTGAAGCCCTAATTCACTATTTGCCTCAAATATGTGAAGTTATATTTTGTAATGGCAAAATTACTAAAATTGTGAAAGAAAAGTCTGAAGATTTAATTTTAAACTGAACAATAAGAAAAAAAAAATGTGTACAAAGTTCAATAAATAAATATTCTTTTGTGTTTTAAAAAAATAAATATATTAACTTGAATATAGCCACTTGCATGGTCATTTTCGTTGGGGGTGGGTATATTTTTAAATTTTTTTTATTAAATGTACCACTACAAGATACATTACATTAGCAGTTGCAGCTACGCTTTCACGAGGCACACACAGCAACAGCCTTCATTGCACGCTTTCACTAGGCATACCCACCACCGGCCGTAGGTGCACACTTTCACCACATATTTTAACATAACACACACACAATTACAGGTATAAAAGCATGCTTTTTGGCTGATGAGTACTGCAGTAGTGTGCATAAATAAAACTGTTGTTGTGCTACATACGGCTGTGGTGGTGCAAAGTGATGGTGTGTAGTTGCTCAATTGTACTGTGGGGGTGCTGAGTGATAATGTTGTGTCGCTGCGTGTTGCATTGGTGGGGCTCAGTGATGCAGTTGTTGTGAGAAGTACTACTGTTGGGGTGCTGAGTTATGCTGTGGTGGTAATCAGTTAACACCAACACAGCACCACTCATCACCACACCAGCACCACTCAGCACCACAACAGCATTACTCAGCAGACAAATGTCACACAAACACAACATGTACGCTTTCACCAGGCACACACACCACCAGCCATCATTGCACGCTTTCACTAGGCATACACACACACCAACAGCCATTACTGTACGCTTTCAACAGGCATACACACCACCGGCCGTAAGTGCACTCTTTCACCACATATTTTAACATAACACACACACAATTACAGGTATAAAAGCATGCTTTTTGGCTGATGAGTACTGCAGTAGTGTGCATAAATGAAACTGTTGTTGTGCTACATACGGCAGTGGTGGTGCAGAGTGATGCTGTGTAGTTGTTCAATGGTACTGTGGGGGTGCTGAGTGATAATGTTGTGTCGCTGCGTGTTGCATTGGTGGGGCTCAGTGATGCAGTTGTTGTGAGAAGTGCTACTATTGTGCTGCTGAGTTATGCTGTGGTGGTAATCAATGAACACCAACACAGCAACACTCATCACCAGCACTGCACCACTCATCACCACAACAGCATTACTCAGCACCACACGAACATCACTCGGCAACACAACAGCATCACTCCACACCACCACAACAGCATCATTCAGCAACAACACAATATCACTCTACAACGACACAGCAGAACTATCACCACACCAGCACCACTCAGCACCACAACAGCATTACTCAGCAGACAAATGTCACACAAACAGAACATGTACGCTTTCACCAGGCACACACACCAACAGCCATCATTGCACGCTTTCACTAGGCATACACACACACCAACAGCCATTACTGCACGCTTTCAACAGGCATACACACCACCGGCCGTAAGTGCACTCTTTCACCACATATTTTAACATAACACACACACAATTACAGGTATAAAAGTATGCTTTTTGGCTGATGAGTACTGCAGTAGTGTGCATAAATGAAACTGTTGTTGTGCTACATATGGCTGTGGTGGTGCAGAGTGATGCTGTGTAGTTGTTCAATGGTACTGTGGGGGTGCTGAGTGATAATGTTGTGTCGCTGCGTGTTGCATTGGTGGGGCTCAGTGATGCAGTTGTTGTGAGAAGTGCTACTATTGTGCTGCTGAGTTATGCTGTAGTGGTAATCATTGAACACCAACACAGCAAAACTCATCACCAGCACTGCACCACTCATCACCACAACAGCATTACTCAGCACTACACGAACATCACTCGGCAACACTACAGCATCACTCCACACCACCACAACAGCATCATTCAGCAACAACACAATATCACTCTACAACGACACAGCAGCACTATCACCACACCAGCACCACTCAGCACCACAACAGCATTACTCAGCAGACAAATGTCACACAAACAGAACATGTACGCTTTCACCAGGCACACACACCAACAGCCATCATTGCACGCTTTCACTAGGCATACACACACACCAACAGCCATTACTGAACGCTTTCAACAGGCATACACACCACCGGCCGTAAGTGCACTCTTTCACCACATAACACACACACAATTACAGGTATAAAAGCATGCTTTTTGGCTGATGAGTACTGCAGTAGTGTGCATAAATGAAACTGTTGTTGTGCTACATACGGCTGTGGTGGTGCAGAGTGATGCTGTGTAGTTGTTCAATGGTACTGTGGGGGTGCTGAGTGATAATGTTGTGTCGCTGCGTGTTGCATTGGTGGGGCTCAGTGATGCAGTTGTTGTGAGAAGTGCTACTATTGTGCTGCTGAGTTATGCTGTGGTGGTAATCAATGAACACCAACACAGCAACACTCATCACCAGCACTGCACCACTCATCACCACAACAGCATTACTCAGCACCACACGAACATCACTCGGCAACACAACAGCATCACTCCACACCACCACAACAGCATCATTCAGCAACAACACAATATCACTCTACAACGACACAGCAGCACTATCACCACACCAGCACCACTCAGCACCACAACAGCATTACTCAGCAGACAAATGTCACACAAACAGAACATGTACGCTTTCACCAGGCACACACACCAACAGCCATCATTGCACGCTTTCACTAGGCATACACACACACCAACAGCCATTACTGCACTCTTTCAACAGGCATACACACCACCGGCTGTAAGTGCACGCTTTCACATTACTCGGCAACACACCAGCATCACTCCACACCACCACACAATATCACTCTACAACGACACAGCAACACTCATCACCGCCACAGCACCTGTCATCACCACAACAGCATTACTCAGCAGACAAACGTCACACAAACAGAACATGTACGCTTTCACCAGGCACACACAACAACAGCTATCAATGCACGCTTTCACAAGGCATACTCCCAATCCGCCGATACTACACTACATGACCCGCATCCCAGGACGACACAAGCAAACATGAGTCAATGCATGGCGACACGGACACAAGCAAAGTGTGAGCCAAGTCCATAATTACATTATCACACAAAGGGACTGTATACAATTTACATTAAAAAATCACAAAAGAACTCTTTCATTACATTTCAACAATTTGCATTGAAAGCTCGATCGTAGCAGCTCAGTCAGTGAAGTCTACTAATCAGACAAACGTCACAAAAAAAGAACAGAGGCAGTGCATACATACTAAGCCAATGGATACCACGACACAAGCCAGATACGGGCCAACAACGATCCAAAGAAGAGCCAGGTGCGAAATAAACAATTTACTGGGTGCGACCTCAGGCGAAACAACACTACAGGACCCGCATAACAGAACGACACGCGCAAACATGAGTCAATGCATGCCGAAGAGACTACCTAAATACGAGCCAGTGATCGCATGAAAAAGGGCACTAAGAAGAAACGAGCCGGATACAAGCACAAGTGCGAAAGAAATAATTGCAAATTTCTTATTAACATTCAATGCACATAAAATAAAATGATTATATTTTTAAGTGAAAATCCACAAAGGCACTCTTTAAAAAAAAAAAAATGGCAATTACCTGTCGATCGGAGCAGCTCAGTCAGTGAAGTGTAGAGATCAGAGAAACAACACACAAAGAGAACATAGACAGTGCATACATAATAAGGTTTACAATAAAAAAAAACATCACAACAAACACGGCAATGCATAGCGGCGACACAAGCCAGATACGGGCCAACAACGATCCAAAGAAGAGCCAGGTGCGAAATAAACAATTTACTGGGTGCGAACTCAGGCGAAACAACACTACAGGACCCGCATACCAGAACGACACGCGCAAACATGAGTCAAGGCATGCCGAAGAGACAACCTAAATACGAGCCAGTGATCGCAATGAAAAAGGGCACTAAGAAGAAACGAGCCGGACACAAGCACAAGTGCGAAAGAAATAATTGCAAATTTCTTATTTACATTCAATGCACACTAAAGAAAATGAATATATTTTTAAGTGAAAAACAACAAAGGCACTTTTTAAATAAAAAAATAATGGCAATTACCTGTCGATCGGAGCTGCTCAGTCAGTGAAGTGTAGAGATCAGAGAAACAACACACAAATATAACATAGACAGTGCATACATAATAAGGTTTACAATAAAAATAAAACATCACAACAAACACGGCAATGCATAGCGGTGACACAAGCCAGATACGGGCAATCAACGATCCAAAGAAGAGCCAGGTGCGAAATAAAAAATGTACTGGGAGCGAACTCAGGCGAAACAACACTACAGGACCCGCATACCAGAACGACACGCGCAAACATGAGTCAAGGCATGCCGAAGAGACAACCTAAATACGAGCCAGTGATCGCATGAAAAAGGGCACTAAGAAGAAACGAGCTGGACACAAGCACAAGTGCGAAAGAAATAATTGCAAATTTCTTATTTACATTCAATGCACACTAAAGAAAATGAATATATTTTTAAGTGAAAATCCACAAAGGCACTTTTTAAATAAAAAAATAATGGCAATTACCTGTCGATCGGAGCTGCTCAGTCAGTGAAGTGTAGAGATCAGAGAAACAACACACAAATATAACATAGACAGTGCATACATAATAAGGTTTACAATAAAAATAAAACATCACAACAAACACGGCAATGCATAGCGGCGACACAAGCCAGATACGGGCCAACAACGATCCAAAGAAGAGACAGGTGCGAAATAAAAAATTTACTGGGTGCGACCTCAGGCGAAACAACACTACAGGACCTGCATACCAGAACGACACGCGCAAACATGAGTCAAGGCATGCCGAAGAGACAACATAAATACGAGCCAGTGATCGCATGAAAAAGGGCACAAAGAAGAAACGAGCCGGACACAAACCAAGTGTCAACGAAATTATTGCAATGTTCATAATTACATTCAATTCACACAAAAGGAAATGTATACATTTTTAAGTGAACATTCACAGCCACTCTTTCAATAAAATATCAAATAAAGCAATTACCTGTCGATCGGCGCAGCTCACTCAGTGAAGTGTAGAGATCAGACAAACAACACACAAAGAGAACATAAACGTTAAAAAGTATTTAAACAGAAAAATAGATGTATGTTGCCGAAAATAGCACATTGAAGTGACGAAAGATCACAATCAGTACCCAAAGATAAGAAAAGAGACACAGAAGTACTTCGGAAACACAAACATTTCTTAATTACCAAAAATATTTTTCGCCCTTACCGTTCACATTTCACAGAAACAATCGGTAAGTCACTTTGACGGAGTCAAACAGGAACGGTACAGTCAAAACCTGTAAATAAAAAATTATTATATAAAATTAACGTATTCAAAAACAAGCAAAAAACAGTATATCAACAGCCATCATTTGGCCTTACAGCAAGAATTACAGAAAACATATCGATAGCTGACATTTACAGTTCGACATGTTCATATAAACACTGCATCCAATAAAATAATTACATTTTATCATTATACCATTACCATAATCCAATATTTACATACGCGCAATAAATACATGACACAATATGTAAATAACTGTAAAATATTATATAATAAGTAGATATGGTAACGAATAAACAAGGCAGAATAGCAAAAACTCAATAATACATCTAAAAAAATTGATAAATTTAATAACAATAGAAACACAATAAATAATACATTCATATTCATGTAGTAACTAAATTTTTTTTCAGCTTACCAGTCAAACAACGCAGGAACAAGAACGGAAGATGAACACGCCTTTGCCGGAATAACATTCACACCAATCTGGAAAGTTCCACGTTGACGCACGTCAAACGCAACGTTACGTCACAAAAAATAGCAATGCGATTGGCTAGAAATTACGTAACACTTAAATTTACATAAACACAAATAGAAAACTAGAACGCTAAATTCTATTACGTAACGGACGTAAAGGGAATACATAGCGTCCGCCATTTTGAAATACGTAAAATTTGAAAATAATTACAGTTTGTAAACATTAACAACACATATGTATTAAAAAATAATACTTACCACAGGATAAACACTCACACTCACACAACATCAAATATGTTACATCACAAAATAATATTTTACTCACAAAGTACATGAAAAGTACACTATCAAAAAATAACTAAAATATAGAATTATAGGTTCATTAATATCACATTTCATAAATACTCCGCACAATTTAAAATTTTAGCTAAACAAACAACACTATTCGCATATTTCATTTCACACGAAAATAAACATAAAAAACATTCAATAAACAGTTCGACATGTTCATATAAACACTGCATCCAATAAAATATTTACATTTTATCATACCATAATCAAATTTTTACATACGCGCAATCAATACATGTCACAATATGTAAATAACTGTAAAATATTATATAATAAGTATATATTGTAACCAATAAACAAGGCAGAATAGCAAAAACTCAATAATACATCTAAAAAAATGATAGATTTAATAACAATAGAAACACAATAAATAATACATTCATATTCATGTAGTAAATACATTTTTCTTCAGCTTACCAGTCAAACGACGCAGGAACAAGAACGGAAGAAGAACACGCCTTTGCCGGAATAACATTCGCACCAATCTGGAAAGTTCCACGTTGACGCACGTCAAACGCAACGCTACGTCACAAAAAGTAGCAATGCGATTGGCTAGAAATTACGTCACACTTAAATTTACATTAAAAAAATGGAAAACTAGAACGCTAAATTCTATTACGTAACGGACGTAAAGGGAATACATAGCGTCCGCCATTTTGAAATACATAAAATTTAAAAATAATTACAGTTTATAAACATAAAAAAACACATATGTATTAAAAAATGATACTTACCACAGGATAAACACTCACACTCACACAACATCAAATATGTTACATCACAAAATATTATTTTACTCACAAAGTACATGAAAAGTACACTATCAAAAAATAACTAAAATATAGAATTATAGGTTAATTAATATCACATTTCATAAATACTCCACACAATTTTAAATTTTAGCTAAACAAACAACACTATTCGCATATTTCATTTCACACGAAAATAAACATAAAAAACATTCAATAAACAGTTCGACATGTTCATATAAACACTGCATCCAATAAAATATTTACATTTTATCATAACATAATCAAATTTTTACATACGCTCAATCAATACATGTCACAATATGTAAATAACTGTAAAATATTATATAATAAGTATATATTGTAACCAATAAACAAGGCAGAATAGCAAAAACTCAATAATACATCTAAAAAATGATAGATTTAATAACAATAGAAACACAATAAATAATACATTCATATTCATGTAGTAAATAAAACATTTTCAGCTTACCAGTCAAACGACGCAGGAACAAGAACGGAAGAAGAACACGCCTTTGCCGGAATAACATTCGCACCAATCTGAAAAGTTCCACGTTGACGCACGTCAAACGCAACGCTACGTCACAAAAAGTAGCGATGCGATTGGCTAGAAATTACGTCACACTTAAATTTACATTAAAAAAATGGAAAACTAGAACGCTAAATTCTATTACGTAACGGATGTAAAGGGAATACATAGCGTCCGCCATTTTGAAATACGTAAAATTTAAAAATAATTACAGTTTATAAACATAAAAAAACACATATGTATTAAAAAATCATACTTACCACAGGATAAACACTCACACTCACACAGCATCAAATATGTTACATCACAAAATAATATTTTACTCACAAAGTACACTAACAAAAAATAACGAAAAGATAGATTTATACGTTCATTAATATCACATTTCATAAATACTCCGCCCAATTTTAAATTTTAGCTAAACAAACAACACAAGGACATATCAGGATAAATGGGAATAAAGTAAACTAACAACTAAAACCGAAATGCAAACTCAAAGTTACATCCACATGTGCACTTTCAAAATATGTTGCCTAACACTATTCGCATATTTCATTTCACACGAAAATAAGAATAAAAAACATTCAATAAACAGTTCGACATGTTCATATAAACACTGCATCCAATAAAATATTTACATTTTATCATTATACCATTACCATAATCCAATATATACATACACGCAATAAATACTACGATCTACAAATAAAAGATACAGTTGAATAAAATAAATCATAATAACAAATAATAAACACAGGATAAACACTCACAGTCACACCACATCAAATGTACTACATCATAAAATTATCTTTTACTCACAAAGTACCTAACAACTACAGTAGCTAAAAATTACCAAAATAAATATGATTATGTTCATTAATATCACCTTTAAGTAACAGTCGGAAAAAATTGATATTCTTACCTAAACAAACAACACAAGAAAATAGCAGGATAAATGGGAAAAAAGAAAACATACAACTACAAGAAAAATGCAAACTCAAAGGAACATCCACATGTGCACTTTCTAAATATGTTGGCTAACACTATTCGCATACTTCAATTCACACGAAAATAACATAAAAAAACATTCAATAAACATTTCCTAATGTTCGTATAAACACTGGTCATCCACGAAAATATTTAGTTTTTCTCATTATCCCATCACCATAATAACATAGTTACATACTCGCAATAAATACATGTCACAAAATAAAGTACATGCAATGCAAGAACATACATTTATGTTATACACAAAAAAACAAAATATTACAAGATTTCACATCCGAAAAATACATACTAAAACTACATACCCATTCGCCGAGTTAATAAAAATTAGGTACGTAATAATTCGTATACAAACAATATATTAATAAAATATCAGTTGTCAGAAACATATACATAATATATCAAGTTTACAAACATTTAATTTCTTTAACATTAAGTGAATACGCTATTACAAATTGAGTCGCGAACACAACATTGAAGAAATTATAGAAAAACATAAATATACATTAATTAATTTAGACACACTATCAATAGTACATTCAATAAACTTTAAACATAAACATTCAAATAAACTCTTACCTGTTAAACAACGCAAAAACAGCACAGCAACAAGAACACGCCTTCCGCACACCACCATTCTCGATCTTCTGGAAAATTCCCCGGTGACGCACGCCAATCGCAACACTACGTCAAAAACGTAGCACTACGATTGACTGAAAAAATTGTCAATCAAATATAGAACACGGAAGTCTAAAGAAAAAAAAAAACTAGACTGCTGACCTACTAAACGTAAGTAGCGTCAAGGGGACGTATTGCGTCCGCCATTAAAAAATTACAATAATTTAACAAAATTAATTACGTAACAAAACACTACACTAACACACACGCCACACACAAAATAAATTAACAAAAACATACATACAAAAATTAAAAACATAACAATTACATTTATTGCATACTATCATACACGCAACCCCACTCATCCACGCAACACCACTCATCCACACAACCCCACTCATCGACGCAACGCCACTCACACACGCAATGCCACTCACACACGCAACACCACTCACACACGCAATGCCACTCACACACGCAACGCCACTCACACACGCACCGCCACTCACACATGCAACGCCACTCACACATGCAACGCCACTCACACATGCAACGCCACTCACACATGCAACACCACTCACACACGCAACGCCACTCACACACGCAACGCCACTCACACACGCAACACCACTCATCCACGCAACACCACTCATCCACGCAACGCCACTCACACTCGCAACGCCACTCACACACACAACGCCACTCACACACGCAACGCCACTCACACACGCAACGCCACTCACGCATCACCACTCACACACGCAACGCCACTCACACACGCAACGCCACTCACACATGCAACGCCACTCAAACACGCAACGCCACTCACACACGCAACGCCACTCACACACGCAACGCCACTCACACACGCAACGCCACTCATCATATTGTGCTGCAAAACTAAATACTTATAAGGTCCCACAAGCGAGACCTATTGGCATCACTATACATCAGAAACACTACACCACAACATAACTCTACAACACCACAGCATCAAACAGCACAACACATGCTGCACTAAGAGGAAAAACAACATCATTCATCACAACACATGCAACAATCATCGCAAAACACATAAAATACTCACCACAACGCCGCAAAAAAACGCACAACACTTGCATCGCTACACTTAACACTTGCAACACTCTACAAAAATAATGCATACGTCAGCAAACATAAGTACATCACTCTATCTACAATACCTGCATCATTCAGCGCAACAACTGCATCACTCACACCATACTCTGCATCAGTCAACACATCTCCAACATTCAGTCACACAACGCCTGTAGTACTCAGCGCAACACATGCATCACTCTACCTAACAACACCATCAATCTGCACCACCACAACACCACTCAGCACAACACCAATATCAATATGCATCACAACAGCACCACTCAGCATCAACACATCATCACACAATACCACCACAGCACAACTCACCACCAATACATCAACTACAAAATCAATGCCAGCATCACTTAGCAACACACAAAAAAAAACACTCACCACAACACAAACAAAACTATATTAAATATCACAGGAACAACGCAACATCAACGCTTCATCAATGTGCACTTCCCCATCATCACTCTAAAACACCAACATTTTAATTAGCAGCTACACATATACACTCATCACCACCACAACACCAGTCAGTACCACCACAACTTCAAAAACCAAAAACACCAATAAACACCAACACAACAACACTCAGCACAAAAACATTATGCCATCCTATTTCTATTTTGCATTTTCCATCATTGCATCCCACCAGGTGATACACATCATAAATAACAATCATTTGCAATGCTATAGGTCTCCCATTTACTTAAATTGAACATAATGGCATTGTAAATGACAATAACTTTCAAAATTTTTTACTTTTACAATAAATTGAAAAGGCATTGTCATTTACTATGCCAACAGCTTAAAGTTGCCTAAATGCAAGACTTATTGCATTGCAAATAGCCAATAGGGCTCGCTTTTGGGACCATCTAAGTGTTTATGCATGCGACATTTTATGTTGTTGCAACAAGGAAATTATGCTGCATAACTACTTATAAGGGCCCAAAAGCGAGACCTTTTGGCAATGCAAATGCTTGTTTTAGAATGGGAGTAATAACGGCTGCCTTATGAAGGGCAGGCACAGTGCCTTGATATAGGGACTCATTCAAAAAGGTCAGGGGTGGCAAATAAGAGTCAGAATTTTTTTTTCGCAAGACATAGGCCGGGCAAATGTCGGCTGGGGACCCTGATTTAACACGGGCCAGGAGGGGAAGGAGGGATTCCTTAGTTAGGGGGGGTATAATATTAATAGCCGACCTGTTAAGAGGGGGCTGAGGATCAGAAAAGGAGGGAGAAGGGGGGGGGAATGTTGGATTTGATCAGGGCAACCTTGTCTATAAAGTAGTTGTTGAGCGAGTCGCACAACAACTGGGAAGGTGGAGTTTTGAGAGATGTCCTGTCAGAGGAGGCCAGCTCGCGCACTGTAGTAAAGATCTCCCTGGGCTGACTCTCAGCAGCCAGAATTTTCTCTGAGAAGTAAACAGTCTTAGCCTGTAAGATGGCAGTTTTATATTCCTTACATACAGTTTTATAGCGATCTTTACGGGAAGGACAGTAATCAAGCCTCCAGGCGCGCTCTGCTTGGCGCACCTCTAGCTTTTTTGTCTTAAGGAGGGGGGAAATCACTTATTTGCCTCATGAATGCGCCTAACAGTGACTAGTTGTAAAGGAGCTACTTGATCCCAGGCTCTCGAGAGCCAACCATTGAGCATGACAGCTTGGGGCAGTGAAGGGGCGCCCGTTAGGTCCGGGCAGGAGGATGACAACGTCGCACAGAGAGCAGAAATGTCTACCTTGCTCCAATTCCTAGCCCAGGAATTTCTCGGGAAGAAGGGTGGCTTTACCAAGGTAAGGTCTAAATCAAAAGAAATCAAAAAATGATCCGGCCACACACAGGGAGTAACAATAGGCGTGGTAATAGGGACGTATGTAATCTCTATGTGTTTGCCACTTGTCTGGTTTTATGTATATGTTGTGTGATGTCTTGGTTAAACCGACAACCTGTCTGAGCCGCATGTTAATCTTTTAAATATAAATAAAAAAATGTTTACTTTTCTATAATCACATGTATTCCTTTGAATCACTTTTCTCTTTGGACCATAAAGTTTTTTATTATTTTCTTTTTTTCTCACTTTCCCTTGTTTGTATAACTTCATTGATCTTGTGACATATCATTGATTTATGTACATTCTGAACCTTTGTTTGGATAAATCATTTCGGCCCCTGGTTCAGGTGGCTAGGGCTGCCCCAGTGGTGGTGAATATATAGAGTGGTTTAAAGCCTCTCAGAAATACACATATCCCTGGCCACATGAGGGGACATTTGACAATAAAATATTAAATCATATTGTTACCCATTTAAAAGTAAATAGGCATAAGCGAGAAGCCACCTTAGGGTGTGAGTCTTTTGTGAGATATCCAAGGACTCCTCAAAAGTTGATACCCATTATCCCTGTCCGCTCTCCCACCTCCATATGACCTTATGACTACTTTCTCCAAGGTACCAAGTATATATTACTGACACAGCTACAAGAAGCCGCAGTGGGATTTGAGAACCCTGAAGTTGAGGCCCCTTCACAATCTCCAAAAGGACTCCCTAATGTCGACCCACAAATATCAAAGCCAAGACATACAAGCACTCCAAGACAGCAACCGTATTTAGATTCAGCCCCTCCCCAGGAGGATAGAGGTGAAGAGCAGAGTCCTGGAGACTGTGATGACCAGTCACATGTTTTATCAGCCACATCACACTTCTCACAAAAGAGAGACACAACAGGAAGGGTAGTTAGGGAACAAATGTCTACTCCACAGCGAAGAAACGCAGATGATGCTAAATGGAGTGATTATGTGGATAGGGCTGCTAGTATGGCGTGATTGCCAGTATCCCAAAGAAGGTATATAGCACAGAAGATAATCTACCACATTGGGAGAATGAGAAAAGGAACATAATAGTTATACCAAAGAGTGTTCAGGAAAGGTTGTCACAAAGTGAGGGCAGGCGAGATACAAGAGAAGTAAGGAGAGAAGGATATTGTGATGACCTTTCAGAACAAATTCAGGGAAGCTATGGAAGTGTGACAAATGGAATAGATTAAATACATAGGTGTGTAGATGATATGGGTGAAATACTTAGATCACCCAAAAGCTAGACACTCCACATATGATATCAGTACTCAAAAAAGGCTTTTTATCGAACTTGGTCATGCATAGGGTGCAAGGGGATTGCCTAATCACATTGACACAAGAGAAGGAGAGCAGGATATGTTCTCTAAAGCTAAGAAACCCCGAGCAACAGAGCTAGAACAGTTGTGGTTTCAGATAACACATGGCCAGCCAGACCCCAGGATGGGATCTCGTGAGGCTGTGGAAGGATTGACACTACATGATAGATCAATGCAGCAGAAAAGTGTTCAATCTGTTTTGCACAGCATGGATCTCATCCCTAGTGAGATAGTCGCTGAAGGAAAATATAGTTGGTACAGTGTTGTACCATATGTAGATAATTTGACAGAATGGACTGAAGGGTTAGCTCCACAGATGAGTTCATGGCCACCACAAAGGATCCTTTAATTCACGTGATATGGCAAGTGCTGAGGAATGTATTCTTTATGGTTAGAGAGATGCGAACTGGGATTATCCCTACATGCGAAAATGTTTGTGCGTTGTTGGACTTGGCCCTTTTTGGCAGGTTCACCACTGAACTTTTTGCATTAAGCTCTGACATGGTGGTAGTGATTTTAGGCCTCTGGGCACTTTAGCACTGTGGCCCAGTGTAAAGTGCGTGCGCTCTCTGTGTACATGAAGTAAGATTTACCTGCCCTCCCATAGGAATGCATGGGGGAATCCCTGATGAATGTGGGTCAGTGGTAAATCCTGATATGAGAAGCGCAGCATGGTCAAGTCTGGTATGTATAAAATGGTATTAATAAATGCTGCGCAATGGTGTGCGCAGATTTATCGTGTTTATTTTAGAAATACCACTTTTAGAAGTTGGCATTTCTGTGTGCTATGTGTCTGCCTGCTTGATGTGAATTGCATGTCTGGCTTTTGAGTGACAGGGGCTGGTGAGGTGTGAGTGGCTCCAGGAGGGACAGGGTGAGTCAGCTCTAGGCTGAATGGGACATCTACATTTTGAGTAGTGGGAGGGGAAGTCCCTGGTCTCTGAATAGGATCGTGCCTGCCCTAGTGAATGCTAGCTCCGCCCCCCTGTGGTGTGTCTGATGGTTGAGCCCCCTCCTAACAATAAGGAAGAGGAGCCTGGTAAACAGGGTGCTCCAGAACCAGTTGGAACTGGTTCCCCCAAGCCCTGTACTCTACAGACAAAGGAAAATGTCCTATAAATGAAGGGGATGTGACCACATGAAAGTGTTGTGCTGTTCCTGACTTGGGGACCTGTTGCTGCTGGGCTCCAGGAGGAACTTCCACAAGGGACTGCCTCCCTGCTTGAGGGCCCTGTGTGCTGGCCTGTCTGGGCCCAGCCTTTGCCCCCCCCCCTGGACTTCAGTGTCTGTGCACACTTTAATTTTAGTTTGAGGAGCGTTTTTTGCTGAAAGGAGCATTTTATTGGCAACACGGTGTTGTAGAAGTGACTGCAGGGGGAATCCCAAGCGTAGGGATCCCCCCTGCGCTGCTGATCAAGTGGGAGCCTACCCCACGTTTGCCTCTGCTTTTGAAGGTGCCCACCCCGCATTTGTGTTCTCTAGCCGGTGCCCACGCCTCTTTATGCACATTTTACGAGCGGGTGTACACCCCGCATTCATGCCGCATTGATATCCTTTTTAGCGGGAGCCCACCCTGCATCTGTGCTTCGCTGGCGAGTGCCCACCCCGCAATTGCCTTTATTTTAAAGCGGGAGCCTACTCCGCATTGCCGAGATCCAAAGAAGAATCACCGCCGTGACCCGGGTGCCATGGAGCACGAAACCGGAAGTCAGGCGTCGGGTGCCTGAGCCGGGGCAGGACCGTCGGCAAAGACAATCCCTGGCCGGCGCCACCAGAACACAGTCAGTGAAAGCCTGATACTAGGCGTGGCCAGGAAGAGAGAGACGTAGGGAGTCCAGAGCCTTGCTGTCTCTTCATCGAAGTCCCAGGTTCCAAGAGGGTGGACGGATGAAGCAAGGTAGACCCGTAGGCACGCGGGGCTCCCGTATGGTGAGGAGAGCCCCGTGATGTGCCAAGTCGACCAGAGGGGCAAGCCCACCCGGGCAGTCAGCGCCGAAGGAGCCCGGTGAGTAGGGGCTTCTCTTCTTGCTGTCTGAGCGGGCCCGCACCTGACAGCGGGCCGCTCCAACTGTGCCACATTTGTTTTTAGGGCCAGTGGGGTTCCAGAGGCCCAGCAGTGGCCGTAGTTGGCCACTCCACAGCTGTCCCGCTTGACAGAGGGCAGCTGCAACATTGGGGGACCCGTTTGCTCAGTGGCGCCGCCGTAGCGGGCAACTGCAACGATTGGGCAGTTTTTATTCAGAGAGGGGCTCAGGAGGCACGGTGGTGCCAGGGCTCATTTTCCCAGCTGCCCAGCAATTAGTGGGCAGCTGCTACGTTTAGGCCTGATCAATTGCGCACCTTTTGGGAGATTGCTGCGTTGGCAGCACAAAACCCTGACATTGAGGGACATAGGGCATTTGAGTCCAGAGAAAAGGCCATTCGGCCTGGGGTCAGTTTATGGTGGTAGGGTGCAGGCCCTAATGTGATGCCTAATGTTACCCTGTAGGGGTTTGGCCAATGCCTTGCTATAGTGTATGCCCCTAGATTTGTGCATAAGGAAAGTCAGCCAACCAGACTTTTCTCAGAGGGTTGCATAATATGGGATGTACCCTGTCGGGATCCACTGGCCCCGTGCCCTGATGCAAGTCCTGACTCACCCCCGCAACAAACCTGCTCTCTCTCTCCCTTCCAATTACCTGATGCAGACTTCAATCTGGGAGACCAGGTTCACCATTACTCTTCCCCAGACTGGCCCTTTAAATTTTCCGGTAGTACAGCGGGACGACTGGAGGATGCTGCGCTCCGCCACGTCCCTGGAGGGACGTGGCTTCAACAGGTGTGTGCCAGGATTCGAGGAGTCGGAAGTGGGGGGGAGCCCGGGTCCACTGTTGAGGTTGGGAATCGTGTGAGGGTAGGCTGATCTGTTCCGTGAGGCCCCGCACTCTGACTCTCTCCTCTCTTCTCTGGTGTTGTTTCCCCCTTTCCACACACTCCCTTATATCCGGGTGCATGCCCCTAACTCCCCATCCCCGTAGGCTGGTTATAACCAGCACTAATTTGGTTCCTTTCTTTTTGTTTTATTTGCCCTGAGAGTGGAACTGAGGAATACAAGCGCCAAGGAGGAGACGCCAATCCCCTGAAGAAGACGCCGCGGGACTACCCCGTTACCATTGCTAATTCCCTACCTGTTTAACTGGGACTGAAAAAAGTATCCCGAAGCATTTAAAAGTAGTTTTGTATGAGTGGTCCCTTCTGCTACCGACATACCCACACTAAGGAAGGGACCTATTAGTTCTGATCTGTACCTACCTGAAACGCCCCTATATGTACCTCCCCAGGCAAGCAAGAAGAACAAGAAGAAGGACTGAAGAGACGTGCTGAAGAAAGAAGAGGCCCCAGCCCTACCTGCCTGTCCCGACCTCGACCTGCTCCAGCGGAATCCCGCCGTGTCTTGCAGCCAGCATCCCCCTAGAACCTGGAGGACCTGCCCTGCCTTCCCTACAAAGACTCTGTCTCCTATGAGCACCATACTTGCTCAAGGGCCAGGTTCTGGCTCTAGCTGAAACCGCGAGTCTGCACCCGATGCCCAGGGCCTGAGTTCAAGTGGCCCAGCACCACGAGGCGGTTCCCCGAGCCATCCTGACCGGGGAACTGGTGATCCCTGACCTACCTCAAACCTCCGAACTACGCCTGTACCTGACGCCCCATGGCCTTTGGTGGCCCAACAATGGTGTACAGGCATCCCCCAGCATCCCAACTTACCTTTTCGACCAGTGGTTGCCTCCAGGAAATCTTCTTGCCCGGACCTGCAGTGTTTCTTCCGACTGAAGATCTCCCATTGAAAACAGCACGCTGATCCAGTACGTGCACCTGTGCCACTGTTGGTGCACCTTGTGTACTAACTTGGATCCCCCTTTGCCCCGTGCTTAAGCCCAGGAGCTTTGCTCCCTCAACCCTGTGGCTTGCCCGCGAGCAGCCACCAACTGACGACCCCCTAGTCCTATAGGCTAACAGTGGTCCTCAACAGTCGGCATCTGGCAGCCCTAGTGCCACTGAGGATGCTTTTTGAGTGCATCCTTGACCCTCGGGGAACCCTTGTTCTAACCCCAGATACTCAACCCTCAAGACCATTTAATTACCTACAAACTGATAACCTAATTGTCCTACATAGGATAGCATTGACTGTTTTCCTCTGAAAAACTTCTAGGGGGCCGATTACGATCTCGTCCGGAAAGCATTCAGACCGATTCAGTTCCGGAATGCTTTCTGAATGACTCGGATCGGGGAGTATGATGCATCCGGATGCTTACGGATACAAGTTTGTTAGACTACCATTGACTTCAATGGGAGCCTGTGTTCTGAACAAGAATTGACATCAATGGGAGCCTGTGTTCCGAACAAGAACACAGGTTCCCATTGTAGAAAGGGGTGGCTGGGGGAAATCATGCACCCTGTGGCAGGCATCCCATGGTGCCTGCCACACTGGACATGATCGGAAAGGGAGTTCCCTTGGATACCCCCACAGGCCTGATTCAGAAGGCACCATGTGAAGAAGAGGGGCCTGCTACGGGCCCTCAAAGACAGATTACGACAGTCGTTTCGTGCAAACCGAATCAGAACGGCTATCCGAATTGGTCATGGTAATCACTCGCTAGGAAAATAGAGTCCTTAGTGCTATAAGATTCGGCTCCGAAAGACTCAACCTGTCCGAATGTCTTTTGGAACCGATTCAGACAGCCCTAACGGTTTCCGGGCATTATAATCGGTTGCTAGGAACTGTGCACGATTAGGTCGGAAACAAGGGTTCCGAATCTGATTCGGCAAACCCAAATCTGACTTGGAGCCCTTTGAAACGGCATTACAGTCGACCCCTTGAGTTTGTTTGTATGGAAACGTAAGTAACTGTGTTTTATTGCAAAAGTGTTTTACCTACCTTTGTCTAGGAAAATGTCCCAGTGTGATATCTAGGCATATCACACTGAGTAGAAAATGTAATCTGAAAAGTAATTACAAAGTAATCTAAAGTACTTCAAAGTATTTTCAACTGTTTTTATATATTCTACAAACCTGTACAAAGTCATTTTCCTCCGGCTTGCTTGTTTTGATCAACCTGCCTTCAAAAGTACAAGTTGACCTACCTGTACTGAGTCCTGCTTGGTTCTAAAAATAAAATACCACAAAATAAATATTTGTATACAAACTGTTGGTCTGAGTTCAGTCTTTGGGTGTGTGATATAATTTCTTGCCTGAATGGGTACAATAAATGCTTTACACTACTTCTGATAAAGCCTTTTTGCTCACCCACACTACCACAAATAGAGAGTAAGTTATTATCTACGTTTATCTCTGTAAGCCTTTAGGGATCCACTGTACTCTGTGCACACTACAACCTACTTTGGTATTGTACATACGGAGCAAGCTTCCTACACTGCTCCTGGAAAAATAAAAAAAATCTAGAAAATGAAAATAAATTGGTTAAACTACAACCAACATTATTTCCTTTAAAAAAGCATCCAGGGGGAGTGGCCAAGATGGCGGTCTGTTAGGTCACACGTCTTGGAAGCTTCCCGCTCCTGGCCTTCTTACCTGGTCGAATCTCGGCATCAGACCCCCGTACAGCCGTCACAGATGACGGAAAAGAGTGTGGAGAGGCTGCCCCGGAAGCAGGAATTGCAGAGCTACGACCCCGATCGACGCTCCTGGGCGGCCTGACGAGTAAAGGCTGCGGCATGAAAAAATGGCACCCAGGACGGGCCGCACCTAGCGCCGCCACCGGGGCGACACCTGAGGGGCCCTCGGCGAAAGAGCTGGCGACATCGGCGGCTAGTACACGTCCGGAGCAGGTGAGCGCCCTAAGCAGCGGCAGTGGCACAGGGACAGAAGTGTAACAGCGCTGAGCGGGGCAGGTGATTCCCCCAGCACTTCTGGACAGCCGGTGGAGAGACTACAAAGGTGCGAAGCACGGGCCCTGAACGAGCACGTTAGCACCGCCACCCGCAGAACAGCAGTGCAAAATCTCCTGCAGAGAGTGGTGAGGGGAAATGGCGCCGCTACCGGGGCAGAACCTGGGAGGCCCTTGGCGGCGGTGTTAGTAACAGCAGCGGCTGGTGCACATCCGGAGCAGGAGAGCACCAACAGCAGCGGCAGCGAGACAAGGACTGGCGCGGATCAGCGCTGAGTGGGGCCAGTGATCCCCCTAGAAACGCTAAGCAGCTGGTCGGGAGAACGCAGAGGCGCAAATTAGGGGCGCTTAAACGAACCTGAGGGCACCGCCATCTACAGAACAGCGGCGAAGAGTCCCCTGATGGCAGCGCCGGTGGCTGGTGGCTGCACAGCGTGGGAGGGGGATAAACGCCACAGCAGTGGCCGGACGAGAAAGAGGAGGCCCCCATGGGTGGCAGAACAGACGGGCCACGCTGGTGGCCCCACAGCGCTGCCCCAGAGAGCAGAAGGGCCTGCAGCTAAGACCGCCCACAGCCGAGAGTGCGTTGGGCCTCAAGAGAAGGCCTGCTACAATGAAGTTGAGAGAAGGGCCTTTCACGCTTGGTGGCCAGCGGAGTCAAGAGGCAACAGCGACGCGAGGTGAAGTGGTGAGAAGTGGGACCAGCGTGGTAGAGAGAGAGGGGAGGTTCATACACGGCCAGGGCCTTCGCCTGGCGGAGGTGCGAGGGCATGTTTAGGCCAGTAGAGGGGCTGGGGACAGGCAGGAGTGAGACTCTGCTGGAGGTACACTGCTCCGCAGCTGTCTTGGGCCCACTGAGCACTGCGGTAAGGAGAGGAGACACTGTTGGAAGCCAGAGGGCACCGGGGTGCCACTGGTCCTGGAGCAGAGTCAAGACGCCGGGGGGAGGCAGAACCTAGCAGGGGCCAAACACAGTCAGCTGGGAGGAGGACCCACCTGACCTGACGCTGCATGCAGTCGTGCTATTCAAGCACTACACAAGTGCGACGTGCGCCAAGGTTGAACCCCTATTGGATTGCAGCCCAACGATGTCCTCAGTGAGGAAAAAAGGGGAGAGATCCCTGAAGGAGATGTTCGCCAAAGGCTCCCTGTCTGGGGAGAAAGGGAGTAGAAGGTCCCCAGCACCAAAATCACACACAGACACAGAAGAGGGAGAGGTCCCGATTACTCGTTCCTTTCTCGAATTGCTTTTCAACACCCTTCGAGAGACCTTCCAAACGCTCAAAAGCGAGGTGGCGGGAGAGGTGAAGGAGATCCCCTGCGACGACGATGCGATCGGGGAGAGAGTAGCTGCGATTGAAGACCGCGAGCAAACCAAAGGCATAGAGATCGTGCAACTTCAGCAGGAGGTGATACGTTTGCGAGATCAACAGTTGGACTTGCAGGCTTACGCCGAGGACCTCGAAAACCGCTCGAGACGGAATAACATTCGCGTCAGGGGGGTCCGCTCGAAGGCAGATGGGTCTGATGTGGCTCACTACCTCCAGGGACTGCTCAGAGAAATTCTGGTAGAGGCACAAGACTTTGAAATCCGCATTGACTTGGCACACCACGTGGGCCTGGCGAGACGTGCTCCTGCCCCTCCACTAGACATACTTGCCTTCCTCCTGGACTTCCCCCTTAAAGAGCACATACTTTGAGAAGCCAGGCTGAAATAACCCCTCAAACACCAAGGACACTCTATAGCACTTTACCAGGACCTGGCCTCCATCACACTACAGAAGAGGAAGGCCTTTAGAGAGGTGACCGATCATCTGAGAGAACAAGGGGTGGCCTATTCTTGGGGTCACCCTTTTCGCCTGATATTTAAGTGGAATGGCAAGCTACACCAACTCAGGTCCCTCCAAGAAACTTGCTAAATCCTCGGTTTGTAGCCCGAACGAGACACCCAGCTGCTCATGAAGGTCACCGGGGGAAGGATGGCAGAGCGTGGGCCGCATACGTTCGCCCAACCTCGAACTTCGACTGGACTCTGACACTATAGCACAAGAGAGACTGGCGGCCCTAGAAACAGTGATGAAAGATACCACCTCGACAGTCCACCCGTGACTTTAACAAAGGGGTCGAAAGGCATTGAAATTGAGCTGGCCGGGGTGGGGGGGCCAGGGGTGGGGGGTACGAGACCCTTGGACCACACATACACCCTGATTTTTTATTTCCCACATGCCCATGTCCTCGAACGATGGGCACTGGACTATGGTGGAACCCTTGGATTTTTCAGTTGGGGTTAGGGAGGGAACGGGTGGGATCCGGGACGTCATGGTAACGGGGGCACAGGGGACGGGGGTGGGTGGGAGAGACGGAGACGGATTTGGGGCGAGCACCAGGGGGGGGGGATGTTTCATGTTTGTTGGTTGGGTGTTGTTGGGTTTAGGGAGAGGGGGAAGTGGAGCCGGTGTGCTGTTCAGGGTGGGATCCAAGCAAGGGCCTGGTTCAAAGACAAACAACGTCAGGGCCCAAGGGGATCTCCATGTAGATATGAGGACCATGATCCAACGGATACAGCAGAATAAACCTGTGACTGACTCATGTCGAGATCCACACTTCAGATAATCAACCTTAATGTGAAGGGGCTAAACAACCCCATTAAGAGAAGAGACATCCTGGCCTACCTACAGAATTCAGGGGCAGCTGTGTGCCTCTTACAAGAGACCCATCTCCTCCCCAAAGACTGGCACCGGATGAAGTCCCGAGCCTTTCCCCAACAATTCTACTTCTCCCCACCGAATAAGAAAGCAGGGGTGGCCATACTGATTGCCAAGATGTTCCAGGGTACTGCGGGTGACATGGTGGCGGAAGTAAAAGGCAGTCTACTGGCCTACAAACTAGGGGTGGGGTCTACTCCCCTGGTAGTGGGCTCCCTTTACGCCCCCAACTCAGGACAAGAAAACTTTCTTAAGGTGGCCTTGTCGGACGTCCTACGCTCACAAGACAGGAGAATAGTGGTGGGGGGGTAGACCTTAATCTGGTTATGGATGCAGAGAACGACAGGTCAGGCCAATGTTATGGCCAAACCGGTGCACTATCCAAAACAAGGAGGTAATAGCTGAGGGACAGGGGCTTAGTGGACATATGGAGGGTAGCTCATCCTCAAGTCACACAATTTTCCTTCTATGCCAATGCACACCATACATACGCCAGACTAGATCATTTCATAGGCTCTACAGAACTGAACGCACTAGTAGATACAGTGAACATTACACCAGTAGCGCTCTCAGACTATGATGCAGTGACATTGACTCTTTCTATACCCCGACTCACATCCCGACAGGGACGTGGCGACTCAAGGAGAACCTGCTTCAACGAGCGGGAGTGTCTTAGCAACTCCACAAATGCATCACTGACTACCTAACGACGAATGACTCTCGGACACTCCTCTTTCGGCACTATGGGAGTCTCTCAAAGCTGTTGTGAGAAGCAAACTAATCGCCATTTCCGCTGCCGAAGCCAGAGAGCGTAAGGACAAGAGGGAACTTCTCACAGCACGAGTGGTAGGATTAGAGAGGGTACACAGTCGAACCTGCGCACTTAGGGTGTGGCGCCAATGGAAAGCAGCGAGGGCGCAATTAGCGAGTCTTGACCTAGACAGAGCCGAATATGCGGCCCTTTGGCTCAAACACTCCTATTATAACGTGGGGAGACAAACCAGGGCGTCTCCTAGCAAGTAAACTCAGAGCCTGTGCCCAGCGCTAAAAAAAATTGGCTCTTCAGAATGCCAGGGGGAGACAGCTGAACGTGATGACGAGATTGCAGAAGTCCTCCGGGACTTCTACTCCACATTATATGGTAAAGACTCACAACTGAGCCCAGACAGGGAGGCCTATCTTTAGAGAGCTGCCACGACGGCGCTGAACACAGCGGAGCGGAAGCTCTGGATGCACCTATTAGGATTGAAGAAGTGATACAGGCAATTTCTCGTCTCAAGCCTCTGAAATCGCCGGGACCCAATGGCTTTTCAGCAGGATTCTATAAAGCCCTCTGCCCACTGCTAGCCCCGAACGTAATGCGGCTTTTTAACTCCTTTCAAGGTCCTGAAACCATCGCCCCTGACTTGCTGGCCACTGATATCGTAGTCATTCCTAAACCCGGGAAGGACACGACTCAATGTGGCTCATACCGCCCGATTTCCCTTCTCAATTTGCATTTGTAGCTGTTTACAGGGGTTCTAGCGGCCAGATTGGGCCCCTGTATGCCCGGTATCATCGAACCGGACCAGTCCGGTTTCATCTACAAACGCCAGAGCAGTGACAATACCAAACGCATATTGCACCTTAAAGCCCACTGCACCAAGATGAATGCTCTACTGTTGTCGGTCGATGACGAAAAGGCCTGCGACAGAGTCGATTGGGGTTTTTAGACAAAACACTAGCTCACTTTGGCATTGGTACCGATTCAGGGCCTGGGTGGCGAGCTGTTATGATAGGCCCAAGGCTACAGGTAGGGCAAATGGGATAATCTCACAGCCTTTTGAGATTCAGAGGGGCGCGAGACAGGGATGCCAGCTGTTGTCCCTTCTTTTCGCGCTCTACGTGGAGCCCCTAGCACAAAGGATCAGGGACAATCCTGACATCCTAGGCATCCCATTTGGAGGAGAGAGGCATACGGTGAGCCTATACGCCGTTGACATTCTGGCGACCTTGGAGTCCCCTGAGCGCTCTGTGCCAGCTTTTCTCTGGGAATTGACCTCCTTTGGCCGGGTTTCCGGTTTTAAGATAAACATGGGGAAATCTATGGTCCTGCACCTTGGCCGAAATGAAGACGTGTCCAGGGAAGGACAAACTCCCTATGGAGAGCTCCAAACCCGAGACACAATCACTTACCTGGGGATAGATTTAGCTCCTTCTATCACAAGGGCAGTCACACATAATTATGCCAAACTCCTCTCCCAAAGCCAGAAAGACCTCCGACAATGGTAAAAACACTCATTGTCGCTACTTGGCCGTACTGCAGCTACAAAAATGTCTATCCTGCCCAAAGGACTATGGGCCAGATGTAGGTCGCCAAATACCGGTCGGTAACGGACGATTTCGGCCGTTACCGACCGGTATTTGGAGATTGGAATGTAGGGGGCTTAAAATTTACCGATTCGGTAAATTTACTGATTCGGTAAATTTACCGATTCGGTAATTTTACCGATTCTGTAAATTACCGAATCGGTAAATTGAGATGTAGGTGGCACTGGAAACAGTGCCACAGGCCTTTCAGAATTCGTTATTTACCACCAACCATTAGTTGGTGGTAAATAACGAATTCCAGTGTATATGCAAATCTGTGTATGTACACCTGTGCAATGTGGTACACATACATGCCCATACATGCCCTAAGGGCATGTATGTGTGTCACATGGCACACAAGCCACAATCAGGGGTGCGCTTCGGTAATTTTCCGAATCGGTATTTACCGATTCGGTAACTGACATTGATTCCTATGGGCCTCAAGGCCCATAGGAATCAATGGCAATTACCGAATTGGTAAATACCGATTCGGTAATTACCGAATCATGCCGATTCGGTAAAAATTACCGAATTTTTACCTAAATCTCATTTACCGAATCTAGAATACCGAATCGGTAAAATTCGGTATTCTAGAGTCGGTAAATGAGATTTACCTACATCGGGCCCTAAATGTTTTCCAGACCCTACAGGCCTGGACCCCACTGGGGACCCTCCACAAGTTACAGAGAGCGATACAACAATTCATTTGGGCAGGGGCGCTTCCTCGTATGCGTATAGATATTTCCCAAAGATCTCCTGATGAAGGAGGGCTAGGTATCCCAAACTTCCTGGAATATTTTAGGGTGGCGCAACTTAGGCATCTGGTGGAGTGGAGCAGACCTGAGTCTGAAAAAAGGTGTCTGTTTCAGGACCGAGCTCTAGCGAAGCTCTCTTTTTGGAAGGTGCCCTTCTTGAAGAGGCCGGATAGACCACCAAATCTCGAGGGTTCTCCAAACAAGAATACAGTGCTACGAGTCTGGGACGCAGTTGCCGTCAAATGCGGACTCACATCTTTCCCCTCACCATTAACACCCCTATTCGATAACCCAGAGTTTACACCAGGGCTAGAGTAACAGGCTTTCTGGCAGTGGCAGATCACTGACTGCAAGTCGGCTGGACATCTCTTCGATTTGGAGGGGTTCCTCCCGTTCTCGGACGTGAAACAATCCTATGCAATAACAGCACCGAACCGATTCCAATACTTCCAACTCCACCATTGGCTCCTCCACCCCGACGTATGGCCGCTGGTGAGCAGAAAGCTCACAACCTATGAGAAATGGCTCATAACAAAATACTCTGACAAGAGGATGATCTCTGAACTATACGATATGCTTCGTCCACCAGCCTCCTCCTTGCCCTCAGTGGGGCAAAAGCGTTGGGCGCGGGAACTTGGGAGAGATCTGACGGAGAAAGAATGGCGTGATATCTACTTCCAGGCCAATCACACGGCCCGCAATAAGGCCAGTAGGGAATCGGTGGTCAAAGTGGCCACATACTGGTACTTGACACCAGCCAGACTGAACAAAGGGAACCCGGACCGTAGTCCGACATGTTGGCGAGGTTGTGGTGAGGAGGGCCCGCTGACTCACCTACTTTGGTACTGCAAGGAATTACTGGTCCGCCATCCTAGACGACATCAACAGACAATCCCCGCTTCCCTGCCTACGCACTTCTGGAGCTTCCTAACCCAATCACATACCCACTGAAGTTGGTCAAGGGGAAACAGATGGGCCTGGTGATAGGAGCAGCGGTCCAACATATCCTCTCCCTATGTGGCACACGGACCCGACTGACCCACACAGGTTGGCTACATAAATTAGGGTACATCCTAGGCATGGAACGAATTCAAGCCACTGCAACGAACTCAGCAGATTCATTCGGAACCACCTGGCGTCCCTTACTGTCCCTGTTAGCATTAGAACTGAATGAGGTGACATGCCCGCAATACCTTTGCCTTCTTCGGCTCACCGAAGCACAGTCAATGATAGCGGCCATCTAATATGCTACCCAAAGACGACCCTTCACGTAGGGCCCTAAAGAGGCGTATACCCAGCACACCGGTTCTGGGGTGGGTGGATGGGGAAGGAGGGGCGGTGTTTGTGTTTTCTTTAGACTTTTTATAATGCTTGATTGGGTCAAACCCATGTCTTATTTCGACAGTAATTGCCCCCTTGATCGCACCAGAAAGACTTCCTGGAGCTCCTACATGTATGTGTTGGTCTGGCCAGCTTGGGGGGGGAGGGATATCCTGATGACAAGATACGGGAATGCCCGATGTACGCAATGTTCTTTCTCATATGCTTGAAAATCAATAAAACAAAGTTAACCATAAAAAAGCATCCCGAAGTAGGGCAAATCCTAGACTATGATGAAAAAAAGGTAAAACAAAAAATTCCCAACCCACTCAAAATAAATAACTCCATAGACAGTAAAAATACAATAATCCTAATCATAATTTAATAGAGATATAATATACTTTAATAAAACACACACAACATACTAAGGCCTACCACACTCACAACCCAACTCAAAGTACACCTGAACACAAACCATCAGAAACAACTCAAAATGATGCTAATGGTCTAAAAAACAGAAAGGTAGCAGACTACCTATTCAAAGACATCCATGGCTAAGAAATAAACTGTATAATGGCATTTATGTTTTTAAAAAAATGTTTAAAAGTTTGAAAAATGTTACAATAATTGTATATAATATACAAAAATAAACAAGTGCAAATATATTAAAAATACTATCAAAAATAATTACTTTCATTTATAGTATTTATTAATTTATACTAACTAAACATGTTTGGAAAAATGTTGAAAAATGTTATTGTTAAAAACAAAATGTATTTACAGACTTTGTTTAAAAATATGTAAAATTAAATGTAAAAATTATGTTCAACTGTATATATGTTAATTACTTTCTTTGAAAAGTATAAACATGACCTGAAATATAAAAGTGTAAAAAATGTGTATTCATTTAAATTTATGTCGAGAAGTGCCTGTTGCCCCCTACCTTAGGACTCGGTAGGCCTGCCTGAGGGGTGACTTGCACAGATGTATAGGGGAAGTGGTGGCTTTGCCATTGCTTTCAATAGCAAGGCCGGGCTAGCAGTGTATGACTGCTGTGCAAGTCTGTGGTGGCGGACTACAGGAATTGTTCTATGTGGGAGACCTTCAGGGTGGCACAACCAGTGCTGCAGCCCTAGGGTACTCTCCTAACATACATGCCCTTGGTATCAGGGTACCATATACTAGGGACTTACAGGTAAGATAGCCATTTCCAATTGGGAACAGCCAATTCGACATAAACTTTAAGGTCAGGCGACTGGCACTGAAGTCTGATTAGCAGGCCTCAGTGCACTCTCAGATTTGAAAAACCAGCAGCACATGTCGAAAAACTTGGGGGTGACCATACAAAAGAGGCCTTATATTGGTAAAAGGTCTGCCTTGTTTTAGTTGTATGCGTTCATGGTTGCATAATGTATTTGGATGCACTTGTAGAAATCACATTTAGAGGAACCCAACTACCGGGCATAGGGCACACTATGCCCAGCACAGTATTCTAATTCCCATGTGTCTATAGGCTGCACCTCTTGTAATGGATTTGCAGTTACTTTCTTTTGCACGACCCCTTTTAGAGTCTCCCTCCACAGCTTTTTCATCCCACTTTAAGCACTGGTTTAATACTTTGAAGTCATAAGTGTAGTCACTGTGTATCTGTTTTTCCTTCCTTCCCCATCTGCCTTTTGTTAACACCCTCTACTATTAAGTATACTTGTCTATCACATGTTCTTTATAGAAGTCCTCAGTCCATTTTATGATGTGGACTCTTCACAAGTTCTTCATTATTAAAACTCACAGTTCACCACCAGTCAAAATTAAGAGTGAAGACTATTTTTCAATTGTCAAAATAGCATTCAAATATGTGCATCACTTGCCTAATTTGAACATTAAATGTATTGCGGGGGCGTGGCCAAGATGGTGGTCGCAGTCCAGAGCTGCCTCCTTGCTAATCCGCAATAATTCACAACAGGCAGCCACAGGGAGATCCCCACCCCTTATTGTGCCAATTCCGTGGACATGCTGACGCGCTGTAGAGTGGGACTGAGGTCGGTTCGGGCACCAACCGCAGCGGGCAAGCAAGCAGCTAGACTGCCTTTCCAGGAAGACGGCCCATGCTTGCTAGTGAACCTGTGTCAGTGGAAGAGTTTGGATGCCACCGCTGGGTGATCGGACCAGGCTGTGATCCCCCCACATGGAGCATCCTGTATTGGCCGTGCAAATATATTAAAAATACTATCAAAAATAATTACTTTCATTTATAGTATTTATTAATTTATACTAACTAAACATGTTTGGAAAAATGTTGAAAAATGTTATTGTTAAAAACAAAATGTATTTACAGACTTTGTTTAAAAATATGTAAAATTAAATGTAAAAATTATGTTCAACTGTATCTATGTTAATTATTTTCTTTGAAAAGTATAAACATGTACCTGAAATATAAAAGTGTAAAAAATGTGTATTCATTTAAATTTATGTCGAGAAGTGCCTGTTGCGATCCACTTACAATCTTTGCCTTTGGGTTTTGGGAGGGGGAAACATGGCGGCAGTAGGCTGACTGCCGTAGTGCTCCGCTCCAACCCCATGTGAGTGCCGAGGAGCTTACTCGTCCGTTCCGCCCGTGAAGACAAAGTGGCCCGCTCTGTTTACAGTACCTACACTGGATACTCTTGGCATTTCTTGTCTGCTGCTTGCGGGCTGCTCTCAGCGGAGATCGTCTGCTTCGCCGCCCGCCCGGTGAGACTCCTTCGTGATACAGGCTGTGGTTACAGCTTCAGCCCGATGTGCTTCGGTCTCAGAGAGAAGGCAGAGGCGGAGACCGGGACTGAGACCAGGACCCGGAAACGCCCAGTCAGAGCGAGTGCGGGAGAGCAGCGGGAGCCAGCGCTGCATCACTGGGGTCAGGCCGCCCTGGAGCTCCGCAGGGCCAGGCACGTACGGAGTCTCCGTAGGGACTCCCACACCGGCTTTTTCAGCGAGAGGGAACCTGCTTCCAGTACCGGCGTTTGTTCTGCACCTGGTCCCCTGGATACGAGGGTAGACGCAGGCTCTCCTAAAAGCGGTCAGCTGGAGGAAAAAACATTCGGATTAGAGGTAAAAGGGAAGCATGGTGACAAGAGGGGGGGAGTAAAGAGAAATCTTCAGAGGTCCCTTCCAATTTAATGAAAGCGGTCAGCACTTCCAAGGAGAGACAAAGCCAAGGCAAGGGTTTAACTAAAGGTCAGGGGATGGCAAAGTGCCCTCGCAAGAAGAAAGGCAAGAGAGCACAAGCACCTTCACCTTCACCGGAGAAAATAGCAAGTAGTGCATCGAATTCTTTAGAGGAGTCATGTTTTGTATTTGGTGGGGTCTCTCAAGGTGTAACTCGCTTACCCTCTAGCTTGAATCTAGAAAGAGCATCCTCGTACCTTTCACTCGAAGTAAAACCTAAGAGGGGGGGGAAGTGTAAAAAGGCGGCCAAACCATCGCCTGCTCCTTCCTCAAAAATTACCCCCTCTCTACGCTCGTACTTCAAGGCGGTCCCTCAGGTGTTGGAAAGAGGTCAGGAGCGTCCACTCAAAGAGATTTGCCCCACAGAACTACAGCTTGTGAATAACAAGATTGCGTCCATAGAGCAAGGCCAGGAGCTGGACTTGTTGCAGGAACTTCCCATTAGTTTTGTGGGGGACTCACAGGATCCGGGTTTAGACGTCCATCTGAACTTAGATGAAGGGGCTGCAGAGGGGGGAACAGTCTTACTAGTCCCAGAACCTGTCCACAAATTAAATGCTACAGCCACTGTATTGGCTCATACCTCAACTTTATTCCTTCCCCCCCTGCCTATATCTTCACAAGACGATCACTTAATTAAACCAACGGATACTGACAATATCAGTAGGAAGAATAATGAGGTGGCAGATAGGCCTCTATCTCCGAGGTCCCTTTTAGCCCCCAGTTTGTCTGAACGTGGAATTTTCCCCATCTCTGAGGAAAGCGGGGCCTCAGATTCTAGCTTTACTCCCAATTCCATAGCCTCGTTACAGCAGATGTTTGCAGCACTATCTGCTGAGATTAAGCAAGGGTTTGAGGAGTCTGCTTCTAATCAAAGAGAGATAAGAACCTTTTGTGAGTCCCTGGACGAAAAGATTGTTGGCCTCTCCGTAAGAACACAATCTCTAGAAGAGACGGTAGGGCAGTTATCTATGCGCACCGAGAGCGTCCAGGACGATATATTGCAACTAAGAAGAGAGGACACCACGCTATCAGAGAGAATGGAGATTGTGGAAAACAATGCCAGGCGCTGCAATATCCGTATATTAAATGTACCGGAGGGAAGTGAAGGAACAGATATCAAAGGCTATATCATCTCGTTGTTAAAAGAGTCTCTCAACCTTCAGCTTTCAAATGAGGATCTCGCCATGGATATACAGCGTATCCACAGGGACCCATTTAGACGGAACCCGCAGAGAACCAAGCCAAGGAAAATCCTGGTCAATTTTCACACTTACACCTTGAAAGAACAAATTTTGAACCTAGCGTTAAAACAAAAATCATTACCAGGTAAAGGGTTCAACTACCAGATACGCTCGGATCTGTCTAGATTCACTCTCGACAAACAATGGGAGTTGGGCAAGAGAATGGATGCTTTTCGTGGGCTGGGCGCTACGGTGCAGATGGGTTTCCCTGCTTCCCTTAAAACAATGCATGACAACAGAATGTATAATTTACGATCAGTCCAGGCTGCAGACGAGCTGCTACGGTCACTGGGAATTAGAAAAAAGTTATAACAGGATGTACAGGGTCAATAGGGTCCACATAAGGATCTACTAGTTCCCCCTCTGTAGTCTCCTACCATAACAAGGGGGGAGAAAGTAAAAAAAATAAAAAAATAGATTACCTCTAAGAACGATCTGTATAGTACCCAATTTTCTAATGGATGTACAGAGTTTACATGAACAAAAAAAAAAAAAAAAATCTAAAATGGAACAAATAAAAAAAAAAAGAAGATAAATAAATAAACTAATAAACAATATATAAAATCTAAAAAAAAAAGGGGGAAATAGAGAGAAAAGTCAAGAGAAAAAATAAAAAAAACAAAAGGAAAAAAAAGAATTTAAAAAAAAGAGGGGATAAAGGGGAAGAAGGGAAAAAAAAAAACCAGACAAGCAATAAGGGAGCGATAAGGAACACAATAAAATATAATTTGAGGCACTCACAGGGGGGGTTCGGGAGGAGCTGGGGCACTTACTTCCGGTACTCCGGATAGTGAGTACAAGGGTTTCCCATGGGAGGGAGGGGGGTTTGGGGGGGCACAGAGGGGTGGTGGGGTGGGGTGAAAAAGCAAAAAAACATTTATTCTCAACAATGCTCCAATCATTATTATTTTCTAGAGACTCTATTTCCAAGCAGCAGATAAACAGCGGTTTGTATAAGTTGGCGGTATTTCCTATTATCATCTATTCCCCGGGTTATGGCGAAACGTAAAAAATTTTCCTGGAATGTTAATGGTCTCCGCACCAAACCGCGTGCAAATAAAATTCTCCAGGACTTGCGGGATGTTGAGGCGGATATCATCATACTGCAGGAGACGCATTTAGTGGAGAGAGAAATACTTGAGCTGGTCAAGAAAAATGGATGGTTGGAGACTTCTGTTTCTACCTCCCAAACGTTGAATATAAGGGGAGTGTCTATCTTCTTCAAAAAATCTAAGACTATAAAAATAATCCAGCACAAGGCTGACACCGAAGGCAGGTGGGTTATTGTGGCGGTCGAGATAGGAGGCGCAGTGTTAACATTGGTGGGGTACTATGGGCCGAATCGGGATGCCCCTCAGCGTTAGAATCTTTATTTTTCCACCTGCTACAATTCCCCGAGCCAGTCATAATTACCGGTGACTTTAATATTGTACTGAATCCCACGCTGGATAAGTCCCCAATAAGTAGACAACAGCCCCTCTCTAAATCTAGAAACTGTTTACTTGGGTGCATGAGTCAATATGGCTATGTCGATATCTGGAGGGTAAGAGAGGGGCAGAGGCAGGGATTTTCCTTCAGGAATCTCAAATATCGTCATCGGTCAAGGATAGATTTTATCTTAATTAGTCGTGAATTGACTAACTCAGTCCAAAACGTAGATTATTTTCCGTCTCATCTCTCTGACCACTCAGCCATGAAGATGGTACTTGACTGGGGAGGCAAACCCCCAGCAAGGTTGTGGTCTTTCGATTGTTCTCTACTTACTTCATCTGAAGATATAGAGCACATACAATCAGAAGCAAGGGCTTTTTTTGAAATCAACGCGGGTTCAGCATCTCCAGGTGTTATTTGGGATGCCTTTAAGTGTACATTAAGAGGGATCATAAAGAATAAGACCGTATACCGAAGAAAGCAGTATCTGGAAGAGGTGTCTTCAATCGAAGAGAATATTAGAGCTACCCAGACAGATATCGAAAACAGTAGCGACGACAGCAATCATGATCTTTCCCAGAAACACGCTAAAATGATGGAATTGAAGAGTGCATTGACATCAGTATTAGATAAACGAATTATGCAGAGATGGGAGGCGAGCAAACTTGCTCATTTTCAATATGGGGAGGGGGCAGGTAGGCTCCTGGCCTGGAAAGTAAAATCGGACCGAGTGCGAAATCATCTCGATTCAGTGACAACGGAGTGCGGCACCTTTAAAAATGATGCTGACATCAGGGAAGTCTTTAAAGACTTCTTCCAAACAATATATCAGGAGAACCTGAGTGCCACCTCTGAAGATGTTGCTAATTGGTTAAAAGATCTTTCTTTACCATCCTTGACGGATGAACAGAGCACATTCTTGGATAAGGAAATAACGAAGGATGAGGTGGAGCAGGCTATACAGGGAGCCAAGGGAGGTAAGGCTGCGGGAACAGACGGTTTACTGGCAGAAATCTATAAAAACCTGCTATTGGCGGTGTCTCCAGTTCTGGTGGAACTGTTTAACAAGATCTTGAGGGAGGGAGAGGCCCCCCAGCATCCTGGGATAGCACCTCGATAACATTAATCCTGAAGCCTGGAAAGCCCCCATCTGACTGCGGTTCGTATCGGCCAATTTCAATCCTAAACGCCGATTATAAGATCTTGGCGGCAATATTGGCCAAGAGGCTCGGTCAGGTAGCTCCAGATATACTGAACTCTAACCAAAAAGGTTTCGTAAAGGGGAGGCAGCTGTTCGAGCTCACGAACGACTTGCTCGGAGCTATAGATCTGGCGACTAAGGAGACTCTGCCCCTTTCGGTCCTCACCTTGGACGCCACCAAGGCCTTCGACAGGGTCAATTGGCAATACCTGTCGGAGGCCTTGTTGAGGTTCAATCTGGGAGACAAATTCCGTAGAGCAATAAAACTGCTGTATGGTAACCCCTCGGCCTCCATCCTGATCAATGGAGGGTTGTCTGAGCCATTTAGGGTAGCGAGGGGAACGAGACAGGGTTGCCCCCTGTCCCCTCTATTATTCGATTTGTATATAGAGCCGTTCGCGCAGAAACTGAGAGAAAACCAACAAATCAAACCATTTGTCTACTGTGATTGGATTAAAAAAGTTGCCCTCTAAGCAGATGATATTATGATTTTTACACCAGATATAAATACTGCGTTTCCAGTGGTTATAGATCTCGCCTTGGAGTTTGGAAAGGTGTCAGGATACGAGGTGAATGCCTCTAAAACAGAGTCAATGTCATGGAACGTTAACCTAAATACACATAGTGTGACATCGAGGGCTAACTTGAGATATTTGGGGATTGTCATAGATAAAAATATAAACATGATAGCCTCTCTGACTTTTGCAAAAGTTGCAGCACAGTGCCGAAAATCGATGAGAGCATGGGCACATCTCCCTCTCACCATCCTGGGGAAGGTAAACCTAGTTAAAATGTCCATACTGCCAAAGATTACATTTTTATTCAATTCAATACCGTTGTTTTTTGACCCTAAATTAATTGCAAAACTGCAGAGTGAGATATCTTCTTTTATCTGGAATAATAAGAATCCCAGAATTGCCTGGAAAAAGATAAGGCGCCGGAGGGAGAAGGGCGGGTTGGCGGGTCCAGACCTTCAGGCTTATGCATGGGCATTCCAGCTAACGCATGCACGTACGCTTTTTAAAACACCAGCTGATTCAGGCCTGGGCCTTATGTTTTCCACTTTGCTGAGGTGTGAGGGAGTTGGGCAGGCCAGCTTTCTGTTTAAGTTTGGAGATCCCAAATTCTTTAAAAAAATAAAGCTGAAGATACTACAGGGGATGGCCAATACATGGTACAGAGTCAGACACTCGATTAAGTTAGGATATTTTTCAAGCAGAGCTCCAATATGGGACTTACCTGCACCCCCTCCCTGGGCGGAAGAGGCACTAGTCTTACCACTAAAAGAGGCAGGAATCGTATCTTGGGGTGACTTATTTGCTGATGGACATCTGCTTCCATGGAACTACTTGTCTAACAAAGTCGGACCGAGATTCTCTAGACTCAAATATTTACAAATCTCAAGTTGGGCCCAGGCGCCAAATATACTGCCCTCACGTAACAGCAGGCTCCCTATAGGGGGAGTGAGCGAACTAGAAACATACCTGCTTGATAAACCACCTATAAAAAAAGAGATCTCGCTCTGGTATAACAAGATCATAGAGGAATCAGACGGTAAATTCTGTCTTCCAACGCAATTGTGGGCGGAGTTTATGCCAGGAGTAGATGTGGAAGAACTTTGGCTAACCTCATGCAGTGTATTGTGGGATTTGGTTAAGCCTGCGTGGCTACGAAGGAACCACGTATTTACAATTCATAGAGCTTATTACTCCCCGCAGAGACTGTCAACATTTTCCCAAACAGGGCCAGTCTCCTGCCCAAGATGCGGCTTGGTGGCGGCGTCCGACATCCATATGTTTTACGAATGCCCACAAATCACTCCATTCTGGGATTCCATAAGTAGGAAATTGTCCTTGATTCTGAGCTATCAGGTTACCATCGATCTGGGCTTAGTCATTTTTGGCCTGAGTGGAAAAACTCGTAACGCTGCCTCCAACTTAGTGTTTTATTCCATTCTGGCGGCCCGCAGGGAAATTTGTAGACATTGGAAAGATACTTTGCCACCCACTTTTTATGAATGGCGTGCTTCAATCCTCCAGATTTCGAAACTTGACTTGGCAAGGGGAGGAAATCAGGTGAAAAGAGCCTTTTGGAAGCTGCTGGAGAGGTCCTGTTGACACCTGGGTTTTTTTTTTTGTTTGTTTGTTTTTTCCCCAGGTCCGATGATTATTGCTGACATGGCTCACCTCTCGGCTCCGCCACAGTATTGTCGAAGCTTAAAGGGCCTTGGTACTCCGGGCATCATTGTCCATCAGAGCAACCCGCATGCTAGAATCTCACGGCCTGCCAGCTGATACTGAAGGGGTTTGGTTCACCACTCTTTCTACGCGATCCCCGCCAGCTGTAGCTGAGTCAGTACAGAGGCTTTGCCTGACTTTCGGTTCTGCGGTAGTTTCTCTGTCTTGACAGATTGGAGCCAATGAACGCAAATGAGGATTAAAAAAAAAAAAGAGAGAAGTGCCTGTTGCCCCCTACCTTAGGACTCGGTAGGCCTGCCTGAGGGGTGACTTGCACAGATGTATAGGGGAAGTGGTGGCTTTGCCATTGCTTTCAATAGCAAGGCCGGGCTAGCAGTGTATGACTGCTGTGCAAGTCTGTGGTGGCGGACTACAGGAATTGTTCTATGTGGGAGACCTTCAGGATGGCACAACCAGTGCTGCAGCCCTAGGGTACTCTCCTAACATACATGCCCTGGGTATCAGGGTACCATATACTAGGGACTTACAGGTAAGATAGCCATTTCCAATTGGGAACAGCCAATTCGACATAAACTTTAAGGTCAGGCGACTGGCACTGAAGTCTGATTAGCAGGCCTCAGTGCACTCTCAGATTTGAAAAACCAGCAGCACATGTCGAAAAACTTGGGGGTGACCATACAAAAGAGGCCTTATATTGGTAAAAGGTCTGCCTTGTTTTAGTTGTATGCGTTCATGGTTGCATAATGTGTTTGGATGCACTTGTAGAAATCACATTTAGAGGAACCCAACTACCGGGCATAGGGCACACTATGCCCAGCACAGTATTCTAATTCCCATGTGTCTATAGGCTGCACCTCTTGTAATGGATTTGCAGTTACTTTCTTTTGCACGACCCCTTTTAGAGTCTCCCTCCACAGCTTTTTCATCCCACTTTAAGCACTGGTTTAATACTTTGAAGTCATAAGTGTAGTCACTGTGTATCTGTTTTTCCTTCCTTCCCCATCTGCCTTTTGTTAACACCCTCTACTATTAAGTATACTTGTCTATCACATGTTCTTTATAGAAGTCCTCAGTCCATTTTATGATGTGGACTCTTCACAAGTTCTTCATTATTAAAACTTACAATTCACCACCAGTCAAAATTAAGAGGGAAGACTATTTTTCAATTGTCAAAATAGCATTCAAATATGAGCATCACTTGCCTAATTTGAACATTAAATGTATTGCGGGGGCGTGGCCAAGATGGTGGTCGCAGTCCAGAGCTGCCTCCTTGCTAATCCGCAATAATTCACAACAGACAGCCACAGGGAGATCCCCACCCCTTCCTGTGCCAATTCCGTGGACATGCCAACGCGCTGTAGAGTGGGACTGAGGTCGGTTCGGGCACCAACCGCAGCGGGCAAGCAAGCAGCTAGACTGCCTTTCCAGGAAAAGTTTGGATGTCACCGCTGGGTGATCGGACCAGGCTGTGATCCCCCCACATGGAGCATCCTGTATTGGCCGTGGCTGGGGTGACAGTGGTGACTGCATGAGTGGCAGTGGCCTAGACCTCCGCACACTTGAGTGCAACCCGGCAGGGGCTCGGTGCGCGGGCCGCTTTTGTCCCTTTCCCTCTTAGTGACAAGGCCTCCACAGTAGATGGACGGCGGGCCACGCCACATGAAGTCTGGCTTTGTATCCCTGGATTGTGTGGCCTGACATGGGGAGGGGACGACCCAGGGAGTGTTGGCCATGCTTGGGAACCTGGTGCTGATATTTGGAACCCCAGCAGGGATTGCTGCTGGAAGGCCCCAACCAGCAGGCCCTCTGTGGGGCCTGTTGCTTTTCTCCTCATGCCTACCTGCGCAGTCTCTACACTAGTTCACACACTGATTGTCGGATACTAAAGCACAGTGACAGAGACATCATTCTTGGAGAGGCCAGGATGAGATAGAATCTTCTGTCCCAGAACTCACACATCCTGGTCTTCCGACTACACGTCCAGCAACGCAGGCACTCCTTTGATGAGGTTAAAAAGCAGCTTTGCGCTCTCAATCTTCAGTACATGCGCCAATTTCCTGCGAAACTGAAGGTGATTTTCAACTCCATAGCTCACATTTTTGACAGATCAGAGCAGGCCTGGGAGTGAGTGGATGAGTGAAAGGACCTACGCCGTGTGGGGACCACTGGGGAAACTGAATCCAAAACAAACAAGCATTGGCATAGCCAAATAAGTCTTGCTTTTGTGACCTTATAAGTATTTAGTTATGCAGCACAATCGCCTTGGTGCAACAACATAGACTCTTGCATGGCTAAACACTTATAAGGTCCCAAAATCCGAGACCTATTGGCTATGCCAATGCTTGTTTTCGTAATTCCTAACTAAGTGTAGAGATTGGTGAACACTATACTTCTGACGTCCTTCTTTTAATTCATAACCAAGGCCTTCTACTAATGGGAATCAAGGACAAGAAGCAGACACAGAAGATGAGCTCCAAAATAATTAATTGTGCAGCAGTTCAGTAGGCTAATGCACATGCTACACAGCCTGCACAATAACAGACACTAAAATAATGAAGTAACATAGGATACACCAAAACAATATGGAGCCTCTAAGATCATGATATTAAAAGACCAGCTCTGGAGCTCACTTACAAGAGGTCACTAAAAAAGAAGGTGCATCTCTTTTGTAAGAAGAACTTACGAACTATTTATGAACTGTTTTTGTTTTTTTAAATAACATTAACGCTTTATACAAAATCATTTTTTCATTAAAGGAGGAGATATTTTTACATAAAAAAGGCTTATAGTTTGGATGCATTGTATGTAAGTGTGTGAGTAGCATGAGGTAGAGGCAGTAAATAAAAATGAGGGACAGGCAGTGTCTACTCTCAGATACTCACATCTTTAAACCTGAGGGACAGGAGGGCTCTGGTGATACTGATGCAGAGAGATGTGACCTAATCTCACAGCTGAAGTACATGTGGGTCTGGTGCAACCTTCACATTTGCAATCCTGTTATTGTGATTCGTGGAGGAGCAGGGCTTTTACTCGAAGCGTATGATTTCAAGTAGGAGGAAGACAAGATTATCGACAAAGGTCATTGTAAGACCTGGGCTGGGAACTGGGCAAATTGATAGCTCTACATAACCAGAGAAGGTGTGGAGGGGAACAGTCGCCAGCACCAAGGTGCATAACTGCTCTTCATACAGGAGTGTCTTTAAATTGTGTTGCTTCCATACTGGGAAGGCATTGGTTGCATGTCTGAGGCATGGAAGCTGGCATCCGAAAAGGCACATATTTAATCTAGAGGCCACTTCTCTATTAATATTTAAGATATGTTTACCTGTGAAGGTGCGGAGTGCAGAGAAAGCTGTTTGCGTAACTACGATGGCTGTAAAATATCATGGATGCATGATGTTTGACTGCTAGGGGTACACAGTGAAACAAAGTAACTGGAGTGGTAAACAACCTTTACAACGCAACTTTTACCACGCAGTGCCTTTACAACGCAACTTTTACAACGCAAACCATTACAACGCATTGCGCTGGGGGGCGCTCTAGGATAGGGAATGGGTTTAATGTACTATCCAACACCTTCCCTACTATCCACGGGGACTGGAGTTGGAATAGTAAATTAAACAATTCACTATCCAGCGTCTAAAAGCACTATGCGTTGTAATGGTATGCGTTGTAAAAACCGCGTTGTAAAAGCATGCGATGTAAAAGCATGCGTTGTAATGTCATACATCCAACTGGAGTGTTTGACGTTGACAGCTCAGAAGTGGCTTTAAAGGCAGATACTACGTTATGAAGGTCGGAGTGCGCCACAGAATGAATGATGGGTGGCATGCCATTGAACTAAAGTTCTACCCTCTCCACTGGGGCAGCTTCTTGTCTACGCCAGTGGAAATAGTTTGTTCTCCCCTGTGTGTTGTCTGAAACTGAAGCAGCCTGACTTTTTCGCCATGCTCACACTACATGCCTCGTTCCTCCCCCTTTCTGCTGTTTGATCTCAAAACAGTAAATATTTGAGCAGTGAAAAGTTCAGGGAGCCTGTTCTGGCTGAGCGTAATGCCACAAAGTTAGAGAAAGATGGTGGGTGAGCGAACACGTTCACATGCTCAGTGAAAGTGCACTGGGGGCGTGTTGAGTCCATCCAGTTCGTGGGAGGGTGGGGCGATCGGGAATTAGGGAGTGAGCTGAAGTAATCAGAAAGAAGCTGGAACTGTAGATTAGTAATTTACTTTATTTAAGATAGATATTAAGTAGTAAGATATAATGATAACCCCATCAGGAGCAGCTGTCCTGCTGCTCAGCCCTCACCCAACTGACATTCACAACACACTAACATTCCATTCATCCAACATTCCACATCACATGCAATCAAGCTGAGCAGCAGGAAGATATACGATACAACATATCTCCCTTCGTTGGGTAATTAAAAGAATCAAATAGAACATTGACAACATGTCAAGTACAATTGGTCAGTAGATTCAAAAAAATAAAACACAGCACAAGTAAGATAAAATGTGCAATATAACCACATCACATTACTTCCTGAAATAAACAACAAACCTACATCCTACATCCATATGCCACAAATCATACTAGTTGGCCAGACCAGTACAACAAGGAAGACACACAGAAACAAACGATAACACATCTCCAATCGCAACCCTGACATGCGAGAAAACAGACATCTCAATCGCAACCCTGACGTGCGAGACAACAAACAACCCCATTGCAACCCTGACGTGCGAGGTAACAGACATCCCAATCGCAACCCTGACGTGCGAGACAACAAACATCCCCATCGCAACCCTGACGTGCGAGGCAACAGACATCTCAATCGCAACCCTGACGTGCGAGACAACAAACAACCCCATTGCAACCCTGACGTGCGAGGTAACAGACATCCCAATCGCAACCCTGACGTGCGAGACAACAAACATCCCCATCGCAACCCTGACGTGCGAGGCAACAGACATCCCAATCGCAACCCAGACGTGCGAGACAACAAACATCCCCATCGCAACCCTGACGTGCGAGGCAACAGACATCCACATCGCAACACTGACGTGCGAGACAACAGACATACCCATCACAACCCTGACGCGCGAGGAAACAGACATTCCCATCGCAGCCCTGACCTGCGAGGGACACACTTAACGCAACGCAAACACACCACTCATACCCAACATTTTTCGTGGAAGAGCTCTTGGTGACTTCATCACTGCATCAATTACTAAAACGTTGGCTCTTTGTCCACGTAATTTGACTTCCCGTCGTTGTAATACTTGAGCGTTGTGACCAACGTTGTCTCTCAGACCCGGCTTTGGACATGGATCTTAAAGTTTTGACCCCTTTTTTTTTTTTTTTTTTGCTTCTCATTGCGTAACAAGTCCCGGGGCATCGTCCTATTCATTCACTTCTTTGCTCACAGGCCTGCTATAATTTCCTGGACCTTTGACCAACATCAGTCACTTCTCAATACTGCAACCCTTGGCTTATAACCTTTTCTGCTGAGCTAGGAGTACCTTTTTTTTTTTTTTTTATCTTCAACATGTTTCCAAACGTTCTGAATGGACACCGTTGCCAAGGCGCTGCCGATACGAAACGAAGCAATGATCCACCCAAAAGAAAGACATAACATCTTTTCCATTTTTGTAAAATACATTGCGTAACCCTTTACGCTTTTACCATGTTAATTCTCGTACCTAGTATACATCACAGAGCTGCGGCATTCTCTTCAGAAGCACTAAGTCAACATTTCTATGTTTATCATTACGCAAAAAGAATGCGTGCAATCAACGTCGTGCTGGCTGGTTAACGGCACGTACCTGCATCAAAAACACCGCTCAACAGACTGTGATGTACAGAGTGACGTGTCGTCACAGAGGAAGACATCAAAGGTAAACCAGATTACGTTTCTGCAGTCTCGTGCAAAGGATTTAAAAAAAAAACAAATTGTGAACGTTAGCTCGCCGTGAACCAATTTAAAAAAATGTATATCTTGCATTTTCCTTTCCTTTAACACCGCCTCCAAAACTCCTCAAAGTACTCAGCAGCACCGTCGCAATAGCAAAAAAAACCAGCTCTCCTTTTACTAATCTGTAATGTACACATCACGGGGTTTAACATTCTTTCAAATATACAGCGGAAAACTACCATCACATTTGAGCAGACACACCGAGGCTCGATTCATGCCCCCGAACCGCAACTAAACCATACATCGGTTTATAATACCAACTTGGATACACTGATGAAAATGTAACTCCAAATTCACTCAGTTACATGATCTTTTTGCTCCCAAACGATATTCAAAGTGCACAGCAGTTGGCATTTATCACCTGACTCCGAGGCTCGATATAGTGCCCCCGAACCACACACAAAAGACACAGCAGGCACATATCTTGAAACAGCGCGGGAGGAGCGGAGGCAATGGGGAGAAGCATACGGACGAGTGAAAAACGCAGGGGAGAGAAGTGCACGAGGAAGACGGCTAAACAACTCGATGCGTCCGTGAAAGCGCTCACGATGGCGGGGACGCGCTCTGTGGTCAGGGAGGGATGGAGCGAGGCGCGCTGCATTGGAGAGGCAGAGCGAGGCGCGTGCGCTTGTGCGCCTAATTGCAAGCTGGTGGCCGGGAAAAGCATCCTTTGGTAGCACTTCGAAAAGCCACTGACTAAATGTCTCGGCCAGACCAGCGCATGCGCTGGATCAGGCGAGACCTAAAAGGTCCTCCATACGCTCCCATTCGCTGCTGCTGAGAAAGGAACAGACAAGACTGCACAAACATTGCTCCCACCCTCGGGGGCATTGAAACGCTTCAGGTTCAGAGAAGGAAGGAGTGGGGGCGGGTGAGGGCAGTGGAGCAGAGCACTTGACATACACACCGGAACTATTTGGATCCCAGCCGGGCCGCCAATATGACAATCTGTTCCTATGCAGTAGCAAGGGCTGGGGGCTCTCTCACTTCTGATGGAGGTAGGGGTCTACTGCACACAAGAAAGAGGTTTATGTGTCTGTTTGATAGTAGATCCTATATTTGAGGAGGTCCTATTTTAGAGTTTAGGTTAGGACATTGATTGCAACCGCTGTTATTGTAGTTCTAGGGCGACAGATACTTCAGGAGTAGAAGTATGGGGAGGGAGATTTGGGGTTAAGGGAGTTAAGTTTGTTAAAACTTGTTGCTATGCAGTGCTTCTTCCTCATAGTCACCACCAACACAGACATGCCACTATATTTCCAACTAGGCCTTCTAGTGCCTACCCTTTGGCCAATGTGGCATCTTTATCCATGGCACCTCCAAGATCCGGGGCAGCTCTAACTACATAGAGTCAGAGATTAGTTCCTACTTTGAGAATAATAAAGGGATAGTGGAGTCAGCCAGCTATTTATGGGCAGCTGGCAAACCTGCACTGAGAGGGCTACTAAAGGGGCATATCCGAGGTAGGGAGAAAAGGAAGCTAGAGCAGATTACAGCCCTGGAGGCCCAAATACTTAAACATGTATATGAAACAATTGGTGGATATGCTATTTCGACCTGCACATCAACACATGTTCATTGATAGTATACGCTGCATCAAATCAATGTCGTTCCATTTTATGTCGGGTGCTCACGTGGTGCCAAATACTCACCCACCTTGAGTATTACACTACTAGATCTACAATTGTAGTCTAGATACAAATGAGCCTGATCTTTCGACCATAATAGATATCACTAAAATTATGATCTATTAGGTAAGATGCAAATGCTTATGCATCTCTTGATCTCTCCTCTTTAGACTTGTAGCAAACTGGCTAGCTAATTCTCACGTTTGTGTTAAATAAAACCTCTTTCTCTTTTCATGCTCTTGTACTACAGATAAAAGGAAAGACTCTAGAGGCAACTAATATTTTTATGAAAACTACTGGTTTTGAACATAGAATACATAAATAGAGTTGAAGTAAGGTGAGAACAATGGGATTTTTCTCAGATACCCCTCCTTTTTCCTTCACGAAAAAAATTGGGACATTTATAACATGTCACAGAACCACACAATGATCAAATCGGACCTTCAGTGAATGATAGAAATACATTCACTCACTTGTGTTGTTTGTCATTTCAATAAAATTTGATAGTTGGGTGTATAGTCATTAGGAATAGAGAATCACTAATAGGGCACGTGGTGACTCTGGAGTCGGTTTTCTTGCTTTCTCCATTGCACGGGTGATAATATTTCTAGGGTGTACCTAAGAATCTTAAAATGTGTTGCGCTTGGGACTGGCTTGCATACCTATGGTTATAATGTCCTGTAGGATAATGTTTTTTAAAGTTTTGTATTGTGTTGTAGTTATATGAAAATGGAATGTTACAACCATGTTTTTACATGTAATTTTGCAGCCTTGAGGAAGCCCAGAAGGGCGAAACGCCCGTCGGCTGCCGTTTGTGTTTGAAATAAAAAGTGATAACGGAACACTTTCTTCGGATGTGGATGATTTATTGTGGACTGTGTGTTCAGATAGCAAAAATGGAATTGGACTAAATAACTTGGACTTCTTGTAGACAGTGTTCAATTTATTAAGGAACATAGGGGCAGATTTACAATAACTGGCACATCCCTGCATATCAGCAGGGATGCGCCAGTTATTGTGCGCCACGGCTCCGCCACCATGGATGCGCCGCATTTACAATGTTGCGCACCATGGGGCAAAAATGGACAGATGCGTGACGCATCTGTGCCATAACGGCGCCGCATTGCTGGAGTTGCGTCGCAAGCGCGACACAGCTCCAGCAAGGCTCTGGGGTGCCCCATCTTCACAATGCTGCATCAATCCTTACGCCTGCTTCAAGCAGGCGCTGGGTTTCGACGCAGCTTGGGCTCAAAAGTGACTGAGTGAAATCTTGTAGATTTCACTCAGCCACTTTTAGGAGGCGTTCTGCGCCGGAACGCCCCCCCCTGCGCAGGAACGCCTACTTCTGGCGCAGGCCTTTACAACTTGACGCATCTTCCAGATGCGTCATGTTGTAAATACCCCGCAGCATGGCGCTGGCTTTGCGCTACCGCTGCGTCACAAAAGTGACGTAACGGCGGCGTAAAAGATGCGCAAGGGGCTTGTAAATCTGCCCCATAATAAGTACAGTTTGGTGTGCTTTGGTATTTATGATTTAAAGGCCCACATACTTAACCTGGAGCGATGGACCCTGCGGGATCTATATGCATAGCTCAACCGGCAGTTGACATTGGCGAAGGCACAAGTACGACAACTGTCGCTGGAGCAGATGCTCCAATGCTGGAAGAGCGTAAACTTAGCAGGTTTATGAACACGGGGATGAATCTGGAAAGCTGCTCTTGTGGCTGGCCACCAGAAAGTTTGCTTCCAAGGTGGTCCCTCGGATCAATGACACTGAGGGAGGAATGTGGACCCACACCTCAGAGATCGTAGGAATGTTCGCAGACTATTACTGGACATTGTACGAGTGTAGAATGAGGCCATTTCACAAAGTCACCTGTCCCATTTTGCAGGAGATCACATTGCCCTCAATTCCCAAGTCCTTTGCCCGAGAACTAGACCAGCCAATCATGGCTGAAAACATTGAGGAAACCTTATCTGATATGTCCCCAGGAAAAACCTTGGGCCTGATGGTTTTCCGATCGAATACTACCAGACATTTCTCATCCTACAGTTACCACAGCTGCTGCCTTCTATGAGAAAGCAGCTGAGGTGGGAGCCTTTTCCCCAGAGCAAGACAGGGCAACCATTGTGGTGAACCCCAAAATAGGTCATCCACCTGAATAGTATGTCTCATATCAACCAATCTCTCTCATTAAAAGTGTTCACAAAGATTTTGACCAATCGACTACAACATACCCTAACCTATCTGATTCAACTGAATCAGTGCACTACATGTGATGGAACAGTGGCTCTCTTTAAAATTATGGTGTTAACACGCTTCCTTAATGTTTTTCTGAATTTTCCCCTTCCAATCTCTAGGCAGTGGATTCAGCAACTCTATTCAATGCTCTGTAATTTTTTTGGGTGGGTTGGACGCCCCCGCATAGCAATGACCACTTGTCGGAAGTCCCCCTATAATGGCGGATTGGGGATGGCAGATCTCCAATGCTACCATATGGCATCACAACTAGTCAAAATTAATGATTGGTACAATGGGGCTGAGAGGAACCGGTGTACCGAGTGGAACTGAACTTGATGGGCTTAGATACAATAATGACCATACTATATGGGGCCCTGATCCTGCGAGTCCTGCTGATAATGCCGTAGGCGATAGTCCTCAGTTGGAGAGTGGCACTTCACCTCATAGGCTGGGATGGTAGGCTGACGGGGATAACCCCTCTCTGTCTGGGGAAATGGCTGCATCATACCGTATGACTACAGAGGTTCTCCAAGTGGGACACCATATCTATCACACATCTCGGGGATGTATGGACTAATAGCCACATACAGGCGTACCAGGAAATCCAACAGATCTTCACTCTCCCACACTCAGTTTCACAAATACTTACAGCTGAGACATGCCCTCTTAGCCAACATCCCCTCCTCCCCCTCCCCAGATACGGACATCCTGGAGTCTAGCCTCCTTGAGGCTAAAATGCTAACCGGGAAGCTCCACAGGGGAGCCAAATCCCAGATTTAACACATCCTAGATTTTAATGCAACTGACCACTTCAGCAGACTGAGACAGAAGTGGGAAACGTGGATAGGTGAGCTGGAAGACACAGAGTGGCAGGAGGCCAGGATGGCCCTGTGAATTGGCCATATCCACAAGGTTCAGACTGGTTCAGCTCAATTACTTGCATCTCACATACATAAACCCTCAGAGGATATACCAAGCGGGCATGGTTTTCCAGAGGGCCTGCTTCTGCGCACCAGACGCGGACTTCTTTCATGTGGTGTGGTCTTGCCCTGTGATAGTTCAATTCTGGGTGTGGATAGAGCAAGAACTCTCCCTCATCCTGACCCAACAACTGGAGCTCACAGCCTGATGGAAGACTTCAGTGGACCGAGGGCGGAACGTCTGTTCATTGGGTTAGCAACCCTGGTTTCCAGTGGGATATTGCCCGGAAGTGAAAATCCTTGAGACCCCTTATGATGTTTGAATGGGGGGCAGGGGTGGACTGGTGCACCCAGCAGTAAAAGCCTGTTTATGTAGGGCTGGTTGCGCACAAAATCATGTGAAGATATGGGGCAAATGGTGGGAGTATACCAAGGTTTGGATGAGTGGGATGGATAACTGACAATGGATTGATACTGTTCCGATTATGATTTTTGGGGGCTGAGATATGACTATAGAAGCAGTAACCGTGTATGTTTGTTGAGTATTGTTACCAGTGGAAAATACAATAAAAATGGTTTATCAAAAAAATGTAATGTATTGGCAAGGAAAGAAATGGGGTGGAACAGGGTCCTGTAAGCCCTTTGGCAACAGAATTGCAAAGGCAAGCAGGATCAATAGTTTACCAGTACAGACCTACTCTTTCTGAATGTCAGCAAAACAGAGATGTTGTAAGGCATGGGAAAAGCATGTAAAGTGCCCAGTTTGAGGCAAGTGGACTATTGGCTAGGGTGGTTGTCAGACCTCACCAAACAACGTCAATAATCAGTATCAGGTCCAGTTTGGTTTCTTTAAATCAAACTTTAGCTCAGTCCTGGGTACCTGTGGCAAAGAGCAGTCAGACTAAGCTCAAAGGCGAACAAGTCTAAAGCACTTATCAGTACCAAAACAGTCAATAAGTAAGAAACACAACACAATCAAAATCCTCCTCCAGTTTATAAAAATAGGGTATATTTGTATCTTCAAAATAAACACCAACGCAACAAAAATCAGATGGAGTGGACCGGAGTTATGATTTTTGCAAGGTTTTCGTAAATCACTGCTTTTCACTCCAAAACGTTTGGAAAAGTTTTAAAACTATAAATCACTGCTTTTCTTTCTTGGTAGTAGTTGGGGTCGGGTGCGGGCGCCAGGATGGTCCTGTTCAAGATTTTACCTTCGCACTTAGAAATTCATTTATTCAAAGACTTTATTTCAGTCATACGACAATAAAAGTGCATGTGCAATACTAATATGTGGTAAAACGTGGATTACATAGTAAGAGATATCAGCCAGTTGTTGGACTAAAGTGAGTTTTACAGTCACCATAATAGACTATCCTATCTGTTGTGCAAATAGAGACGATGACTACAAAAACCTCAAGGTAGCTAAAAAAGAACTAACAGCGTCTACCATGCTGTCGATGTTCTCCTGGTGCACTGCAAATAAAGTGGGATTTATTAAAATATGTACTCAGAGGGCACCTCAGAGGTGCCCACTGAAAACCTACAGACTCTAGTGTGGGTGGTGACTGGCTTTAGGCACACACAGACATGTTTCTGGACCCCTGGGTGGAGATTCTCTGCTCTCTGGGATCAGAAACAATGCACAACCTGGGCAGAGGTGTTTACCTCCCCCCCAGGATGAGCCAGTGCTCGAAAGGGAAGTTTCAAAAGCTTGCCACCTTTGTAATGTGACCCGAGCCTCTGCTGCTAGCAGCAGATGGCAGACCCCAGTTTACACCCCCACTTCTGGCAGAAAAACCTAAAAAAACAGGTGGTGTGCCCACCTCTGCCAACTCCACCCCAAAGGTGGGGGAGGCAAGGTGAACCACATCTTTCAGTCCCCACCATCTTGAAGATGAGGGGACCCCTCCAATCTGGACTAGGTGTTTGCCCCCTCCCACAGGAGGGTGGTAAAATAGAGGGTGTATCCACCCCAGGTAAGGTGCCCATTGGCCCTACCTGCTACTCCCCTAAAACGCAACTAAATGTAGTATTTAGGTAACTCCCCCAGACCTGGTAATCAAATCTGCAATGACCTAAGAAAAAAGAAGACATCCCTGCAGAGAAGACTGAAGACGATGACTGCCTTGGCCCCAGCCCTACTGGCCTGTCTCCAGCTTATGCGACCTGTCTTGCATCCAGCGTTCTCTGAAAACCCTGGAAGGACTGCTGCCTTACAAAAAGACTCCAATCTGCCGTGGACAGCGGACCTGTCAAGAAGAAAACAACTCCAAGTGCTCAAGATCCAGCTGGAACCACGATCCCTGCCCACTCCCTCCTGCAACCTCCGGTGCAACGCCTGCAGCCTGTTTGCCAAAAGGAGATACTCAATTGAAAAGCATTGGGCTCACAATGCTAATTTTGCACACTGCACCCGGCCGCCTCTGTAATGCTGGTGGTGTATGTTTGGTGTTGCTTGTTGGTCTCTTATGTACTTGTTCTAACCCACAAAGCTTGACACCTCCAACCAATCAACTTACATGCAAGCAGTGTGGCTCCAGGCCCCTTAGTCTCCATTGAAAAGCATTGGACTGAACTCCGACTTTGACCTCTGCACCAGGCCACCCCTGTGCCACTGGTGGTGCAGTTTTGGTACTCACCTGAACCTTGCCCTTGCTGATCTTTGGTCACGAAGAATGGAGTTGTAAGTGTGTTACCTGTATAACCGCGATATTGTTTTCCCCATAGGATAACATTGAACAGTTCTGAAAATATTGTGTGTCGACTTTTGAAAGTGAAAAGTATGTCTACTTAACAAAATACCTGATTGCAAAGATCTTGGTCTTAAAGTAAAGAACAAACAAAGCTTATTTTTCTAAAATTGGTGTAGATCTCCTTTTTGAATCGTGTGTCCATTATTGGTCAATGTGCTATAAATGTCTTACAATCCTCAGTGTTAGGCCAAAGGCTGCTCGCCCACACTATCACTAAGGCAGCACTTTGAGTTTTCAATTGAGCCCTGTACCCTTTTGTGGAACCCCTGGACTCTGTGCATGGTATAACCATAACGTGGCATACCATCTCTACTACTCACTACTCACTCTCTACTACTCACTCTCTACTACTCACTCTCTACTACTCACAACTACTCTATACTACTCTCTACTCCCTACTAATCACTCTCTACTACTCACTCTCTACTACTCTCTACTATTCACTCTACTCTCTACTACTTACTCTACTCTCTACTACTCACTCTACTACTCTCTCTACTACTCACTCTCAACTAATCACTCTCTACTACTCACAATCTACGCACTACTCACTCTACTACTCACTCTCAATTACTCACTCTCTACTACTCTACTCTCTACTACTCACTCTCTACTACTCTGTACTACTCACTCTCTACTACTCTCTACTCACTCTCTATTCTCTATTCACTCTCTCTCTACTACTCACTCTACTACTCTCTACTCACTCTCTACTACTCTCTACTACTCACAACTACTCTCTACTACTCACTCTACACTACTCTCTACTCCCTACTAATCACTCTTTACTACTCACTCTCTACTATTCACTCTCAACTATTCACCCTACTCTCTACTACTCAATCTCTACTACTCACTCTCTACTACTCACAATCTACTCACTACTCACTCTCTACTACTCACTCTCTACTACTCACTCTCTACTACTCACGCTACTACTCTACTCTACTACTCACTCTATACTACTCTCTACTACTCACAACTACTCTCTACTGCTCACTCCATACTACTCTCTACTCCTTTCTAATCACTCTCTACTACTCACTCTCTACTACTCTCTACTACTCACTCTACTCTCTACTACTCACTCTACTCTCTACTACTCACTCTACTACTCTCTACTACTCCCTCTACTACTCTCTCTCTACTACTCTCTACTACTCACAACTACTCTCTACTACTCACTCTATACTACTCTCTCTCTCTACTACTCTCTCTACTACTCACTCTCTACTACTTACTCTCTACTACTCACTCTCTACTACTCACAATCTACTCACTCTCTACTACTCACTCTCTACTACTCACAACTACTCTCTACTACTCACTCTATACTACTCTCTACTCCCTTCTAATCACTCTCTACTACTCACTCTCTACTACTTACTCTACTCTCTACTACTCACTCTACTACTCTCTCTCTACTACTCTCTCTACTACTCACTCTCTACTACTCCCTCTCAACTACTCACAATCTACTCACTACTCACTCTCTACTACTCACTCTCTACTACTCACTCTCTACTACTCTACTCTCTACTACTCACTCTCTACTACTCTGTACTACTCACTCTGTACTACTCTCTACTCACTCTCTCTACTACTCACTCTACTACTCTCTACTACTCACTCTCTACTACTCACAACTACTCTCTACTACTGACTCTCTACTACTCTTCACTACTCTCTACTAATCACTCTCTACTACTCACTCTCTACTACTCTCTACTGCTCTCTACTACTCACTCTCTACTACTCTCTACTACTCACTCTCTACTCGCTACTACTCACTCGCTACTCTCTACTACTCACTCTCTACTATTCACTCCCTACTAACTCTCTACTATTCACTGTCTACTACTCACTCTACAACTCTGTAGTACTCACTCTCTACTACTCTACTCACTCCCTACTACTCACTCTATACTACTCTTTCTCTACTACTCACTCTCTACTACTCACTCTCTACTACTACTACTCTCTACTACTCACAACTACTCTCTACTACTCCCTCTCTACTACTCTCTACTACTCTCTACTCTACTAATCACTCTACTACTCTACTACTCTATCTACTACTCTACTATTCTCTACTACTCTCTACTACTCATTCTCTACTCGCTACTACTCACTCTCTACTACTCACTCTCTACTCTCTATCTCTCTATCTCTCTCGCTACCTCTCTTTCTGCCTCTCTCTCTACTACTCTCTACTCTCTACCTCTCTACCTCTACCTCTCTCTACCTCTCTCTCTACTACTCTCTACCTCTCTCTCTACTACTCTCTACCTGATAACCTCTCTCTACCTCTATCTACCTCTCTCTACCTCTCTACGCGCACACATATGCACATATATATATGCATTTATATAATTCATTGAAAAAACCATAGGTTTTATATCACTTATAGTTAGCTGGACAATTTACTCATACAAAACCATTGAAATTCCCACGTTATAGTTAGTTGTACTCACTATAACTGGCGCGCCCGCAAAGCACTGCTAATGACGTCACATATTACATCACTCATGACATAGTCAGTGACATCACTGATGACATCTCAAATGACATCACTGATGACATCATCCAGTGAATGTGTATCTTTCTGATAAAAAAAATATATTTTATAAATGTGTACCTAAACATCGATGGAAAAACAAACGATTAAATTAGAGTTTAAATGGATGGGGTTTTTTAATTGATTGTATAACTAATTTATTAAGTGTATGTTACTAAATATATGTATTACCAATTATTGTTTAAAATTGTAAATATCTGTATCACTGTCTCCCTTTATCTATAGACGGATGCTTAGGTTGGTGAGTAGCTACATTATTGTCTAGATGGGTTATTAGTTAGTTTTTTTGAGTATTAGTATGAGTGTCTGTTAAGTTTGGTGGGAGGTATTACTTTGTGCATATATGAATGAATGAGTGCCTTACTGTTTGCATATGTTTTGAAGACAGCATGTGTGCACGACTGTATGGATGGATGAGTGTGTGTATAGGTGCGTTAGTGAGTGAATGACTGTCAGAATCATTTCTTTATGAGTAACTACATATGTTTTAAATTAATATAAGTAAGAATTGATGCATATAGGTAAGTATGTGTGAGAGTGAGAAATTGTAAGAGTTTCTGTATAAATACTTTTTTGTTCCTATAAGAGATAGCTTTAGTTAAAAAGTATGTGTACGTTTCTGTAGAAGTAAGAGTAGTGGTGTATGTATAGCTGTATAAGCAAGTGTATGGTTGTTTTATCATTTATTTGCTTGTGTGAGTATGTGTGTGACTAACTCTAAGGATGAGTGTCGTTTTGTAACAAAATGTATAGATGAATGAGTATTTATGATGATTGACTATGTGTATGAGTAACTATATAGATATGTTGGTGAATGAGCGAATGTGTATGTAGATTTAGCAATTTCTGAATAGATTGTTGTAAGTGGAATTAGTTTCTCCATTGTTTTGTAATTATTTGATTCTATTTTTCAATGTGTGTATCAAAACTTATATTACACTGAGAGACAGTCTGCCATTTTTTCACAAGGATGATGTCATCAGTGATGTCATTTGAGATGTCATCAGTGATGTCATGAGTGATGTCACTGACTATGTCATGAGTGATGTAATATGTGACATCATTAGCAGTGCTTTGCGGGCGCGCCAGTTATAGTGAGTACAACTAACTATAACGTGGGAATTTCAATGGTTTTTTATGAGTAAATTGTCCAGCTAACTATAAGTGATATAAAACCTATGTTTTTTTCAATGAATTTGCTAGGTTTTTTAAATGCTAATTCCTAACTATAACGTGTGTAAAACCTATGTTTTTTCAGTGAATTTGCAAGGTTTTTTAAATGCTAATTCCTAACTATAACATGTGTAAAACCTATGTTTTTTTAGTGAATTTGCAAGGTTTTTTAAATGCTAACCCCTAAATAAAATATGTGTAAAATTCTTTTTTTTTATTATGAATTTAAATACAACATCAAAACACTGAAATTAGTTTTTTTCTCCTTTCTTTATTGCCCTTCCTTTAGTTTTTCAGTCCCCTTAACTCACTCCCCTACCCTTAGTCCCCTTCTTTCAGTTACTCTTCAACTCCTCTTTTGTCACTCACCATACTCCCCTGTTCTCACTCTTTTCCTCAGTCCCTTCCTTCCCTCAGTCATTTCAATCACTCATTTATGCACTACTCTTTCATTCAAAAAAATGAACGACACAGTGTTTAAGAATATAACTCTTTTTAGAGAATTGAATGAGTTCTGAAAAGAACTGGGTTTTTTTCTTTTGTTGTTTTATATATTTTTTTCCTTTTTTTAAATTTTTGAGATTTTTTTTAAGTAGATTCAGGAACTGCAACAAGGAAACTGTTCAATTGGAACAAAATAAATGAAAAATAGAAAAAAAATTATCTCCTTTCAGAGCATTTATGATTCTGAATCATGCGTTCAATTAGATTCAGGCTCTGTTCTCCATAAACAATAATATCAAAACATTTGTTGCACCGCATATGCACATGTGCCAAATATGGCCTACCGTCCTGGCGATGGAGGTGGAGCTGTAGATGTGCTGGCCACAGCTGGTGGAATCTGCGGGGCCAGAGCTCTTGTGGCTGCTTGGGCATATTGCACAGGGTGCACATTTTTTACATGTCTTACCATGGTATGGATAGAAAAAGAGTATTTTTTAAGAGGGTTTCCCCTTGAAAGAACAGTACCACAAAGGGTACACGTTACTTTAGGGGCATTTACCTTTTTTTGATGCTCAGGAAAAGTAAAAAACTTCCAAATAAAAGAAGATTTCCCTTTCTTAGCTGGCTGGCGATATTCCATGTGGGAGTCAGATGAAGAAGATGATGTTTCTTGTCTTTCTGCCATCCTGTTCTTTTTTCTGTTTCCAGCTCCAAAAAGGGTCCTTCTTCCAGGAGAATAAAGCAAATAGTGAGGGAAATGGGTGGGGTTTTGAAGATTCTAGATGTGAAACTACTATGAACCAATGAAAAATGTTGTTTTTGAGTCACATGACTTGACTTTTCTTTTTTAATTCAATTGTGAGGTGAAGTTTTTTTTGCCCGTCGGAGTTGTTTTGGGACCCCCTGAGAAACTCTAGGGGGTCAGGGACTGTCTATCTTTCCTCCTTTTCACGTTTTGAAACTTTTATGTAAATCGGGTAAAACGCCATTTTATTCCGACGTGCGCGACCGGGTGCGCGCACCCCGCAACTTTTTAGTAAAAAAATAAAGGATTTTTTGGGCCTTGGGGGTCCTTAATGGACCCCCTGAGAATACCTAGGGGGTCAGGGAGTGTTTACCAAGCCTCCTTCTCACGTTTTGAAACTTTTATGTAAATCGAGTTAAACGCCATTTTGAGACGGAGTGCGAGACCGGGTGCGCGCACCCCGCAACCTTTTAGGAAAAAAAAGGTTTTTTTCGGCCTTGGGGGTCCTTAATGGACCCCCTAAAAATAACTAGGGGTCAGGGAGTCTCCACCCTGTCCCCTTTCCATGTTGTGCCCCTTTGTTATCTACAATATGTGGACTCGCACTGACAAAATGGTGGTCAATACTTCCTGATTTCCTGCAAATCGAATGTTGATCGACGTCAAACAACAATTCAGAATTCCGCTCGCGCATGGGAAGGTGCGCGCTTATAGATATATAATTGATTTTAACTTTAATTTTCTCAGCAACTACTGGAGGGATTTACACCATTTAAACAAAAGCGTAATCTGCGAGCCAGACTCTACCTTTTTGCCAAATTTCTTATAATTCCATTCAACCGTTCGGGCTGTAGCCGTGTCTAAAGGTCCTATGGAAAATAACATGGGGAAAACACGTTTTGGGAACCCCCCTTTTTTCTCAGCCCCCACTTCACGAATCTCCCCGAAACTTTCATGGAAGGAGTGGAGCGGAGCTGGCCAAAATTTTGGAAAATTACACGCAAATTCCTCCACCGGCGCCAGAGTTATTCCCAATAGAATGTTGCGGATTTCCTATGGAAAGTAGGTCCTAACTATAACTACCTACTGGCGACCGCCAGTAGGTAATATGTATGTGTATATATTACCTACTGGCGGTCGCCAGTAGGTAGTTATAGTTAGGACCTAGTTTCCATAGGAAATCCGCAACATTCTATTGAGAATAACATTGGCGCCGGTGGACGAATCTTTGCGAATTTCTCAAATAAGATGGCCTGCTCCGCTCCGCTCCTTCCCCGAAAGTTTGGGGGGGATTCGTCAAGTGGGGGCTGAGATAAAAGGGGGGTCCCAAAACGTGTTTTCCCCATGTTATTTTCCATAGGATGTTTAGACACGGCTACAGCTCGAACGGCTGAATGGATTTATAAGAAATTTGGTAGAAAGGTAGAGTCCGGCTCGCAGATTACGCTTTTCTTTGAATGGTGTAAATCTGTTCAGTAGTTGCTGAGAAAATTAACTTTGAAAAAATATATATTGGGCTACATTGGGCTATATATATGTTAGAGCCCAAATGTAGCCCAATGTAGCCCAATGTAGCCCAATGTAGCCCAAAGATGGCCACCAGAGACAAAAAAACAAATGTAGCCCAAATATCAGCCAGATGTAGCCCAACTATAGCCCAATGACAGAATGTCCCAGAGTGTTCTAAAGAACAACTAGAGCGCTAACAGTCTTTTATGACAAAAGTATGGCACACCTGAAGTCATCTTGATTGGAATAAAGTGTTAACACTTAAAACATTTAATTTGCAAAGGAACAAAATGAGGGGGTTCATTTTGCCATAGAAATTATGATTAGTGCTGAAGAAAGAAAAATTAGGGCACATTTTGAGTGACTTCTCAAATCCTCTTATATTTCATTAAAAAAATTCTGATATGCAGTCTCCCAAGATGGCCACCAGAGGCAAAAGAGCCCAAATGTAGCCCAAATATCAGCCAGATGTAGCCCAACTATAGCCCAATGACAGTAGTTAGGACCTAGTTTCCATAGGAAATCCGCAACATTCTATTGAGAATAACTTTGGCGCTGGTGGACGAATCCTTGCGAATTTCTCAAAGAAGATGGCCTGCTCCGCTCCGCTCCTTCCCTGAAAGTTTGGGGGGGATTCGTCAAGTGGGGGCTGAGATAAAAGGGGGGTCCCAAAACGTGTTTTCCCCATGTTATTTTCAATAGGACGTTTAGACACGGCTACAGCTCGAACGGCTGAATGGATTTATAAGAAATTTGGTAGAAAGGTAGAGTCCGGCTCGCAGATTATGCTTTTCTTTGAATGGTGTACATTTGTTCAGTAGTTGCTGAGAAAATTAACTTTGAAAAAATATATATTGGGCTATATATATGTTAGAGCCCAAATGTAGCCCAATGTAGCCCAATGTAGCCCAAAGATGGCCACCAGAGACAAAAAAAAACAAATGTAGCCCAAATATCAGCCAGATGTAGCCCAACTATAGCCCAATGACAGAATGTCCCAGAGTGTTCTAAAGAACAACTAGAGCGCTAACAGTCTTACTTATGACAAAAGTATGGCACACCTGAAGTCATCTTGATTGGAATAAAGTGTTAACACTTAAAACATTTAATTTGCAAAGGAACAAAATGAGGGGGTTCATTTTGCCATAGAAATTATGATTAGTGCTGAAGAAAGAAACATTAGGGCACATTTTGAGTGACTTCTCAAATCCCCTTAAATTTCATTAAAAAAATTCTGATATGCAGTCTCCCAAGATGTCCACCAGAGACAAAAGAGCCCAAATGTAGCCCAAATATCATCCAGATGTAGCCCAACTATAGCCCAATGACAGAATGTCCCAGAGTGTTCTAAAGAACAACTAGAACGCTAACAGTCTTACTTATGACAAAATTATGGCACACCTGAAGTCATCTTGATTGGAATAAAGTGGTAACACTTAATACATTTAATTTGAAAAGGAACAAAATGAGGGGTATCATTTTTCCATAGAAATTATATATATATATATATATATATATATATATATATATATATATATATATATATATATATATATATATATATATTCACTGAAAAAACCATAGGTTTTAAACACGTTATAGTTAGGAAGTAGCATTTAAAAAACCTATGAAATTCACTGAAAAAACCATAGGTTTTACACACGTTATAGTTGGGAAATAGCATTTACAAAACCTATGAAATTCACTGAAAAAACCATAGGTTTGACACCAGTTATAGTTAGCTGGAAATTTTACTCGCATAAAACCAATGAAATTCCCACGTTATAGTTAGTTGGACTCACTATAACTTGCGCGTGCAATGCACTGCTGATGACGTCACATATTACATCACTCATGACATGGTCAGTGACATCAGTCATGACATCACTGATGACACCATCCTTGTGACAGAGTGACAGACCTCTTTTCACTGTAATGTAACCCTTGAAACACATATTCAAAAATAGAAACTAAAATTTTCAAAGAAATGGAGATACCCATACCAGTTACAACAACCAATTCAATAATTCCACCATCTATATACACATCCACTCATTGATCAACAGTTCTATATAGTCACTCGTACATATACTCTCTCATGATATGTAGTGATACACCTATACATCCTGTTACACACCGACAGTCATCCAAAAGATACTCTCACACATATTCACACATGCAAATAAACTATTGAACATCCATTTATTTGCATATACAGCTATACACACACAACCACCTTACTTCTATGGAAACTTACACATACTTACTCTCTTAAACAATCACTTATAGAAACACATACTTATCTAAACAGGAACTCTTACAATCTCTTTCTCTCACATATACTCACTTATATACATCAATATTCACATATATTAGATTAAAACATATGTAGTTACTGATAAATAATAATAATAATAATCCACATTTGTAAAGCGCACAATCACCCGTTAGGGTCTCTAGGCGCTGGGGGCCGTCGGGAAGATTAAGCAAGCTATTGCCCAGAGTCACATGGTGCTGGGCTAACCTGCCGCCGGAGCCGGGGATCGAACCGTGATCCCCAGAATCCAGCGTCAGTCGCCCTGGTCGCGGCACCACACCTCGCCATAAAGACACTAGTGAGACAGTCATTCACTCACTAACACACACATATACACACTCTTCCACCCATACAGTCCTGCACATATGCTGTCTTCAAAACACATACAAAGAGAGAGTCAGTCATTCATGCATCTATGTGTTAAGTAATACCCCCACCAAACCATACAAACACTCATACTGATACTAACAAAAACATCTAATAACCCATATACATACACATGTAGCTACTCACCAACCCATGCAACCACTTATACACAAAGTGAAACACTAATACATATATTTAAATATTTAAACATTACTCTCTAATATATGTATTCACTAAGATACACTTAATAAACCAGTTAACCAATCAATTTTATTTTTTTTAAAACATCCAAGTAAACACTTATTTAAACATTTATTCTTCCATCAACTTTTACATATACATATATAACACATATTTATTTTTTAAAAAGACACACATTCACTGGATGGTGTCATCAGTGATGTCATGACTGATGTCACTGACCATGTCATGAGTGATGTAATATGTGACGTCATCAGCAGTGCATTGCACGCGCAAGTTATAGTGAGTCCAACTAACTATACCGTGGGAATTTCATTGGTTTTATGCGAGTAAAATTTCCAGCTAACTATAACTGGTGTCAAACCTATGGTTTTTTCAGTGAATATATATATATATACATACATAAATATATATATATATATATATATATATATATATATATATATATATATCAGAAGAAACCCGACCGCTTCTAGTCGCGGTCACCTCTCCTCCAAAGTATATTTTGAATGATTTCAAAACGCCATCACACGATTAAAGTGTCAGCAGTGCAGATTTATTGCTTTCCATAGCAGAGCAAGTGCTCTCCTTGACGCATTTCGCTCCGCAGGCCGAGCTTGATCACATGATATATATACACATCTATATAAATACAAGTATGAATGCATGCATACATATACATATCCCAAGAACTCCGATCTCCTGAACAAGAAAAGTTCCAGGCAAAGAAGCGGATATGGACCACAGAATCGGTGCAGGTGAATTTTATTTGGTGCAGTCAGTCGCCATGACGCGTTTCGCGCTACCCAGAGCGCTTGATCACATGACACAGTAAATCACTAGGGCCTTGGTTTAAGTATACTGTCAACAAATCACGTGATATAGCCTACAAGTTACATAGATATGGAAAAAATACTATCTATGTTAAAACTACAAATTCTCATGATGTACATTGTATTTAATTTAGCGTGTTGTGCAACATTTGCAAATAAATGAACACAAGCTAAAAACACAATTCACTTGAAAAGTTTACAGTCCCAGTATGATTTGATATTTGTATAAAAAACCAATGATTCTAATAAATATGTGCAAGATAGTGCAAAATAGTGCAAAGTTAAAAATCATTTAAATCATGAAGGATAGCAGCAATAGATTATAGTTTGTATATTCCTTCACCTGATTCTTAGCTGTTTCCGTGTATTTACACAGTTGTTTTTCCAGTTTTTTTAGACCAAAAAGCTAAACCAAAGGGATAACATCGGAGCCCCGATGTTATCTAGTTTTTAAAGGTACCAAATATTTCAGTTTCATACGTAAAGTGCAGGTGCTTCAAGTAAATGAGGACTTTAGATCATATGCGCTCCTCTGAACACTCGTTGTGGGGGGGAGAAAACTCGTTTTGGGGGGAGAATCACCCCTACCTGCTCACTGCTGCCCACAGGACATTTGGGAATCCTTGATGTTTCCCCCACGCCGCCGCTGAACTACAGGATAGCGGCCGCCGTGGGGTGGGGAAACTACATCCCCCAGACTCCTCTGCTGCTACTTCCGCACCTGAAAGGGATAGAAAAAGGAGGACAGCCCTGGTGGAGTGGGCGCTCCTCTGAACACTCGTTGTGGGGGGGAGAAGACTCGTTTTGGTGGGAGAATCACCCCTACCTGCTCACTGCTGCCCACAGGACATTTGGGAATCCTTGATGTTTCCCCCCCGCCGCCGCTGAACTACAGGATAGCGGCCGCCGTGGGGTGGGGAAACTACATCCCCCAGACTCCTCTGCTGCTACTTCCGCGCCCGGAGGGGATAGAAAAAGGAGGACAGCCCTCGCGTCGCGGGCTAAGCCCGGGCAAAGGGTGGGCCCTCTGTGGCCCTCAGAGGCCTGAGGAGGACGGGACGGGCCACGCCCCTATGCCTTTCAAGAGGAGGTAAAGCTACCGACTGACTTTTTGTACCGGACTGTAGTACTTGCTTAATAAACTTCAATAATGTTATCACATCCAAGCCATACTATGACCCGCAATGGGGTCGCCACTAAAATAGGTCTTCGGTCGGATTCTTGCCCCAAGATGCAAGACAAGCACACAAATAGTACATTTTTACCTACGTGTAGAGATGTTGATAAAAATAATTCCGATCTGCTTATAGACACCCCAACTAGTAATCATTCCTCTCCACAAATAACCAGTACAGCGTGTAGCCTCTCACTGTTGGATGAATTAAATGCTCTGTGTAAGACCAGGTATGCCCCAGCATGATTACCCTCCCCGTCAAATAACATTATCCCGTTAGCTCCTAATGAGAGTGTGCTGGAACCCTTTTCCATTTTCACAAAAGCCAATACCCAAAGTATAGCACCCGTTCGGGCCACATCCGCCAAAAGGAAGCATGACGGGGATAAATATAATGGGAGCCAACCTAAATTACAAAAATTACAAAATGGGTCCCCAAGTTCAACTTTTCCCCCTACCAATTACCCCCCAACTCCAGAGGTGGCTAAAAAATTAGACGACCTAGCACCCTCTTCCCAGATGGCTTTATTGTCTATGATCGAACATTTGATCAAATCTACTATATACCCTCTGATTGACAAAATCAACACCTTGGGGGATAGACTAACAAGGATTGAGGAAACAATCAAATTTAATTTGTTACCTCCTACCCATGCTACCATATTTAATCATCCCTTGTCAACTGCACCTCCTAATGCGCCTAAACTAATCGCACAAAATAAAGTTGCCCAAACCCAAGTACTTGTTCCCACTTCTTTGCCTCCAAATGTTCCTAAAGCCCCTCTTAAATCCACTACAGCGCACAATATTGTTCCCAGAGTAGAGCGCAACAGGGTTTCTCGAATTCATCTACCTCCAGAGGCCGCTCCATTCTTGTGCGTCCTCTCGGGAGTCCCGCAACTCAAACAGGGAAAATCAGAGAGACAACATGACTTGTTAAATAAGGTCAAGTTTTGGCTATCAAAAAATCGACCCCTGCCCCATGATCTTGATGGCAGGATTATGAGCGTGAGGAGAGTGGGCTGGCTAGGTCCCCTTCCAAAAGACATCATTGGTGACTTGGTACTAATAAGATTTAGGAGTAGACATATTGTTCCATACCTCCAAACATGGTCACCCAAAGAAGGTGATGGCCCCATATCTACCTGGGATCTACACGATTTCTACCCAAACACCTCATATATCTCTGCTCCCAGACCAATGGCTGAGGACAACACCAGGCTGAGTAGAGGAGTTTGCTTACCGTGTTGTTGTAGTATCCCCGCGCTTAACAGATTAGACTTACCGCATAATAGTCTCAAGTACTGCAACCCCTACCAACTTTCCTTCTGATGTAATGGAAGACCTGTTAACACGAATCCTGTAAAGTATGTTATTACCAAGATAGTTCTATTCATAGGGTGAGCATATGTTTTTAACTTTTAATTCGTAGATAATTTGTGCCTTTATATGTATGTTCTTTTTAATCATGATTGTATTTTTAACTGTATGCTTTTATGATTTTAAACAAAAATCGAATAAAGCAAACTGAACTGAACATATGCCATATACATATATGCATACATATGCATGTTATGTACATGAAAGTTTGAAAAACACTAATAAAAGCAAAGCTAAAAAGCTGCCTAATTACAAACAGAATTGCTTTAACTTTTACAAAGCCGAGACCTGATGCATTTTTAATGCTTGTTTTTACTATTCTATTCACAGCATTATGGGACTTGTAGCCCTTCTCAGGTATGCATACTCACTTTTATACTAGTTTCTTTTAAGGCTGTGATAGGAAAAAGTATAGTTTTTTTCCAATATATCCTCCACCCACACCGCCTGAGTCCCGTATCTCTCCACAGTCTCCTCCCTCTGCCCTCTCCCCAGTAAATCCCCAACCTGGCCCCGGGGACTCACACGCTCTGCCGCAACTCTTCAGAGTTGCAGCGGCTAATCAGCATCCTCTGGGACAATTCACCATTCCTCCAGGCTTGACTCGACGTCCTTCTACTCCCAGTATGGTCCTTCCAGGTTCTCCGAGATGGCAGCTTCCACAGCTGTCTCCCTCCAGTCGAATACAACAGGCACTCCGCCTTTCTTCCTTAGTTTCCATTCTGTCTTCTCAGGCTTCGCATCCTTGTTCCTTCTCTCATGTTCCGGGCTTTGTGCTTCCGTTTTCTTCCTGCAGTCGGCTTCCCATTTGTCAACTTCCCAGGCATGTTTGAAGAGACAGTCCCCTTTTACTGAGTTGTGAGTCATTACGCTTTTTAGGTCTTGCTGAGCCAGCACATGCACTGCTCCGAGAAATTTAGTATCGGGGTTTTCAAAGTGCTGCCACAGCAGGCTTTTGGTGGCCTAGCGTTGCGTTCACGCGATCGTGCATGCGCGCAGCCGCCATCTGCCTCCCTTCCAGCGCTTCCCGGCTCATTCTCGTGTCTTTTCCCAGCTGATGCAATTCCTTGTTTCTTTATGGCCCCCAATTTCAATTCAAATGTAAGGAATGGCGGAGGTGAGCGCCACACTTTCACACATAGCATGGCGTTGCGCCTTTATTTATTTTTGAACAGCACTGCTTTGACTTTAAGCGCACCTTCATTTGTTTATGAATGTTGCTGCTTTCACTTTAAGTGCCCCTTAATTGTTTATGAACTGTGCAGCTTTCCTCCACAAACCACTATGGTGTATTTATTTTAATTTCTTTATTTCAGACTGGCAAACCAATTTATTGCCTTTCTGAACGCCCTTAGTCAACAGCTGTTTTTTTCTCCCGTCCCCTATTCGCCCCCCTCATGCTGATCACTGTTGATCAAACTTGCTTTGCTGCCCAAGCCTTTCATCTCCCCACCCCTCCTCCATCTTCAACCACTTCCTTTGCCACTGTTTCCTGAGCATGGTTCGCTTGTTTTGGTTGGTGTCTCTTGACTTTTATGTCTGACTAAATCTATAGGTCTCCTGTTCAATAGAACTTTCTGCATCACTGGCTAGCCGGCAATCTTCATACCCGGCTTCTTGATGTGATGGTAAGCTTTGCCTGGGGAATGAGAACACTTCATTTAGGCGGCGGGTGTCCTCGACTGTAATGTTCAAGGCTACAAAGTATTAGGTGGCGAGTGTCCTTTGCTATACTGTACTGTCTAAGGCTGCAAAGTATCTGTGTGCGTTGCAACTAATATTAGTTCACTTTCCTATCTTTGATCCTTAATTTTGATCTCGTTTGCCATGTGAAAAAGGATGGAGCCGTCACCCATCAAATCACATACATTATTTCTCAATTAGATTAAACACAAATTGTACTCGATGACTTCATAGAAACGTGCCTAGTCCGAGTTGTTCTTTACAAAAATACTTGTCGTTTTTATTGAAACATAGACAAATTTATTTGAATCCAACACGAAAAAAGTGCAACACTCACAATTAAGAATCAATCAGCCAAAATCAGGAGCACAATACGTTTATGTGCCATTTAGAGCTTGAATAATGTCTAACCATTTTCAGTAACGTGTTGGTGCCATAAGTTAAGGCGCCACACGTTGCATATTGAGTTAGGATATTTAAAGCATTCTTTTTAAAAGATACCCGATATGTGCCCCGTACACCACTATTATTTAGTTGGCTGTGACATAGCTCTTTAAGAAATGCATTTATTTGTTTAATGTATCCAACATTGCTTTTATGAAATGCTGCATGTTTAAAATTAATAGTACATCAAAAGTGGGATGATTTGTTTTGGCCATTTTTGAGAAATAGAAACTTTGAACAATCATGTGATATTGATGCTATATATGCGTAGTTTCTTGTTGTATTTTAAAGTATATTTATGTATGTCCGTTTTTTAGCCCTGAAGAAGTCTCTTCGGAGACGAAACACGTTGGCTAAATGTTGTATGGATTTTAAGAAAATTGGATTCAAATAAATTAGTCTACGTTTCAATAAAAATGACAAGTATTTTTGTAAAGAACAACTTGGACCATACACGTTTCTTTGAAGTAATCGAGAACAATTTGTGTTTAATCTAATTGCGAAATAATGTATGTGATTTGATGGGTGCTGACTCCATCCTTTTTTCTCATGTATTTTGGGACTTTGTCCCAATAGGAAGTGTAGAGGGGTGCACTTTCTGGTTGTCTAGCCCCATCACCCAACCACTGAGCTACTTTGAGTGTCAGGTGTCAGTGTCAGATTGAATCACATCCTCTGAGGCGGAAAGCCGGAGGAACTAAACGCCGAATTTTAAAATTGTTATATTTTGTGTTATTTGTTTTACAACTTTAGTCCTACTCTGTGCTCTTGCTGGGACACACACTCACCCCACATTCAGCGGATTTAGCGCTGCTTGTAGATCGCCAGGCGCCGCCATCGCCAGGCGCGAGGCCATGCCCACCGGACAGGCCACGCCCCCCCACCCGCCTATAAGAAGCGCTGATTATTAGCGCGCCTTATTGAATCACATCCTCTGAGGCGGAAAGCCGGAGGAACTAAACGCCGAATTTTAAAATTGTTATATTTTGTGTTATTTGTTTTAAAACTTTAGTCCTACTCTGTGCTCTTGCTGGGACACACACTCACCCCACATTCAGCGGATTTAGCGCTGCTTGTAGATCGCCAGGCGCCGCCATCGCCAGGCACGAGGCCACGCCCACCGGACAGGCCACGCCCCCCCCATCCGCCTATAAGAAGCGCTGATTATTAGCGCGCCTTATTGAATCACATCCTCTGAGGCGGAAAGCCGGAGGAACTAAACGCCGAATTTTAAAATTGTTATATTTTGTGTTATTTGTTTTAAAACTTTAGTCCTACTCTGTGCTCTTGCTGGGACACACACTCACCCCACATTCAGCGGATCTAGCGCTGCTTGTAGATCGCCAGGCGCCGCCATCGCCAGGCGCGAGGCCACGCCCACCGGACAGGCCACGCCCCCCCCATCCGCCTATAAGAAGCGCTGATTATTAGCGCGCCTTATTGAATCACATCCTCTGAGGCGGAAAGCCGGAGGAACTAAACGCCGAATTTTTAAATTTTTATATTTTGTGTTATTTGTTTTAAAACTTTAGTCCTACTCTGTGCTCTTGCTGAGACACACACTCACCCCACATTCAGCGGATTTAGCGCTGCTTGTAGATCGCCAGGCGCCGCCATCGCCAGGCGTGAGGCCACGCCCACCGGACAGGCCATGCCCCCCCCATCCGTTATTGAATCACATCCTCTGAGGCGGAAAGCCGGAGGAACTAAACGCCGAATTTTAAAATTGTTATATTTTGTGTTATTTGTTTTAAAACTTTAGTCCTACTCTGTGCTCTTGCTGGGACACACACTCACCCCACATTCAGCGGATTTAGCGCTGCTTGTAGATCGCCAGGCGCCGCCATCGCCAGGCGCGAGGCCACGCCCACCGGACAGGCCACGCCCCCCTTTTTTTCCCCAAATGTGCCTTCCACGTAAGCGCAACGGACGAGCGCAGCGGGAGCGCCGTTTGCGCGCCGAAGGCGCGCCTAAGGCAAGCCCGTCTGCGCCCGTCCGCGCCAGACCGAGCCTAGAGCCCACACCCCTGTCCGGTCCTAAACCGCCACAAATCAAATATTCACAAGAAACTCTGTATCAACTCAGAGAACCGTTAAACACTAGATGTAACAGACTTATTACCCCGGAACAGGAGCTTCTTAGATGCCCAAACTGCGCATACAGGGCTACGCCCCTATCCCATTCTGAACCTGCCTGCCTTGAGATGGCCCTGCTGAACTGCAGGTCACTCCCTAAGCACCACACTGAAATTAACCTTCTATTGACAGAGTCGGACTTTGACGTTCTGTTCTTAACAGAAACTTGGCTCTCCGAGAGCTCTGACCCAGACATTATCCAAGCACTACCTCCTGGGTACCTCATTAAAACCCTCAACAGACCGACGGGCACGGGAGGGGGCATCGCGATTATCTATCGTGACAACCTCGCATGTCAGCTCAAAGACAGCCCCATTCTTGATAGCGAAAATGTCCTTTTTTCCCTACATCTGCCACCATCTACCACACTAACTGGGGTGTTAATCTACCGTCCGCCAGGACAGGTAGGGCGTTTCATAAACTCACTCATGGATGCCATCTCCTCCCTGGCTTGCGTGACTCCAAACTTTACAATCCTTGGGGACTTAAATCTCCACTTCGATGATCAAGGCAATAAACTTGCCACAGACTTAAAAACTGATCTAAATTTCCTTAATTTACAACTACTCAGCAATGACCCCACCCACATGACAGGACACCTATTGGATCCCATCTTCTCTAACCTTTCCAAACTCTATGTTCAAACCCCTCTCCCTCTTCCCTGGTCTGACCACTTCTTGGTTCCTTTCAAATTCCAACTTCCAGGGAAGATCTCGGATACTCCTCGCCCCCGAGCCCCGTCACGTCCATGGAAAAAACTAGACACAATCCTATGGGAACGCTCTCTGTCCTCCACTTTACCCACAGTCGACCCCGACCCCTCCAAAGCCGAAATTCAATTGCATAAATGGATTAGTGACTCTCTCAATACAGTCCTGCCACTCAAAACCCTTCCTCCCAATAGGAAATCCTCCAAACTACCGTGGTTCACTGAGGAACTACGTGAATTAAGACGGAAAGGCAAAAGGCTTGAACGCCAATGGAGAAAGTACTGGAACACAGAAGACAGAAGCGGTTACAAAGCCCATATTAGGCTCTATAAAAATGCATTAAAAAAGGCACAGGCCTCCTACTTTGAGGATCAAATAGCATCCGCGACCAACTCTGCAAAAGAGACCTATCGGATAGTTAAACTCCTCTCCAAAATACAGGAACCCCCACCACCACCAGACCTGGATGGCGCAAAATGCAACCAGATGGCCGAATTCTTTTCGAAAAAAATCGAAAAAATCCTGAACTCCCTCCCGGCGGCGCCAACCGCACCAAGAGGCCCTTATCACCCTGCTTCCCAAGACACCCCGAGGCTTCTCTCCTTCTCCCAAATCACCACCGAAATGTTTCTTAACGTCCTGCATAAAGTCAAAAGTGGCGCCCCATCAGATCCAGCCCCGATCAGTAAACTGAAGCAAGTTGCTTCCACTGTAGCCCCTCCTCTCACCAATCTGATTAACGCTTCCTTCGAAAATGGCACAGTCCCAGCAAACTGGAAAAAAGCCACTGTGAAGGCTCTCATAAAAAAAACGCATCTTGACCCCACAGATCCATCAAACTTCAGACCGATCTCATTGTTACCGGCTATCAGTAAAATCGCCGAGAGAGTAGCAAATCAACACCTTTCTGAGTTCCTAGAGACCAATCATCTCCTCCGCCAAACCCAGACAGGTTTTAGACCGGGACAGGGGACGGATACCGCACTGTTAGCCGTGGTCGAAGAAGCTAGGGGCATACTGGACGTAGGAGGATCAGTGGCAGTGATCCTCCTCGACCTGAGTGCCGCCTTCGACACGGTGGACCACGCAACCCTTGTTCACCGTCTTGAACTGATAGGAGTGGCGGATTCCGCACTAGCTTGGATCTCATCCTTTCTTGAAGACAGGTCTTTTCAAGTAACAGATGGATACTCCATCTCCAAGGCTCAGGCACTCAAGTGTGGGGTGCCCCAGGGATCTTCCCTGAGCCCCACACTTTTTAACGTGTACATGGCACTCCTCGAGGATGTTGTTAAACCTTTTGGGATTAAATCAATAATGTACGCCGATGACACTCAGCTCGTCGTGTCCCTCAACCAATCAGACAACGCCCTCCCCAATCTATTCAGTTGTCTGGAAAAGGTGCACCAGTGGATGTGCGAGTCCCGGTTAAAATTGAATGGTGAAAAATCAGAAATACTCCTCCTGGGAAACCCAAATAAAATCCCCTCTCCCCTTCCCTGGCCACCATGCATGGGATCTCCACCATCCCCAAAATCCGAAGTAAAAAGCCTAGGGATATGGCTGGACCAGGATCTCAGTTTTAAAACACAAGCGAGGAAAACTGCGGGTACTTGCTTTGGCCTTTTGAAGATGGCACGAAAGATACTCCATCTACTCCCCCTTCAATCCAGGAAACTCTTGATGCAGGGGCTGGTGAACTCCAGATTGGACTATGGGAATGTCCTATATCTGGGGGCCCCAGTCTCTGTAGTCCACAGACTTCAATGTGCACAAAATGCGGCGGCAAGATTACTCACAGGAACCGCCGCGAGGAACTCGGCCAAGCCAGCCCTTAGAAGTCTGCACTGGCTGCCAGTTAAGGAACGGGTCAACTTCAAGACTTTGTGCATTGCCCATAGAATAATGCACAATGAAGGCCCTCCCATCCTCAGGCCGCTTGTGTCTCATCAACAATCAAGCAGACAACTTAGATCTAACTCCCTCTCCCTGGCAAAAGTCCCCAGAATCAGGAAGGCCAGAACAGGTGGTCGCCTGTTTTCGTACAATGCCCCCAGATTATGGAATGCCCTCCCACTCTCCCTGAGGCAAGAACAAAACCACCTCAGATTTAGGAAAATACTGAAGACCCTACTTTTCCCCTGAGCACTCCCCCCATGACTTCCCACCCTACAGGAATGTGTTCATTAGTGCCGGGATACCCAAGGGTCGCTGTGCGCTTTATAAAACCCAAAATCAAATCAATCAAATCAATCAGGTGCGATACTCTTTGGCTCAACCCTCTGTTGTTACTTCTTTTCATATCGTTTGCCATGTTCCTGTTTCAATGATTGTGTGGGTGCTCAACTGAAACACTTGTAAGGGGTGCCCCATTGTAAACAGTGCGGTGAATAGTAAAGGAAGATCGCATCCGTTCAGTATGTTGTGAAACAGACCATCACATTTTTAAGTCCCCATGCTTGTTTTTTGTGGTTGCTGAACAGGTGAATAACTCTAGTTTAAGTCAGTTTTGTCGAGGAAGGTGTAATTGTGCACGTTCTATGCCACAAAACTGGATAACATAGCTTGAGCAGAGCAATCTGTTTTGGACTAAAGTTCTAGCAATAACTTATTTCATCACTTACTCCAGATTACAGTGGCGCATTCTTATGTTCTCTGCATGTCATATGGTTAATTTTGCTGAGATATTTGGTTGTGGTTCAAGACGTATTTTGTGCGTGTGGGCAGCTGCAATGATGATGCTTTAAGTACCACTTCGTCATGATAGCTCTGTCTCCAGAATTCTTTCTGAAGCCATTTTCATGCGTAATGGGGGAGGCACCCTCTTGCAGTCTAAACACTTCCTTCAGTGACATGCACCCCCTTCCTCTGACATTCTGACTCTGCAGTGATAAGCCTTTTCCATTCCGGGCTCAGCAGGAGCTTACATTTTACTGATACTCTTCAATAACATAGCGAGTATTGAGCCCAAGCTGAACTCTGGGGAAAGCAACAAGGCACTTCTCCCTCTGTCAGAGCCTCCCTCTCGTTTGTTTCCATCTACCTTTCCCCTATGCCTCTTCATCCTCAATTCACTGCCCCCTCCTCTGTCTCCTTCCACTTCCATCACTACCTGTTTCATCTGCCCTCTTCCAACTTTTTATTTTTCCTCTTTCTTCTGCCTACTACTGACATCATCTACCTCCTTCCTCTATTTGTCTCATAGAATAGATAAATGTTGTAGTGAAATGCCAAAATAAAGTGCCACTGTGAAGTATTTGTACAAGGTTTTTGTACATTAATTTCTTTGACGTTTGTGGTTTTTCGCATGCTCATAGTGTTTGTTTACCCATCTGTGAGAAGTTGGCCTGATGTATGATGTCCACAATTCTGGGGGCACCTTGTATCAGTCCAAACAATCCCTTATGGTGGTGGTTGTAAAGTCAGTCTTATAGACAAGCTATCCTAATGGTAGCATGGACTAAGCAGTCTTAGGCTAAACTCAAGAGGGCATGTGAAGCCAGCTCTTTTACCATATGCAATCCTGTAATATCAAATGAAAGGACACCACACAAGTTATATATTATAAAAAATATATGTATTTATTACTAGAATAATCCTCTGTACTCTTTATGAGTCCAGAGGCACAAGCGTTTAAACAAAAGCACAGTTAAACATACACAAGTTGCACAATTATGGATAGGGCCGGTGGCCACTCAAACCATATACTAAATAAGTGGTATATGTATCACTTTACGAACAGTGGTAAGGCCTAGGGCCTTGGGAATCGCTGGGACTACATTGGACTAACAGAAGTTAGGACGGGAGTAGCCCGCGGGATTCGGGTGCAGCGCTAAAAGCACACACATGCACCAATGCAAAGTCAATGGTGCGTAAAAGTTACAAAGTTACTGTTTTGGAAGTCTTCCGACTGGGATAGAATTAAACCACTTTAAACTAGGACACTAGAGGTGTAAACCACTACAGGAGCACCGGTGTTAGATAGTTACCTCACCCACAGGAAGCGGGTGCATACGTGCCAAAGTTTGTCGGGTTTCGTCGTGGAGATCTATGGAGCCTGGAGATGAAGATGCTGCAGGCGGCCAGGAGAGAAGAGTCCGGTTGGATCCAAGGGTGGATCGAAGATGTAGAGTACCTGAAAGCAGAGGGGACAGAGTCTGGGTCACTCAGCAGTGACCAGGGTGGAACCAGGAAGGAACCAGGCAATGTCGGGCGCAATCAGGTGGTTGTCGTGAAGCTTGTCTCCGCTGCCACGTGGACTCTGGGGCACCGAGGATGTCCAGGAGTGGACCACGAGCTGTCCCACAAAGGCTCTCGCTGTCGGCGGTATCGGCTTCTGGATCGGAGTAAACAGGCCTTGGCAAATGCAACCCACGCAGGATTTGAGGATCGCTTCTTACTCGGACCAGCAAGGTCAGAGCAGTTGCTCCTTTTCAGGGGAGAGAGGGCCCGTCTGGAGCAACCAGACTAGCAGTGTAAATTCAAAGGTTCGTCGGTTCTGGGGCCACTAGCCAATGGGCAAGCAACCGGACCAACGCGTCGAGCAGGAAAATGCAAAAGGGCCCCGCGCAGCACTCGATGAGTGTGAGGGGAGATCTTCTGTGCAAAAGCTGCTCGGGGCTTCTCAAACCCCAATGCACAGCTTCGAGGGTGCAATGGCGGCGAGACTGTTGCTTTCTCTAAAGGGGTGTTTTCATATTTGAATATGCCCGTGCAATCATAAACATGCTGAACTCATTTGGAATATTTCACATTTGCTATAGTAAACAGTTTATAAGTTTTAAGCCTTATATCATATTTTTGTTTTAGATTTAGAAACTACTTTTACAACTTACTCTGGACCTGTTCTTTCAGTCCTTCTATGGTGAATATAACGACTGGGTGAGATAATCCTCTAAATGGGACTGTATAGATGTTTTTTTATTGATGGTCATAATAGAATCTATTGGGAGGGTGGTACATTATTATAAATGACTGTTTGTCTAAACTGTTAGTTGAAGAATAAATTTGTCATTTGTCCCAAATATATATTGACTAAATTCTCAGACATAGAATATTGTCTAGCAAGCACCGTTATATATTTTGGTACAAGATGTCTCAAGATACAAATTTTCTAACGTATCTTATGTTGCTTCATTCTAGAAATCTTTATTCTGAACTCTGCTTGATATTATATGGAACACGCTATATACGTCGGAATTATATTGCCTATTTGAGGTACAGGTCATTATAAGTGAACATATGTAATCGAGAGGTACATTGTGATGTCCTTCTCATCACCTATTCTGTTTTTTGTAAAAAAAAGTTAAGCTTAATAAATCAACTTAGGTGATGTGATAATGAGGTTACCCAATATTACCACTGGTTTTGGACTAGTCTTAATGCAAGTTTACTGTCCGCTGTACCCCCCTCCCCCCCCCTCTCGTCTCAGCACATCACTACTATATAGGACCGAATATTAATATACTGTGCCTTATGTGATAACAAATATGCCCATTGGCATAATGACAAAAAACACAGTTGATGGACAGAATGTAGAACAATGTCATACATTCACCCCAGTACAGGGATCTGGGCCTAAATCCATCGTTTTTTTGCACTCCACACCACCCTGGGTTAGACACTGGCTATATGCAAATCAGCTCTGACCCTGTGCCTCATGGGAACAGTCCAGTCCGAACTACCAAGCCATGTCTTTCCCAGACCGGAATCAAGCATCCAAGGACCGGTTTCTGGCTATCAGCCTTCATTCAGCTTGGATAGCTTGACTCCAGTGGTGTGGAGAGCCTGGGACTCACGTCTGAGCATACCAAGCCCACTCGGGGTGAAAATTGCAAAAAACACAGTTGATGGACAGAATGTAGAACAATGTCATACATTCACCCCAGTACAGGGATCTGGGCCTAAATCCATCGTTTTTTTGCACTCCACACCACCCTGGGTTAGACACTGGCTATATGCAAATCAGCTCTGACCCTGTGCCTCATGGGAACAGTCCAGTCCGAACTACCAAGCCATGTCTTTCCCAGACCGGAATCAAGCATCCAAGGACCGGTTTCTGGCTATCAGCCTTCATTCAGCCTGGATAGCTTGACTCCAGTGGTGTGGAGAGCCTGGGACTCACGTCTGAGCATACCCAGCCCACTCGGGGTGAAAATTGCAAAAAACACAGTTGATGGACAGAATGTAGAACAATGTCATACATTTATTTATGTGCTTTTATAGCGCCTGAATAAACCCCCGAAGGGGTATCTCCGCGCTTGTTATAGAAATGGAGATTTGTCCCATGCCTGGTCATTTACAGAGGTAGTAAATCATAAGCTGGTTAGTTAATAGTAAAAAGGTGGGTCTTGAGGGTTTTACGAAAGATAAATGGTTGGTGATAAGTTTGAGTTTAAGGGGAAGGGAGTTCCAGAGAACGGGTCCTGTGTGTGCCAAAGCATGACCTCCCTGACGAGATTTTTTTATTTTAGGGACCTGTAGTAAGTGGAGATTGCACGATCGAAGTGATCGGCCTGGAACATAAGGTCGGAAAGCTTTAGTCAAATATTTGGGGCCCTTTCCTGTCAGGCATCTATGAATGGTACACAGAATTTTGAACTTCGTGCGTTGCCGCACTGGCAACCAGTGAAGTTTGGCTAGTAGAGGACGGGAGGAAGTTCTAGATGGAACATTGAGGACTAACCTCGCCGCCGTATTTTGGACCACTTGTAATTTGTTTAATTGGCCTTCATTAGCTGACAAAAGAAGGCCATTACAGTAGTCCAATCTACTGATCACTAGTGCCTGGACTAGGGTTTTCCTGTGACTATCAGGTATATAGGGAAAAACCCTTTTCAATAGTCCAATGGCCCTAAAGCATGTGCCAGCAACTTGGTTGACATGATGTTTAAAAGTCAAGGCTTGATCGAATAACACCCCCAAGTTTTTGACAGTCTGCTTAGGGACAGGAACTGGTCCTAGTTCTGTGGGCCACCACTCCCCAGACCATAATGTTGCTGCCTCCCCGAACAGTAAAACCTCAGTTTTGCCCACATTACATTGTAGGCAGTTCTCGGCCATCCATCTCGACACAGCCCTCATGCCTTCTGCAAAAGATTTTTGCAGGGCCGGTGTAAAAGTTTTAAAGGGGAACAGCAGCTGGGTGTCATCAGCGTAGGATATCGGGGTAAACCCATATGGTCTTACTAAGTCGGCCAGGGGGGCCACATACACATTAAATAATGTGGGGCTAAGGCATGAGCCCTGTGGCACACCCCTGGTGAGCTCCCTAGAGGTGGACTTATGGGAGCCCAGCCTGACTTCTTGAGAGCGACAGGAGAGGAAGCTTTCCACCCAAGACAGGGCTGCACCTCCCAACCCTACATCCCTCAGACGGTCGAGAAGCACTTTATGCGACACCGTATCGAAAGCAGCAGACAAATCCAACAGCACCAGAATCGTAGACCCCCCACTATCCAGTGTCAACCTGATGTTATTGGTCACTTCTAGTAGGGCCGATTCAGTGCTGTGGTTTGGCCTGAACCCAGATTGAGAAGGGTCCAGGCCTTCTGCTGCTTCAAGGTGATTCGATAGGTGGATGTTCACGTGCTTCTCTGTCATTTTACCGATGTAGGGTAGAAGGGAGATGGGCCGGAGGTTGGAAAGATCTGTCCAGGGGGAAGCCGCCTTCTTCCTTATAGGGTTTACCGCCGCTATCTTCCATTCACTCGGGACTTGTCCTTTCGCCAGTGAGGTATTCATAACTGACTGAATGGAGGGTCCCAGGATGGAAATCAAGGGAGCCACCATTTTAGCAGGAAGGTGATCATTTGGGGAGCCAGTTTTCATGTGGTTAATGAGGAGTGGAAGATCTACATCACTAACTGGTGGAATAGTAAGAAAAGTATTTTTAGTGAGTGCAGAGGATACACCTGGGGGGGAGGACCAGGTTTCTGTGCCTTGGGAAGCAATGATTTTATTGTAAATCAAATTAATTTTGTCCTCAAAGAACATGGAAATCTCATTGCACAGTGTCTGCGAGCCATCGTCAGGGCTCTCACTAGCTGACGGCTTTACAAAACTTAGTAGGATTTTGAATAATTCCCTCGGACAGTTTCCCGCCGCATCCAGTTGTAGCGATAAATTATTTTTCCTTGCAAGTTTTATATGTCTATAATAATTTGACTGAGCTTCTAAAAACATTTTCTTTTCCTGCTCATTTTTAGATTTCCTCCACGCTTTTTGTAGCCTTCTGCATTTCTGTTTTTCTTTCCTAAGGTCAGGGGTATACCACTTTTCTTGCTTAGTGGGGGGGTACTGTTTGTGAAGTTTTAGCGGGGCGAGGGTATCAATAGCTAATTTAAGAGAATTATTGTACTTTTCCAGTGCCACTTCGGCTGAGTCTACTTCAGAGAACTGAGGTTGTTGCCAATGTTCACGCAGATTTTCAACTGATATTTTATGCCATTGGCGACGGTAAATAGGCGGGGGTGGTGTTCTAGGTTGTCGCTTGGTAGGTCCAGCCAGATAGAACTCAATCAAAAAGTGGTCTGTCCAGTGGACTTCTGTGGCCGGGAGGCACCTGACTTTAGTGCAGTTGGAAAATATAGCGTCAAGGGTGTGACCCGCTATATGGGTCGCCCCATTATTTTTCATCTCTAGTCCAAGATTGGACAAATCTGCTGTTAATTGTATTGATTCAGGGTCTTCAGGGTTGTCCATATGTACATTGAAATCACCAAGGAGAAAGAAATCCTCCTTAGCTCTGACATGGGGGGCCAATAATTCCAGAAGCGACAGAGCAAAATCTGGATTATGCCCATGTGGGCGATATATTAGTGCGCCCTTCCATGAGATATTGCTTGCTAGGTTAATTTTAAATACCATAATTTCCAGGAGGGGAGTGGAGCTTTGTTCTAACATTGCTATCTTAAAGGTGTCTTTAAATATGATAGCTAATCCACCTCCTGTTTTAATTGCCCTATCCACATGTATGATTTTATAACCTGCTGGGACCCCTAATGTTATTGCAGCTGTAGTATGAGGTTTCATCCACGTTTCAATAAAGAAACATATGTCAGGTTGCTGGGAGAAAATCAAATCCCAGATCTGAAGTTGGTGTTTAGGAAGAGACCGTACATTAAGGAGAAGACACTTAAGTTCTAGGGGAGATGCTAGTGTGGTTACATTGGCGTGTGAGCTGTTTGTTGGCACAAATGATTGAAAACGACATTGCCGACATGAAAAGCAACCCTCGAGTAGCTGACAGGATAATCGTGTCGCACAAATACTCGTGGGTTGTAACTGGCGCAGGGAACTAGCAGAGTAGGAAATACAGCGAGTACCAGAAGTAGTAGGGTCCATAACACATGGGCCCTGACCCCTACGCACCGTCCTGTCGCGGACGGGCGCAGACGGGCTGACTCTGGCGTGACTCCGGCGCTGAGGAGGCGCGTCCGCAAACGTGACCGCTAGCGCGGAGGACAACCGTTTCCTTAAGTACAGGACACTGGAGCGCTCTCACCACTCTCGCCCCCTCACTCAAGATGGCCGCCGTAGATGATGTGCTCACTGCCCCTCGATCTACAGCCCTAAAATCAGCTGGGATCGTCAGAACACGGCGAAAAAAAAGTGCCTAGTGAGTGCCAAGTATGCTGAGTGCAAAGCAGTATGGAAATTCTACAAATTAAAATTCGGCGTTTTTAAAATCAACAAGTTGCACGCAGTAGCTCTAAATGGCTCCTAGCGTGATCTGAAGTCAAGCAGAGTGTTAGCAAGTATTAGGAAAGCGCTGGGATCTCGCGCCTGCCTCCTAGGGGCTCCTTAAGTACAGGACACTGGAGCGCTCTCACCACTCTCGCCCCCTCACTCAAGATGGCCGCCGTAGATGATGTGCTCACTGCCCCTCGATCTACAGCCCTAAAATCGGCTGGGATCGTCAGAACACGGCGAAAAAAGTGCCTAGTGAGTGCCAAGTATGCTGAGTGCAAAGCGGTATGGAAATTCTACAAATTAAAATTCGGCGTTTTTAAAATCAACAAGTTGCACGCAGTAGCTCTAAATGGCTCCTAGCGTGATCTGAAGTCAAGCAGAGTGTTAGCAAGTATTAGGAAAGCGCTGGGATCTCGCGCCTGCCTCCTAGGGGCTCCTTAAGTACAGGACACTGGAGCGCTCTCACCACTCTCGCCCCCTCACTCAAGATGGCCGCCGTAGATGATGTGCTCACTGCCCCTCGATCTACAGCCCTAAAATCGGCTGGGATCGTCAGAACACGGCGAAAAAAGTGCCTAGTGAGTGCCAAGTATGCTGAGTGCAAAGCAGTATGGAAATTCTACAAATTAAAATTCGGCGTTTTTAAAATCAACAAGTTGCACGCAGTAGCTATAAATGGCTCCTAGCGTGATCTGAAGTCAAGCAGAGTGTTAGCAAGTATTAGGAAAGCGCTGGGATCTCGCGCCTGCCTCCTAGGGGCTCCTTAAGTACAGGACACTGGAGCGCTCTCACCACTCTCGCCCCCTCACTCAAGATGGCCGCCGTAGATGATGTGCTCACTGCCCCTCGATCTACAGCCCTAAAATCGTCTGGGATCGTCAGAACACAGCGAAAAAAGTGCCTAGTGAGTGCCAAGTATGCTGAGTGCAAAGCAGTATGGAAATTCTACAAATTAAAATTCGGCGTTTTTAAAATCAACAAGTTGCACGCAGTAGCTCTAAATGGCTCCTAGCGTGATCTGAAGTCAAGCAGAGTGTTAGCAAGTATTAGGAAAGCGCTGGGATCACGCGCCTGCCTCCTAGGGGCTCCTTAAGTACAGGACACTGGAGCGCTCTCACCACTCTCGCCCCCTCACTCAAGATGGCCGCCGTAGATGATGTGCTCACTGCCCCTCGATCTACAGCCCTAAAATCGGCTGGGATCGTCAGAACACGGCGAAAAAAGTGCCTAGTGAGTGCCAAGTATGCTGAGTGCAAAGCAGAATGGAAATTCTACATTCACCCCAGTACAGGGATCTGGGCCTAAATCCATCGTTTTTTTGCACTCCACACCACCCTGGGTTAGACACTGGATATATGCAAATCAGCTCTGACCCTGTGCCTCATGGGAACAGTCCAGTCCGAACTACCAAGCCATGTCTTTCCCAGACCGGAATCAAGCATCCAAGGACCGGTTTCTGGCTATCAGCCTTCATTCAGCCTGGATAGCTTGACTCCAGTGGTGTGGAGAGCCTGGGACTCACGTCTGAGCATACCCAGCCCACTCGGGGTGAAAATTGCAAAAAACACAGTTGATGGACAGAATGTAGAACAATGTCATACATTCACCCCAGTACAGGGATCTGGGCCTAAATCCATCGTTTTTTTGCACTCCACACCACCCTGAGTTAGACACTGGCTATATGCAAATCAGCTCTGACCCTGTGCCTCATGGGAACAGTCCAGTCCGAACTACCAAGCCATGTCTTTCCCAGACCGGAATCAAGCATCCAAGGACCGGTTTCTGGCTATCAGCCTTCATTCAGCCTGGATAGCTTGACTCCAGTGGTGTGGAGAGCCTGGGACTACCGTCTGAGCATACCCAGCCCACTCGGGGTGAAAATTGCAAAAAACACAGTTGATGGACAGAATGTAGAACAATGTCATACATTCACCCCAGTACAGGGACCTGGGCCTAAATCCATCGTGTTTTTGCACTCCACACCACCCTGGGTTAGACACTGGCTATATGCAAATCAGCTCTGACCCTGTGCCTCATGGGAACAGTCCAGTCCGAACTACCAAGCCATGTCTTTCCCAGACCAGAATCAAGCATCCAAGGACCGGTTTCTGGCTATCAGCCTTCATTCAGCCTGGATAGCTTGACTCCAGTGGTGTGGAGAGCCTGGGACTCACGTCTGAGCATACCCAGCCCACTCGGGGTGAAAATTGCAAAAAACACAGTTGATGGACAGAATGTAGAACAATGTCATACATTCACCCCAGTACAGGGATCTGGGCCTAAATCCATAGTTTTTTTGCACTCCACACCACCCTGGGTTAGACACTGGCTATATGCAAATCAGCTCTGACCCTGTGCCTCATGGGAACAGTCCAGTCCGAACTACCAAGCCATGTCTTTCCCAGACCGGAATCAAGCATCCAAGGACCGGTTTCTGGCTATCAGCCTTCATTCAGCCTGGATAGCTTGACTCCAGTGGTGTGGAGAGCCTGGGACTCACGTCTGAGCATACCCAGCCCACTCGGGGTGAAAATTGCAAAAAACACAGTTGATGGACAGAATGTAGAACAATGTCATACATTCACCCCAGTACAGGGATCTGGGCCTAAATCCATCGTTTGTTTGCACTCCACGCCACCCTGGGTTAGACACTGGCTATATGCAAATCAGCTCTGACCCTGTGCCTCATGGGAACAGTCCAGTCCGAACTACCAAGCCATGTCTTTCCCAGACCGGAATCAAGCATCCAAGGACCAGTTTCTGGCTATCAGCCTTCATTCAGCCTGGATAGCTTGACTCCAGTGGTGTGGAGAGCCTGGGACTCATGTCTGAGCATACCCAGCCCACTCGGGGTGAAAATTGCAAAAAACACAGTTGATGGACAGAATGTAGAACAATGTCATACATTCACCCCAGTACAGGGATCTGGGCCTAAATCCATCGTTTTTTTGCACTCCACACCACCCTGGGTTAGACACTGGCTATATGCAAATCAGCTCTGACCCTGTGCCTCATGGGAACAGTCCAGTCCGAACTACCAAGCCATGTCTTTCCCAGACCGGAATCAAGCATCCAAGGACCGGTTTCTGGCTATCAGCCTTCATTCAGCCTGGATAGCTTGACTCCAGTGGTGTGGAGAGCCTGCGACTCACGTCTGAGCATACCCAGCCCACTCGGGGTGAAAATTGCAAAAAACACAGTTGATGGACAGAATGTAGAACAATGTCATACATTCACCCCAGTACAGGGATCTGGGCCTAAATCCATCGTGTTTTTGCACTCCACACCACCCTGGGTTAGACACTGGTATATGCAAATCAGCTCTGACCCTGTGCCTCATGGGAACAGTCCAGTCCGAACTACCAAGCCATGTCTTTCCCAGACCAGAATCAAGCATCCAAGGACCGGTTTCTGGCTATCAGCCTTCATTCGGCCTGGATAGCTTGACTTCAGTGGTGTAGAGAGCCTGGGACTCACGTCTGAGCATACCCAGCCCACTCGGGGTGAAAATTACAAAAAACACAGTTGATGGACAGAATGTAGAACAATGTCATACATTCACCCCAGTACAGGGATCTGGGCCTAAATCCATAGTTTTTTTGCACTCCACACCACCCTGGGTTAGACACTGGCTATATGCAAATCAGCTCTGACCCTGTACCTCATGGGAACAGTCCAGTCCGAACTACCAAGCCATGTCTTTCCCAGACCGGAATCAAGCATCCAAGGACCGGTTTCTGGCTATCAGCCTTCATTCAGCCTGGATAGCTTGACTCCAGTGGTGTGGAGAGCCTGGGACTCACGTCTGAGCATACCCAGCCCACTCGGGGTGAAAATTGCAAAAAACACAGTTGATGGACAGAATGTAGAACAATGTCATACATTCACCCCAGTAGTTCGGACTGGATTGTTCCCATGAGGCACAGGGTCAGAGCTGATTTGCATATAGCCAGTGTCTAACCCAGGGTGGTGTGGAGTGCAAAAAAACGATGGATTTAGGCCCAGATCCCTGTACTGGGGTGAATGTATGACATTGTTCTACATTCTGTCCATCAACTGTGTTTTTTGCAATTTTCACCCCGAGTGGGCTGGGTATGCTCAGACGTGAGTCCCAGGCTCTCCACACCACTGGAGTCAAGCTATCCAGGCTGAATGAAGGCTGATAGCCAGAAACTGGTCCTTGGATGCTTGATTCCGGTCTGGGAAAGACATGGCTTGGTAGTTCGGACTGGACTGTTCCCATGAGGCACAGGGTCAGAGCTGATTTGCATATAGCCAGTGTCTAACCCAGGGTGGTGTGGAGTGCAAAAAAATGATGGATTTAGGCCCAGATCCCTGTACTGGGGTGAATGTATGACATTGTTCTACATTCTGTCCATCAACTGTGTTTTTTGCAATTTTCACCCCGAGTGGGCTGGGTATGCTTAGGCATTGAGGGTGTATGATGAAGGATGTGAGTGAGGTGAGGTGAAAAAAGTGAGTAAAAAATACCTGGCACTGAGGAAACAAATATTTATTCTGTCCTCGGCTGGTATTAATAAAAAGTGCAGAATCTGGTTGAAAAAATACGTACTAGGGTATATCAACCATTAACAGTGTCAACATGTTTCGGAGCACGAGGCTCCTTCTTCAGGACGAGGATATGCACTATTACCCTCACCTTACTCACATGAAATGTGAAAGTGTTCAAAAAAACTTTATAATAAAAATACAATGTGTAATGTACCTATCAATGTTTTTAGAAAAGGTATGTTCGTTGCGCCCAATTGGCGTTTGTAAAGAACCTGTAAAAGAAAGACATAATAAATATACTAGTCGGATGTCCAGGAACATAGTAAACATGCTAGTCGGATGTCCAGGAACATGAGGAAAAAAGTATTTTTTCTAATAAAGGTCAGTATACAGAACTCAACTGTGGCTCTGGTACCTTGTGAAAGAAAGACACTTAAAGGTGAACATACAACCATAAACACACACACATACATACATGTAATCTCCCAGATATAAATGGGGAAAAAAAGGATTAGCAATGGTGCAGGCTTACTTATGTACAAAAACTCGGAAGGCCTCATGAGCCTATGCGATCATGGATGACGATCATGGACTGACCTTCAGTGAGGACGACATCGATAGAATTCTTGCTGATGTCAACCCCTTTGAAGGCCTTAGCAGTAGCGATCCGAGCCCAGCAGTAGCAGACTGGGATGAATTAATGAACACTAGGAAAATCCAAATAAGAGCAGCCCTACATGGTCTCCTAATGAGGGAATACTTAAGAAACAAAATAGCCCCTCAGGGCTTGTTGGTTAAAAATGAACCTTTCATTTTTCAGGACGACATGGTTTTTAAAAAAGCATGGTCGCTTATTTCGTGGCATTGCACCAGAGACTGGTTGGTCTTGATAGTGCACACTGCGACAAGAAAATCCCTGGAACTTAAGACAGAGATCACTAGACTGGAGGTAAAGTTAAAAGCTTTCATTTCACCAGCCGATCTGAAGAAAGGACTAGATGAACTAAACCAGCAAATGATGGATTTTGAGGCCACTCTGAAGCAGAGCAAATTTAATAAAATGAAAAAAGATAAAGATCGCTTTACCCCTGAATGGGCATATCCTTACACAAAAGTAGACTATGTGATGAAAGACAAGGGGAGCGACTCAGATAATGCGAGCTCTGATGGCAGTACCACCAGTACAAATTCAGGTGGCTTCCAACAAAGAAAACAGAGGGGTGGTTACCGACAACAGAGATCTCAATTCCCTCGCCAACGAGGGTGGAGAGGTTTTCAGGGACCACAGTTTAACCCCTACCAGAACCATTACCAGTTCCCACCATATCAATTTGTCCCACCACCAATGGGGCAGATGTATCCACAATGGGTCCCAGAACAAACCAACATAGCCCAAAATGCTCAGCCTTTTTTATCTTGGGGCCAGGGATCGAACAGAGGGAGGAACAGGAAGGGCAACAATGTGAACTGGCAACCCGCAGACGGAACAGACCCCAGGGTCCTAACCAGGAGTATAACAGCGAACCAAGCATCAACGAGCAAGAGGGGGACCTAGTCATTAACATAACTCCTTGGCCCCTTACTGAGGTACAACACAAGGTACTGAACAAAGGCTTAGGGTATGTCCCAACCAACAAACCAGACATTTTTTTGCTGCACAAAGAAATGCAGGACTTTATAAGAACTATCAAATTGAGGGCTTTCTTTAAGGATAAGGAACCTCCTCGAGAGACCTCAGATACAGGGTTAAGACCTAAGTCTAACTTCACACCACTGGACAGCCAACTTCCAGTTGAAGTGTTGGCTTTCGAAAAGGCTATCATGCAGGAGCTAAAGAAGTTGGACACTAAACATAAAATTTTCCAAAACATCAGTAAACTGGAAAATGACGCTATTAGGGAACTTGGACACAACAAAGATCTAGTCATTAAGCCAGCTGACAAAGGGGGAGCTGTGGTTGTTCAGACCACCGCCGCCTATGACAAGGAATGCAGAAGGCTCTTATCTGACAACAGAAACTATCAAGTCCTGGTTGTAGATCCTACTGAGTCCCTAAGAGTAAGAATAGAAGGAATGATTGAGGAGGCCCTTGCACATGACTGGCTCTCCAAAAAAGAATCAGAGTTTCTGGTTCAAAAAAACCCTCGTACGCCATACTTCTACACCATACCCAAAGTGCATAAAAACCTTGAGAACCCGCCAGGACGCCCAATTGTATCCGGCATCTCATCCATTCTGGAACCACTATCCAAGTTTGCCGATGCATTCTTGAGACCCCTTGTGCAGGCCACAGACACATATCTAAAGGACACAAAGACGGTGCTCCAACTATTGCAGAACCATCCATTTGACCCTGAGTCACAAATGCTTCTGAGCCTGGATGTGGAGAGTCTTTATACGAGCCTCCCACACGATGAGACACTTTTGATCATTGAAGAGGTACTCCACTCCACGCATTGGAAATACCAAACTCCAATAGGTGTTGTTATGGAGTGCATCTCCTTAGCTCTCACAAAGAACTTTTTTGAATACGAGGGAACCCTTTATTGGCAAAGCCATGGGACCAGCATGGGGAGCACCTTTGCTCCGAGCCTGGCAGGACTTTATGTTCATCACCTGGAGTCCTCCAAAATCCTCCATCCCAGTAATCCCTACAGAACGAGGATAAACACATGGCGACGCTATATTGACGACGTCCTGGTGATCTGGGAGGGGGACGAGAACTCCATCACAGAGTTTATGCAATGGCTGAACAATCAGAACATTTTCCTCAAGTTCACCCATCAGATGTCAAACAGTTCTATGGTTTTCTTGGACCTCAACATCTATCATGAGGCAGGGTTTCTCAAAACAGAGACCCATTTTAAACCAACTGCCAGAAACTGCCTCCTCAGGTTCGACAGCTTCCACCCGCGTCACCTGAGGGAGAACCTTCCATATGGCCAGTTCCTCCGCCTTCGTCGGAACTGCAGCGACCTAGCAAAGTACAAAAGTCAAGCTAAAGACCTGTGTACTAAGTTAAGAGAAAGGAAATACCCCAACCCTGTTATCCAGAAGGCTATGAAAAGAGCCAGGAATAACAATCGTGAGGCTCTCCTCGAAGACAAACCCACAAATGATAACCAGATGAGCAGAACGGTCTGTGTCACAACCTACAGCCCGGTTACTAACCAAGTGACGAAACTGGTGAATAGACATTGGCGCATACTCACATGTGGCACACTATCCCTAGAGAAACCAATGTTCGCCCACAGACGTGGCAGGAATCTGAAAGACATTCTAGTCCATACAAGACCACAGCCACCAAAAGTGGAGCAAACAAGACTACAGGGGATAAAGGGCCACCATCCTTGTGGCAATTGCAACTGTTGCCATCTTACAAAAAAGAGTCAGACCCTTTCCTTCACCAATGGGACCAGCTGGGAACAAAGGATGTTCACAAACTGTAATAGTAAGAATGTGGTCTACTTGATCACATGTCCCTGCCGAAAGGAATATGGGGGAATGACCACGAGACAAGTCAAGGTCAGGATTAATGAGCATAAGAGCAACATTAGATGCAAGAAGGCAACTACAAAAATGTCAGCTCATTTCCTGGAACTTCAACACTGTGTCAATGAATTACAATGGACAGTGATCGAACAATTACCCTCAGACACAGGTCTGTTGGAAAAGGAGCAACGTTGGGTGTTCCGTCTGGGCACCGACATCACAGGGCTTAATGATTCAATTCCTTGGAGCCAATTACGCTAACCTTTGCATACTGTATGCATGGTATGAAGAGTGACTAAAGAACATCCAATATAGCGTTTTGTTTCTGCCTACCAGATTACTTATAGTTGTAATGGTGTGATGAGTGTTTGTGTACATTGAAGATACCTATTGAGGTCTAGTGTAACCTTCCGTTATGGATATCTCCCTTCATAAACTCCCCAGTAGAATCCTTTTGGATCCGTCCCTTCATTGGGAATCTCACAATATATCATCACCGATTGGGAGAGCTGGGTAATAAAAACTACACTGGCTGAATAACCACGGCCAGTAACACTCGGCAATATAGTGCCACTCCTTCGCGCATGCGCAGACCGCTCCCGGCTTGACGCATGCGCACCTCGCGGGGCACGAATCTGGGTCTGCACATGCGCGTCCCGGGATTCACTACCGTGGAGCCAGCGCGACTACATCCAGCGCAGTTCCGGACAAGAAACGGGTATTTTGGCCTTATATGGGCTCCCTTCCGCTATTATTTATCCAATTTACTCCATCCAATTAACCTAACTACACAGTATAAATAGCCAGCCGCACCCCTACCGACTCACTTCACCGGAGCTGCGTTGAGGGGATGGCAGGCGATCGTCCATGCAGTCACCGTGAGTAGGGCGAGAAAAGACCGAGGATGCGTTCTACGTATCAGTAACCTTGTCTTATTGATTAATCTCCACCTCACTACCTATAATACAGCCATTATTATCTTTTAGGTTGTTTACTGGGCAACGAAGAGAGATACCCCCAATACCACGCATAGGCTCATGAGGCCTTCCGAGTTTTTGTACATAAGTAAGCCTGCACCATTGCTAATCCTTTTTTTCCCCATTTATATCTGGGAGATTACATGTATGTATGTGTGTGTGTTTATGGTTGTATGTTCACCTTTAAGTGTCTTTCTTTCACAAGGTACCAGAGCCACAGTTGAGTTCTGTATACTGACCTTTATTAGAAAAAATACTTTTTTCCTCATGTTCCTGGACATCCGACTAGCATGTTTACTATGTTCCTGGACATCCGACTAGTATATTTATTATGTCTTTCTTTTACAGGTTCTTTACAAACGCCAATTGGGCGCAACGAACATACCTTTTCTAAAAACATTGATAGGTACATTACACATTGTATTTTTATTATAAAGTTTTTTTGAACACTTTCACATTTCATGTGAGTAAGGTGAGGGTAATAGTGCATATCCTCGTCCTGAAGAAGGAGCCTCGTGCTCCGAAACATGTTGACACTGTTAATGGTTGATATACCCTAGTACGTATTTTTTCAACCAGATTCTGCACTTTTTATTAATACCAGCCGAGGACAGAATAAATATTTGTTTCCTCAGTGCCAGGTATTTTTTACTCACTTTTTTCACCTCACCTCACTCACATCCTTCATCATACACCCTCACATAGCTCACTATCAAGTGCTCCTACGTAGTCGTTTGTCGCAGCACGCCGCATCCCGTAGAGGGGTGCGAAGGCCCCGATGATGAAGCATGACACCAAGGGGCCTGTTGGTGTGTGAGGGGCATTTAAACAACACTGTGTGCTCCCCATCCTTTTAGGGACCACTGCCACCCTCCTAGTGGATTCTACTTTGTTTATTCATGATGCCTAGGGAGACTGGATCGACTTCTCTCTCTCTCCCCCCTTTTGTTATGTTTCTGATGAAGGCTGATAGCCAGAAACCGGTCCTTGGATGCTTGATTCCGGTCTGGGAAAGACATGGCTTGGTAGTTCGGACTGGACTGTTCCCATGAGGCACAGGGTCAGAGCTGATTTGCATATAGCCAGTGTCTAACCCAGGGTGGTGTGGAGTGCAAAAAAACGATGGATTTAGGCCCAGATCCTTGTACTGGGGTGAATGTATGACATTGTTCTACATTCTGTCCATCAACTGTGTTTTTTGCAATTTCACCCTGAGTGGGCTGGGGATGCTCAGACGTGAGTCCCACGCTCTCCACACCACTGGAGTCAAGCTATCCAGGCTGATGAAGGCTGATAGCCAGAAACCGGTCCTTGGATGCTTGATTCCGGTCTGGGAAAGACATGGCTTGGTAGTTCGGACTGGACTGTTCCCATGAGGCACAGGGTCAGAGCTGATTTGCATATAGCCAGTGTCTAACCCAGGGTGGCGTGGAGTGCAAAAAAACAATGGATTTAGGCCCAGATCCTTGTACTGGGATGAATGTATGACATTGTTCTACATTCTGTCCATCAACTGTGTTTTTTGCAATTTCACCCTGAGTGGGCTGGGGATGCTCAGACGTGAGTCCCAGGCTCTCCACACCACTGGAGTCAAGCTATCCATGCTGATGAAGGCTGATAGCCAGAAACCGGTCCTTGGATGCTTGATTCTGGTCTGGGAAAGACATGGCTTGGTAGTTCGGACTGGACTGTTCCCATGAGGCACAGGGTCAGAGCTGATTTGCATATAGCCAGTGTCTAACCCAGGGTGGTGTGGAGTGCAAAAAAACGATGGATTTAGGCCCAGATCCTTGTACTGGGGTGAATGTATGACATTGTTCTACATTCTGTCCATCAACTGTGTTTTTTGCATTGGCATAATGAGGCAATTTTAGATAATTTTTAATAAAAGATAATATAAATTTAAAACCTTAATAAAACATTTTTTTGAACTAATGTAGAGCTGTTTACGTAATCTATCTTTTGTTGCACTTCTTTTTCTCCTTTACAACACCATTATATGGGATTTCACAATAAGACGGTGAAGCCATTCCAGATGTGATCTTGATAGAATTCTTTGGGTGAGTCTTGTAGACCTTTTGACTAGCCCATCTTCGCTACCATTATCGACTATGGGATTTACTTTATCTTAGGATAAGACTCCCCAACTATCCTAGGCCGATATAACTCACTATGTAGGGTAACCCTATGATTTTGGGATAACCTTAGAAATTGTACAATGAGACATTGTGGTGGCCGCTGATTTTCAATCTATCTCTATTTTCTCTGGTGACTTTTACCCTAATCTGCATCTCCTTTTCACGTTTAGCTCTTTCTGTACTGATCACTTTTTCTTACGCTATTCACAATCACATTTGATATGTGTTTTCTTTGGTGGCTTTGGTTCACTTATTGCTTATAATTTATATTGAATACAACTTATGTGGTATTTTCCTCTCTTTTGTAGCCCTGAGGAAGTCATTGGGTATTTTCCCAAGACGAAACACGTGTTGGCTGTTTTTTTGTTTGGCTACTTTGGATGATCCCAACTACGCAGGATCCCCGACTGAAATTTGTATCTTGAAAATAAAGACTTTCATTGAAAGATACGACCTGGAGAACTTTCTTTGGACTGATATCTTCCACTTAATATTGTATTGTATTGCTCGGGAACTAAGTTTGTTTCTGATTAGTTTCTTCTGTGTGTACGGAAGGAGCCTTTTCTGGCACACTAGTGGTCGCTGCCTGTCTGTTCCCTTGAGCATTTGTTATTTGACAATTTGTTCTTTCTTTACTTTTATTGGTTTTGCGCAAGACGCTACCCAACCACGTATCGCAGTATTTTAAAAAAAAATGTTTTTTGCACGGTCAGCACTTCGTAGTTTTTCCAAGATGGCCGGCCCCACGCTTCACGTCGCCTCCACGGGTCTCAGATTCGCTGGGACTGTGGATCGGGCTGTTAGAAGTCAGGGAAGCTGGGTTTTGTCGATCTCTGTTGCTCGAGTTCCGGCACAAACTGCAACAAAGCAAACCGTTGGGCGCTGGATGGTGCCTGTTTGCACAGGGTGGTCACTCCTTGACCACAAGGGAGATTCTTCAGTCTTCCACGTCGAGTGGGATGTCGAAGGGTCTAGAGTTTCGTTTCAAAGTTTCAGTCAGGATGATCTGAGGTGCATTGGCACAGCTCCTACCTTTATTCCAAATCAAGGGGCTGGATATCCTGCTAGGTCCCTCCTATGGGTGGGACCCAGGAAGGGGGTGGTTACACCCCTTTCCCTTTGTCCAGTTTCGCACCAGGACTGGGGCTGGAGTGCCCCAGAACCGGTTTGACTGGTTTTTGCCTGGGACACCTTGTGTGCCCCAGGCAGTGTCTAGTTTCATTCAGCCCGCCCTGCCCCAATCCACTATCTCCTGTCTGGGGTGGTGTAACGCCGCCCTGTGACAGGAAACCTTTTGTCCAAGCCTCCCCTGCCAAGTTTCAGTCAGCAGCAGGAGGCCAGACTTGTGTCTGTGGCAGCAGCATCCATTTTGTGATGCTGAGGCTCTGGTTAGATTTAACCGCGTTTAAGTAAAGTAACATGTCTTCTCCCTCTAGAAGGGTGGAATGCTACCCCCGTCGCCAGAACTGGCGAGGGGGTAGTATTCCAAAGTGTATGACACCTTACACAACATGTTTTGATAAAGCCAAACCAAAGTTAGCAATAACCGCGAGGATTATAATGCACTTAAGAGTATATGGTATGGCAATATCCTGGAACAGCTATAAGCAAATGGTTCCGAAAGCTGCAGACAGGCTCAGCTCATGCTAGAGCACCATCTCACATAAAACCAAGCACTCTGCCTCCAGGATTGTTAAGGCCTGCCATAGGAGTGACTTATATGCATATATGTGTCCAGATAGGTTTAGATATAGGTATACTATATCTAAGCAAGGGGTGATTACACGACCTTGCCCCAGCTGAGTGATCAGCCAGTTGTGTCTATTTGAATGGCCAGCCAGGGGTGGCAACCGATATGCTGCAGCCCCTGGTAGGCCTTGGATGCACCTATGCCCTGGGTACCTATAGTACACTGTACAGGGGCTGATAAGGTGTCCAGTACCAAATTGGTGTTGTACCTAAAGTACATGTCTGTGAATTTAGAGAGAGAACAGCAGGCTGTGGGTCTGATTAGCAGGCCCACAGCCACATTATGTCGAAAACCAGTGAAGCAAAAAGCAAAAATTGGGATGACCATAGGAAAGCAGACCCTACTCTCCTACATAACCCCCCCACCCCCCAAACCAGGGACATTAAACTTAACATTGACCAGATAAGTCTTCATGTTCTAAGTGGAAATACCTGGAGAGTCCATCTGCATTGCCATGGTCAGTCCCTGGTCTGTGCTCCACTGTAAAGTCCATTCCCTGTAGGGAAATGGATCACCTGAGCAGTTTGGGATTTTCACCCTTCATCTGATTTAGCCACAAGAGGGGCTTATGGTCTGTCTGAATTAGGAAGTGAGTGCCAAACAAGTATGGTCTCAACTTCTTCAGGGCCCAAACCACAGCAAAGGCCTCCCTCTCAATGGCTGACCAACGTTTCTCTCTAGGGGTCAGCCTTCTGCTAATGAAAGCAATGGGCTGGTCTTGACCATCTACATTAAGTTGTGAAAGCACAGCTCCCACCCCCAACTCAGAAGCATCTGTTTGGACAATGAACTCTTTGGAGTAGTCAGGACTCTTCAGGATAGGTGCAGGGCACATGGCCTTCTTCAGGTCATCAAATGCCTTTTGACAGCTAACTGTCCACTGAAACTTTTTGGGCATCTTCTTGGATGTCAGATCATTTAATGGTGTCACAATGGACCCATAATTCTTCACAAATTTCCTGTAATACTCAGTCAGGCCCAAGAAGGCTCTGACTTGTGTCTGGGTAGTTGGAGGAGCCCAGTCCTGGATGGCCTGGATTTTGCTCTCCAATGGTTGGGAGAGGAGTTGGCCTAACGGCTAGGGCGCTCGACCTTGGACCTTAGGGATCTGGGTTCGAGTCTCGGTAACGACGCCAAAAACCTCCTGTGATTCTGGGCAAATCACTTAATCTCCCTGTGCCTAAAATGAATGTGTGTCCGTCCTCATGTAACGTAACTGGTGCTATGTAAAGCGCTCTGATACCTGATTCGGTTCGGGTCTAGTTCGCGCTATATAAAACTCTGAAAAAAAATGGTTGAACCTGATCCCCACCTACTAGGTGGCCCAGGTACACAACCTTACTCTGCCCTATCTGGCACTTTGTGGCCTTAATAGTTAGGCCTGCCTTTTGCAGGGCCTCTAAAACCTTCTTCAGGTGGATCAGGTGATCTCCCAGGTGGAACTAAAGACAGCAATATCATCTAGATAAGCTGCGCAAAAGTCATTCAACCCAGCAAGGACTTGGTTCACCAACCTTTGGAAAGTGGCAAGTGCATTCTTCAGACCAAAGGGCATTACCACAAACTGATAATGACCACTAGGAGTTGAGAATGCTGTTTTGGCTTTAGACTCCTCAGCTAACCTGATTTGCCAATAGCCAGCTGTCAAGTCAAATGTGCTCAGAAATTTGGCAGAAGCCAACTTATCTATGAGCTCATCTGCCTTTGGAATGGGATGAGCATCTGTCCTAGTGACAGCATTGAGACCTCTATAGTCCACACAGAACATCTTTTCTCTCTTTCCATCTTGGGTATGAGTAGGCTTTCCTGTTTTCAGTTTCTATTTTTGGGAAATTCTGGTGGTGTTTTCTCAGTGTTTTCCAGTGATTTCAATACCTCATAAAAACAGTGCTTTTCAGTGGTTACTCGTTTTCGCGCCATAAAAAAAGAATTGAAACAGTGTTTTACCGGTGTTTATGGAACGCTTTGCTTTTATTATTGCTTTTCCCATTTTTTGTCAGAAATTGTATACTGTTCTACATTTCAGAAGCTTAATACAGTCATGAAATACTTTCCATTGTCCTTTGATTCTGCACCTCAGATTTAACAAGCATTTGCAATGCAATAGGTTTCGCATTTATGCGAGTTTAAGCTATTGGCATTGTAAATGACAAAGCATTTTATTAATGTTTTAAAAACGAAAACAAAATTAAAAGGCATTGTTATTTGCAATGTCAATAGCTCAAACTCGCGTAAATGCCAGACCTAATGCATTGCAAATGCTTGTTTTAAATGAAAGCGTGAATTAATCACTCAGCAAGTTGGAAGTTACAGTCTGTGTTCCAGAGTCACTACCCCTATTCTGCTCAGAGAGTGTTGCACGCCACGAAGGACATGGTCACCTGACTAGTGCAGTGTCTGCTTTTTAAGCATGTTTCTGGAGGCCTACCAACTCTGATAAGGACTTGGTCATTATCAGTAGCATAGTTTGAGTTTGCAGTTCAATGAAGACGGGGAATCGCGCACATTTAAAAAACAAGCATTGGCATAGCCAATAGGTCTCACCTTGAGGAGCCGGTTATGAGCGGGGTCGGCAATTGGGTTGCTACAGGTGAAAGTTTGTTGGGAAAGGGGCTCTCTTCCATGTATTGAATAAGAAACATGGCAGACTCAAATGAAATCCTTCTCAGTAGGGAGCCAATGTAAACTATGAGTGAAAACAGACACATGCTCCTGTCTCCTCAAACCAAGTATTAACTGGACGACTGAATTCTGTACTACCTGAATTTTGGACAGCCCAGCATTTGAAATGCCAAGATAGAGACTATTACGATAATCCATGCTTGACAGAATGAGGGCTCGTACAGCAAATTTCTGACTCTAGAATGGATATTTCCCCCGTAGTTTAGAATGGAAGAAGTCAGTTGATATGAGTATTGTGTCTTTTCCTTTTTATTGTGCAACACTGCATCCTTAGCGATTTGAATGTTATAGCCCTTCAGTCTCTGGTTATACTGATTGATGGCTCAAGTAGTCAGTGGACCATATTATGGACCACATCAATTGAAGTAATCTACAGAGGGAACTTAGCGAGCGCATTATTATTATTGCAATAGGTGCAACTGTAACGAGCCCACAAAGGCTCTCTGAACCACAAGTAAAGTAAAAAGCTGACGTGTAATGGTTGGAATAGTGCTATTTGCTACCAACACCCTTTAGGACACTTCATTAGTCAAAAATTAATTGCGAGTTTCCCCTGAATGTGCTTTGATGTCTGAGGTAATTCTTGGAGAAGGAGAATAAAGTGGTGCTTGAATGAAGACTAGCATCAACATTGTATCGTTGGTAGTTTTACAAAGTGTTCACACAACAACAGAGTTGGAACACATATTTCTCGGTTTTACTGGTTATTTTTTCTTACCTTGACTATGGTGTGGTGGAATGCTTTCTGCTGATTTCTGGAACGGCAGAATAAAAACGGTGCCCTGCACAAGCAAAAGAGGAAGCGACGAGTATGTGCACAAAACAAGCAAGCATTAACAGAAGTTTTGTTTGTTAAAACAGATAATGCCTGTATGCTAACTTGTGTTCCCTATCTCTTCCCTAACCTGGTCTGCCCTGTTTGTTCAAGAATCCACTTCAGGCAGGAATCTAGGTAGACACGCCCTGCCCGTCGCAGGGGCTTGGAACACCCAACACTGCCAAGTACCACACATCAGGCATTACACTAACGCATTTTAATGTGGTAATCCGCATCACCGCATTAAAATGCATTAGTCACGCAATTTTATCGCCTTGACTACCTTCGGGATTAAGCCCGGGTGAAGCAGGTAGTGACTGCAGTCACACTGCAATACAGCAGCTCTGGGTTCAAGTTCTAAATGAATCAGGGTTCCTATGCGATTTGCAGGGCGGCTCTGGGACATGAGCATGTGTGTCTGAATTGAGCAGGGCACCGAAGTCGGCTCCGAAAGCTGCTCTTCCTGCTGCCTTTAAATTGCTCTGTTTCAGTCAGCACCACGGTCTCGCAAGGGTGCTTCTAGCCTCCCCCTGCCTGACACTATACGTTCTGACGACACATGCCGCACTGCACAGCCACCCTGTGGTACTGGCAGTCACTGCTGTGCTAATCTGTGTGTTATGCGCAGATTGTGCTGCAAGGTCCGTCAATGTGACTCGTACAGGGGCAGTGTTTCATGGGTTTGATGTGGACCTTCCTTGGTGAGGTCACAGGACTGCTAGTGCTGCTACTGGATGTGGCGTTAAATAAAGCGGAGTTGATAACAGTCCATCTGATTGTTTATTCTGCCTGTTGTACAGTTCTTGTGTCTATGCGCTAAAATGCCCCCGGCGGCAGAGTGAGGCGAGAGAGCTTGGCACTGACCAGGGACTCCGAGGCCTTCTCCGCTTCCACTCACTCTAGGTGAATAGTTGATGGGGACCGGTACAGTCAGGCTGGAGACAGATGAAATACTCTGAGATCCCATACACTGGGGGTCGAGGAGTGTCAGCACTTAGGAGGTGCAGTAATGTGAGTTAGAGTCCAACATGAAAGCTATGCCCCCAAAACATTGGCAACAATACGAAATGCTGCAGACAGGCCCTCTGCACATAAAGCGGATGCCTGAATTTACATATTGAGGTAAGCTGCTCCTGCTTACGGCCACCTGAAAATATGCGTTTTGTTTTTGGACCAGATGAATGCACATTTTAAAAAGGGTAATGTTTTTTTATCACCTTAAAAACGTTTTCAATAAAATATAAATATAAAGTTCTGCATGCTCATTGTTTGCACATAGAAGGAGTACCGATCTTCTTCCACCTGAAGCTCACAGCTGCACTCAACTGCTGCCACGTACAAATTGTGTACAATTAAGCAATGAAACAAACCTGTTTGGTTCAGTTGGGTCCTACAGTGCCTTTCCATTTCTGGTGCAGATTTAAGATCTTAGAATTTCTTGTTGAGCAAATGGGTGTAATTTCTGATATTTACAAGTTCTCCTTCTCTACATTGCTTGATTTTGCTCGCTGGAAAGTGTCATTCATAGTCATTGAATGTTACTCATAAAAACACCAAGATTATAAAAATGCCACACATAAGGAATCTGCAACCTTGGCAGCTATGACCACCCCAGCATTCTATGTCAACTGTCTCCATGCGGAAGCTTCCACTCTGAGAGCAGCAGGGGAGCCCTCGTTTTGCGTTATCTTTATTGAAGTGAAAGCCGGTTCGTAGGAGCTGGAAACAATAGAGATGAGAGAGCACAAGTTTGAAAAAAATGTATAAGTACGCCATATTTACAAGCACGTAGTTAGTTTAAACATGTTTTGCACACGAGTGTTTTATATCCAGGAGTGAAATATACAGAGTGGTTTATATTCAGTATTGAAATGTATAGAATGTTAAGTAGAGTAACTATAATTATAACGGTGTGAGATTAATGTAGAAATGTTGGAATATATGTGAAAACCTCATGTTCTCATGTTAAAAGAATCATGTCCGAATTAAATGTAACTTTGAAAATCCAGTATTATGTGTAGGCCTTAGGGCAATTCACAGCAAACCTGAACGTGCTGCTAAATTAATGTGAGATAAGGTTGACATGGTTCTTCCAAATGTACTATTGAACTTAGGGTTAAAAGTATATGCTTTATAGATGTGTTATTTTAGAAACGTATGCTAGTTAAGAATGTTTGCTGTTTAAATCAAGTTAACGTTTTAAGAGTGCAGGGACCTGCTGCATGTAAATCAAGTAGGCCAGAGCCGATAATGTCATGTAGTTTAAATTGTCATGTGCTCGTTAGGGAAGAGGTCGAGAGGTGTCCAGCACAGAGCTTTGAGAGTGTTTTATGACTAAAGATATGGTGGAGTCTGGAATTTGAGGCCCACTGCAGGATGAGCTGTATGCAGGTGCGAGGGTCCTAATCAGCTCGAATGAAAGGGACTTTGTTCAGTGGCGCCTTGCGCAGGCCTGTAGGAGTTTCCAGGAATTTCAGGGGGTATCAGCGCACTGAAGAAGAAGCCTGGGAACCAAGGTCAACTATAACGAGGGTCTTCAAGAGTACCATCATGGAGTTTACCGCGCAAAGATGTACCACGTGAGGGGCGTCCCAAGGGGCGTTCCTATCAGAAATGTGATTTGGTATTAGGGAAAGAGACCCGGGAGGAGAGCAGAGCAGATGATTTTGGGAGCCTAAGGAAGCGGATGGGTAGGCAGATAGGCTGATCAGGAGAGACCCATTATCAGAGAAGAGACAAAGAGAAGTGCGTGATCTTCTTAGGAAGTCACCACGGCTGACACCTAGAGGGTAAAGATCTTGTTAAGTAGGGATGTCACTTAGTGTAGTGTAGGGACAGACTAACCTTAATTTTCTTTTCTGTAATGACTTTGAGGTTGCAACTTGTATCCATTTTGGCAACCCTGATGGTTTTCGAGCTTGTACTTATTATTCTGTTTTTCAGACTCAGACTATTCAAAAAGTTCATGTTCATAGTGATACCGATTTATCTTCTTAATCTCATTTTGAGAAGTTTGTATCTTCAGTTATCTTTGACTTTATATTAAAACTTTAAAACTTAAATTTGGTCAGTGGTCATTTAGAGTGGTGTAAGTTCTTAAATTGATTGACTTATTGCGAGATTACCTTTTACTCAAAGACAGGTACCAACGATTCAGTCGACATAGTTTGGGATTTGGTAAGATAATTAGTAACCAGTAATCCCGCGTTAGCAGTTGGTAGCAGAGTGAGGATGGTTATCTTCTTGAGGAAGGTAATCTAGAGAGGTTAGTTTACCCCAAGGCCCGAGACGCCGAGAGACGAGCAGCGGAAGAATCGTGTGCCGAAAGGTGCAGACGGTGCGAGAAAAGCAGCAGTATCGGAGAGTGAGTATAAAAAGGGTCATGCGTGAACAGATTGCGGTGTTTTGTGTTGTATTTGTATTGTAATGTCTTGCGGAGTTGAATGCCTGTAGTGTGAATGAGAGAAGGTTGTGAGCGCGCGCAACCTGGTAAACTGGTAACCTGGTAAACGGGTGAACTGGTGAAATCTTAAGTTCAGGCCAGAGCTTAAGTGGTTTTAGGTGTATCGAACATCCAGGGTAGTTGTCGACCATAGTACGGAGGTCACGAGGTACCATTGACCGCCGTGGATCCAAGATAGGGGGAGTGTAAGAGTGAATGTATGAGTAACGGACGCTGGTCGAAAGTTACTGCGTGTGAGTAACCTATCGGAGAAGGCGATTGTCTGGAAGTAAACGGAAAGACATCTTGCCAAGTTAAGGTGACAACTACAGAAAGACTGTGGGCGTACAGTCAAGAAAGGTGATCGCTTGGACGGAAGTAATCATTTTTCAGAGTATGAATGGGATGCGTGCATGACCGAGGAGACGAGCTGAGAAAGGAGGGGAACTGCTGCGAAGGGGGACGGGTGACGTCGGCTAGAGCCGCGCTGTGATTGAGCGGTTAGTGTGACGTTAGCTAGAGCCGCGCTCTGGTTGGGTGGCTAGAGTGACGTCGGAGGAAAGTCGCGTACGGATAGGCCAGTTAGTGAGAACGGCGCTGAGATTGGGGGAGTGTCATCAGGAAGTAAACGAACGCGGAGAAAAGAGAAATCATGAAGTGTTTTAAGTGTTTGAAAGGGATTTTTAAACGTAAACGAAGTGAACATTATTACGGGGAAGAGGCTCCGCCAGAGGGTACGCCAGCTCATTATATGGCAACGAATGTTGGGCTGCATACCATACTATGGATTGGGGCTTGGAATAAGCTTACGGGAGGAAATGAGGAAATGCAGTTCCCGAAGTATGGAACGTTTAAGTTAGAGGTGTTACATCGGCTAAAGGCAACCATGTCCTCATTGAAACCCTCGCCCAGACCAACACAGTTTGAGGCTCTTAATGCATGGATTAAGGCTGCACACGACCGAAATTTGAACAGGCGTCAACAAAGACTGACGCGATCGGTAAGGGCAGTGCGAGATTCCAAATGGGATGAGGAAGAAAAGCGTTGGAGGGTACAGACTATTGAGGTGGAGAAAATGTATCCGATGAGGGAGGTGTCAGGAGGAGGAAACCTCATGGAAGAAGACGAGGAAAGCGAGTCGGAGGACAATCTGATAAACAGATTGTTAATGGATAGACCACCTCCGAGAGTGGAGTTGATAGAAGATAGAGGGCTCGCAAGGGAAGATGGGAATGACATAGAGGGATATACACCACTCCCTATATCGGAATGGACACCTATCAAAAGTGGAGAAACACCTCCAAACAACACTGTACAGAGTGTAGTGGGAAGGTTTGTGGTGCAGAAAACGCCAAACACCGAAAGGGTTGAGTCTGTGGGATTGCCAGACGCTCTTCAAGTGCCTGTTACCATAGGACCCATAGTTTCGATCTATAATTCTGAGAGAGATAGGGGGGAACAACAAAGGCAATTGGATAGAGAAAGGATCGAGATGGAAAGGAGGAATAACGTGACAAATGCATGGAAGCAATTGCCAGGTTCGGTAACATGGAACACCCCATTAGACACAACTGTCGGTCCCAATTCAGAACAGGGAGGTCCGAGAGGACAAATGGATCTAAGGGGACCGCGGCCAAGACCCTATTCAGAATTAAGAGCTGAGTTGAGGGAATGGGACGGGTCCATAGTATCCCCGAGTAACAGGACAAGAACGGAACAAGAGTGGGATACCAGGGGCAATGGGACAGTATCTCATTGTGGGGCCAGCGAAAGTAGTCAGGGCCGGGAAGGCCAAAGTCAGGAGAATAGAGGGGATGCATGTCCTACAAATCAGAGAGAACAGCCGGAACAAAATACTAGGATTGTAGAATGTGAGGAAATGTCCCGTCTCTGGGGGAAAGGAGGAGATGAGGCGGTACGGGCTTTTCAGAATAGGTTTAGGTGCCTTCATCATACACTCGGGGAAGACGTTCAACATTGGAGAAAGGAGAATAGTGACAGGTCCCGCCATGCTTCGAGTAATCAAGAATCACAGGGAAACAGTGAAGAGAGGGGGAGCAATGGGATGCCTTACTATGCACCCAGAGAAAACAGGCAGATCGGGGAAGGCGGAAAAATGAGAAATAAGGAAGTATTTCATCATCCACCCCGAGAAGATGGAAAGGCATGGGACCTAGAGAGATGGGAACAGGGGAGAACTCCCTTTAACTCACCAGTGCCTAGGCGCAGAGCTAGGAGCTGGGACGGGAGGGAGGCAGAAGGTACATCTGGACCAGAGGTGCTGAAAGCTGCGATAAAGGTTAAAAGGCTTGATGTCTCCAGCCTAAAATCCGATCTAGACGAGATTATAGAAGGAACGGTGCCTTTAGAAAGGATCGATTTGTACGAACAAGATGAGTTGCTGTTCATAGCGAAGGATACTACTAGGAGAGCTAGAGCATTCCACGAGAAACTGTCTAATTTGGCCGACAGATATGCTGTAGATTTATCTAGGACAAGGGCACTACAGAGTAACCATAGGTTACAATACTCAGATCAAGATCTAGATGAGAAAAGGACTACTGGATTGAGAACTCACATAAGGGAGTTGATAGCTGGGATACGAGTGTGGAGAGATCTGGATAAATGGGAAGAAAGGTGGTCGAAAAAGGGCACGGTTAGGCGAAGTACAAATGTGATGACCCCTGAGGGAAGGGTAATGCAGATGGAGGCATTCCCTTTGCGAGAAATATCAAATGGAAATTATGTACATGTGCCCTGGAGTAGAGGAGACTTAGCCGCATTTACCAACTCATTTCCGAAGTTGCGGGACAATCCAGTAGAGTGGTATAAGCAGGTAGAGAGGTTTGTTAAAATTTCGAAGGTATTGTGGATTGATTTGAACACGTTGTTTGACATCGTGGTCCCATCTGATCTGTGGACCCCTTGTAAGACTAGTGTCGAATGGCCAAATGCTGAACCATTGAGGGATGCTCGGACTAATGGACCGTCTGAGATTGTCATGCGAAAGTATGAAAGGGTAATAGCATGGCTGAAAGATAAGGTACCACCACAGGACATAGATTGGGTAAAAATAGACCGAACAAGGCAGGAACCCAAGGAGACAGTTCACGAGTTTTATGAAAGATTATTGAAAACATTCAAGCAATACAGTGGACTAGATGTAATGGATCCCAAAGATATAGGGCAGTTTGTGTCAAAGTTTGTCTTGGGGTTGAGACCTGATATTTGTTTGATGATACAGCAACATTTAATCTGTTGGCAGAACAAACCACTAGATGAGATTTTACGATATGCGAGGTACTGCAGTGACGAGATAGATTCTAAAGCCAAGAATCTAAAGGAGAAATTGATGGTGGTGCAAATGCAGTCCGCTGGGAAGGGTGGCCAGCAGAAGCAGGGGATGGGACGAAAACCAAATGGTCAGAGCAAAGATAATGAAGAAGGGCAGAGACCTAGGATAGACTTTGCCACTTTAAAGAAAACGACAAAGTGTCATCAGTGTCACCAGGTGGGGCATTGGCGACGCGAGTGTCCCTTTAACCCTGAAAATGGAGAGCTAGAAGTAGAAGAGCAGGTCCAAGAAGACCCAGTGCAAAAGGTGACAGTTCCGAGCAGTAAGGTGGCCAAAGGGGGGACTTCGGCTCCACGGGCCCAATTCCCACAGCCACCGAAGATAGCAGCTGGAGGAAAGGTCTTTAAACAAATGCCTCTGTTTATCGAGGAAGAAAAATGTTATTACATTGATCCATTGACAGGACAACGGGTGAGCAGTGAAGAGGACTGTACCCTCGGGGCAGTTCTAGAAGTGGATCAGAGAGGGCCATTTGTTGAGGCAGAAGTGGCAGGGTGTCCCACTACGTTCTTAGTGGACACTGGGGCTACTCGTTCGACTCTGAGATCAGCGGTAGTTCCAGACTTGCCAATGTCAGGGGAAACAATTCAAGTGGTAGGAGTCGCAAATAAAAGAATGACTAGTCCCTTGACAGAACCAGTGTCTGTGAAAATTGGAAACCACATGAACGAACATCAGTTTGTGGTTTGTGACTCGAGTCCGGTATGTCTGTTAGGAAGGGATTTGTTGTGCAAATTGAACTGCACCATATACTGCACCCCGCAAGGAGTGGAGGTACAGACTACCGACGAAGATGCTACTTTTAAGGTGGCCAATTCCAAATCTTGTGTAGAACTATATCCTACTCTGACAATAGAAGATCTTCCCCAAGACCTACGAGATGCAGTGGCGTCAGAGGTATGGGATTTCACAGGAGAAGAAATAGGATTGATTAAGGGGGTAGAACCGGTAAAAATATTGGTAAAACCAAATGTTGAGTTTCCAAGAACGCCTCAATACAAATTGTCCCAGGAAACGATTGCGGGAATAAAACCTGTGATCGAGTCAATGATACAGCAGGGAATACTGAAAGAAATCGTGGGTAGTCCTTGTAACTCCCCGATTATGGGTTTGCAGAAACCTAGTGGGAAATTCAGGATAGTACAGGATTTACGAAAGATTAACAACATAGTCGTTTCATGTTGTCCCGTGGTACCGAATCCATCAGTGATATTGTTTCAAATACCATGTCAAGCAGAATGGTTCACAGTGATAGATCTTTGTCAGGCTTTCTTTTCAATCCCATTGGATGAAGAGAGCAGGTATCTTTTTGCTTTTAAAATGGAAGATCGCGTTTTAACATGGTGTCGAATCCCACAAGGATTCACAGACAGCCCATCCATCTTTAATCAGTTGCTGAAAAAGAATCTTGAGAATCTAGTACTGCCACAGAATTCGGTTCTGGTACAGTACATAGATGACCTACTTGTTGCGTCAGAAACAGAGGAAGCTTGTAAAGCAGATTCAATTGCCTTACTGAATCATTTAGCTGAAAATGGACATAAGGTATCTCCGAGCAAGTTGCAGTATTGTTTGACAGAAGTACAGTATCTAGGGCACAGGTTAGAAAAAGGGAAACGTAAGGTGTCCCCGGAGAGGATTGAGGCGATAATGAAAATGAATGCGCCTACAACACAGAGAGAAGTTAGAATGTTCCTAGGAATGGTGGGTTACTGCCGACAGTGGATAGTTAACTTTTCACTGAAAGCAAAGCCCTTACAGAAACTGACGCACAAGGAGGTGAGTGATCCGGTACCATGGGATGAAGAATGTCTGGTGGCGTTTTTACAGCTGAGAGACGATTTATGTCGTGCTCCGGCTCTGGGAATGCCCGATTACGAAAAGTCATTTTCACTCTATTGCTGTGAGAGAGAGGGATGTGCTTTGTCAGTCTTGGCACAGACCCACGGTAATGCCCGTAGACCAGTTGCATACTTTTCGGCCACATTAGATCCAGTAGCCGCAGCGTTGCCCGGATGTCTCAAATCCGTTGCTGCAACGGGTGTCAGCATTGAAAGGAGCGAGAGTATTGTGATGGGACATCCAGTAGTGGTGTATGTACCACATTCAGTTGAATTGTTAATGACCAGGACGAAGACGCAGCATCTGACCAATAGCAGGCTCACGCGTTACGAGCAAGTTATACTTGCCGCAGAAAACGTGACTCTCAGGAGATGCTCTGTCTTGAATCCTGCTACTTTGATGCCATTACCTACGGTAATAGAAGGCGAAGGATGTGAAGACCACGATTGCCTTGATGTGACTGAACTATGCACGAAACCCAGACCAGATATTGTGGATGAGCCATTGTCAGACCCCGATGAAATTTACTTTGTTGATGGCTCATGTTTAAGAGACGATACTGGTCGGTTGAGAGCAGCTTATGCTGTTTGTACCATTACTGGAGTTGTGGAAGCCGCTTGCCTGGAAGGAGTACATTCCGCACAGGTAGCAGAGATTATTGCCCTAACTCGTGCCTGCATAGCAGGAAATGGAAAGAGAGTCACCATCTACACGGACAGCCAATATGGTTTCGGTGTGGTTCATGATTTCGGGCAGTTGTGGTCTCAGAGGGGTTACATGACCTCCTCTGGTTCGCCCATTCGAAATGGAGAATTTGTGCGATTGCTGATAGAAGCATTACAAGGTCCTGTTGACATCGCGGTAGTGAAGTGTGTAGCTCATACTAAGAATACAGATTTTGTGTCACAAGGTAATAGATATGCTGATGAAGTCGCACGCTATTGTGCGGAGCAAAGTTATTCTTTCTCAAAGGTGGAAATAGAAGGTGCAGAAGAAAAGACTGAATTAAGTATGATGTTAGAAACTGTAGACACTTGGGAGGATTTAAGAATAATGCAGGAGAACGCACCTGAAACAGAGAAAAAGGCATGGGAAATAGCAGGTTGTGTGCGAAGTGAAATGGATTTTTGGGTTTCAGCAGATGGGAGAGCTGTGTTACCTGAAGAATTAGCTAATCCCATGGCGAGAGACATACATGGTCCAGTACATCTAGGAAGGGATGCTATGATGAGAGTTTTTAGGCAGACTTGGTATTGCCCGAAATTCAGAATAGCAGCAGAATCAGTATGTAAACGATGTGTTACCTGCCAACAACTGAACGTAGGCAAACGAACACCAGTCACACTGAGTCACATTGGGAGGTCGGGGGGGCCTTTCAATAGAATGCAACTAGATTTCATCGAAATGCCAAGAGTCAATCGCCTTCGGTATGTGTTGGTGATTGTATGCGTATTTTCCAGATGGGTTGAAGCGTACCCTACACGTAGGTGCGATACACTCACAGTGGCTAAATTGTTGCTCAGGGAGTTGATACCGCGCTTCGGGGTGCCTGCCTCTTTGGAATCTGACAGAGGAAAACATTTTAACAGCGAAATAGTGAAGATGTTGTGCTCCACACTGAATATCGATCAAAAGCTGCATTGTAGTTATCGACCAGAAGCTTCAGGAATTGTGGAACAAGTGAATGGCACTTTGAAGAATAGATTGGCTAAAGTAGTGGCATCCACATCCTTGAGTTGGCCAGATGCTCTTCCTTTAGTGCTCATGAGCATGCGCAGCACACCTGATAGGAGGACAGGTCTCTCTCCCCACGAGATCCTGATGGGGAGGGCCATGAGACTTCCTACAGTTCCAACTACTGCTCTATTGAATATTACAGATGATCTGATCTTGGATTATTGTAAAGGACTGTCTGACGCCATCCATTCTGTGTCCCTTCAGGTGCATGCAGTTGAAGTTCCAGCAGCGAGGAACCTGTGTCATGACCTGAACCCAGGGGACTGGGTCTTAGTTAAAAAACACGTCCGGAAGAACTGCCTAGATGTTCGCTGGCGTGGGCCCTTTCAGGTAATCCTGATAACGAACACCGCGGTGAAGTGCGGGGGGCTGCCAAATTGGATCCATGCTTCCCATACTCGTAGGGTTCCAGCACCTCTAGAAGGAACAGCTCCCATCCCAGACGAAAGCCCGGAAGTGGAAGAAGAGTTGCAAGAAGGGATTGAGGCAGCTGAGGGGGTGTCAGAAGAAGTTGGGAACGCAACGGATTCAGAAGAAGAGCGAAGGCAGGACGGCAGTGAGACAGAAGACGCAACTGAAGGAGAGAGCAGAAGTGAATACGACTCAGACTCAGATCCGTATCGGAGCGACCAAGAACCAAGTGGGAGGACAAGGAATAGGAGAATAAGGCTTGGAGCTGCCACTTGGCCAACTAGGAGAAGAAGGCTAAGTTTGAGGTCGGCCCAGGAAGAAACGCTTACTCGTATATCCGAAGACTCAGATCCAGAAGAAGATATCCAGGATCAAGCCGAGGAGGGTCTTAGAAGATCAAGGAGGGTGCGAGTGCCTAGTAGAAGATACTCTACTCCCGACTGGACCTACCTCGTTGCAGATGTCTGGGAGACACAGAACAGGGAGGATCAGGGAAGTGGAACTGATCAGAACTGACCCGATCATCACAGTGCAAATAAGGTTTCTACTACCAGGAGCGGAGACCGAAAGGTTGCTGACACTCAACATCGTTCATCCTGCTCTCCTGAGTGGAATAAGAAAATTGATTTTAGAGACAGTTGAGTTTCCAGTTTGCTGTTCACGATATCCAATATTGGAGGGAACTCTTCTTCGTTTGGAAATGCTTGAGCGAGTAGTAGAAATGCTAGGAGCGCTTATTGTTGTGGATTAATACCATATTGTGAATGTCTTCAAAGGGGCGCAGAACTGGAAAGGTGAAGAAAGTGATCTTGATTAGAACGGACCCCTTTGTAATTGTGGATGTAGAACTGATAGTACCAGGAGTGGAAATTGAAAAAACGCTAACTCTCAATTTTGTCCGTCCACTTGTCTTGAGCGAAATAAGGAGAATAATCCTAGAAAAAGTTGACTTTCCATGTTGTGGTACGAACTGCCCAGAACCTGAGGGAATGATACTTCGGATGGACATTTATGAAGACGTAGTGTCACTCCTTGAGTCATACATAACTTCAGACGAAAATAAGACTGTTGAAAAGAAATTGTAAAAACTTGTTGCAAGATAACCTAGCGCCGAGTGGAAGAAGAAAAGTGATAGGGGTTTCATTTTAGTGGATGGAGAAGGGCTAGGGTTGTCTATTTTCTACTGGACTTTGAACTGTTTTGCGGAAACAAATTGTCAAGCTTCCAAGTGTTCAAAGAAAGACATTGCAAGAGAGAAAGACTTTGTTTGAAAAGAAGAGGAAGTGAATGCTGGAAGAAAGTCAAAAACTACACTGTTTGAGAACATGGAGGCTGGCAACCCGAACCGCAGGGCAAAATGTATAGCTGTTACACTTTTAGGAGTAGTGGTTTCTCTTATAATTTTAGTGGTAACTGTTTAATTCCTAGCGGGACACGAAGGGGATGAAACCGCAGTTAAGGAGGATAAGGGAGTATCAACACCGAAAACTACCATTATTAAAGAGAAGGGAAACATCAATGAGAAAGACAAAGCATTGTTAGATGCAGAAATAAAAAGGCTTCACACCGACGAGTCACAGGGAAATTACAAGTCAAATGCTTATGCTAAATTGCTTTATGAATATGTTGATGCCATGGAAGTAAAGGATTGTTACGTTTGTATGCAATTACCAGCTTCAGTGGAGGAGGGTATCAGATACCATCATCTTCCGTTGACATATGGAATAACGTGCAGTTTATTGTTGAGCATGTTTTATGGACGAGAAGGATTCGAGTATTATTTCTCGAATTTCGACTCGACATTGCCAGAGGTTCCGAATTTCAAGCATTTGAACAAATGGGACTACTACAAAAGCGAAGACAGACTACACAAATGGTTTATTCCATGGAAAACGTTAGATACTTCACATGCTCGAAGGAACAATCTGACTTGTCAAATATCAGAAGTTGAGAAAAAGTTTATAGCACAGGTAGATACTAGATATAGGAGGCAGAAGATTTTGAAAGCATCAGGACAATGGGAAACAGATTGGACCAAGGAGGAGAGGGCACATCAAAGAAAAGGTAGTATTGGTCCAATTGCTTTGGATAAGGATAAACGGGGAAAACTGTGCATTCACAGGAGTTACTCATATTATGAAAACTTTTATGTAGGTCAAGTCCATTGTGAACATGCCTTTCAATTGGAGTATTACTCTAAGAACTTTATGAAAGGGATGCAAGCAATACCAAATGTATATTTTGTATGTGGAAGATATGCCTATGTGAAGTTACCAGATAATTGGTACGGATCATGCTATCTGGCTGTTGTCTTCCCTAAAATATATCATGTTGAGAATTTAGACACGCCTAAGAAAGAAATATCAACTAGATGGAAACGAGGGCTGGGTGCAGCCGAGGTAGTTGGAGATGTACTAGGTGCTGCATTCCCTTTCTTAGGATTGATAATGAATGACATTAAGATCAGGAGGTTAGCTACAGTCGTAGATAGGCTATCTGCCAGTACTGCAAGATCCTTGATGCTGATAGAAGGGGAGATGCAATCGATTAGGGCGATGGTTCTTCAGAACCGACTTGCTTTAGACGTTCTGTTAGCAAAAGAGGGAGGAGTCTGTAAGGCTTTGAAGGTCCAGGAATGCTGTACTTACATTCCAGACAATTCAAAACCTCTAGAGAAGTATATACAAAACATCACTGCCATACACTACGAAATTGAGGACCTGGCAAAGGTAAATGTGTGGGAAAAAGTAGGCCATGGAATGGGTAAAGTTGGAAGTTGGTTTGCCAACTTAGGAAAGGGTATCGTTTGGTACATACTGAAACCCATCATCATAATAGTGATTTGTGTAATCACTTTGTGGGGATTGGTGCGTTTGTATCAATGTTATAAAGCAAATAGGTTGCAGAGAACTATGAGGAAACAGGAGGAAGAGTTGACAGCAATGCAGGATTCTCAATACAAGAGTCTGAAAGCATTGGAGAGTATGAAAAGAGGTGGCACAACCATGACTTCACTTTGAAGGGTTCTACATTTTTAGTGTCTTGGTGATGATGACCCCTGAAGGTCATCAAAGGGGGGACTGAGAGAGCACAAGTTTGAAAAAAATGTATAAGTACGCCATATTTACAAGCACGTAGTTAGTTTAAACATGTTTTGCACACGAGTGTTTTATATCCAGGAGTGAAATATACAGAGTGGTTTATATTCAGTAGTGAAATGTATAGAATGTTAAGTAGAGTAACTATAATTATAACGGTGTGAGATTAATGTAGAAATGTTGGAATATATGTGAAAACCTCATGTTCTCATGTTAAAAGAATCAAGTCCGAATTAAATGTAACTTTGAAAATCCAGTATTATGTGTAGGCCTTAGGGCAATTCACAGCAAACCTGAACGTGCTGCTAAATTAATGTGAGATAAGGTTGACATGGTTCTTCCAAATGTACTATTGAACTTAGGGTTAAAAGTATATGCTTTATAGATGTGTTATTTTAGAAACGTATGCTAGTTAAGAATGTTTGCTGTTTAAATCAAGTTAACGTTTTAAGAGTGCAGGGACCTGCTGCATGTAAATCAAGTAGGCCAGAGCCGATAATGTCATGTAGTTTAAATTGTCATGTGCTCGTTAGGGAAGAGGTCGAGAGGTGTCCAGCACAGAGCTTTGAGAGTGTTTTATGACTAAAGATATGGTGGAGTCTGGAATTTGAGGCCCACTGCAGGATGAGCTGTATGCAGGTGCGAGGGTCCTAATCAGCTCGAATGAAAGGGACTTTGTTCAGTGGCGCCTTGCGCAGGCCTGTAGGAGTTTCCAGGAATTTCAGGGGGTATCAGTGCACTGAAGAAGAAGCCTGGGAACCAAGGTCAACTATAACGAGGGTCTTCAAGAGTACCATCATGGAGTTTACCGCGCAAAGATGTACCACGTGAGGGGCGTCCCAAGGGGCGTTCCTATCAGAAATGTGATTTGGTATTAGGGAAAGAGACCCGGGAGGAGAGCAGAGCAGATGATTTTGGGAGCCTAAGGAAGCGGATGGGTAGGCAGATAGGCTGATCAGGAGAGACCCATTATCAGAGAAGAGACAAAGAGAAGTGCGTGATCTTCTTAGGAAGTCACCACGGCTGACACCTAGAGGGTAAAGATCTTGTTAAGTAGGGATGTCACTTAGTGTAGTGTAGGGACAGACTAACCTTAATTTTCTTTTCTGTAATGACTTTGAGGTTGCAACTTGTATCCATTTTGGCAACCCTGATGGTTTTCGAGCTTGTACTTATTATTCTGTTTTTCAGACTCAGACTATTCAAAAAGTTCATGTTCATAGTGATACCGATTTATCTTCTTAATCTCATTTTGAGAAGTTTGTATCTTCAGTTATCTTTGACTTTATATTAAAACTTTAAAACTTAAATTTGGTCAGTGGTCATTTAGAGTGGTGTAAGTTCTTAAATTGATTGACTTATTGCGAGATTACCTTTTACTCAAAGACAGGTACCAACGATTCAGTCGACATAGTTTGGGATTTGGTAAGATAATTAGTAACCAGTAATCCCGCGTTAGCAGAGATAAGGGGTGAGTCTTTTCCTTCGCACCCACCAGTGGGCCGTTTATACGCCTGTAAAAGAGATGATCTTCTACATGCGTATAAACGGCCCACTGGTGGGTGCGAAGGAAAAGACTCACCCCTTATCTCTATTGTTTCCAGCTCCTACGAACCGGCTTTCACTTCAATAAAGATAACGCAAAACGAGGGCTCCCCTGCTGCTCTAACAGGCTAGTTGTAACTTCCGTATAGAGACACACAGCGCCGTCAGCCACTCTTTCCAGTTTGTTGCTGCATGTTCAGGTTGCCACTTCCTCGCATGAAAGAAGAGAGGCACATTATTCAATTACGTGCTGGCATTGGGTTTCTAGATGCATGAATCGGGAGGCGGGAGACTTGCCATCAAATCGGTAGCCTCCCGCCTGAATCGGGAGGGTAGGCTTGTATTTCAGAAGCATTCTTGAGAGACGATTTAAAAGAGTATAAGACCACATTTGAGCACTCTTGCAAGCATAGACTAAACTGTGCCTGTGTAGTCGGTGCAGAGAGGGCCACACACGTCAGGGTTTAACGCCATCAAGGAAGGCAGTGGAGGGCTGTGCTAGGCGAGCACTAACAATCCAGAAACGAGCGCACAACCTCTTTCTCCGGTGCCCGTCCCCCACCACTACTTTATTGACAAAGCCTTGTTAAGTAAATTGTCTTTTGAAAGACCTGTGAAGTACTCCAGTGCGCCCGGCCTCAGTAAGACAGCAAACCACAACTGAACAGCTCCTCCCCCCCCCCCTACCCCCGTGAGCCAGGCAGGGGGCCTGGTGTTACTCTCACCCTTGGGCCATTCACACCTCGTCTGCCCATTTGAAGAAGCAGTGTTTTCCCCTGACACCTCCGTGCCAGACATCACAGGCAGGCAATGATTTGCATTGCTTTGGCACCATCAAGTGGTCAAGAGGCGCAACAACAATGAAAATCAGTGAGACTCGGTTTAAACCAGGTCAGCTGATTTTCATTCAGTAGGGTATTTTCGTGCATATTTGGTTTTAACTGAATTCCGGACAGCCTAGGTATGAGGTTTTGGCACAAGGACTACTGGGCTGGCCCAGGGGCTCTCTGATGGTTGAATCACTCCAAGTTCAAGCATTTTCTGCACCTCAGCCTTTATACAATCCCTGACATGGTCAGGTTGCCTGTAGATTTTATTCTTCACAGGCAGGCGGTCACCAGTGTCCACCTCATGGGTGCACCAGTTAGTTTGACTGGGTGTAAGAGAAAACATATGTCTATGAGCCTGCAACACTTGTCTGCAGTCCCATTGCTGCTGGTCAGAGAGGCTGCCTGCCAAGGCTACTCCATCCACTGAACCATCATCAGGGTTTTGGGATAACAGGTCTGGGAGAGGGTCACTCTCTGTCTCCTGGTCCCCATCTGTAGCCATGAGTAAACCCATGTCTGCCCTGTCCACATATGCCTTCAATCTGTTTACATGGAGCACCCTGTGGGGGCTCCTAGGGGTGCCAAGGTCCACCAAGTAGGTGACCTCTCCCTTTTTCTCCAGTATGGTGTGGGGTCCAGACCATTTGTCTTGGAGAGCTGCTGGGGCCACACCTTCTGCCCTGGCTGGTACTCAGTCAGAACAGCCTTTTGGTCATGCCAAGCTTTCTGTAATTCTTGGCTGGCCTCCAGGTTTTTGGTTGCCCTCTCAATGTATTCAGCCATCCTGGAGCGGAGACCAAGTACATAGTCCACAATATCAAGTTTGGGCTTTTTGAGAGGTAACTCCCATCCATCCCTCACAAGACACAATGGACCCCTTACAGGGTGGCCAAACAAAAGTTCAAAAGGGCTGTAGCCAACCCCCTTCTGTGGGAACTCTCTGTAAGCAAAGACCAGGCAGGGTAAAAGGATGTCCCATCTTCGCCTAAGCTTTTCAGGTAACCCTTTTATCATTCCCTTTAGGGTCTCGTTGAACCTTTCAACAAGCCCATTGCACTGTGGGTGGTAGGGTGTGGTAAACTTATAGTTCACTCCACACTCTTTCCACATTGCTTTTAAGTATCCAGACATGAAGTTGGTACCTCCGTCTGAAAGGACCTCCTTTGGAAAGCCCACTCTGGAGAATACTCCAAGTAGGGCCTTTGCCACAACAGGAGCTGTTGTGGTCCTCAGGGGAATTGCCTCTGGGTACCTGGTGGCATGATCCACTACCACAAGCATAAATCTGTGCCCGGATGCTGTTGGGGGATCCATTGGTCCAACAATGTATATCCCAACTCTCTCAAAGGGCACCCCCACCACAGGTAGTGGTATAAGGGGGGCCTTTGTGGTACCACCTGACTTGCCACTGGCTTGGCAGGTGTCACAGGAGCGACAAAACTCCTTAGTATCCTCTGACATGTGAGGCCAGTGAAAGTGAGGGACAAGCCTGTCCCAAGTCTTGTTCTGGCCTAAGTGTCCTGCTAAAGGAATATCATGGGCCAAGGTGAGAAGGAAGCCCCTAAATTGCAGAGGTATAACCAACCTCCTGGTAGCACTAGGCTTGGGGTCTCTAGCCTCTGAATAAAGGAGCCCATCATCCCAATACACTCTATGGGTACCTTGAGCATTCCCAGCAGCAGCCTGCTGTCTGAGGGGTTCAAGAGAAGGGCAAGTTAACTGAGCCTGCCCCAGATCTGCCCTTGAGGGTCCCCCTGTCCCCAGAAACTCAACCTGATCAGGTTCAAGTTCTTCCAGGACAGTCTCCTCTTGGATCACAGAATCATCCTCCTGAGAGGGCTGATCCTCAACCTGGGGCAAGTGGGAAGGCACTGCCTTGACCCTCTTGCTCTTTCTCTTGGGTTGTGGTTGGTCTATAGTTTCAAGATCCACCACAGGTTCAGGTAGGCACTTCTTGGCCTGGGACCTGGTTACAGCAAGGACATGTGCTGAAATACCTAGCATCTCTGCATGAGTCCTATACTCCACTTCTGACCATAAAGAATTCTCTAGATCATTGCCCAAAAGACAGTCCACTGGGAGGTCTGCACTCACAACAACATTCTTGAGGCCATTTACCCCTCCCCAGGAGAAGTTAACAACAGCCACACTATGTGTAGTAGTGGCATTGCTAGCATCGGTCACTAGGTAGTTCTCACCTAGTACAATTTGTCCAGGGTCCACAAAGTTAGGTGTCACCATGGTGACACTGGCACATGTGTCCCTGTAGGCCAGAGCCAGTTTCTCATTGATCAAAGGCGTCTGCCTATAATTGCCCAAAGTATTGGGACTCACAGTAGTGGACATAGCCATGTCCACATCATAGAGCAGAACTGCCTGAGTAGGGATTCTGACTAGGCCAGACTCCATCTCAGTACCCAGGGTTAACCCCACTATACACTTGGGTTGTGTACCACCACTGCTGACTGTACTAGGGGGTGCAGGTGCCTTAGGGGCTGTAGTGGTAGGGACTGGAGTTTTCTTAGTGCATTCACTACCCCAGTGTGAAACTGATTTACAGGTATTGCACCAAGGTTTCTGTGGGCCATCATTCTTCTTCTTCTTGTTTCCATTTTGGGAACCACCCTCCTTATTAGAATTATTTTGGGGGCCTGAAGAAGACTTCTGGTCTTTTTCTTTCTTATCTCCACCCTTCTGGTCTGCCTTCTTTTGATCACCTCCTTGGTTCTGGTTTTTCTGCTTAACCCTGGTTCTGACCCATTTGTCTGCCTTCTTTCCCAATTCTTGGGGAGAGGTCAGATCTGAGTCAATCAGGTGTTGATGCAACAACTGGTTCTGGCAATTATTAAGGATCTGTTCTCTCATTATTAGATTGTACAATCCTGTATAGTCTGAAACTTTACTTCCCAGCAACCAACCTTCCAAAGCCTTAGTGGCACAATCAACAAAGTCAGTCCAGTCCTGAGTCTGAGCTTTTTGGGTATCTCTGAACAACAACCTGTATTGCTCAATGGTTAGGCCAAACCCATCAATAAGAGCACCCTTCAGGACAGTGTAGTTTTTAGCATCCTCAGGTCTAACAGTGAGGAGCTTATCTCTCCCTTTCTCAGAAACGGAGAGCCACAAGATTGCTGCCCACTGATCTTGAGGGACCTGCTGTACCATGCAGGCCCTCTCCAGAGCAGTTATCCATTTGTGGATGTCATCCCCATCTCTGTAGGGGGGCACAATCTTACTCAGGTTTCTATTATCATAGGACCTTTCTTTATCTCTAGGGATAATGCTGCCACCAGTGGAATCTGGTCCACTCAATTGTTTCTCCCTTGCTAAAGCAAGTTTAGCTAGGGCCAGGGCCACCTCCTCTCTCTCTATCTGGAGTTCAACAGCCCTCATTCTAGCCCTATGCTCTCTCCTCTGAGAAGCTCTTGAGGTATTAGAATGGTTAGAGTCCCTGGAAAGGGATCTATCGCTTCTATTACCTGGGAGTATTCTGCTATTAGGTCTGGGAAGGTGGGTCACCTCTCCATTCCCATGTAAGCTGACATTAGCCTGGCTAAGGCTTCTAACCTGGACCTGACTAGCTTCTTGATCTGAATCTTGATCATTGCCAACCTCCACATCCACCACTTCTGGGGTGAGGGTCTCATCTGGGAGGTTGGCTCCTTCTCCTGTAGGACCTGAGGAGCCTCCATTAGCCCTCTCAAGATCATCTGTCTCTAAGATTCCTATCAGGATTGAGATAGTAGGGTTGTGACCCTTTTTCAGCCCCCTTGTAGTGCATAAGCTACTCAAGTCTTTGAAGCCGAGGTTTGCATATCTGGAAGGTGCCTTGGTCAGGTCACCTCTCACAGGTAGAGAACTGGGAGTTTCACCTGTGCCAGACACAGCTCTAGTGAGGTGTAAGTGGTGCACTTACCTACACTAAGTGTTTTCCTACTGGAACCTTGCTAGTGAGTTGTAGTCGGGGTGTGCTACTCCCTTTGGTCTACAACTACTAAGTTCAGTAGAACTTAAGTATGCTAGCTTTGTTTATATGTACCTATAGTACTTAATGTGATCTTTCAAATGATATAAAGATTGCAATGGTAAAACAACAGCAAGCTCAAACCCCAACCGCTGCACACCAATGTGAGAAGTTGGCCTGATGTATGATGTCCACAATTCTGGGGGCACCTTGTATCAGTCCAAACAATCCCTTATGGTGGTGGTTGTAGAGTCAACCTTATAGACAAGCTATCCTAATGGTAGCATGGACTAAGCAGTCTTAGGCTAAACTCAAGAGGGCATGTGAAGCCAGCTGTTTTACCATATGCAATCCTGTAATATCAAATGAAAGGACACCACGCAAGTTATATATTATAAAAATATATGTATTTATTACTAGAATAATCCTCTGTACTCTTTATGAGTCCAGAGGCACAAACGTTTAAACAAAAGCACAGTTAAACATACACAAGTTGCACAATTATGGATAGGGCCGGTGGCCACTCAAACCAAATACTAAATAAGTGGTATAAGTACCACTTTACAAACAGTGGTAAGGCCTCGGGCCTTGGAATCGCTGGGACTACACTGGACTAAAAGCAGTTAGGACGGGAGTAGCCCGCGGGATTCGGGTGCAGCGCTAAAAGCACACGCATGCACCAATGCAAAGTCAATGGTGCGTAAAAGTTACAAAGTTACTGTTTTGAAAGTCTTCCGACTGGGATAGAATTAAACCACTTTAAACTAGGAAAACTAGAGGTGTAAACCACTACAGGAGCACCGGTGTTGATCGTTACCTCACCCACTGGAAGCGGGTGCATAGGTGCTAAAGTGTGTCGGGTTTCGTCGTGGAGATCTATGGACCCTGGAGATGTAGATGCTGCAGGCGGCCAGGAGAGAAGAGTCCGATTGAATCCAAGGGTGGATCAAAGATGTAGAGTACCTGAAAGCAGAGGGGACAGAGTCTGGGTCACTCAGCAGTGACCAGGGTGGAACCAGGAAGGAACCAGGCAATGTCGGGCGCAATCGGGTGGTTCTCGTGAAGCTTGTCTCCGCTGCCACGTGGACTCTGGGGCACCGAGGATGTCCAAGAGTGGAACACGAGCTGTCCCACGAAGGCTCTCACTGTCGGCGGTGTCGGCTTCCGGATCGGAGTAAACAGGCCTTGGCAAATGCAACCCACGCAGGATTTGAAGATCGCTTCTTACTCGGACCAGCAAGGTCAGAGCGGTCGCTCCTTTTCAGGGGAGCGAGGGCCAGTCTGGAGCAACCAGACTAGCAGTGTAAATTCAAAGGTTCGTTGGTACTGGGGCCACTTGCCAACGGGCAAGCGACCGGACCAACGCGTCGAGCAGGAAAATGCAAAAGGGCCCCACGCAGCACTCGATGAGTGTGGAGGGGAGATCTTCGGTGCAAAAGCTGCTCGGGCTGGGGCTTCTCAAACCCCAATGCACAGCTTCTAGGGTGCCTCGGGAGCTGCACGGTCAGCACTTTGTAGATTTTCCAAGATGGCCGGCCTCACGCTTCACGTTGCCTCCACGGGTCTCAGATTCACTGGAACTGTGGATCGGGCTGTTAGAAGTCAGGGATGCTGGGTTTTGTTGATCTCTGTCGCTCGAGTTCCGGCGGGAACTGCAACAAAGCAAACCGTTGGGCGCTGGATGGTGCCTGTTTGCACAGGGTGGTCACTCCTTGACCACAAGGGAGATTCTTCAGTCTTCCACGTCGAGTGGGATGTCGAAGGGTCTAGAGTTTCGTTTCAAAGTTTCGGTCAGGATGATCTGAGGTGCATTGGCACAGCTCCTACCTTTATTCCAAATCAAGGGGCTGGATCTCCTGCTAGGTCCCTCCTATGGGTGGGACTCAGGAAGGGGATGGTTACACCCCTTTCCCTTTGTCCAGTTTCGCACCAGGACTGGGGCTGGAGTGCCCCAGAACCGGTTTGACTGGATTTTGCCTGGGACACCTTGTGTGCCCCAGGCAGTGTCTAGTTTCATTCAGCCCTCCCTGCCCCAATCCACTATCTCCTGTCTGGGGTGGTGTAACGCCGCCCTGTGACAGGAAACCTTTTGTCCAAGCCTCCCCTGCCAAGTTTCGGTCAGCAGCAGGAGGCCAGACTTGTGTCTGTGGCAGCAGCATCCATTTTGTGATGCTTAGGCTCTGGTTAGATTTAACCGCGTTTAAGTAAAGTAACATGTCTTCTCCCTCTAGAAGGGTGGAATGCTACCCCCGTCGCCAGAACTGGCGAGGGGGTAGTATTCCAAAGTGTATGACACCTTACACGACATGTTTTGATAAAGCCAAACCAAAGTTAGCAATAACCGCGAGGATTATAATGCACTTAAGAGTATATGGTATGGCAATATCCTGGAACAGCTATAAGGAAATGGTTCCGAAAGCTGCAGACAGGCTCAGCTCATGCTAGAGCACCATCTCACATAAAACCAAGCACTCTGCCTCCAGGATTGTTAAGGCCTGCCATAGGGGTGACTTATAGGCATATATGTGTCCAGATAGGTTTAGATATAGGTATACTATATCTAAGCAAGGGGTGATTACACGACCTTGCCCCAGCTGAGTGATCAGCCAGTTGTGTCTATTTGAATGGCCAGCCAGGGGTGGCAAAAGATATGCTGCAGCCCCTGGTAGGCCTTGGATGCACCTATGCCCTGGGTACCTATAGTACACTGTACAGGGGCTGATAAGGTGTCCAGTACCAAATTGGTGTTGTACCTAAAGTACATGTCTGTGAATTTAGAGAGAGAACAGCAGGCTGTGGGAATGATTAGCAGGCCCACAGCCACATTATGTCGAAAACCAGTGAAGCAAAAAGCAAAAATTGGGGTGACCATAGGAAAGCAGACCCTACTCTCCTACACCATCTTTAAAAAATCGAGCGACAGTAGCGAATAACTTACTTCACTGATGTGCTTAGGTACCAGTAATTTGATACTTTTACTCACACTAAAATTACTTTTGCGGTGATGAATGTGTAAGAGCTTGTGATGCTTTTTAAAGTGTCAGTTCATGAAACACTTTCGTTTATATGCTACATACAATTTCCATCTGGATTGCAAAACCAAACAAACTCAATTGCTCATAGACCATGTCACCTGTGAGACGCCAGTCAGTGTTGGCTTTTAGTCAGAAGACTTGCATTACATAACATTTAATTATATTTCCCTCATTCTTTTTATTTGCTTTTTGGTGCATGCAGATCTGCATATCAGTGGGTAAGCACATAAATGAAAAGCATTGTCATTGACAATGCCAGTAACTCAATTTCTTGCAAATGCGAGACCTATTGCATTGCAAATGATTGTTTGTTTATGTATCCAGTTCCTGCAGCGTCAAGGGAATCCATCGAACTGGATGACCAGGTGGAGGACTGATAGGAGAGGATCCCCAGGTATGTAAATCCTCACATCATTTTAGGTGGTGAGGGTGCCTGCGTTGCACAACAAAAAGTATCCTCAAGGGCTGATTCGCGTGCCGCTCACTAGACTGGAAAGGGATATCCGATCTCTCAAACGGAACTATTTTACCTACAAAAGTATGGCCACTATGGCTACTATTTGGGAGAAACTTACAGAGTTCAATAAGTAGGGATCTTCGTGAGAAAAAGTACCTCGACGCAAAGGTGCGCAGGTACGGAGAGAGTGATCACCCTGGTAAACAAGCATTTATAATGCAATGGTTTCGCCTTTTGAAAAGTTTGAGCTATTGGCATTGTAAATGACAATTTTTATTTATGTGTTGGTTTTGAAAATAAATAAATAAATGGCATTGTCATTTACAATGCCAATAGCTTAATCTCTCGCAAATGCGAGACCTATAGCATTTGCAATGCAATAGGTCGCGTATTTACGCAAGTTTGAGCTAATGATATTGCAGATAACAATGCGTTTTATTTATGTTTCAAAAACCAAAACATAAATAAAAGGTCTCTCACACTGCTGTCTCTCACACACTGCTGCCTCTCACACACCATGCTCTCCCACACACCATGCTCTCCCACACACCATGCTCTCCCTAGAAGACTCACACTGCTGCCTCTCACACACCATGCTCTCCCACACACCATGCTCTCCCTAGAAGACTCACACTGCTTTGTGCTGGATAGTGCGAGTTGATAGCTGTAGCTATAGGAACTGGTTACTTCTAGATAGGGAGCAGATGTAGCGATCTGATAGGTCTGCTTGCACAGTTAATTGTTGGCTACAGAAAACTGTAAGGAGGGGGGTGGAGATGGTATGGCCAGAGTGTATAATCATGGCACTTAAAGTACTGGACAAACTGTGATTGAGTTAGTGTCGACGGGAAGCATGAATCGGGCAGAGCAATTATTTTTGTGCAGAGCGGGACAACACGCAACCCACCCCTGCAAACGACACCATGCACAATTAAGCTATTTAACGTTTTGGCTACAAAAAAGAGGGCCCTGCCATCTACATGTTAACAGCTGTTTTGTATGTAATAGGAGCATGTAGAAAACACTTCGTTTATTTTGTTAGTCTCCTGAAAAAATGCCTTGTATTCCAAAGACATGATCACCAGTGTCACAATTTTGAGAAAGGCATAACCTTATACAGCCATAACCAACAAACTTATAAAACATCATTATCAGCAACAAAACACCAACTATCCTTACACTTCTTTTACTTACCATAATACAAAAAGAACGATAGGATCTTGTAAACCAGGGAGACGAGGTGTAAAACCCGATTTGTACTGGGAGGCCAAACTAGCTGCAGAAAACCCAACATACGGCTATACATCACGTAATACAGATATTCTAAATCTAACAGGCATATTGCGAAACAAATACCATTTTAATGCAGATGACTACTACTTATATCTGGTGCATGTGGCGTTGTTAACTTTTCAACTAGGAAGGAAATACGAAGTAGCACAGGCCTGTACAGTTTAATTGGATGCCTTTCAGTTTGGAGCACGCTCATTGTACACATCTGGACCGTTAACCTGTCCCTATTTGGCCAAGCAAAATGAATTCAGCAGGTGGTCTAGCCCTGGCCTGGTGTTCGGTTATGGGTTGGGGCATAGGTCATGTCGGGTTCTATAGAAACCGTTGGTCCTTACCTAAGTGAGGAACAGGAGGCCCCAAGGGCTTCAATGAGCAGTCTTCTCCTGTGCTCCATTATAAGAGCCATGTATTTGGTATGACACAACTATCCAGATGGTCGTGGTTGCACGCATAGATTAAATGAACGTGCCGAGTAGCCAATAAGAAAGCTTATCACCGTCGTCGGTGTCCGGGGACTCACACTTGTTCGTGTGAATGTAGGTCACGATAGGTACTCACCCAGCAGATTACGAACTTTCATGGGGAGGGTGAGCCCTGTACACATCTTCCCCTCCACACGGACAGCGGGAGGGGGGGCGGGAACGGACAGCGGGAGGGGGGCGGGAACACGAACAGCGGGATGGGGGGGCAGGAACGGGAACACGAACAGCGGGAGGGGGCAGGAACGGGAACACGGACAGCGGGAGGGGGGCAGGAACGGGCACACGGACAGCGGGAGGGGAGTGGGAACGGACAGCTGGACATCACGCAACCCACCCCTGCAAACGACACGTTAAAAATGACCAAAACAAACGTATTAAAAAAAAAAAAAAAACACCCGCCCACAGCCGCATGACGTGGGCAAAAGCCTAAAATTCTCGGGAACACCCACGAATCTGCTCCGGCATTGACGGACAGATCTCTGTTCCAATGGCTAGCCTCCATTTATGGAGCTAGCCAATGGAACAGAGGGGCGGGACTACACACACACACTGTAGACATAAGGTTTCGCCTGTCGAAAGAGGCGAAACCTAAAAGCGCTTGCAGGCATGCTCCGCAAGCCCATAACCTCCACGTATGTGGTGGAGCTGCTAGATGACTAGTAAGAACTCCAATCCACACCCACGGGGCTCTTGCACACCATGACTGCCTCTATTCCAAAGTCTACCAACCATCCAGTGCACACTTCAGACGAGCTGACTCCATCTAGCTACTCAAACCTGACAAACCTGCAAATAAATGCGACACATATCTGCCGTTATCTAAGATTAAGGTCGGGGCGTGGCCAGGATGGCGACGGCATCAGAGGCTACCTAACTAGCTCTGTGCTGGGTCCGGTTATGATCCGGCACCCTGGCAACAACTGCCCACTAACGGACCCTCCCTGGCACTTCCGGACCTTGAGGAGTGGACTTGCCAACTGGCACTGGAGTGCACCGCGGGGACGAGGGATTGAAAGTACGGGCGTGCCTGGCCTGTAGCACACCCACCTGCTGTGGCATGTGACTGCAGCGGGCCTGGGCTGCGGCTTCGTACGACCCTGGCAGCTGGGGGCCCTGCCAGGGCCGGACTGGCTACCGGGCAGTTAGGAATGCTGCCAAGCTGCTGCCTGATTGTATTGCAGTGGAGGCTGATTTCGTCCATGGGGACCTGCGTGTGCTGCAAAATACTGAAAGCAAAACGAAATTTGTTTAGCTCGCGCAGGTCCCCATTAACGAAATCACCCCCCAGCTCAGCAGCATTCCTAACTGCCCGGTAGCCAGTCCGGCCCTGCAGACTGCGGATCGGTTATCAGGGGACCGGAGCATTGTGGACAGAGGAAAGGCCCAGGAGCACGGGTTGTCCTGCCCCCGAACAGCACGCCGCTTGGTCCACAACGAGACGCCGCACCGGAGGTTCCAGATTGTTCCCAGGCCTGCTTGGGTGCTTCGGGACTTCAAAGGAAGGGGTAAGGATGCGGTGAAATTAAGGACACACCTTTCAAAAATGTAATTAGTGTCCATTCACTTTGGCTACGATTCCAAATTTCCTTTGGGCCATCCGATTCTTTTAAACTTCAGTCCTCCGCGCTGCGTTGTTTTCTAAACTCCGTAGATAAACATGCTCCATGAAAAGGCCAGAGTGTGGTATGGTTTCCAGTTTTCTTATGCTGCAGGCATGCCACTTGCAGTGTTGGTTATGGTCTAGCTTGACAACCCAGCTGTCGCCAGACAATTATGTGAGACAGAATTACCAGGAGAGGGGCTTTGGCTCCGCCCACATGTCGGGAGCCAGGAGTACATGTCTTGATTGGGCAGAAGATGTGTGCTTCCTCAAACAAGCATTTGCAATGCAATAGGTCTCGCATTACTGAAAGTTTGAGCTATTGGCGTTGCATTATTGTTTGCAACAGCAATAGCTCAAACTTTCAGTAATGCGAGACCTATTGCATTGCAAATGCTTGTTTAGGTTTGAGTCTACATGCGCTCGCAAGCTACTATCGTGTTCAATGAAGGACTTGGAGTCCTCCCATTGCTTACCATTTGTTGACTTTGGTTTCAGTCTTCTTTGCGGCATCTAACTGGCTAGGGCAGGCCAAACATCATACCCATTTGTCTCTGTGCGGGCAGGGACCAAGCACAAAGGAATCCAACGTAATCAGTGCTTGTCTGCTGCTCCTGACATAATTTAGGTACTATTTCCCCACTTCCCCAAGTCTGGTTTCCCAATTGTTCTAAGCTGATCAGTGTGTCCTTTCAAGAGGGTGTGTTTGGGTCGGAAAATCAGGCAGTGCATTGCACAAAAACATCACTTGGAATGTCTGGCTGAATATTGTCAAAGCGCGTGAATTGGGATGGAAATGAGAGGCATGAGGCATTATCATGTAGTGACTGCCTTCCATCCACAGTCCCCATCTGCCATCCCCATGGCCACCTCTCTGTTCCCAGTAGCCTGTATTTTCTGTGGCCAAGATTCCCACCTGGACAGGAATGTAACATTTCAACAATTACATTTTATTGAAGTAATTGACAGTGGACTGTGGGCTGCCTGAATGCGCCATATTCAAACTGGACTATTTCAGTGCCATCTTGCCACAATTCTTTAATCTTTTAACTAACAGACTGAGTTGGACTCATTGCAGACAAAATGCTGTTTAGGTCTCGCCTATGCAGCGCGCATGCGCTCATTGGCAAAAAGACCTTTTGCGATCGCTTTGGCTTTTTAGCCAAAAACGTGCACGCGTTCCATTGCCATCAATGACAACGCGTGCACGTGAGGCGATCTACTTGCGGGAGCGCGTGCCGCCATATGGCAGCAATTATCGCTCCCGCAAGTGCAAGCTCCCCTCCTCCCCCCTGCTGCCAAGTGAGCTTTTCTCCCTTCTCTCAATGTGTTTTTCTCTTTTCTAAATTGTTCTCTTACACTCTTGTTTCTTATCTCGCGTGTTACTTTCTTTCTCTTTCCTGATTCGACTTTCGCATCCCTGCTATCTCTATCTTTTTTCATGTACCGACCCCTTCCCCCCCTCCCCTGCCTCATTTATTTTCCTTTCCGCTCTTGCTCATCTCACTCGATTCTCTTCTTGCCCCATCTTACTGCTCACAGTCACTTCTCACTTGGCCAGCATGAGCTGGAGCCGCCTCCTCTTTAATTACTTCTCACTATGACCTCTTTGCTGGAAAGGCAGCATCCCTGCCGGCGGGTATCTGTACAGGAGACGCTCTGGCCACCTCCTTTCCTTCTCTGTGCTCCAAAGGGTCTTGCCAGGCTGTAACTCTTGCAGTACAACAGGCAGATTCATTTTAAGGCGCGGGGATGAAGTTTCACAAAAGGCAGGAAGGCTCCTCCATCATAGCGTGCTGGGGCCGGCCAGGGGTGAAAAGGGCACGCACTGCACAATGGAAATGAATCTGGTTTTGGTTGAACGTGACGCCTTTATAGCCCAGGGACACCACCCGGTGCCGAAACACTGAAATGTGCATTTTATCCGTCAAATTGTGTCACTGAGTGTCACAGCCATATTGCACGCTCGAGGCTGCAGAAGCCACTGTCACTCAAAAAATGGGACACCACCGCTAAACTCAACTGGGGGTATGTGTGCCTTCAATATGGCAGCACTATATATAAGTGACTGTAGTCTCTAGATGAGGAACGTAGGCTAACCATTTATAGCGCTAGGGGAACATGTACATAAAGAAATTCTGCTTCATCCATATATAAAATCAATTGAAAGATGCACAAGCTCATTCCAGATCTTTTGCAATACCAGTCAATAACTGCACTCCTCATAAGCACTGATAGTGCCAGATGTGCAATTTCATAGGAGCACATTGCTTCACCATTCGGAGTTTCTTTTCTCGAATGATAGGAAAACATGCTCATAGCATGTGTCTTCCCCGTTCTGAGATGCACAAACTTGGAATATGTGTGGTTTAGTCAGTTGTGATAAATTTGAACTGGTAAAAATGGTGTTGGTTATCACTCATGGTTGTGCATTTAGTACACAAGTTTTAATCCTAATTGCGGTTGGCCTAATTAGTTTTATCTGTGGCCCCTAAGTTCCTTATTGTGGCACTTCCCCAAAAATAATTTCTAGAGACGTCACTGTGGGTAGAGAATGCCACACAGGGGACCGCCGATTGCCAACTGGACTCTGACTACACTATGTGTACAAGATTCAGGGTCTTAGTCGCGTGCAGCGCTCTGAAGTAACCGAAAGTGACGCACAGCGCCACAAAGAACTCTTCAATTAATGATGTGGCCGGTGCAGCTAATATGGCTCCTTGGAGAATCTGAGAGCGACGCAACATTTTGTACTTAGAGAGCAGAACTATGCTGGCCTATGGGGAAATCTGAAGACTCCGTTTAGATGAGGACTCTCAAACGTCTGGAGTCCTGAGTCAGTCACTTATCAGGTAGGGTGTTTTTTTCTTACATACTTTGGAAAAATATATGACGAGCTTTGAAAGCTTCAAACGTTTACCTTTTCCCTTATGTACATGCACATCATGACTTTTGTCACAATTAACATCCAATTTAACAAGCATTTGCAATGCAATAGGTCTCGCTTTTACTTGAGTATGAGCTATTGGCATTGTAAATGACAATGCCTGTTATTTATGTTTTGATTTTTAAAACAAATAAATAAAAGGGATTGTTATTTACAATGCCAATAGCTTAAACACGCGTAAATGCGAGACCTATAGCATTGCAAATGCTTGTTTTCAGTGGAACAGTCACAGCACATCAAAGCACTGCAATGAACATGTAACCACAACTGCCCGGTGCCACCTTACTAAAATCTCACGCTCCTTTGGAAAGGTTCTCTTTGTTTTAATATTTTTATTTCATTAGGTAGAGATGTGTTATTATGGCCAAAGCTGCCAGCTATGGTGCTGGGGAACCAGGTTCTAGTCCTGGTGTCGACTCAACTTCGTGATTCTGGGCTAAACTCTTAATGACAACATTTTCGGATGAGTTTGCGCGATATTAAACGGCACAAAAAAAAGATTTTGTTATGATGCAGAAACCCCGCTGATAAAACCATGAACAGCCATAAAATTACTCCAACGGCCATCCTCAGAGCCTCCCTATGAGAAGCAAAGAGAGAAAAGCACACAGAAGTTCCACAAAGCCAATTACAGCATATTTTTTATTCAAAGTCATGAAAAAACAGGTGTTAAAAGAAAGAATACACTGGACAGCCACCATTAAAATTTGTTGCAGTATTAACATTTATGAATGAGCCTGGCATGATTTGTTTTCTTCCGCATCCCGCACAGAGCTTGCTGTTATGCAACATGTTCGCAATTATCTCGCTCCCTCCTCTGTACCCCCAGCCTCGAAAACTTCCTAGCCCAGCTCCTGCTCTCCTACGCATAAATGGAGACTCAAGCTCTGACAGATACACAGTTAAATAGAGACCAATAATTCAATACCGTATGTCTGTACTGGGGCTGCCACTAAATCCATCATGCAGTAAATATCTAAAGCCAATGCTAGCTTTTATCTTTCCAATTTGATGTATGTCTGTGTGAAGCCTGAGTATCCAGTGAATACTCTAATTCAGAGCTTGGCTTGTCTCAGATATCATATTTGCTTTTTTTGGGGGGGGGGGAGGGTCATCTGAAACACACTTTACAGTGACATGGCATACCATACATTGACAGGCCATACCATACTAAAATGAACAATGACAGGCCATCAGCAAATCAAAAGGGAGAGAGAGGACTAGGTAAGCCAGTCCGGGTCCCCTGGTTATATGTAGAGATATCAATATAGGACTAGCTATGTTGTGTTAGAGGAAACTCAGAAGGTATATCTGTAGGCAAACCCTTAGGTTTGGTCATGAAGCCCTCACACACCAACCTAGTTGGTGTCATGCTTCATCATCGGGCCCACCACAGTGACACCGAATGTGTCCCGGGTGTGCTGCGACTCCAGATTACTGAGGAGCTGGTATTCTTACTGAGTGTGCAGTGTTGGTGAGAATGAAGATGAAAGGTTTTAAAAGCTATACAGGTGGTCCCAGTTCCCGAGGGTAAGAGGTAAATTTAATACCTGGGCCCCTGTTAGCAAGATAAAAAGGCTGTGGACGATGTGGAGTATATTAGGGGCTCCTACGTCCTTGTGGTCTACATGTTTCAGCCAGGCCTTTTGATTAAAACTGGCTTTCCTCAGGACCAAATGAGTATGTGTGGGTGAAAATAAACTATATTAAGTGAAAGTGTGTGGTAAAAAAGTGTTGCACTCGCTAATGTGCCGTACGTGTAAGAGGGGGATTCCCTCTGCTTTACTGTACATAAAACACAAAGACAGTACAGACATACAAAAAGAGTCATTGAGAATGGTATTAACCAAAACACAACAAATAGCCGGCTTCTGGTGTGCGTGAGCGACCTAGAGCGGCAAGTAACAATGCCATGAGTGTGCCATGGCTAAGGTGAACTATGGCGGTTAAATATTAAACGCAGTGGCAGTGGTGGGCTACACAGCGAAACAGGCATAGCGTGAGGTACAGGTAAGTATGGTACATAATTCCTCACACTTGCTACTTGCTGTTAAAGCCTCATGGGTCACTTGGCAGGGAGGGAAAGAAGATCCTAAATGTTTGTAGAGGATTACAGTTAGGATAGTACCTGTGGAGAGAAATTGTTGCTTACCCAGAGCGTTGTGCAGAGATCAAGCTTACTCACGGTATTTCCGATCAGCGGTTCCTGCGACCTATCGTCCTGCTCCAGTGTCCCGAATGAGCTTTGCCAGAGTCAGGTATGGGCTTAAATAGCCGGTTTGATTGATTTCACCTGGACGGTCGTCGAACAATTCGCACTTTCAGCTTGTGATGAGAAGACTCTGCTCACCAAAGAGCAACGCTGGATTTATCGCCTTTCTACCCATATAGAGGGGCTCAATGATTCCATCCCGTGGAATGCTCTGGCGAGATAAACACTCCTATGTAAAGTATTGGTCAGTATCCCTGTCTGCGCTCAGACTCGTGATCTGTCCCTACTCTGTAATTGCCTTCTTTGCCTATATACCTTGCAATCGCTGTTGTTGCTTTTTAAACCTTAAAAGACCCACACGGGCTTCTTTTCCTTTTTTTGCCCCAGTTGCGCACGCACTCGCGCGCGCATGCCACTACCAATGCTAACCTAGTCCTGGTACCATGGCGCATGCGCGAATGGATAGCGCTCGCACACACCTCTACCACGCATGCGCTGGAAACCTCACATCGCGCATGCGCAACGCGCAGACCGCTAGCTCCCAGCGCCCGCGCTCTAAAAAGGAAACGCGACCGCGCCCTCTCCCCTCTCCAGGTGATAACAATCAAACCGGCTATTTAAGCCCATACCTGACTCTGGCAAAGCTCATTCGGGACACTGGAGCAGGACGATAGGTCGCAGGAACCGCTGATCGGAAATACCGTGAGTAAGCTTGATCTCTGCACAACGCTCTGGGTAAGCAACAATTTCTCTCCACAGGTACTATCCTAACTGTAATCCTCTACAAACATTTAGGATCTTCTTTCCCTCCCTGCCAAGTGACCCATGAGGCTTTAACAGCAAGTAGCAAGTGTGAGGAATTATGTACCATACTTACCTGTACCTCACGCTATGCCTGTTTCGCTGTGTAGCCCACCACTGCCACTGCGTTTAATATTTAACCGCCATAGTTCACCTTAGCCATGGCACACTCATGGCATTGTTACTTGCCGCTCTAGGTCGCTCACGCACACCAGAAGCCGGCTATTTGTTGTGTTTTGGTTAATACCATTCTCAATGACTCTTTTTGTATGTCTGTACTGTCTTTGTGTTTTATGTACAGTAAAGCAGAGGGAATCCCCCTCTTACACGTACGGCACCTTAGCGAGTGCAACACTTTTTTACCACACACTTTCACTTAATATAGTTTATTTTCACCCACACATACTCATTTGGTCCTGAGGAAAGCCAGTTTTAATCAAAAGGCCTGGCTGAAACATGTAGACCACAAGGACGTAGGAGCCCCTAATATACTCCACATCGTCCACAGCCTTTTTATCTTGCTAACAGGGGCCCAGGTATTAAATTTACCTCTTACCCTCGGGAACTGGGACCACCTGTATAGCTTTTAAAACCTTTCATCTTCATTCTCACCAACACTGCACACTCAGTAAGAATACCAGCTCCTCAGTAATCTGGAGTCGCAGCACACCCGGGACACATTCGGTGTCACTGTGGTGGGCCCGATGATGAAGCATGACACCAACTAGGTTGGTGTGTGAGGGCTTCATGACCAAACCTAAGGGTTTGCCTACAGATATACCTTCTGAGTTTCCTCTAACACAACATAGCTAGTCCTATATTGATATCTCTACAATGACAGGCCATACCATACAATATTATACAAAGGCAGGTTGTACCATACTATACAATCAAATGAATATCATACTGTACAATGACAGGACATATCATTCCATACAATGACAGCTGTACCATACCATACAAAGACAGGTCATACAATGAAAGGCCATATGTAGGAAGCTGGCTCTGTATATACTATGCCAAAATGAGGTGTCCGGTGCACAGAGACAAGTGGAACCCCAAAGGTAGGCAGAGGTAAAAGTAGATAGCACCTTACTCTCTATTTGTGGTAGTATGGGTGAGCAGTAAGGCTTTATCAGAGGGTAGTGTTAAGCATTTGTTGTACACACTCAGGCAGCAAATGATGTCATACACTCAAAGACTGAATGCAGACCAATTTGTATAAAAAATATTATTTAGTTATATTAATTTTCTAGAACCAAGCAAGCCTGGCCCAGGTAAGTGTAAATGGTACTTTTGAAGGCAAGTTGAACAATACATGCAAGCTACTGTCACACACTCAAAGACTGAACTCAGACCAATTTGTTTGTATAAAACATATTTAGTTATATTTATTTTCTAGAACCAAGCAAGTCTGGCCCAGGTAAGTGTAAATGGTACTTTTCGAGGCAAGTTGAAAAATACAAGCAAGCTGAATGAAAATGACTTTGTTACAGGTGTGTGCAGATAGTGTTATTGAATTAATCTTAGCTATGCAGAAATAGTGAGTTCTCGGGGGCCATGCATGTTTCACGCCACTCCAGATCCACCAGTTTCCCCACCCATCCCTCCCTTCTCCATCTGAGCTGGTCCAGTATCTCAGGGGCATTGCAGACTAGGGAGCGGTATATCTGGGAAGTTCCCCCTCGACCCAGGCCGCACATTAGTAACCGTGCCTCAAGGGGGCCAAAATTAGGTACGTCCATTAAGTATGCCTGGTAATCCCCAGTTGCATGCCTCAGCTGCAGGTATTTATGAAACTGAGTATAGGAGGGTGTAAAATAGGTTTGTAGGTCTGCAAAGGAGTGCATGTGAGAACCTTGCCGCACGTCCCCCAGCACTGTAACCCCAATCAAGTCCCGTTGTTAGAAGCCATCTATCCTTGCATGTGTTCCAACCAGCACCCCTTCCAGAGAAGAGTCTGCTGTGTCAAGGTCCAGTCCCAGCCAGTCTATCTATTGGCTGCCTGCCAGACCAAGAAAATCATTTCAGTGATCTCTGGAGTACCAAGGGGAACCGGTCGGCCATAAAGATAGTGCATCACTCTATCTAGATCAAGGCAAGCAAGTTTGAGCTGGTATGTCAGGCGTTCCAACCTCCAGTCAACCAATCATTAATTACTATCAGCTGGGATGTCCCCTAATATAAACGGATATACACCGCTTCCAGGCCACCAACATGCACAGAGCAACGACATTTAGCTAGGGCAATATGCTGGAGCCTACCTCTCTGAAGGAAGTATGAAGTACTGCCACCACTTCAGTAAACCAGGTTGCAAATATGGAGGGGAAAATTTTGCAGGGTATAGAGGAAACGTGAGAGTATCAATATTTTTATCAAAACGACTCGGCCCGGGACATGAAGGGGAAGAGTGGACCAAGTAGCAAGACTAGTCTTCACCACCTTAATGAAGGAGTTAAGATTAAGACTACGCGTGAGCTTCGGCATTGTTGCTATATGGATGGACAACCAAGTACTTGAAGTTGAGATGACGGATTGATATATCACACTGCCGTTAAAGCATGGCGTAATCACCGCTTAGAGGAATTAGGAGTGATTTTCCCCAGTTTACCCGGAATCCCGAAGTGTCTTCAAAAAGTCGCATGTTTTCGAGCACATGTGGGCCCGACATTTGAGGGTCCGCAAGAAACAGAAGGACGTGATCCGCATAAACTGCAATTCATTCCTCCAACGTCTCATTCCATCTCTAACCCACATCTGAGAAGGACAGCAAATTATATGGGTCCAGGGTTCTATAGCTAGAACGAAGAGGAGGGGGGAAAGAGGGCAACCCTATCTAGTCCCACATTGAACCGGAAACTCGTGTGGCAGCACACCATTGACAAGGACCTGCGACGGGAGTATAGGAGGTCCAATAAACTCCAAAGACAGACACCAAAGCCCATGTGCTGCAGCACAGAATCAAGATAGTCCCAATCCACAGTGTCAGAGTCCTTTTCAAAATTGACAAACAGTAGGGCTACTACTTCCCCGATGTCTACTCTGTTCTTCCCAGGTCAAAAAAGCATTTTTTCTGAAAAGAAGCAGTTTCTGCTCAATTCCGCCACCTCGATAATGCTCTTGCCATTGGGACTGTTGGATCAGGCTGAGACCTAGAGCCTAGGTTGTGAGCTTGTCTACAGAGCAGCCATTCTAGGTTGCATGGATAATCTTCTCCAGCAGGAGATCGTTTAATTGGCTTGGGACAAATAACATGATGATGGGGTAACAACCCAACTGCTCAGGTCTAGACCAGACATTCTTTAATATTTTACAGATGTTATCTTTATATAGTACGATAATATGTAAGGCTATGTGTAGTGTCAGTTGAGTTAGGAATGACGGAACCCTTTTGGCTCCTGATGGACTCCGTAGAACTGTGACGTAAGCGTTAGAGCGTAGTGAAGAGAATGCAGTTTTAGAATGTTGAGTTTGCGGTTAAACGCTTTAAAAATAAAGATGTCTTTTACTAATCTGTGTGTTTTCTGCATCATCATTTGCGGGTACGCAGGCTGGGAAGGACTATACAACTGGCGATCTATCCCGATCACACACATGATTCCTGGCCGCCCCGAAACGCACCCAAGGACCCTTCTCCTGCCAGAACTGCTGCTTCATCAGCATCCGACCCGCGAATCCACCCGCCGAGAAAGGACGCAACCACCTCAGATGCATACTCCTGAACACCGCGAACACGCCATCAAACTCTGGGACCTCCTCAACACATCCTCCCCGGACGATGCCTTCCTGACAGAGACCTGGATGAATGAATCCTATGGCACCGGACATCGCCATAGCCGTCCCGGACGGCTACAAGATCACCTGCAGAGACCGCGCCAATGGAATAGGAGGGGGAATCGCCATCATCCACAAGTCCACCCTCAAGGTCTCGACCAGCACCGATGACACCCTCAGCACTGCCAAACACCTGCACTACCAGATCCACACCGATCCCAACACCACCCTCAGAGGAACCCTAATCTACAGACCCCCCCGAACCCCGAGCTCATTCAGCGACTCCATCGCCGACTTCATAAGCACGCACGCCCTCACCTCCAAGGACTACATCCTCGGAGACCTGAACTTTCACCTCGAGAACAACAATGACACCAACTCTACCACCCTGATCGCCAACCTTGGTCTATGACAACTCATCTCAATGCCCACCCACTCCGCCGGCCACACGCTTGACCCCATCTTCTCCGCAAGCTCCTATGTATCCTTCAGCCACACCACCGAACTCCACTGACCGACCATTGCTGCATCCACTTCACCTTCCAGAAACCCACCGCGCACTACCGCACCCAACAGATACCCCCGTTACTGGAGCAAAGTTACCGAAGACCAGCTTAACACCGCCCTTGCCCGAAGCCCACCCACTGACCAAGACGCCGCCGCCAACAACCTCAAGCGTTTGATCAACGACTGCGCCAACACCCTCGCCCCGATCAAGAAACCCTCCAACAGACACACCAACAAGAATGCCAGCTGGTTCTCCGCGGACCTCCAGACCTCCAAACAAACCTGCCGGAGACTATAGAAGAAATGGCACCGCAAACAGACACCACAGAACCACGCAGCTCACAAGAACACCATGCGCCAACACCATCACCTCATCAGATCCGCCAAAAGGACCTCCTTCAAGGACCAACTCGAGCAACAATGCACACAACAGCAAAAAGCTCTTCAACATCGTGAAGGAACTCTCCAACACCAACGACATCCCACCATCGCAAGAACTGTGCAACTCCCTGGCCACCTTCTTCCATCGCAAGATCACAGACATCCACGACAGCTTCAACGACCAGACCACCACGACAGCCAACGACACCTCAGATCCCATGGCCACCACCTAAAACGACCACCTGCTCACCTGGACGAACAACAACAACAACGACACTATCAAAATCATGAACACCATCCACGCCGGCTCCCCGTCAGACCCGTGCCCACACCACATCTTCAACAAAGCCAGCGCCACCATTGCACCCCATCTCTGCAAGGCCATCAACATCTCCTTTGAGACCGCGACCTTCCAGAGAGCTGGAAGCACGCCGAGATCAACGCACTGCTCAAGAAACCCAATGCAGATCCAAGGGACCACAAGAACTTCCGGCCCATCTCCCTGCTTCCGTTCCCGGCAAAGGTCATTGAGAAAACCGTCAACAAACAGCTGACTCGCTACCTCGAGGAGAACAACATCCTGGACCCATCCCAGTCTGGGTTCCGCAGCAACCACAGCACCAAAACTGCCCTCATCGCCGCCACAGATGACATCAGGGCCCTGCACAACGCAGGAATCCGAGACAAGGTCCTGGAATGGACCACCTCCGTCCTCGCTGGCAGAACCCAGAGCGTCCGCCTCCCCCTTTTCCGTTCCGAAGCCTACAAGATAATCTGCGGCGTACCCCAAGGATCTTCTCTCAGCCCGCCGTTGTTCAACATCTACATGGCCCTGCTCGCCCACGTCGCCAGACTGCACGACCTCAACATCATCTCCTACGCCGACAACACACAGCTGATCCTCTCCCTCACCAAGGACCCCATCACCTCCAAGACCAACCTCCACGTAGGAATGAAAGCCGCCGCCGAATGGATCAAGAACAGCCTTCTGAAGCTGAACTCGGACAAGACGGAGGTCCTTATCCTAGGCTCCACACCCTCAGCCTGGAACGACTCCTGGTGGCCAACCGCCCTGGGAACAGCACCGACGCCCACCGACCATGCACGCAACCTGGCGTTCGTCCTTGACTCAACACTCTCCATGACCAAGCAAGTCAACGCCGTCTCATCCTCCTGCTTCAACACCCTCCGCGTGCTCTGCAAGATCTATAGATGGATCCCCACCGACACAAGAAAAACGGCAACCCAGGCCATCGTCAGCAGCAGGCTGGACTCCGGAAGCGCCCTCTACGCGGGAGTCCCGGCCAAACAAATGAAACGACTGCAACGCATACAGAACGCCTCAGCCCGTCTGATCCTCGACATCCCACGACACAGCCACATCACAGCCCACCTGAGAGACCTGCACTGGCTGCCCGTCAACAAGAGAATCACCTTCAAGCTCCTCACCCACGCAACCATGGCACTCCACGACACCGGACCAACATACCTCAACAGACGAATCACCTTCTACACCCCGAACCGCCAGCTCCGCTCTGCCAACCGTGCCCTAACCACCGTCCCCCACATCCGAAGAGCAACCTCCGGCGGCAGATCATTCTACTACCTCGCCGCCAAGACCTGGAACACCCTCCCCATCCTCCTACGGCAGACCCAAGACCTACTAACCTTCAGGAGGCTACTCAAGACCAGGCTGTTCGAGCAATAGCAGCTCCCCCCCATCCAGCGCCTTGAGACCCTCACGGGTGAGTAGTCCGCGCTACAAATTCCTTGATTGATTGATTGATTGAAAGTGACTGAAAGAATACACTTCAAAGAACAAGCTCAGCCAATTGGAAGAGAATGTAACAAAACTCATTTTGTTATAAAATAAAATATGATCACTACTTCTATTCCTCCACAGCGAGCAAAAGAAGGTACCCATGAGAACTCAAGATATTGGATGTCATCTTATGGACATTTTTAGAGCGACGTTCCGTCACTGATATGGCCTCCTACCACTATAGTCACGTGTTACTATTTCAGCCCAGAGTCTGATTCAGTTTGGTGATGTGCTTTGGATATTTTCTTCTGATCATATTCTTGGGTTGGATTCCAGTGTACCCATACATTTATAATACACTGCATGTTCCGCACAGCTTTCTTTGTTTATGGTTCACACTCCATGCTTGTTTTGTTCTGACTCACATTCCACATTTTATGGAGTCCTTGTCCACCACTATGGCAGATGACTCTGGACATCCACAAGGAAACATTCCAGCTGGTCATGCGCTTATGTATTTAGAAAATAAATCTTCTAAAAAAAATAAAAAATACTGTTTGCCTGCACCGCCACACATTACACCCAGGTCTTATTTTCTCTGAGGCTAAAGCATTGCGGCATTCAGTACTTAAAAAATAAAAGAGAGAGTGTATGTGCCCTCACATCTTAGTATGAGGCAGGCACATATCCAGTGCTTTCAATGGAAATATAGAAGTACAGGTACTCGCTATTTATAGTGCCCGTTTGCTCTTGAGAAGTGCTGGTACTCTCCCAGTAAATGTATTGCAGAGGTGCTGAGAAGTGCAGGTGCTCTCACATTAAATATTTTTCATCAGTGCTGAGAAGTGCAGGTGCTCTCCAGTTAACTGTATTGATGCACTGCTGAGAAGGGCAGGTGCTCTCCCATTAAATGTATTTCAGCACTGATGAGAAGTGCAAGCACTCTTTATTCTGAGAAGTACAAGTACTCTTTCTTTCAAATTAAAGAAGTGCGGGTACCTAGTACTGGACAGCACCTGCCCACTTAAAGCACTGCACATATCAGTCCGAGGACTATGGCTTAATGATGACAGCACGCTAGTGTATTTAGCCATTTTAGAGCATGTGTTTCTTTAGCCAAAAAAAAAAATCACAGAACCATATAGTCTGTACGATTTACCCAGTAAGAAGTCGCGTGTGAAGGGGGTGAGAGGAATCGCGTGCATGTGTAATCTTTAGTGATGGGTTTTCTTCAAAGATTATGGCTAAGGCCTCCACTAGCTAGATGGTGTGCATGCAACGGCATTCTTCCCCTCCATCTCATTGCTTCATTCACAATGCAGCCTCTCAAGGATTGTCTGATGGTGCAAAAATGTGTCAGGGTGGCGAATACTTGCGTTTCTAAATGTCCATATCAAGCCTTGGCGTGGATCCACTAAAGGGTTCCTTTTCAGATTCCAAATTCTAGCTGACTAAATAAAAAAAAATAGTATCTACTGCACCTCACTGCTGGCATATAAGGGTTCAGATATATAGAAAAATGCTGAATTTGAGGTGATTCCATTTAAATCTGGGACCTGGTAACTGACAGAGGGAGGCAAATCGTTGCAAAAATATTTGGAACCCTGAGGGAATTTCGTTCGGCCAAAAATGTGCAAATATCATTGGCAAAGACAATAAATCTGGCATTCTTTACAGTATATGTATTCCTTGTTGCAATGGGTGCATGTTCTTCAGGGATATTGGTGGATGTAAAAAAATAAAACCCACAGAGACAAGCCCTCTGCACACAGACAATACCCAGCTTAATATAGATGCAGGTAGACGTATGCCATAACACAACACACACGTGGGCATGGGGTGGATGATGTACTGAGAGCTGTGTATTTATACACAATGAAAAGATGGGTCGATACAGTACTTAATATGAGCCGGTGGATGCCAGCTGGGGTCACCTGCACTCATTTTTGGGGGCAAGCACTTATTTATACGAGGGCAAAAGCAGACACAACGGAAAAGAAGATGAAGAGAAGACTGAGAAACCGTCAGAAAGGGAGAAAGCAGAAATCTACAAGAGTGGGATAAAGGATAGGAAGTGACTGGTGGTGGATTAAAGAGGCATCAGGTGGATTTAGGACTATGCAGCTTTGGTACTCAACACACCAACATTCAATTGCACCGGCCGCGGGCTCCTGAGCAGAACCTTGGCCACCGACACTTGCTGTTTTAAAAGTTAGGCACAGGGTGGATACAAAGGAGGGTGGCTACAAGAATGGGTGCCATTCCATAGCAGGATGGATGCAAGTACTGCCTGGTCGATAGATACGTGCTAGAGAGATTAATGCTTGGCTATACGTAGATGGAAATGTACCTGGGTAGGATGGATGGATGTATAGGTGCGGGTACTAGTGTGTGGAGGAGTGCACTAATATTCAGATAGACGAATAACTATGCCTCTGATGGCAAGTCCGAGTACAAGGGTGGATGCACTGATGACTTGGTGGCTAAGTGGACGCAAAAAAGAATGCACAGGTGTTGTTGCATGTAATTAGTACAAGCTATCCGATTACAGCGATCTCTTAATGAACAATTAGTATTTTATGAACAAGAATTCTAAATGTGATCTGACACTGTGATTGGCAAACAAACGCACAGGCTCACTTCCTGAACAGTATTCTAGGCCACTAGCCTCTGGACTGATTGTTCGAACTGGAAGCGATGCACTTTACGCCTGCAGTCCGCAGACTGTAGGGGCGAATAAACAGGAGCTAAAATCACCTGGTGAGCTTAGAGGATGCCTTCTTATAAGTGTAGAAAGCATGATTGTTGCAGAATTATTTTCTTCAGCCATCTAGTCGCACATATTAAATTCAAAGCAGCTGTTTTTTGGACAGTCATAATAATTATAAATACATTCCCATCTTGTCTAAGTAAACAGTGTATGGTTCCATTTCATTTTTTATTGCCGATATATTTTCTCACCAAGTTACACTCTTATTAGACTTAAATGTAAAGCATAGATACCAGATATGAAGAATGAACAATAAGGACCAAATTAGTTCCTTGGGAAGCCTGTGACTTCCATACATACATCACCCAAGTTGCCTCGAGGAATATAGCATAGATCTGAGTGTTATCATGCAATAAGATGAAGAAACTAATCAGCCCTTTAAAACAGGCAGAGAACAAAGTGATAACATCGCTCCATGTAATAAAGGTAATGTGTGAAGCTTATTTAAGAATGACAAAAAGTGACACTTTAAGTCCCACAAGAAGTAATGCTGCTGACATTTAAAAAAAAGGGACTGAAAGAAGGTCACACGGATGACGTGTTGAAACGACAGGTATGGCTCCAAAGTGAGCAGAATAGACGGCTCTGGTAGCTCTCAACTGTCACCAGTGTCTCTATGGTTATACATTTTAACCAGGGCCTATTTAAAGCTTCCTGCAAGCGTGCTTGTGCACAATTGTGCAGATGGTCTATGTTTTAGTAATACATGGCCATTTTGTCACACTGTATGCAGGGGTCCTCCTCTCGCTACCACCGTTCTGCTGTTTAGTGAGCCTGCCAGGCTGCTGGGACATACCATCTGCGATGAATTAACGACTGATGGTCCATAGCAGGAGGCAGGTTGTGGCGACCTTAGGCCTCGAGCAAAAGTGGGCTGGAAAAGCGTGAGTTATTTACTGGGTTCAGTAAATATCTCATATTCAGAAATCTCCTCTTGAAAATGAGGAATTAGATGCAAATATTTATCATATTTGCGCCATATTTCGCATACATCTGAATGAATGAATTTTTTCTCCCACTGTAAATTTCACAAAGTTTAATCTGCCAAAATGCATCAAGGGAAAGTTGCAGGGCGAGCAGTTAGCTACGAACTTGACAATCCAATCACTGCACAAACAGGAATTTACCACCCACTCGGGACCAGGCCCTACGTGTTTTGCTCGCTCATGCTTCTAATATTTCAAGTTGAATTTATACAATTTAGCAAACCACACCGTACCCCAGATGACCAAATCCTCCCCTTCAGTGGAAAATCTCTACACCCAATCCTCCAGGCTTCCCAAGGCAATTGCCTAATCCGTTCAGCCACAAATTATGCACGGGGCTGGCCGCTGGCAGTGCCCAAGAGAGGTAGATACCGCAATCCTAAATCATGCACATGAAGTGCATGAACAACAGAGAGGGGCGCCCTTTCCTTTAGCATGCCCTGTAATATTTCAAGAAACAATTTGGGACACACAAGATTATCTGTTAAACTATCAGCACCCTGGGGACCTTTGATTGGTGCAGATGATGGGACACTCTTGCCATGGACATTCTCTATTGTTTCTTTTTATCCCCTATAGTTCATGGGAATAGTAGTTGTTTTTACTTGTCTACACATGGCTGCTATTCAATAAAGTGAAGAAAGAATAGCATAATCCTCGCCTCCGGTCCTGACATAGAATCCTAAATCATGCTCATGAAGTACATGAAAAACAGCGAGTGGCGCCCTTTCCTTTAGCATGCCCTGTAATATTTCAAAAAACAATCTGGGACACACAAGATTATCTGTAAAACTGCAGCAGTCTGCTAAACATACCAGCAGCAGTCTGCTAAACATACTTTTATGTTCGTGTGCAGAATTTATTTTGAACCTCAAAGCAGAGGAAAGGGAAAAAAAGTGTATGCTCAATTTAATTTTATATGTGACCGAATGGGCCGTGTCACATACTTGTACAGTGCCGCCCTATTGTTGAAAATTAGTACGGTTTGGTGAACATTATCTGCGCCATCTTGCCTCTTCCCCTGATGCCACACTTTTGTCGTGCGCACCCGCCATTTTAAGATGCCCTGGGCAGAACAAACCCTTTTGCATGCCGCTGGCCTCTGACATCGCCCTTCGCCCTCACCAAGCCTGCACGCTGACCAACCCCCTGCTTGCACCTGCCTTGAATCATACACCCTTTTCAGCGCTGCTCTGCCTCAGGCCCTCATCCTGTTCCCAGCGCAACACCTCCCTTCTTCCCTTTCATGATCCCCGGCCCTTTTGATGCAAACCCTTTTTCCCCGTGTGCCCGTTTGTCTTCCTCGTTCCCAGGCCGACACCCAGCTCTGCCGATACTATTCCTTGCCCCTCCCCGTATAATAGAAAGCTTCCCCCCATCAAAGGATCCCCGGGTTGATCAAAGCCCCCACCCCATGAGATCCGATCGAACCCCGCATTCCATGAATTGACGGAATATCCAGCTGTGCGATACTCATCACCTGTTGTGACTAGGGTGGGGACCTCTACTGTAAATGTGTGTGGGAGCGGGCCCGGAGGGGGGATTCCGGGAATGTCTTTCCGTACATCAAAGCTTTGTCATGAGTATGTAAACTGTAATAAAAACCGCAAAACCCTGTATATAAGGGGCCAGGCCTCAGACATAAGTTAGAGCACCTCAGAACGATACCTGCTGTCCGTTTTGCCGTGTTCTCCTCCGGAGAGAATAAAAACCTTGTTTCCTGCTTTCCAGTCTCCAGCGCCTGCCTCTTCATTGATTAAATAATCAGAGGGTCACAGAGGCAATACCGCCGGGCAAATATCGATTGTCCCCGACCCGACTTTATTTTAACAATTGGCGTCCCAAGCGTGGGGCCCATCAGCGACTCGTGGATCCAGTGGGAGAGGTCCCGACGACAGAGTGAACGACTACAACGATCGGGAGAGCTCTTGCCCGATAGACCCTCGTCTGGCAGCCGATCATCCGAACTTCACTAGTTCCGAACAGACCTCTCTCGAGTGATCTACGGTCCTGACTGGGGACCATTAGGAGTGCCGTGAGAAATACGAGAAAAAGAGGACGAACGGGCGCTGGATTCGGAAGACAAGAAACTGTCCATACGGTCCGGGTAAGGTCGTGTAAACACGACGGATTGCGAAAATAATTGATTGCTTGATTGTTTACAAAAAAATATACTAGTATTACTCTTTGTTAACTTATTTGGAGATTCACTGTCTGCACGCGGAGAAACAGTAGGCTCTTTCCCTTCTGCAAACAGTGAAGGATAGGTAACGCAACCGTCGCGCCTATTTTTCTCCCCCACTGACTCTATTATTTCCTAACGGTTTTTGGGAGACTCCCTCTCCCTCACTGATTAACTGGGTTCTTTGACCCCGAACTACTGTTCGCAGATTGTCTTCTGGAGATTCTCTGTCTGCAAACCGGAAACAACAGATTCCTCTTTGCGGATAGTGAAAGGGTAGAGGACGCAGACTTTTGCGCCCTACTTACTCTCCCCATTGATCTTACTCTATCTTATTTATTTATTGATTGTTTGATTGTTCCTCGTTATTGATTACTTTTTGTTCATGAGGTATTCACTGCCTGCAAACAACGTAGAATAGGAATATTCTGTCTAGTCTTTGCGCCCAGTGATAAGATAGGCAGTGCTGACTTTTGTCCCTCGTTACGAGCCGTCATGTCTGTCTTCTCCCCACTGATTGATAATTGGTTCAGCCCGGACCGTGTATTAGAGGTGGACCATAGAGCTCCACTAGAAGGCACCCCTAATAAGGACATGTTCATAAACTATGGATTAGTTACCATAGCCTATAATAAATTGTGGCACAGGTATACCAAAGAAAGTCAAGACAAACAGTGGCCACTGGCAGGATCCTTTGACCTTGATAAAATAGAAACGTTGGAAATAGCCCTTCGCAATAATAAGACAACGCCTATTATGCTCGACAGTCTCGGTATGTGGCGCAGAGAGGCTATGCAACGACAGAGAAAAGACGAGGACAAACCAGGTAGAGAAATATACCGACAGGACAACCCCGGGGCACCACAACCCAAAAGTTATCCCCCGACACTACGCAAAAGACGGCCAGACTTAGGGCAAGACCAATGCGCTTTTTGTAGATATGTCGGACACTGGAAAGCCCAATGCCCGACTCTACTGAGCGTGAGTAAGGGCAAAGGGCCGACAGGAATGACAGGCCGGCAGAATGAGAAAAAGCGCGAGACAAACAAAAATCCGACTCGCACGGACAGACCAGATAGAACCACCACGTTTGATTATGCCCGATGGCACAGTTTCCGCCAGAACGATTTCAGCGACATGTTCGAGTTTTCCTAGGTCGGACAATATAAAAACGGGAACCCAGCCTAGCTCTAAATTAACAGACGGAAAAAGATAATTTTGGCCAAATAATCACTGTTTTATGTTTGTCTTTGGATCTTGTGTGTCATACTTTTCTACTACCCCCCCCCCCCGTCTGAGTTTATGTGTACGTAAATCTGCGTCATCCCCCTGCACGTGCTTCCATGTTACATAAACTATGTTAATAGAAATTTTAGCATGAAACAACCTGGAAAGAAAGAAATGGGAAACGAAATCAGTAAGCCACTGATAAAAACGAACTTTTATTTTAACATAACAAGCAAGGAAAAACACAATAACGCTAGAAAAACAAGAACGGTAAACTGTAGAACGTGAAGGTCAATAGAACATTCGCCCCCCCCACCTTCTGGAACCTTCCAAAGTAGGGTAGGGTTACGGCTACGCCCAACCGACGGCAACCCATATAAGGCGGGCCCTGCTGCCAACTCTTGGTCAGGAAATCTTAACGTATTGGGGAGCCGGAGGAGAGGAAGGGGCCAGCGGCCTGGGCAGTTACAGGTAGTCCCGCCACATGTCTCCTCGGCCAGCCGCAACGGGCCTGGATAGTCTTAGGTAGTCCCGCCACATGTCCAGAGAAGAACGAGACACCTCTTTCTTTTCCCTTCCGTAACAGCCGCAGCAGCTCTGGACGGCGGGATGCCCTGCACGTACCTCCGCAACAATTTGTCCAAGTTGGGCTGGGAGGGAGAGGCGACGCGGACGAGCCTCTCCCACCTCCACGGATAGGAGGTCTCCCAGCCCCCGGCCCAACGCCGAACACCCCCAGGCAGGCGATGGTGCCCCAATACTTGCGCAGCACCGAACGTGCAATGGTGCCCATATTTTCGGAACACCGAACCTGCAATGACTGCACCGATACTTGTGCAGCACCGAATGTGCGCCACAGGTGGCCATACTCCCACAGCACTGAGCACACGACTTGGGGAGCACCGGATGGGGAGAGACCTTCGTGCGGGCCGATGAAAAAGAGCAGCATGGGGTGCACCGGAAGAAGGAGACGGCGCGAACGAGTCTCCCTCGCCCCCCCAGGTGGGGGCATCACAGCTGCACCCCAGCCGAACGTCCCGCTTTCACAAAACAGAGCCCTTTTCCTTTCACTCCGAAGGATCTCTTCCACTCTTGCAAACTCGACGATAATGGCCCCTGTAGGGCCCCAAAATGGCGTCTGGGTCCGCTGGAAGGCGGGCCTCGGCCGCTAGAGTAACTTTGACCAGCAATACAACTCGGTCGCTCGCCCACCGGAGCACGAGCCCCCACCTCCGACAACATCTCCACAGCCTTGAAGATTCTACAAAGGTCCCCGGAGGAGCCCTCGGCCACTGCAGGCCTCCGGTAAGGGACAACTGCCTTGATCGCCAACGAAATAAACATGACATTGCCACTCCTTCTGTTAGCATGAATTCTAGAACTGCCGAAAAGGACTCTGGTCCAACTGCCGGTTGTAGGAAACATTTTTCCCTGATGCTACTTCCGGACTAACCCGGCCCCGCCCAAAATGGCGCCGGTATCAATAGGAACTTACGAACACCTTGTGGTGTCCCTTTTTACTATACAAACTTAATGTTCTGATACATATATGACCCTTTGTACACTTGACGAGAGAAAAGGAGAGCTCACTCGAGGAACATGTAAAGGGATCGCGTTAAAAATGATGATTATAAATGTACAATGTATTATATTTTTATAGCCGATGTATATCCTCGCTTATGATGCACGCACACGGTATGCATATAGGAAATCTGATTGCAACTAGTATGACTATGCTTCTAAATTATGAAATAAACGCCCCCGAGCCCCCGGCCAACTGATAGACGTTCTGGTTTGCTACAAAAGAATTACTAAAACTTTCTAACGTTTTTATTGCTGCAAAAACGACACCCCCACTGTACGCACTTTAGCCATTGCCGTGCCCGGCCAAATACGACTGCACCCTTATGAATCCACATACTATGATCTCGCAAAAATAAAGGTCCTTTTTTTCGAAATGATGAACGGGTATTGCATGTTTTATTTAAAATATGGGATGGGCGGGAGAGTTCTTTTCTGTGCACCCTACTATGCTCTCTCTTTAAGGTTATTAAGAAGATGGCTGCCCAGCCCTGGAGGACGGATCGGATCGACAACACGACACTCTGCCTTCAAAGTACGCGACTGACTCATGAACTCTCGCATGGAGGAAGACCTCGACTTCCAAGGATGGGTAAAACGAACGGTACAAATGAGGGAATGTAAAAGAAGGGTAAAATAACACGATGTAAATGTTATAAAGTACGATGTTCAAAGGTATTGGGGAACAGAGCTGACCCGAGAACCGAAGAACCCTAGAACGTCACAGCGTTGAAGGAGATTTAAGGACCCCGATAGTGAGATACATCTGCTAACTAGATACCTCGCACTAGGCACCTCTGGTTCCCTTTTCACGTTTCCCCGCACACGACCTATAAGGACACACTGCCCCCCCCCCGACTCCAGAAACGATATCCCCGGGGATTCTACCCCGAGGAGGAAAGACGAGTATGAGGTAAGTAAAGGACTTTCGAATCCATGTATTGGATATGCGCGAATGTTGTCCCCCTTCCCTTCCCCTCTTTTTCCCTCCCTCTACAGGTTACATCAGGGGCCGCAACCAAGGTATGGCGAAGATCTGAAGCCTTGCCATGTCTAATACACGAAACAGACTAGCACTGCAAGGTGGCACCTAAGCACGCCTGCAAACTACTCACGTAGCAAACAAACCTGTAGAACTAGTATGATCTGGTGAAAAGTGATCACTCTTAACCCAGGCTGCGCGAATGAACCTATGTCACGGATGAATCAAAACTATGAGAGAATGTGCATGTGTGACTGAAGCATTGACTCAACTGGTCGAAGGACCGAGAATGCAAGAAAGTGCGACACAATGGTACTTCCCTTTTCTTTTTCCTTTTTCTCGAAGCATGTCCCCTCTACCCTGCCTAATGCTCGTCCGCCTCGGACTGCATGATTTCAAGATTCTAACGCAGACCCGTGAATGTCCTTTGCTGTGTAATGCACTAAATAGCCTTTCGTAAATACACTGCCTGTGTGTCTCTCTCTCTCTCTCTCTCTCTCTCTCTCTCTCTCTCTCTCTCTCTCTCTCTCTCTCTCTCTCTCTCTCTCTCTCTCTCTCTCTCTCTCTCTCTCTCTCTCTCTCTCTCTCTCTCTCTCTCTCTCTCACTCACTCACTCACTCACTCACTCACTCACTCACTCACTCACTCACTCACTCACTCTTCCGAGCGATTAGCCCCGAAATTGACAGACTACCACCCCTAGCACACCACCCAATTGGCTTCAAATACCGCCGGTATTTGTTCAAAACTTGTCTTTAATAAAATCACCCTAATGCTGTGTCACCACCTCTCCTTTCCGGAAATATTTTGATGAAACCGAGAATTGGCCATAAGGGAAAGGACAGGTAAGCTGACTGAGGTTCCCTAAATCTGACCCGAAATGAGGGAACTACATGTCAGCGGCTACTACTATGAAATAAAAGTGCCCCAGATAACGCGCCCCTCCCCGTCCCAAATTGTCGTGATACCCAAAACCATAAAGGTAACCGAAACCCCCCATCTTCCCAGGACGCTCCCAGTATTGCGTTCAGTTGCCTCCCCCATCACAGTTTTCTATGTAGCTAGGTGTCTTCCGATGAGACCCCTGTCTTTTCTAATTTAGTAATCAGGCCGCGAGAGGCTGCATAGGGACCAGAATGATGTTTTACAAAGTTAAAGATTAGACCGGAGCAAAGAAACCCATTACAATGAGCCTTGCCGAAAGTGAAAATGTTTAGTTAAAGGGCAGGATGCATTGATAATATAAAAAATGTTTAGCCTCACACCGCCTTTTTGTAAATGTAGACCCCTAGAGAACGGTTTAGCATTGTCAGGCTTGCATTACAGAGGTGGGTTCCCCATCAGATGAACTGTCGTGACTATATTAAACAGTTGTGAAGGAAAGTCATAGTAAATCCAGCAGGTCCACCATCGATCATTTATATGTCAGTTGTGAACCCTAATATAACAAACGTTTCTATCCTCATTTACCTGGAGCTGGGAGAGAAATAGACGTATGTGGTTACCTTCCTCTGTCAATTCTCTAAAAACTGTCTTTTCAAACTCCTTCAAGGGTACGACTGTCGGAGGAAAGAAGGACCGGATGTGGGAGCACGTGGCCTGACTACGGACTATGGAACGTCTGCGACATGGGCCAAGGCGAGACCGCGACAGAACAGAGCTACAGGACGAGGCACTATCTCCAACAAAGTGAGAAGAAAGGGCTAACCTGATGCCCCTGCTCCATGTTCGAATGTGTGCCAAAAGGTCCCCGCTCTCTAGACTCGGTCATGAGCCCGCCTATCTGAAATCTCTCATTCCCCTAGTTTGTTCCTGATTTGGCCTTGCTCCATCCCCCTTTTTTTTCCGACCTACCCTATGGACTATTTTGTACTCTCTTCTTCCACCTGAACTTTTGACTATTGATCCCAAAGGACACTGGGCGAGAAAGACCTTTTTTGACCAGAAACGCGAGGAAAAGGTCGTGCCCTGCAACACGGAACTTAGAATAGAGCTGGACTCGTAGCTCCACCGCCGGTGCTCCACAGTGCCAACGGAAGACGAAGAATTGCTGAAAGCTTACTAAACCTCGAACATTCCCGATCATTTCTGCCACGTCTCGTTTCTCTCCCAGCCAACATTGTATTGATTATGTAACAATCCATCAGTTCACCTTATGAAATGTACTCACTGCTCTCACTTCGAATCACTTTTGCATTGCATTACTATGACTCTCCTGCTAAACAAGTTTATCAAAGTTTGTCTATGGGTCCGCCTCTTAAAACTAGAAATCTTAAAATGTATCGTTTACAACTCTTTCATCTAGGGTTCCTACTGCTTTCTTTCTCATGCCCACCACAATAGAACCGAGTAGAAAATGAACCAGCAAGATGTCTTGAATATGTTAAAGGGAGGACTGTTGAAAATTAGTACGGTTTGGTGAACATTATCTGCGCCATCTTGCCTCTTCCCCTGATGCCACACTTTTGTCATGCGCACCCGCCATTTTAAGATGCCCTGGGCAGAACAAACCCTTTTGCATGCCGCTGGCCTCTGACATCGCCCTTCGCCCTCACCAAGCCTGCACGCTGACCAACCCCCTGCTTGCACCTGCCTTGAATCATAAACCCTTTTCAGCGCTGCTCTGCCTCAGGCCCTCATCCTGTTCCCAGCGCAACACCTCCCTTCTTCCCTTTCATGATCCCCGGCCCTTTTGATGCAAACCCTTTTTCCCCGTGTGCCCGTTTGTCTTCCTCGTTCCCAGGCCGACACCCAGCTCTGCCGATACTATTCCTTGCCCCTCCCCGTACAATAGAAAGCTTCCCCCCATCAAAGGATCCCCGGGTTGATCAAAGCCCCCACCCCATGAGATCCGATCGAACCCCGCATTCCATGAATTGACGGAATATCCAGCTGTGCGATACTCATCACCTGTTGTGACTAGGGTGGGGACCTCTACTGTAAATGTGTGTGGGAGCGGGCCCGGAGGGGGGATTCCGGGAATGTCTTTCCGTACATCAAAGCTTTGTCATGAGTATGTAAACTGTAATAAAAACCGCAAAACCCTGTATATAAGGGGCCAGGCCTCAGACATAAGTTAGAGCACCTCAGAACGATACCTGCTGTCCGTTTTGCCGTGTTCTCCTCCGGAGAGAATAAAAACCTTGTTTCCTGCTTTCCAGTCTCCAGCGCCTGCCTCTTCATTGATTAAATAATCAGAGGGTCACAGAGGCAATACCGCCGGGCAAATATCGATTGTCCCCGACCCGACTTTATTTTAACACTATATTGTACAAAATTTGTTTTAAGAGACAAAAGGAAAGCATGTGACTGGCGAGTCAATGCTCAGTGCAAGTGGGCTCCTACTGCCTCTTTTAGTACTGCAACCACCTCACCTGCCAGCGGAAGATGACTGGGGGCTCAAAAGCTGTACCCTGCCCATGCCCACTCTCAACTAAGACTAATCACAAAGACCATCAGAATAGGTGATCATGTCGCAAGGCCACAGAAGACATGAAGCTTACTACTTGTGTAACAATATATCTGTAAAAGACATTAGTTAGTGATAGATTCCTTACCTTAGAATATCCCCAGGTGTCAGACAGGATCCGGAAAGTTTTTCCTCAGCAGTACCCCTGCACGTCGGTAGGTGGCGTTGTGCGGCTCCACATTCGTTGCTGGCGTCGTAAGCTCCGAAATGACATCACGGAGACTACTTAGGCGCCGCACGCTAACGTCACTTCTGTACAAGACTTTCTGCGCCAGGAACGCAGAGCCATGCAAGAAACTGACCACTGGTGCCATGAAACTAGGGCCCTAAAAGGGATGACCTTAACCCTAGAAATCAGCCCGCAGAACGGGGAGGATGGGTGGGGCGGTAAGGAATCTATCATTAACTAATGTCTCTTACAGATATATCGTTACACAAGTAGTAACTTGTGCATCTGAAAGAGACACGTTAGTCATAGATTGTGAGAAAGTGCAATCTTTCTTGCATGGTATGCCCCCACTTTTTGCTGAATTGCTTATGTGCTTTGACTGAGTGTGCTGTGGGGTCCTGCCAATCAGGTGCCCAGGGCCTGTGTTCCTTCCCTAAAACTGTATTGAAGCTAAAACCCAATTGGCATCTCTGGCCACATGTCAGCCCCTGGTAAATGGTACCCTAGGTACCCAGGGCATTGTGACCAGAGAAGACCCCTAAAGGCTGCAGCACTTATTGCGACACCCTTAGGGGGATGTATGACGTTACAACGCATACTTTTACAACGCATACCGTTACAACGAAACTTTTACAACGCAAATACTATTACAACGCATGTATTTACAACGCATGTTCTTACAAGGCAGGTACCTTTACAACGCATACCATTACAACGTAAGTATTGGTAAGTATATATTAATTTTTTAATTGTAAATTAATTTAAATTATTATAATTTAATGTAATGTAATGTAATTTAATTTAATTTCATTTAATTAATTTAATTTAAATTTAATTTTATTTTATTTTTACCCTGTACCTCTGTACCCCAAAAACCCAAAACTGACCCTGAACCCTAAAAATACCCCTTTACCCAAAAACCCAAAACTGACCCTGAACCCTAAAAATACCCCTTTACGCAAAAACCTAAAACTGACCCTGAACCCTAAAAATACCCCTTTACCCAAAAACCAAAAAATGACCCTGAACCCTAAAAATACCCCTTTGCCCAAAAACCCAAAACTGACCCTGAACCCTAAAAATACCCTTTACCCCAAAACCCAAAACTGACCCTGAACCCTAAAAATACCCCTTTACCCAAAAACCTAAAACTGACCCTGAACCCTAAAAATACCCCTTTACCCAAAAACCTAAAACTGACCCTGAACCCTAAAAATACCCCTTTACCCAAAAACCAAAAAATGACCCTGAACCCTAAAAATACCCCTTTACCCAAAAACCCAAAACTGACCCTGAACCCTAAAAATACCCTTTACCCCAAAACTGACCCATAACCCTAAAAATACCCCTTTACCCAAAAACCTAAAACTGACCCTGAACCCTAAAAATACCCCTTTACCCAAAAACCCAAAACTGACCCTGAACCCTAAAAATACCCCTTTACCCAAAAACCCAAAACTGGCCCTGAACCCTAAAAATACCCCTTTACCCAAAAACCCAAAACTGAAACCAAAACTGACCATGAACCCTAAAAATACCCCTTTACCCAAAAACCCAAAACTGACAATGAACCCTAAAAATACCCCTTTACCCAAAAACCCCAAACTGACCCTGAACCCTAAAAATACCCCTTTACCCAAAAACCCAAAACTGACCCTGAACCCTAAAAATACCCCTTTAAAAAAAACCAAACATATAACATTTTAAATATAATTATATACTTACCAATACTTACGTTGTAATGGTATGCGTTGTAAAGGTACCTGCGTTGTAAAAACATGCGTTGTAAATACATGCGTTGTAATAGTATTTGCGTAGTAAAAGTTTCGTTGTAATGGTACTGCGTTGTAAAAGTTGCGTTCTAAAGGTTGTATACCCCCTTAGGGGCCCTGCACCCTGACACCCACACTCTGCCTTTGCAGACTGAGTATCCTGGTGCAGACCTAAACAAAGAGTCGACATGGCACACATCCCTGTGTGCCATGCCCACAAACCCACTGCCCTGGTATACACCAGTCACCCCTATAGCTGGGTACCCTATGCCAGTGGTGTGGGCACAGTTGCATGAGCCCTGTGCCCCTACAGTACCCAGGACCATTCCTGGGCACTGTAAGTGCAGTGATGTCATTAAGAGTATATGGTGCTGGGAGGTTGTCATTACGAACTGCACAGCACCATAATGGCTACACTGAAGACTGAAAAGTTTGATATCAAACTTCTCAGCACATTAAACACAAACTGATGCCAGTGTGGGATTTAATTTAAATGCACTACAGAGGGCATCTTAGAGATGCCCCCTGAAACCTAACCTACAATCCACGTCTGGTCTGAGAGGCTGCCTAGGCTGCCACACAGCAGACATGTTGCTGGGCCCCTGGGTGGAGAGCCCCCACTCTCCTGGGCCTGCAACAATGCACATTCTGAGCGAGGTGCTAGGTCTCCTCCCACAGGATGGGCAGGGGGAAGCTTCAAAGGCATGCCACCTTTGTGAGCTTCTCCAGACCACTTGCTGTACTCAGCAACTGGACCCCACCAGTTCTGACCCCCACTCTGGTGGGAAGACTGGCAGGAAACCCTAAGTCAGGAAGGGGGGTGTGCCAGTCTGTGCCAACCCCACCCCTCAGGTGGGAGAGGCGAGGTAAAGCACAACTCCGGGCCCCGGCCATCTTGAAGATGGGGGAGCCCTGCCCAATCAGGGATAGGCTCATGTCCCCCTCCCACAGGAGAGAAGCAGGATAGGGGTTGTACTCACCCCAGGACAGGGACCTATTGGTCCCTGCCCTTCCCCTACCTGTAACGCCCCTAAAATTAGTATTTAGGGGCACCCTGAACCTTCCTTCCTCAGACCCCAATTTCGAGCAAGACCAAGAAGAAGATCTGCTGTGCAGCTGCTAACAAGAGGTCGACACCAACTGACTTGCCCCCAGCCCTACAGGCCTGTTGATCCTTGAACCTGCTAAATCCCAGCGTCTCCTGCGGACAGCAACCTCAAGAACCCCGGAGGACCTGCTTGCCTTGACCCTCTTAGAGACTGGGACTCCCACGAGCAGTAGCTCTACTCAAACAGCAATACCCCTGGTGCCAGCCAGGAACCGCAAATCCTGCCCACTCTGCACCCACCGAACCCAGCCTGTACCCGAGTGGACAAAGACCTTGAGGAAGTCCCCCCGGCGAATCTGACCTGGAATCCGGTGCTCAAGGACCCTCCTCGAAGACCCAGACGACGCCTGCAGACTCAGAACCAGGGACCCCTCCAACCGTGACCAGCAGAGGATAAGGTTTCCCGACGTCCAAAGAAACCCCTGCACCCAGCGCCCCCGGCCTCCTGGCCCAACTCCGGGGGGCTTACCTACCCTCCAAGATCCCAACTTACCCCTAGAACTGTTGGTCACTCCAGAAGATCCTCCATTCCCGAGCCTGCAGCCTTTGTTCCCTTTTCAAGATCTCCATTAAATAACATTGAGCGCCCGACGGCTCAAAAGCACCCTGCACCCAGCCGCACGAGTGCCCCTGGCAGTGCAATCTTTGTCCTACCCTACTTACCCCATTAGCCCTGAGCAAGTGACCAGGAGCCCAGCTCCCACAACCACGTGGCCTGCTAGCCAGCAGCCACCAACCGAAGGCCCCTCGCCTCTCATTGGATAACATTGGGCCTAACTACCTCTGCACCCGGCAGCTCCTGTGCCGCTGAGGGTGTACCAACTGTACCTACCTGACCCTGGGAGACCACTGAGTCTATGCCCAGAACCTTAACTCTGCCAGTCGAGTACTTACCTAAAAGCCGATAACTCACTTTTCTTCCATCGGCTAACATTGACTGGTTTCACTTGGAAATTCTTCTAAGTGTGGAGTTTTGGAACTTTAAAATATTCACCTAAAATCAGTCGATTAACGAATTCCGATTTACTGCACCTTTTAGCCCAGCACAACCCCTGAAAAGTAATTTTAAACGTACTTACCAGTAACCTGAATTTTCTTCCATAGGAAACCATTGACTGTTTTTCTGTGAAATTTGTTTCTTCCAAGTGTCAATTTTTGCAAACTACAAATATTCTTTAAAAATCATACCAACTACCAAAACGTACTTACTTACCTGTTTTAGATAAAGGTCCCAGTGCTGAACCTAGGAGTCCAGTACTGGATTACAAAAGTATCATGAACATACTTTACCTGCAAATTGAATTTCTTTCCATAGGATAACATTGGCAATTTCAACTGAAAAAGGTTCTGTCAACTTTTAAAATACAATAATATTCCTTAAAAATAACTACTGTAACCAAAACACTTTAACTTAACTGTTTACAGCTCATGTCCCGGGACTGAATCTAGGATCCAGTCCTGTGGTTAGAAAAGTAATCTACAAAGTAACTAATTGCATTCAACTAGAAATTCCCATTGAGCTCAATGTTGCATTGTGTTTGAAATTGTGTTGCCTATTGTAACAAACTGAAACTATTGCATTTAAAAAGTCTATTGCCTATTTGAAAAATATTTAACTAAAGTAACTCATCCTGAGAAAGTATATTTTGATACCTTGTTGGTTCTAAAATAAAACAACTATATCTTTTGATACAAAACAATGGGCCTAGAGTTCAGTTCTTGAGTGTGTGAGACCATTTGCTGTACAACAAATGTTTTACACTGTCCTCTAATACTGACTTACTGCTCGACCAAGCTACCACTTTAGAGAGTAAGGTTACATCTAACTTTAGTCTCTGCCAAACCTCTGGGGACTGGGGATTCTATACACATCGTACCTTACTTTGGTCCAGTATACATAGAGCCACTTTCCTACATAGATTCCTTACCTTAGAATAAATACCCCAGCAATACCAACCCCGGTGGTGGGTCTGCGAACAAGATTACACCAGAAAGTCATGGAGAACAGAAGCCGTCTCTCCGGACTTGACTGTCAAGGCAATAATGCTTGGTAAACGTGTGCAGCGAGGCCCAGGTATCTGCCTGAAAAATGTCCTGCAAGAGAACGCCGTGTCCCAAGGCAGTAGTGGCTGCCATTGACCTGGTAGAATGGACACGCAGCACCACAGGAGGCTCCTTCTTAGCCAACGAGTAACATGCTTTGATGCACAGAACGACCTACCAAGAGATAGTTCGTTTGTGCACGGCCCGACCTTTTTTGGCACCCACGTAGCCAACAAAGAGCTGGTTATCCACCCGGAACTGTTGTGTGCCCTTCTAATAGAACGAAAGCGCACGTTTTGGGTCCAGACGGTGGAGCCTTTCCTCCTCTTTTGAAGGATGCAGAGGTGGAAAGAAGGTGGGCAAAGTGATGGTCTGTCCGATGAGGAAGGGCGTGACAACCTTTTGCAAGAAAGAAGGACGGGTCCTTAAAACCACCTTGTCTGGATGAACAGAAAGGAAAGGAGGTTTAGAAGAAAGAGCCTTGATCTCACTCACTCTTCTGGCAGAGGTGATAGCTACCAGTAAAGCCGTCTTTAGAGTGAGAAGACGTAAAGGACAGTTATGAAGGGGCTCAAAGTGAGCGCACATTAGATAGATTTAAGTCCCATTGAGGCATTATGAAAGGCACAGGAGGAAACATGTGTGTAATGCCTTTCAGGAAACGGTTAACATCCGGGGACTTAAAGAGCGAAGTCTGATCTGGAAGCCTTAGAAAGGCGGAGATGGCCAAAAGATAACCTTTGATAGTGCCCAGAGCAGAGCCCTGCTGGGCCAAGGATAGTAGGAACAGAAGGACCTCAGAAAGAGGAGCAGAAATGGGGAATCACAGCTTTTGCTGTGCACCATGCCACAAATTTGTTCCACCTGCAGGTGTATACCGTCTTACTAGAGGGACGCCTGGCTGCAGAATGACATCACAGACTTCGGGAGGAAGATCGAAAGCTGTCAACTGTTGCCGCTCAATCTCCAAGCATGGAGGTGGAGGCTGGACAGGTTCGAATGGAGGACCGTCCCCTGCTGCTGCGACAAAAGATCCTCCCGAAGAGGCAGTCGGATCGCTGGATTGATCGCCATGCTGAGTAGCTCGGGATACCAGAATCTTCGTGCCCAATCTGGAGCCACAAGGATGACTTGGACCCGTTCGCGCCAAAACTTCTTCAGCAATCTGGGCAGAAGTGGTATAGGCGGAAAGGCGTACAACAGACCGCAACTCCACTCGCGCCGTAAAGCGTCGCCGAGCGAGTGCCGCCTTGGAAATTCCATCGTGCAGAACTGATTTACATTGCACGTTCTCTTCGGTGGCGAATAGATCTAACCAAAACTCTCCCCACTGTAGAAAGAGACCTTGCGCCACATCAGAGTTTTGATGCCATTCGTGATCCATCAAGCACTGGCGGCTGAGTTCGTCCGCCCTGGCGTTCAGAGAACCTGGCCAGGTGTTGAACCACCAAGGTAATGCCTTGATGTTCCAGCCATGTCCAGGGCTCCAGACATAGGGTCCATGACCCCACCCAGCCCTGTTTGTTGCAATACCAAATGGCGTTGCTGTTGTCCGTGTACACCTGCACTACACTTCCCCGTACAGTGGGAAGGAATGCCTTCAGTGCCAGACATATCGCCCGAAGTTCCAAAAGGTTGATATGGAGCCGGTACTCCGCCGGAGACCAGAGGCCTCTCATCTTCGCCTCTCCCAAGTGGCCGCCCCATCCCAGGAGGGATGCAGCTGTCACCACTATGTGCTCCGGTTGGGGAAGAGAGAGGGATCTGCCATTGACCCAATTGCGATTCATGAGCCACCACTGTAATTGTCGTCCAGTGCCCTCCGAGATTTGGACATGATCGGACAGGTTGCCCTGATGCTGTGCCCACTGGAACTTCAGGCCCCACTGCAGAGCCCGCATATGCCATCTAGCATGTTGCACCAGTAGGATGCAGGAGGCCATTAGGCACAGGAGCCGGAGGGTCATCCTGACTGAAACCCGGGATAGAGGCTGAAAGATCAGAATCATAGCCTGAATATCTCGGACTCGCTGCTCGGGAGGATAAACCCGAAATTGCATAGAATACAGAACTGCTCCGATGAAGGGGAGCTTCTGAGAGGGACTCCGGTGCGACTACAGCACATTGATGGACAACCCCTGCGATTGCAGGAGGTCGGCCGTAGTCTGAAGGTAGGTGACAACAGCCTGGGGCGAGCGCGCCTTCAACAACCAGTCATCGTGGTAGGGGAAGACTAACACCCCTGATCTGCGCAGATGAGCTGCGACCACCGCCATCACTTTTGTGAACACCCGAGGGGCGCTGGTAAGGCCAAAGGGGAGCACATCAAACTGAAAATGCTCCTGGCCTACTGTGAACCGCAGGTAAAGCCGGTGGGCCGGCAGGCGGGGATGTGAAAATATGCGTCCTGCAAATCCAATGCTACCATCCAGTCTCCAGGGTCTAGGAGGGCAGCTAAGACCTGAGCCAGAGTTAACATCTTGAACTTCTCCTTCCGGAGGAAGCGATTGATGTTCCTGAGTTACAAGATGGGGTGCATGCCCCCTTTCTCCTTTTTGGAGACCAGAAAGTAGTGGGAATAACAACCACGTCCTACTTCTGGCCCAGGAACACGCTCGATGGCCCCCTTGGCCAAGAGGGCCGTGACTTCCTGTTGGAGAAGAGCAAAGTGATCCCCCGACATGCTGTGGAACTGAGGTGGCATAGCCAGGGGGGGTAGACTCGAAGGTGAGGGAGTAGCCCTTTCGGACGATTTGCAGCACCCACCTGTTCGGAGTGACAGAGCACCAGTGGGGGAGGTGATGTTGAATCCTGCCGCCCACCGGCGTGGGGTGCACCCCAAAGCTTGGACTAGAATGGCTTTGAGACGGATGCTGCGGGAGCAGATGTGGACTAACCCGCACGCTGGCCCGCTGTGCCGCCACGGGGGCCACCACGCCCATGGCTGCACTGAGGTTGGTTCTGCGCAGGCTTCTGATGTAACAAACGTGTAGGGTCACCCCTTCTGTGGCCACGAAAGGAATGAAAGGTAGACGTGGCCGGTTGTGTGGTGGAGAGGCCCAAGGACTTGGCCGTAGCCCCAGAGTACTTGAAATGCTCCAGCGCACTGTCTGCCTTATCACCAAACAGGTGAGTACCATTAAAAGGCATGTCCATGAGAGAACTCTGGACATCCCCTGAAAACCCAGTGGAACGCAGCCAGGCATGGTGTCACAAGGCCACCATCGTGGATATGGCTCTCCCCAAAGAGTCTGCGGTGTCCATCTCACACCGAATGTCGAACTTCGCTGCATCCTTCCCCTCCGCAACAGCTTGGGAAAGTACACCCCGAACCTCCTCTGGGTAATGGGGCCGAGCTTGCGCCAATGTGTCCCACACAGCGTGAGAGTAGCGGCCCAAGAGGCATACCGTGTTAACTGACTGCAGCCCCAGGTTGGCAGAGGAAAACAACTTCTTGCCAAACTGCTCCAGTTTCTTTGATTCCTTATCTGGCGGAGCGGTAGGGAATGTGCTTTGGGAAGTGGAGGCCTGAATGACCAGGCTCTCCGGGGTCGGATGATTTGTTAAAAAGGCAGGGTCACCCGGTGCCGGGCAATGATGCCTGGCCACGTTTTAATTCACCGGAACCCCTGTGGCTGGTCTAGACCAGGTGCCCATCAAAACATCCGTTAAGGCCTCATTGAAAGGAAGCAGAGGTTCCAAAGAACTTGCCGCCAGCTGAAGCACTTCAGTAAGGAGGTTCGTTTTGAGGGTAACAGTAGGCCGATCAAGGTCAAGAGCCTCAGCTGCTCTACGGAGCACCACAGTGTATGTGGTGCCTTCCTCCATGACAGCAGAAGGAGACACACATCCAGGCTCAGAGGAGAAGTCAAGGCCACCTGCATCCTCCGAGTCCTCCATCTATTCATGTTCGTACTCGCACTGCCCTGTAAGAGGGTCCTCCAACCCCTCCCAGTCATCTGCCTCCACCACGGCCCAAAGCCCAGGCGGTGGGGGAGGCACAGGGGAAAACAAATGCTCCAACGGCATCGGGAACGGCGCCAATCTGGCTCCATGTCCCAATTAGGGTCCCAAGTTGGAGCAAAATTGCCCGGAAACTTGGGTAAGGGCGGAGGTGGGATTAACAGGACCTATTGCGGCAGAGTACCTTGCAGGCCCGGCGGCTGGAGCTGCCGGCGGTGGAGCCAGTGGCAAGCCAGGGTCCTCAATAGGGACTGCGGGGTCTGAAGGTGTGCCGGCCGGAGCCCAAGCCCAGGGCCTGAAAAGGCGGTCCATGGCGGCAAGAAACTCATGCACCTGGGCCGGAGTCACCGGTGAACCCTGATAGGGTGGGTAGGCCACGGGACTCCCAGGCTCCAATGGAGCCGCAAGGGAAGGACACCTGGCCCCCTCGTCCGTGTCCGGAGACCGACAGGGGGACGTCGGAGAGCGAACACACTTCTTCGACTTTTTCCTGTGACGTCTCTTACCTGATTCCGAGGGTGAAGACTTTGACCCAGAGGAGCGATGATGATTGCTCTGCGGTCGGTCCCTCGGGCGACCCCTGGACCTCGAACGGCACGGCGACGACTGCCTGGCCTCCAGCAGCTTTAGGGACCTCTCCCGTAAAGCCTTCAGGGCCATGGCCAGACAGTCGGAACACGACTGGGAGTTATGGTTGCGCTCCAGACAGTAGAGACAGACGCCGTGGGGGTCAGCCACCAACATCGTATGGCGACAGGCCCCACAAGATTTAAACTCAGACATCCCTACGTGGCACCAGGAGTCAAAGATTCAAAAGAAGTAGAAACAAAAGTCTCAAAAAAGTTAGTCAAAAAGTGACTAGGGTACGTGCTCTAACCAGATCTGCGCTTGCTGGCGCAGAAAAAGAAAGAACTGACATCAGCGCGCATGGGTGCCGCCTAAATAGTCTCCGTGACGTCATCTCAGCGCTAACGACGTCAGCAACGGACACGGAGCCGAACGACACCACATACCGACGCGCAGGGGTACTGCTGACGAAAAACTTCCCGGATCCAGTCTGACGCCTGGGGATAGTCTAAGGTAAGGAATCTATCACTAACATGTCTTTTTCAGATCAGCACATTCAAACTCCACACCCACATGTACACAAGGATGCCACTGAGCGGACCTACGTAAAACTAGCATCACTACAAAGAGCCGCATATGTGCAAGTAAACATGCCCCATTTGCCGGAAAGTAGCCTATTGCGTGCATATGCAACACAGACCAAGTTGTAGAATCGTAAGACAAAGGGATGACCACCCCCAGTATCAACGTAGGCAGCTATGGCCCGTGGCCCAAAAAAGCACTTTGACGCCTCATCAGGGGTATTAAGCGCAATATAAATGCAGAAATAATTACATCCTGACCTCCAAATGTAATATATCCAGCATGCGGAGGCTAAAGTATATTTTCTGCAAAAACCTTAACTCTGCAATAGCACCATCCGTCAGTGCTTTTGATGCAAGTTCAAAGAAACTACTTTTACAGTTTTCTATAACGCAAGCTTGGTGCGGTTAACATGAGCACCAGTTACATCACACAAGGTCATTTTCATTTGTTGAATTACAGGATATTTAGCCGACATCAAGCTCAAACCTGGTTTCTCAGCTTGAAAGTCGGCAGCTCTAGCGTTACCCCCACAGGCTTGGGCACCTTTTTATAGTGTAAACTAGACGGGGAAGGCTTACATTGTGAAGGGACGTAATCATTTTTTTCTAAATAGGCAATGGGAGATTATGGCTACATGATAAAGATACCACCATAGTCCCCGAACTGGAAAACATGAGACAGAAAGCTCAATTAGCTAACGAAACTCAAAGATAAGACAAAACAAAATGGTTGCTTACCAGTAGGAGTAGTTTTGCAGCTTGAAGAATTTTCTGGATGCATATGCTGTGCATCATTCCACCATGTAGTGGTTGGGTCTAGAATTGTCTGGTTTTTTTTTTGTTTTCTCTCGTTTAAGTCCCTGTCGACCACCATTTGGTGTATGTTTAAACAAAGGAATCCACCCTCATACAGATGAGAAAGAATGTCTTTTCAGAAATCGTGTCTCCTACGTTCAAGGAAAGCACACAGCTGTGTTTAAATACCCCTCATCCACCAAAAGGGACCTTGGTGGCATGCTTTATCATCAGGGTCTTCCTGCTTCGCTGCAGGACGGGGCGTGCTGCGACCTACACCTACTTGGGAGCACTGATTTTGAACAATACTATGTGTGGTGTAAGTGAGTAGAAGGGTCAGGAGTGGTGCTATGTTTTTTTTTTTTTTTTTAAATGTATTGGGTTTTTCATTCTTTTTCCATCTTATAAACATATTGTACGTATGACTTGTACAAAAATATACATTCCCTTCTTGTAAGATCTTCACACAAGGCGCATTATGACCATGGATGTACATAATCAGAGGAAAAAGAAAAAAGGACATTTTGCACAGTCTACTTTCCATAAGTGGTACTAAGCTCTAATGGGTAGTACGTCCTTTGTCGACATGTTTCAAAGCGTTCCCCTGGCTTCTCATCAGGACCTAGACAGATCCCTTCAACACTCCAAATGCTGGTGATAGAAGATAAATACTATAGCCGAAAAACATACAATGACTAGAGAAGGACAAATCCACCTCTTATGCTCTTGGAGCACCACCTCTTTACTCCCCCTCTTGGTTTTCTGATATATATATATGACCACCATTTGGTGCCAGGTACGTCCCATGTGTGATGTCAGATGGTATTCTGGAGATCAACGTGATTGGAGGCCATCTTCTGATTCTTTTTTTCTTATGTTTTGTAATCCTTGAGATGGTTTTGAAAAATACTGATGTAGTCCTTTGCTTCCTCACCTGTTTGTTTCCTCATAGGGGAGGCCGGGTGGGTCGCATGTGAATCCAGAAAATTCTTCAAGCTGCAAAACTACTCCTACTGGTAACCATTTCGGTTTGCAGTGTGAATACTTTTCTGGATTCACATGCTGTGCATCAGATTATGTCGTGGTTTCTCCCATGTCTGGGAGGCTGTGGTGAGAGGAAGACCTTGCAAACAGGTGTTGAGCAAGTGTATATGTGGGTGTTGTTCAATTTAAGCTTATTCATTTGTATGTCCACACAATAATGCTTCGTAAAGGTGTGTGGCGATGCCCATTGTAGGAGAGTAGGATCTGCTTCTTATAGTTACCCCCACTTTTGCTGATGTTTCACTATTTTCGACTTAGTCTGGCTGGGATCCTGCTATCCAGGACCCCAGCCTACCTGCTTTCTCCTCTAAATTGATTTCATGTACTTTAGGTACACTCCAGTTTGGATTCTGGGGTACACTTATAAGTCCCTAGTATATGGTATACTATGTACCTAGGGCATAGGTACCCCAGAAGCCTCCATGGGGCTGCATGTATTGTGCCACCCCTGAGAGTCAACTCAAACTGACACCACTGGTCTGCTACTGCAACCTGTGTAAGGTGGTACATGCACAGCGTACTTAGATATAGGTTCACTAGATTTACCTTTTATCACTGCATATATAAACCTATCAGTCACCCCTATGGCAGGCCTTATCAATCCTGAAGGCAGGGTGTTGGGTTTTATGTGAGAGGGTGCCCTTGCATGATAAGAGCCCCTCTGCAGCCTCCCAGCAGGAGGACCGAGGAGTTGTTAACTACTAAGGTAGCAAGGAGTTCCTGCAGGGAGGCCACAAACAAAGGCATGCTCGAGGGTGGGCGGTACACCAGAACAACTGTCAGAGGGGCGGGAAGGTTAGTGGAGCGGGCAACCAAAAAGTCCACTCCAGCTATGGAAGTTTGAGGGAGTAGCTGGAATTGGAGACTGTCCCGAGCAATCATGGCTACACCCCCTCCGATCTTGCCATCAGGGCGGTCAGCCCGGAGGGCGTAGAAGGAATCGGGGAGGATGGCCAGGATATCAGGGAGTGAAGCCTCTGAAAACCAAGTTTCTGTTAAAAACAGAATGTCAGGGGAATCGGAGGTGAGAAGGTTAAATAATTCCAGTTGATGTTTGCCTGCTGAACGGGTGTTAAGGAGGCAGGCAGAGGCAATGTGGGAAGAGGGAGGTATAGTGGTAGACAACATGGGGTCCTGTGAGAGCAAGGAAGGGATAGCACGGGGGGGAAATGACACTATCAGGGTGAGGGACAAAAATACCTAGGGATGAGAGATACTGCGTGAGGGAATGTGGAAGGGGCACCTCAGCGGAGCAGGAAAGAAGTTGGGCTGAAGAGTACACCAGTGGAGGGGCAGGGGCTGTGGCCCCAGGTCCCGGCCTGTCGCGGACGGGCGCAGACGGGCTTAACTTAGGCGCAACTTCGGCGCGCCTTCGTCGCGCCCGCTGCGCCCGTCCGCTGCGTCGCCGGAATAGGAGTGCCATGATAAGGGCCACAGGAAGCAGTGGGGGCGTGGCAGGGGGGAGGGGGCAGAGGAGCTGCACCGCCAACCCCAGAGCAGCCCAGAATGGTAGTCACGCCCGTCCCCGCCCCCGTGACCTGCCCGTCAGAGGGGGGGGAGAACGCTTGCCGTGAGGCGCTCTGCAGCGGGAGCCCAGGGGGGGCGAAGTGGCGGGAGTCACTCCCCTGCTAAGCAGGCACCAAAGACGCATCTGACCGGTTTGCATCTCCGAAGCTCCTGAAGACTCCGAAGATTTCTGCAACACAGGAGGTGGATTCCCAAGTGTCCCAGAGGTCAACTAGTGCGCTCAGCAAACCTGAGACCGGCAGTCCTCATTAGGATGTGCAACCCGAACCCCTGGACACAGTGTCTATTTGCAGTAGCCTATGCTTTTCAGCGATCCCTGAGGCTGTGCTTTGGGCTACTTGTAGTCCTGACCCCGAGCAGTGTTTCCATCGAAGATTACGGCCTACGCTCCACAAGTGTTCCGTGGGCTGGTATTTTGTGATTCCTCTCGAGGTCCCTTTGCGATCCCTGGTCCGTTGGCCTGTGGGTACCTATGAAGGTAACTGACTTTCAGTGGGATTTCCTGGTTGCTCCAGACGTGCCCTGACGCTCCCAGGACCTTTATGGTCATCACCGAAGCATCTTTGCTCTGACTGCGTGGGTTGCAGCTGCCAAGGCTTGTTGGTGTTCAATCCGGACACTGACCCCACCCCCCCAGCACTCAACATCCTTCGTGGGACAGCTCGCCTGCGGACTTTGGTCGTCCTCGACGTCTCCTGTTCCCCATGGCTGCAGAGTCAAGCTTCACCTCTTCTCACCTGAAGCACCAGACATCGGTGAGCATTCGTCTACCGAGCCCCTGGTCACGCTGAAGTGACCCAGCCTCTGTCCCCTCTGCTTTCACTTGGATCACCACTCCGGACACTTTTCCTCTTCACCGCAGCAGCACTTTTCAGCATCACGCCATTGAAAATGACGAAGATTCGCGACACCACTTGACATCTATGCACCCGGCTTCCCTGGGTGAGGTAACACGGGTACTCTGGTACTCACAAGGGTGCTGGCCTTAGAACCTTCTAAGTTTGAAAGGGTTTGCTTACAGTCCTCTCCTAAGTATCCTTAATCTTTAAAATTCCAACCGCGACTTTCCCATAGAGTTGTACGGAGCTCGAGCCTGTGTTCTCACACTGCACACGTCCTCCGTGGGTCTCCTGTGTCACTACTGTGGGTGGTTGCTTGGGGTCCCAGTGATTCTACGTGCTCTAGGCACTGTGTCTAGTGAAGTCGTGGTTGTCATACTACTTTTTTAGTACATGGTTTGGGCTCCCCCTGTAGCCCACTGTGTATTGTGCAATTTACTGTTGTTCTAGTGATTTAATATTGTGTGCTTTGTTCTCTAATCTCATAAAGATGTTAGTAGAGAGTGTTTAGTAATAAATACATATATTTTTCATATTCCTTGTGTGTTTCTCCTTTCATTTGGTCATTCAGGAGGTTATAGACTGGTAAAATAAGCTGCTTTACATTCCTTCAAGACTTAGCCTGCTCTCCATAGCTACCACTAGGAAAATGTAGTGGGCTGGACCCACGTGTTCAGGTGACATAGAAGACGAAGCCGAGTTAAAGTTGTTGTAGTTTAATGAGTCCATAAGTAGATGTTACAGCAAGCCAATAAGTAGAGTAGATACAAAGATACAGAGCCCCACCAGAAGCAGCCTCCTAGCCACTCAGCCCACCAGGCACCCAAGCATTACACTCACACTAACATGCTACACGGAATACACACACTGGCTGAGCAGCTAGGTACTGGATGAAAGGGAACATATTAACATGACCTGAGGATACTACATATCCTCTCCCCTTTACACTGAAAAATAATAGGACCCAAACTGAAATGATAACTATACACAGAAATGTACAAAAGATGAAAGCAGTCCATAGACCCAGGTATGTATAGTAGAACAGATCGCGAGAGGGAAAACAGACAAGCAGGAAGAAAGGATAAAAAACACACACTAACACCATCCTCCTCGTTTAATAGTAAACAAAGAAAAGGTAAATAGTGTAAAGTGAACTCACAAGTGAGCAAGACACAAGAGTAAAGAGGGAAAGCGTACCGCAAGACTCACACATTGGATGAAAAGTACCCAAAGAAATACTCCTCAAGTAAGGAGAACGTGGCGAAGAGAGAGACCACCCCTCATGTGAGGGTCACTGACCCAAAACAGAAACAGTGTAACACGTAGTGTTTCATGGGACTGACACCCAAGTAAAGCATAAAACGTTGCATGGGACTGACACCCAAGAATTTGTGGAGTGAAAGCAGCGCAGTGTGGCAAATGCAAACAGAACGTTAAGGTGAAGCACAGGGTGACTTACATACACACATGACGACGTAACAAACACATGGTGAGGCGCGGGGGGCTTACACACACAACAACGTTGCATGAGACTGACACCCAAAGACATGCGCAGCACGAGAACACAGGTGCAGCACAGTGTGGCACATGCACACATTACATCGAGGTGAAGCACAGGGTGACTTACACACACTACATGACGATGTAACTGTTAGGACACGGAACATGGCATAGTACCTAACAGCGCTGTTCCCGCCGTATCCGGACTACAATCCCCACACTAACTCCGGCGGGAACTACATCTCCCATCATGCTGCGCGCGGCGCATGCGCGAGGCAGGCACACGGAAGAAACAGCTTAAAACGGACCAGGAGATGGTGGCGGCTGTCGGATATTTCGAGTCCGCCATGGAGTCCGAGATTCGTCTCAGGTGAGCGGTCCCTCTGGAGAGGTAACTCTCACCTCTTGTTCCACGCGCTTGAAGCACGCCCCAGTCCCCGCTCGAGGGTTCGAGCTGTACTTATCGCGCATTGAAGCGCCAGCACGCCCCAGTCCCCGCTCGAGGGTTCGAGCTGTACTCTTCGCGCATTGTAGCGCCAACACGCCCCAGTCCCCGCTCGAGGGTTCGAGCTTTACTCTTCGCGCATTGAAGCGCCAACACGCCCCAGTCCCTGCTCGAGGGTTCGAGCTTTACTTTAGCGCATTGAAGCGCCATCACGCCCAGTCCCCGCTCGAGGGTTCGAGCTATACTTTAGCGCATTGAAGCGCCAACACGCCCAGTCCCCGCTCGAGGGTTCAAGCTTTACTTTAGCGCATTGAGGCGCCAACACGCCCCTGTCCCCGCTCGAGGGTTCGAGCATTGAAGAGCGCATTACAGCGCCTAAGCACTCAATCCCCTTTCACGGATATTTCGAGTGACAGTAACTCGAATACGCAGAGCGGCAGTCCCAGTTCGAGGGTAATCGAACAGTGGGGCTCTGCCTTTTTGTTCTCCATCCGTCCTTCTTTTGCCCTCTGTTGTGAGGTGTCGGGACCGGCATCTATGCAGAGGACGAAATAGAGAGTGCGCATTCCCAAGACCCCCATTCCAAAGTTCAAGTGGCATTGTCGGCCATTGCTTAGCACGGTGTCCTCTGTTGGGTGACTGTCGGGACGGTTGGACGCCCTTATCATCGGCTCCTCCCCGCTTCATTGGCCCTTCTGCTTTGTTGTGCTTGTGTATTCTTTGGTGCTATTAAACCTAACGTGTACCAACACCTTTTGCGTTGTTGCTAATTCTCAACCCCGGGGTACTCAGGGGGTTACATAATATCCGACCCTATTCACCTTAATCCACCTTAATCCACCTCCTGGTTGAGAAAGGAGAATGGCAGCCATGGACGACGTATTGGCCGCCTTACTCGACGTACAAACAGAGCTAGCTGCATCTCGGCAGGAAACCGCTGATCTAAAGGCCAGGATGGACCTGGTACAACAGAACCCCTTCAACGCAGGGGCTCATGGCGTAGGCCCACAAGCAGCGGTTGTGGTGGAAATGCCGGTAGCTATACCGTAGGCCACGCCGGAACGATACAGCGGTGACCCGGCGACAGTGCAGGTGTTCATAACACAGGTGGCCCTGCACTTCTCCTGTAAGCCCAAGTCGTTTCCTACGAATCAGGCGAGGGTGGTAATCATGATCTCGTATTTGGCAGGAAATGCGGCTCAATGGGCTGTTCCTTTGGTGAGCAGAGACGATCCGTTGTTATATGACTGGGAGGCCTTTCAGGAGGAGTTTGTAAAGGTCTTCGACAGAAGAGCTGATTCCTATACAGCGGACCGCGAATTGCTCCAGCTGAAACAAGGCTCCACGGGCCTCGTAGAATATCTGAACGCGTTCAGGCGTCTCATCGTGGAAACCAAATGGCCACCGGCCAAACAGACAGCGCTATTCCACCAGGGTCCGAGTGAGGAGCTGAAGGACGTAATCGCACAGATAGACCCCCAACCTGCGCATTGTGAAGACCTGATCAGTCTAGCGCTACGCCTTGAGCATCGACTAAGCGAACGCCGTGGTGTGGGGCCACGAAAAGACAAAACTCCCTCCGCTTCAGGTCACACCGGCGCCAACGAACCACCGACAACTCCAAAAAATTAACCCATGGATATCGGGGCTGTCAGAGCCAGTCTAACGGCCGTAGAGAAAGAATCCCGCAGGAAACAGGGCCTTTGTTTATACTGCGGAAAGAAGGGGCACTACGTCCGTGAATGTCCGGTGAAACCTAGAACAGGATCCTCACGCTCCAGCCGGCTGTCCACCACGTCGGTGGAAAAGAAGGCGGAAAACTAACGGGCTCCCGGAACAAAGAAGGGGATTCCTGGAGTCATGGATACATCCCTTCCATACAACGGCGCGGCGTGAACGGCTCCAGACACCTGTTCATCCCTCTACGTGTCAAGGTCCCGGAGGAATGGGTCGCTGTTTCCGCCATGATGGATTCTGGGGCCACGGGGCTGTTCATGGACGAGAAGGAGGCTGAACGCATAGGGGTATCGCTTCTACCCTGTTGGATCCCCGAGGATGTGTACGCGGTGGATGGGCGCCGGTTGGTTTCTGGGCCCATCAGTCAACACACGGGGAATTTGGAGGCATGCTACGGACCGCAACATCTGGAAGTCCTGGATTTCAATATCATCTGTGCCCCGCAGTATGGAGTCATCCTGGGGTTGCCATGGCTGAAGAAACATAACCTTTCCATCGATTGGGAGTCCCTCACCGTACAGATGGTTTCACTGTTCTGTTCCCGTTCCTGCAGGTCCACAGGGTGCTCAGTCACGGAGGAGGCACAAGGGTACGATGTGGCCACGGCAGCCGAAAAAGAAGTAGCGCTCCCCCTGGAGTATCTACCTTACCAGGACGTATTCGACGATAGGCAGGCGGAAACCCTTCCTCCTCACCGCACATACGACTGTCAAATCGATCTGGTTCCGGGTGCTACTGTTCCTAGCGGGAGACTGTATGCGCTCTCAGAACCCGAGAACGTACACCTCCGCTCCTATTTGGATAGTATGTTAAGGATGAGGTTCATTAGGCCTTCCAAGTCCCCAGCGGCCTCTCCTCTTTTTTTTTATCCCTAAAGCCAACGGAGAATTGCGCGCGTGCGTGGACTTCAGGGCATTAAACGCCATAACCGTAAAAAACAGCTACCCCCTGCCACTCATCAACGTGCTCCTGGAGCAGGTCAAGCGCGCTAAGGTGTACACCAAGTTAGATCTGAAAGGGGCATATCACCTAGTACGGATGCGGGGAGGCGACGAATGGAAGACAGCATTCAAAACAAGATACGGCCTCTTTGAATATCGTGTATTGCCCTTTGGGCTGTGTAACGCCCCCGCTGCATTCCAATTCTTCCTGAATGACGTGCTCCGAGACATTCTGGACGTCTACGTAGTAGTCTACATAGACGACATATTGGTGTATTCGGATAACACGGAAGACCACGTGAAACATGTGTCATCAGTCCTACAGATACTCAGAGAAAACTCCTTATTCTGCAAACTCAGCAAATGCGACTTTCACGTCACCACCGTGGAGTTCTTGGGGGTGATGTTAAGCCCCAACGGCCAGACGATGGCAGAAAGGAAAGTAAAAGCTGTTGTTGCATGGCCACCTCCCACGAATGTTAAAGAAGTGCAGAGCTTCCTTGGCTTTGCCAACTTTTACAGGAGGTTTATCGAGGGGTGTTCTGGAATGGTGGCTCCCATCACCCATCTGCTGAGGAAATCTACATCTTTTCTGTGGGACGCAGGAGCTCAGCGAGCGTTCGAGGCGTTGAAACAAGCCTTCATCACCGCGCCTGTGTTGGCTCACCCCGACCCTGAACTACCGTACGTTGTGGAAGCTGACGCCTCCGATCTGGCAGTGGGGGCCATCCTCTCGCAGAGGAACGGAATAGGAGTGCTTCATCCGATGGCTTTCATGTCCAGGAAGCTTAACAACGCCGAGAGGAATTACCACGTGGCCGAGAAGGAATTATTGGCCATCAGGGAAGCCTTCATGGAATGGAGGCACTTGCTGATGGGGGCCCGACACGTGGTCATGGTGTTCACAGACCACCGGAACCTCCAGTTCATGACCGCGGCCAGACAGCTGTCGCCGCGTCAACTAAGGTGGATGCAGTTCTTCTCTGGCTTTCACTTCACCATCACGTACCGGCCGGGCTCGGAAAACAAGAAAGCTGACGCTTTATCTAGGCAGTCCAGCGGTGGGGAGCGCCCCTCGCCGATCATCAGGCCCATTATCTCCCCCAGCGTCGTGGTAGGAGCCATCCAACCGGGGGCCTTCCTCAGCGGGATCCGCACATTCGAGTGGAAGGCTTGGCTTCAAAGACATGAGGAATGGAGGGTTAAGGACGGGATACCGGTGAAGGGCGCTTGCATCCTAGTCCCCACGTCAACCCTAAGGAAGCAGGTATTTGAGTGGTGTCACGAGTCACCTAGCGCGGGACACTTTGGGTTGGAGAAGACGCTGGACTACATGTTGCGTCAGTTTTGGTGGCCATCAGTACGAGCAGATGTTCGAGGGTGGGTTGCTGGATGCCCGGTGTGCGCAACCATGAAATCAGACCACAGGCAACCCCAGGGGCTCTTGCGATCTCTACCAACTCCGGTCCGACCCTGGGAACGCATTTCTTTGGATTTCATTGTGGGTTTGCCCAAGGATAAAGGGTGCACAGCCATTCTCGTTGTGGTAGATTACCTCACAAAGATGGGACGGTTTCTCACCTGCAAAGGGGTACCCACAGCGGGACAACTGGCAAGCATCCTACGGAAGGAGGTGGTGCGGGTACACGGCCTGCCCAGTGTGATAGTTTCGGACCCCGGATCCCAGTTCACGGCCCGGTTCTGGAAAACGTGGTGTTCGGCTCTCCACGTGACAACGGCCCTATCCACCAGCTATCACCCACAGACGGATGGCCAAACGGAACGCCTCAACCAGACCCTAAAGCAGTATCTCCGCTGTTTTATCGACCAGGGCAAGGAGGAGTGGGTGGATCTGCTGTGGCTTGCGGAAATCGCATACAACAACGCCACTCACAGCTCCACGAAGGTGTCGCCTTTCTACTGCTCCTATGGGCACCACCCGAGGTTCCTTCCGTTGTCCCATCCAGAGGCCGCCTCTGGGGTACCTGAAACCAACAGGAGGGTGGCCCACATCAAGGAAACGATCAGGAGGGCCAGACGATGTTTGGTGACAGCCAAGGAGGCTTACAAGGAGTACGCTGACAGGAGAAGGAGGCCGGGGCCGATATACAGACAGGGTGATTACGTATGGGTGTCCTCAAAAAACCTGCGATTCCGCAAGCATAGTGTGTTCCACCCTCGATTCATTGGGCCATACAGAATCAAGACCTGTCTCAGCCCTGTGACAATGCGGTTGGAGCTTCCGAACACCATGCGGATCCATCCGGTGTTTCATGTGTCGCTGCTCAAACCGGCCCTCAAGGCCGGACGACCTGTCCCTGCTACGAACGTGGTGGAAGCCGACACGGAGTACGAGGTGGAGGGCATCAGAGATTCCAAATGGAGCAGAGGCAAGCTATGGTATCTGGTGGCGTGGAAAGGGTTCGGACCTGAGGATCAAACGTGGGAACCTGTGGCGGGTTTAAACGCTCCGCATTTGGTGTCCGCCTTCCACCTGAAGCATCCGGGCAAGCCGGGCCCTGGGTGAGGGAGGCTGGATGGAGGAGGATGTACTGTTAGGACACGGAACATGGCATAGTACCTAACAGCGCTGTTCCCGCCGTATCCGGACTACAATCCCCACACTAACTCCGGCGGGAACTACATCTCCCGTCATGCTGCGCGCAGCGCATGCGCGAGGCATGCACATGGAAGAAACAGCTTAAAACGGACCGGGAGATGGTGGCGGCTGTCGGATATTTCGAGTCCGCCGTGGAGTCCGTGATTCGTCTCAGGTGAGCGGTCCCTCTGGAGAGGTAACTCTCACCTCTTGTTCCACGCGCTTGAAGCGCCAGCACGCCCCAGTCCCCGCTCGAGGGTTCGAGCTGTACTTATCGCGCATTGAAGCGCCAGCACGCCCCAGTCCCCGCTCGAGGGTTCGAGCTGTACTTTTCGCGCATTGAAGCGCCAACACAACCCAGTCCCCGCTCGAGGGTTCGAGCTTTACTCTTCGCGCATTGAAGCGCCAACACGCCCCAGTCCCCGCTCGAGGGTTCGAGCTTTACTCTTCGCGCATTGAAGCGCCAACACGCCCCAGTCCCCGCTCGAGGGTTCGAGCTATACTTTAGCGCATTGAAGCGCCAACACGCCCAGTCCCCGCTCGAGGGTTCGAGCTATACTTTAGCGCATTGAAGCGCCAACACGTCCAGTCCCCGCTCGAGGGTTCGAGCTTTACTTTAGCGCATTGAGGCACCAACACGCCCCTGTCCCCGCTCGAGGGTTCGAGCATTGAAGAGCGCATTACAGCGCCTAAGCACTCAATCCCCTTTCACGGATATTTCGAGTGACAGTAACTCGAATTCGCAGAGCGGCAGTCCCAGTTCGAGGGTAATCGAACAGTGAGGCTCTGCCTTTTTGTTTTCCATCCGTCCTTCTTTTGCCCTCTGTTGGGAGGTGTCGGGACCGGCATCTATGCAGAGGACGAAATAGAGAGTGCGCATTCCCAAGACCCCCATTCCAAAGTTCGAGTGGCATTGTCGGCCATTGCTTAGCACGGTGTCCTCTGTTGGGTGACTGTCGGGACCGACAGTCGTGCAGAGGACGGTTGGACGCCCTTATCATCGGCTCTTCCCAGCTTCATTGGCCCTTCTGCTTTGTTGTGCTCGTGTATTCTTTGGTGCTATTAAACCTAACGTGTACTAACACCTTTTGCGTTGTTGCTAATTCTCAACCCCGGGGTACTCAGGGGGTTACAGTAACAAACACATGGTGAAGCGCGGGGTGGCTTACACACTGGACAAAACATGACGATAAACGTGTAAATGGACCTATCACCCAAAACACACATCCAAAAGAAAGGACGTACATCAAACCCAAGTTGTGTAAAGGATGACGTAAAAAGAGATATGTCCAACATGGTACAGGGACTAGAGAAATGAGACTGTGACCCACTCCCATCCCAACGATAGGGATAACATCTGAAAGTGTAAATGCGTGAATAAGAGACATGGGACTAGCACCCACTCACATTTCTTATACGGGGATACATCTGAAAAGAGAACATGCATAAATAATGAAGTTCGAGTGTTATTGGAGCCGCAGACATCTTTAGCATGCCAATACGTGGTGATGGCAGCGGGGACCTATAAAGCTATAACATGCCAATATTGGCGACAGGTGGCGGAGGAGATGCAGCCATTGAGCCAGTTGCAAAGGAAATGGGAGGCTGACCTGGGTAGGGCGGTCCCGGACACAACGTAGTCAAAGATAGTAGAGAGAGCGTGGAAGAGCACACGCAATGCTCGCTTTCAGCTTATCCACTTCTATGTTTTACATAGAGCGTACTTGACTCCGGCAAGGATAAATAAGTATTTTAATGTCGATACAGCCAGGTGCCCCCGTTGCAACTCAGACGAGGCAGAATTTATCCACATGGTGTGGAGTTGCCAACAACTTGGAACATATTGGGAGGAAGTGATAGATACCCTATGTGAGGTAATGGACAGGCAAATAGAGCCAGACATGGTGGTGTGCATGCTACACTGGTTTCCTCATATGGCTAGGACGAAAATCACAAGTAAGTTTCTAGACCTGGGGTTGCTATTAGCAAAAAGGGAGTTAACGATGCATTGGAAATCCAAGCAGGGTCCCAGCATTGAGCGTTGGAAGGCAGAACTAACCAAATGGGCATCTAGTGAGAGTATGGTGTGGTTCCAGCAGGCTAGGAGAGTCAAAAATGATAAGGCGCTGGAGTCTGCGAAAGCATGGGAGGTTATGGTTGGGCTGATGTTGCTACCGGGCACGGGGTCGGACGGGGACTCAACAGACACGCCAACGGACACATCATGAATCGAGGGACCATAGAGGGGCTCTTAGCGCTTTCGGGAAGCGTCCTTGCGAAAAAGGGAATTGAACTGGGCCAGACCATCTGGCTCAGATACAGAGGAGGGGCACTCCCCAATGACATATTGCGTACTATGATCTGTTTTGTTAACTGTGATGAAGAAGAACACACCGATGGAGAGGGTAGGGGCGGGACATATGGGAGGAAGGAATAGTTGGTAGGGTAGTTGCAAGCAATGTCTGAAATAATGGCACAAATGCTAGAATTGAACGGACTACTGAACCAAACTGGCATAATACGGACAATATCAGTAGTAGGAAGCACATGTTTGAAAGGACAATGAGTATTCGCTGCGTAAGAGTGTCCAAAGGACAAAGCCAGGTGCCAATGTTAAAAATCGAGAAAAGTGCATGAGAATACGGATGCAAAAAAGCTGTGTGATGTCTGTATGTGTAAAAAAATCAATAAAAATATATTTAATAAGAAAATGCATAAATAATGTAAATACAGTCGTGAAAAGACTACACATGAGCATATAACATGTCATTCGAAATACAGAACTTTTTTTTTTTAAATGTTGAATGACCGCAACCAGAGACAAAACTAAAAATAAGCACTGTAAGCTTGAAATGTCACTGGTGTGCCTGTCACCGGAATGATGAGGGACAGGCGTTCCTAGGAACCAATCAGAACTTTGCAGGAATTAAACAGCCCCACGAAACTTGTGACCAGGAGCAGCCTCATAACTGATCAGCCATCTTCCAACTGCCAACACTCATGCGTCTCAAATAGTTGTTCACTTTTAGGTTATATATTTGCCGGGTGGAGTTAGGGCAGGTTATTCTTATTTTTATAATTTTGCACATGTTGGAGGATGCAAGGGGGTGAATTTGTTTTGGTTTTGTGACAACAGGGAAGTGCATTTTGGGATTTGTAGTTTATTGTACGAGGGTGGAGGGAATCATGGCTTGATTGACTACAGGTGGGAGAGCCCCTTCCTTTAAAAACGTCCGGAACGGTAGGGAAAAGGAATAAGAGTTTTGTTAAGAGGACATGAAATGAGGTCATGCTGCCGTTCGTGGCGCTGAGAAGGTAAATGGGAGGCAAGGGGGGCGGTTTGGATCTTTAGGTAAATCGTTAGGTGAAAGGGATTAATGACTCACTGTATATGTGGGTAAAACTGGGGATGTTATTTTGTGAGCTAGAAAAAATGTGAGCACAGTGGGCGTTTTACTTTTAGCGTTAACATCGGATGTTTTCAAGTTTAATGAGGGTGTGGGTGGAGGCAGAGTAATGAGTGGGGCTTTTCACACATTAGGATTGGTTGAGCAGTCAGTTGAATAATTATTTTTTCATTTCATTGTAGTGAACCCCTGACGAAGAATTGTAAAAATACGAAATGCATTGAGAGAACGTTATTGTAACAAGACCACTTTCCAAAACATGTTTGACTTAACATGCCCTCGTAAAAGCCTGGATTGGCAACGTTTGGCACTTGAAAATGTTGAATAAATAATCAAAGCACAAACATGCTGTCTCTCTGTGGTGGTGAAAAATTAAGAAAGACGGATGATATAAGTTTCGGGATGACAATTGATGAACTGATAAAAATGTTGAAACTGTGGAGGAAGTATCTCATTCAGGAAGGATTTCCTTGTTAGCAATACGACAGATGGGCGCAGGAGAAATGCGCCCTTTGTGAGCATCTTTTCGAATTGAGCTGTGATGAGGGGTGTTTTCACGGCACCTGTTTGCACGCATTTCACTCAGCGAGTTGGATTACAAGTTTATAGATTAAAGGGAAGGAGTGCAGTCGGTCAATACCAACTCATCTGCTTTGCAACACTCATACACCAGGCACCTAAGCATTCCACTCACACTAACATTCAAATTAGTCTTTATTCGATAATTTTTCAATCATAAAAAGACATTTTACAATTAAAAGTTGTTTTTGTTACCCCCCGGACCCCACAAGAAGCAATATCCACAATGAGTCAAATATAAAACAAATCCTAACTCATCCTATTTACATATTTACATACTTTTAAATATATAGTATTAAAACAGTTATAAAACATTATAAAAGCTAATGTCATCAGTACAAAATATATCAGTTACTTATGCAGTATTCAAAACGTGTCACTTGCTAAATGCAATCTGCAAATCTAAGTGGCAGGGTAAAATAACTATCCTTGGGATTACTCCAAGCTCATTTTGCGTGCCCGAATTATCCACATCCAGTGGAGAAATTTCGACATGGCTATAACAACAGGCTGGGACGTATCAGTTCTTAGAATCCTAGCAGCCTCGTTTGGAGATTTTAAGCCCAACTGGGCACAGATCGGTTTTAGCCATGATCGCCTAGGAGCATTATATTCGGGACAAGCAAACAACACATGTCCAATGTTTTCCTTGTGATCAGGACAGAAGGGGCACCGTGGGGATTGGTTCTTATACCACTTTTCAGTTAAGGCATTTAGCGGTAGTGTCCCCACCCTTAGTTGATGATATCTCCTCCTATCACCTGGGATGGTAATCCAATCCCAATAAGGTTCAAGGGCCGGTGCGTGCTTGAGTTCTAAGAATTCTCCGGCAAAGGATCGATCAATACGTTTTCCAAAGCTCTTAGACTCAATCCTGCTCCAATACAAATCTCGAAATATTTTTTTGGGTGGGAAAACATTATTTACGGGGTCATCCCACAATTGAGATAATCCCATAGCCTTATAAATGTTTTTTACCTCTCTCATCCATGCTATTTTGTGTCTAGTGTCCTGAGTTCTAACCTCAAGGAAACCTTGAGCATACTGAGAGAGTTCTGGGGTTACCCACAACCTCCTCCAGTAGGCAGCTGATCTGTACTTGGCCATGTCCTCAAAACTATGGAATCCCAAATCATAATTTAGGGGTAGCAAAGGGGTTGACATTGGTAGGCCAGTAATGTTGCGAAATAATTTATTTTGTGCTACCGTCAACTTTGTAAGATTACTAGGCCCCCAGAGTTCTGCCCCATATAAAACCGCCGCTCCTACCTTTGCGTTGTAAATTTTTAAAACCGGACTTATGGGTTTGGAGTGTGAGGAAAATAATTCCTTCGTAAGGACTCCTGTCAGTTGAGCGTGCCTAGAGGCTAGCTCATTGGTATGTTGTTTCCAATCTAAGTTATACGACAAGGTAATACCAAGGTACTTAAAAACCTGGGTTTGTTCAAGTTGAACTCCATCCATTACAGCCTTCCCTCTAATGTGTTTCCGGTTGTGCAAGACCATGAATTTAGTTTTACTAGTATTGATAACAAGACCATGGTCTGCACAAAACGATTCAAAAACTCCAATAGCCCTCTGTAGGCCCTGTTGAGTCTTAGATATCAACAGGGTGTCGTCCGCAAACATCAACAGGGGGATCAGTCTTCCTGCCAGCTTAGGGGCATCTGTAGGTTGTTGGTCGAAGTACCTGATCACCCTGTCGCTGTATAGCGAGTAGAGCGTTGGTGCTAGGACGCATCCTTGGCGTACTCCCTTTGCAATGGGAAATTTATCAGTAACACTGCCCTGCTGATTCCATCGAACTTGCGCAAAATTATTCTCATGCATTCTAATAAGCAAGGACAGAATTTTATTTGGAATGCCCTGTTCTTGTAGAGCTTTCCACAGCTTGGGGCGGGGAACTAAATCAAATGCAGATTTTAAATCTACAAAGGCTGCAAAAAGCATCCCCCCCCCTAATAAAACAACACGCCAATAAATTAACACAAATCTAAAAACTTGATCAATAGTACTAGTGTGACTTCGAAAACCAGCTTGTAGGCCAGCTTGTAACATTCTAAACGGAACACTCACACTGGTTGAGCGGCTAGGTACAGGATGAAAGGGAACATATTAACATGACCTGAGTATACTACAGATAGCTTTTAATAAAGGTTGTCTCTAACAATCATCAATAAAGGTTGTTTGGAGTGGTGCGAGGTGCCCACTTTAATTAGTGGGCAGCATATACCAGGCTAACTTCTCACACCCATGTTGCTGCTGCACAAATGGAATCAATGGGTACATTGGCCAAAAATGCCAGCGTTGCTCCTTTCTTTCTAGTGGAGTAAGCTGTTGGTAGCATTGTTAGTTCCTTTTTGGCACTGGCATAACATAATTGGATATCTTGTACTATCCATCTTGCAACTGTTGCTTTTGTGACAGCTGATCCTGTGTTGGTATGTGCGTAAGCAACAATTGCTTTGTTTTCCTGATTTGTTCAGTTTTCTGCAAATAATACAGTAAAGCCCTCCTTACATTCAGGGTATTGAGGCTTCTCTTCTTTAGTTTTTGGGTTCTGGAAGAAAACTGGCGGAATAATGTTTTGATTTAACTGATACTTAGATACTGCTTTTGGCAAAAACTGTGAGTTATTTTTTAAGGTTACTTTATCCTTGTAAATTTGTAAGTAGGGTTCTTGTAACGTTAAAGCTTGCCGTTCACTAACTCTTCGTAGTGATGTTATTGCAATGAGAAAGGCTGTCTTTCGAGTAATATGTTTGAGGTCCGCTGTATGCATGTGCTCAAAAGAAGTTGTCATCAGTTGAGAAAGTAATGTATTTAAGCTGTATGTTGGTACAGGAGCAGGTCTTGATGGAGCTATTCTTTGTGCTCCTTCGAAGAACCTTTTGATGACTGGTCATGTAAAAAAAGCTTTTGCATGATTTTCCTCTAGTGTATGCCACTACCGCAGCAAGATGCACTTTAATGCTGGAAAAGTTGATGTTGCTGTCCAAGAGGTAAGTAAGATATGTAATAACTGTTTCTTGTGTATCGATTGAACTAGTGTTGTTGTTAGCGGTGCACCATGTGGTATATCGCTTCCATTTTGCTGTATAGCACATTCTTGACTGTTTTCTTCCTTCTTTTAGAATTTCCATGGTTCTCAGCGGTAGATTGAGATGCCCAAATTCTATGTATTCAGGCGCCAGGCTGCTAGTTGTAGCGTTGCTAAATCCGGGTGAAAAATCTGGCCCTGTTGCATTGTCAGAAGGTCTTTTTTTGCTTTGATCCTGACTATTTCTCCATTGGATAGTTCTAGGAGAGTTGAGTACCATGTTTGCCTTGCCCAAAGAGGAGCAATCAAATCATATTTGTTCCTGGTTCCTTTGCTTTTTGTAGCACTCTTTGCATTAAGGGTATTGGTGGGAAAGTGTAAAGAAAGGTCTGTGACCAATTGAGTGAAAGCGCATTTCCCTTTCACAGGTGGTGTGATAACCTCGAGGCAAAACATTGACATTTCTTGTTCTACATTGTCGCAAACAGGTCCGACACTGATGTTCCCCAGATGTTTGAAAGACACAGTAGTTGTCTGTTTCAACTCCCATTCGTGGGAGCAGTTGTTTTGTCTGGACCGTTGGTCTGCTGTGATATTGTCTACCCCTGGCAGATGTACTGTCTGTAGATTGATCTTTTGGGGTATCGCCCAATGCCAGATTTCCAGTGCAAGTTTGCTCAGGGGAAAGGACCTTGTTCCACACTGTTTGTTCAAGTTGAACATTGTAGTTGTATTGTCTGTTTGTATTAAGATGGTTTTCCCCTGAATATGTTTCTGGAATGCCTTGAGTGCCAGAAAAACTGTTTTCATCTCCAAAAAATTGATGTGGTTCGTGGAGTCCTGTTTGGTCCACTGACCATGAACTTTCAGCTGGTTGAGATGTGCCCCCCAACCGTTGAGGAATGCATCCGTGGTGACTGTCATACATGGAGTTGGGTCCATGAAAGGTCTCCCCTGTGCTATGTTGTTGGATACCCACCATTGTATCTCTGCGTGCACGCTTTTTTGTAACAACCACTAGATCCTCCCTGTGGCTTGTGACCATCTGTTGGTGAGCCATTCTTGAAAAGGGTGCATGTGTAGGCGAGCGTGAGGAATGAGTGGGATACATAATGCCATCATGCCCATTAGTTTCTCATTACTTTCCTCACTGTCAGAGACTATCCCCTCTGGTAGAGGGCTATTTCGTGATGGATAGCTTGTATCCGGGCTTGTGCGGGATAAGTCTTGGCATTTGCTGTGTTCAGTCTTGTACCAAAGAAGGTTTTTTTTCCTTTCTGGTGTTGAAGATTTCTTGTGGTTGATTGAGAAACTCAGGATTTGAAGCATTTGCATTGTTTTTTTGAACATGATTGTGACCGGTTTGTTTCGTGCGTCCCCTTATTAGCCAATCGTCTAAGTAGGGGTAGACGTGGATTATTTCTCTTATCCGGTGTGCCGCCACAGCGGCTAGACACTTTGTGAACACCCGTGGAGAAGATTTTAAGCTGAACGGAGTACCTTGAATTGGTAGGGGTTTCCTTATTCCAGCTCTTGTTCTCTCCTGCTTGGTCCCAGAGGACCAGAACACCCAGCCAGCCTTACGCTCTGGGCTTGGGCGCACAGCTGCCAGCAATTTCAACAGCGCCTGGAGGCGCTATAAATCTATCGTAGACTACCGCAGCGCGGGTTTCCTTCCTGCAGCTCGTGTGTCTCCTGCTTGGTCCAGGAGGACCACAACACCCAGCCAGCCTCACGCTCGGGGCTTGGGCGCACAGCTGCCAGCAATTCCAACAGCCCCTGGAGGCGCTATAAATCTATTGCAGACTCCCGCAACGCAGGACGCGCACGCGGATGGTGCCTGGACGTAGCCCGGACCAAGGGCGGTCCCGCTGAGCCCGTCAGAGTCCAGAAGAGGAAGGGCCGGGCCAGCCCTCTGTCATCACAGTTGTTGAGTCCTAAGTCCCATGGTACTGTTACTGTGCGGAAATCCATAATCTGCTATGCTCAATATTATTCTCGTTTACTTTTGTTTTTAACTGGACCGCCTTTTGCACAACTCAGCCATTTTGTACCTAGCACTATGTCACTTTACTGACTCATTGTCTTTGAAGTTGCTTGCTTCCTTGCACAGCCTAGCCCTTTTTGCACCTGGCAGTTTGCTATTTGATTGTGAGTGGAGTTATTAACAGTGCAGGGTATAGGCGTTTACCCCCACAGTGCAATGTGTTGAAAAGGGGGCCCGCCAGTACTCAGCCTCTCAGTTTCTGGAAGGAGCTCCTATTTTGACCGGAGTGTGAACCTAGTACTGCGTTCTACGCCCAAGTTGCTTTTTATAGCCCAGATCATTTGACTTGAAACGGACTCTGTACTCGCCCTGTATTGAGTATTTATATTGCCGGTTTGTTTCCCACAAAATTGATTACTGTTTTATATTGAGCACCACGCCACTTTATTATCTGAGTGAAGTTATTAATAGCGAGGGGAGCAAGTTACTAACTAGCGCAAGGGAAACATTGACTCTCTCTTTTCTTTTCTGGTTGTGTGATGAGTAAGAGGAAGGCACTAATTGGGAAGGGGGTGGTATTAGAAAGGCGATCCCAGGGGAGACAGAAGATGTCTGACTGACCACCCCGAGACCTACCTCTCTTTATGGAATAGGCCAAGCGCTGTCGAGAGGCCTCCTTGGCGAGGCTCCTCGCCTACTATTGTAACAGCCGAGCAATCACACCACTACAGAGGGACACCACACGAGAGTAGATTTAAGAGTCTTTATATAAAGAATAAAGGCAAGTTCTAGCAGCAATATGTACAGGTGGATCAGGGGATCCTCAAAAGTCTCAGTATCAGGGGGAAGGGGGTAGCGGGACAGTCTTGGTACCAACTGGTACTAGGTTACCCTGCGCACAGCTCTCAATCCTCGAGCTGGGGGGGGTGCAAGGAGCCGCGACGTCGTCAGCAGGGCTCTGAGGATGGTTCTGCGATGTCGAGCCGCGACAGCGTCAGCAGGGCTCAGAAGGTGGTTCAGTGATGTCGGGCCGCGACAGCGTCAGCAGGGCTCCGGAAGTGGTTCAGCTTGGTCGAGCCGCGACAGCGTCAGCAGGGCTCAGAAGGTGGTTCAGCGATGTCGGGCCGGGACAGCGTCAGCAGAGCTCCGAAGGTGGTTCAGCTTGGTCGAGCCGCAACAGCGTCAGCAGGGCTCAGAAGGTGGTTCAGCGATGTCGGGCCGCGACAGCGTCAGCAGGGCTCCGAAGGTGGTTCAGCTTGGTCGAGCCGCGACAGCGTCAGCAGGGCTCAGATGAAGGTGTCCAGACACCCAGCAGGGGGGTGGAGCCAGCACGCAGGGAGGCAGGAGGGCGATCGATACCAGGCGTCCGGGGACGGCTGGGGGCCCATCGAAACTCCCCTCCTCCTTGATCCGTCAAGTGGCCGCTCTACCACCTGGGCTGATCTTGGTGCCTCTATGTCGGGGCTTCGCTGGGGCCGCGGCCGGGCCGAGGCCACGTGCTCGGGACGTGATGGGCCCAAGATGGAGTCAGGCCTGAAATGGTGGTCCGGGGTGGTGACCGGACCTGCAGAGTTGGGGGCGAGCCGGGTTCGCCGGGTTCCAGGGAGGAGAGCCGGGGGGGCTGCTCTAGTCGAGAGTTCGTTGAGGGTGGTGTCCGGGGGGCGACAGCGGGTCGATGGAGGGCCGATGTCGTCCAGGGCCCGCCATGCGGGAAGGGTAGGACCACGCCACGAGGCCGGGTCCAACAGGTGGTGAGAACACTTGATGCCTTCTTGACGAGAGCAGAATCTGTATTAATGCATGAAATAGCATTAACTGAACATCGACTTTTCCTTGAACACTTGGTAAGATCATCACAAGCTAATCCAGATGTATATGACCTAACTAGTACTAATGCCCAGAATAAGGAAATAGTCTCAACTGTGGTACTTTTAAACCCACAGCCCACTGAGGCAACTCTATAAGACTGTAGCCAAGGACATCAGGCACCAACTGAGCACAATCCAATAACCACGAAAAATGTAAAACTAACCAAACAAGATCTCAACAACCACCTGCCAAAATAAGAAAAAGTCAGGGGGCAGTCAGACAGGTTACTGCAAGGGGGGAAAACCGAAATCCTAATAGGAAAGTGACCACTGAGCAGTTAAATGCCCCTTTGTCAGAGTCATCACCTGTATCTAATGCTATGCTAGATGCTAATACTGGGGATTACTGGAATAAAGTTAGAGCGATTGTTACAGAGTTATTAAAACCAGTTTTGAATATGCCTGGTTGATATGGAGAGTCGATTAACCAGTATAGAGCAGCGACAAAATACCCAGACTGTCACATTGACTCTCAAAGTAATACCCATGCAAACGTTGACCCTCCCCAGTGTGTAAGAGGGCAAACCTCCATATCTCGTTCGAGTAGTAATGCTGATAAGAACTACCAAAATTGCACTCACCCCGGCTTGCATTGACAAATAAGAAATGATAGATTAGTAGGACTACCCCAAACTGGAACAGGGAACAAAAGGACGTCAGAGAATCAGAGACCACCCACAGTTAATGCTCCCTGTACCAGGTCCTCCAGGCCGACAAACAGCTAGAGCAAACCAGGTAGACAAAGTAACTTCTTTACCAACTAGGCATAAGGCCACACAGCCTTTTGCAGATGCCCCTAAGTGTTTACATCTTCCACGCATCCAGGAGTCATTCCTGGTACCAATGTCTGTGGGCCGAATTGAACGTGACATCGACACATCGCCACAGGCTGGGCCTAGGGTGACGTTGAGTGTGTTCCCTCCAATCTCTGCTCCGGACTCCCTGGCTTTAATGGGCAAATTAAAATCGGGTTCTCCCCTGGACCCATGCCCGGCTAAATTTTTAGCGAAAGTCGCGGAGGTGATCAACCCGCTGGCTAATCCGCTTCTGAATCTTTCACTGAGGCTAGGGGTGGTCCCGCAAACCTGGAAGCAGGCGATGGTGATACCCTTGCTTAAAAAATCTGGCCTAGACCCGAAGGCCCCAGTTAATTATAGGCCCATCTCCCTGCTGCCGGCCCTCACCAAGATTCTGGAAAAGCACGTTCAAGGCGTGCTTTCCAATTTTCTGGAATCTAATGAGATCTTGCACGCCACCCAATCGGGATTTCGTCCCCATCTTAGCACGGAGACTGCGCTCCTGGAGGTTTCGGAAACCATTAAAGGGGTTCTGGACTCTGGGGGCAAAGTCATGCTGGTGATGTTAGACCTGTCGGCGGCTTTCGACACCGTTCCCCATGATGGTCTTCTCGCAAGACTTCGCGAGATAGGCATACAGGGGACGGTGTTCGACTGGTTTTCTTCCTTTCTTGCCGGCCGCCGGCAGACGATCTGGGCCCCGCCTGATTCCGCCGTGATGCCGCCTCTGGGAGTTGGGGTCCCTCAGGGCTCTGTTTTGAGCCCGACCCTCTTTAACATCATTATGACCCCGTTGGCGGCACTGGTGGAGTCGCATGGTGCCCAGATCGTATCCTATGCGGATGACACCCAGCTCCTCTTCTCGTGTACGAGAGGAGGTGACTTTGATGGGGAGAGTATTCGGGATTGCCTTGGGGCTGTTTTCCATTGGTTCCATCTAAACAGCCTCAAGTGCAATTCCGATAAGTCCGAAGTTCTGTTCTTCGGGTGTGACACCGAACCCGTTTGGCAGACTTGGTGGCCTCGGGATATGTTCCCTCCATCCTGTTCCTCTCAGGTTGCAAAGAATCTAGGGGTGAAGCTGGATAACAGGTTAACTTTGAAATCCCAGATCCTGGGGGTGTCGGGCATGTGCTTTGGCATCCTTAGGATGCTGCGGAGGTTTCTTCCCCTGTTATCCGTGGAACATAGGACGCTGACAGTTCAGGCTCTGATTGGGTCCAGGTTGGATTATTCCAACGTTCTTTACCTGGGCCTTCCGGAGTACTTGCTGCAGCGCCTTCAAGTGGTGCAGAACGCCGCGGCCAGGGCAATTTTCGGCCTTAGTAGGCGCTCCAGTGCCTCAGGCCTGCTGGTAACTTTACATTGGTTGCCCATCCGCAAGAGGATTGCCTTTAAGGCTCTGACCTTGGTCTATAAAGCTCTTCACAAGGGGGGAGCTAAGTACCTTCAAAAGAGACTGGTCTTTTATCATCCGACCAGATCTCTGAGGTCGGAATCCCTGCACCTTGCTGTTGTCCCTCGGGTAAAGAAAGCGCGCCTTGGTGGGCGCTCTTTTGGATTGCTGGCATCTCAGCTATGGAACTCTTTGCCGCTGGCCCTGCGGGGAGCCACTAGCTTGCTGGTTTTTAGGAAAGGCCTTAAAACGTGGCTTTTTACTCAGTAGCCGTTCTTTCTTGAATTTTTTGGCTTACTGCTCTTTTAGTCTTTCTTTTGATGTTATGTTATTATGTTGCAGCTTCTTCGCCTTCTCCAATAAAAGCGCCGGGACACTCTTTTTGAGTAGCCGTGCGCTATAAAAATGAACCAATAACATAACATAACATAACACCAGATGCAACCCCGCTAACGGTGGTGTCGCTTAATGTTCCTTCTCTTTCTCCTCGGGAAACGGAACACTGGTCCACTCTGAAAAATAAAACCTTGCACTTTATATCTGGGAGAACAGGAATTAAGAATAGGCTTTTCTCAGAATTTAGAATGGCCAGGCGGATTGAATGGGTGGGCAACTTGGAGAAAAGACTGCCCGGAGACTGTATTGTGTTATCTTTTCCCTCACAACAATTAGTTCAAATGATTATGAAGAGGATAGGTAATTGGCCAGTAAGGAAAAAAGGGATTCGTGTGGTCCAGCTGGACTTTTTCTCTCACCCCCAGGACGGGTCTGGAATTGTAGAGAAGAGGGACCATTCAACGGCCCTTCTTCTCATATTTATTCTGTACCCACCTTTTAACCATTTTGAGGCGCTGAATAACCTAGAGGAAATAGATTGACTGAGTAAGTTATCCCCTCCGTCCTTAGGAGGTATAGTTTTGGGTGATTGTCAACCTAGGGTGCAGGTGATTATAAGGAGTCCGTCTTTTAGCGACAGCCCAAACAACCCTTCTATCACAGGTTTATTAGAGATCTCAAGGGGAAACGTAGTTCCTGAAAGTCTAATAAAAGTGAAGGTGGAGACTTTTGACCTTAGCACCAAAACTAGGGGCTTAGGTGATGTAATGTTTTCATCTCACCCCTGTAAAAGAAAAATCTTATATCCCACTCCCATTACAAACTGGAACATCTGCTCATGGAATGTAGCTGGGCTATGTTCGAAGATAGACAATTTAGAGTGGATTGAGTTTATCCATGGTAAGGATATTTTAACCCTACAAGAAACATGGTGTATAGACCCGATATACATCAATGGGTACAACACATTTAACACGCAGGCTATAAAGAGTAGGGGGTTAGATCAAAAGGTGGACTTTGCACTTTTATCTCAAATGCTTTGAGTGTGGATAAGTTCGTTTTTCACGAAGGTGACTTATTATCACATTATGGAAATGATATGTAGTCCAACTCAATCTGTGATTGTGGTTAACATCTATAACAATGTCCCAGAGGGAGAACTTGGCACAGTGGTTAGAGCATTGAGTGGGGCTTTGAATGCCATCTATAAAGAGGGCAATAAAGATTGTATGTTAATCGTTCAGGGAGATTTAAACTGTGCCCCATGTAGTATTACTGATTCAAGGTTGTGTGGTTTGGTCGAGAAGGAAAAACAAAACTGTACGCACTTTTGCCACTCAAGGATTGGGGATTGTTTCAATAAACTTCTGCATATGTTTGATCGGAGTATTGTAAATGATTTATTAGATCCTTTTGTACCTTTGTCCTATACTTTTAATGGCCGAGGGTTTTCAATAATTGATTACATGCTAGTTTCACAGATCTATGTATCAAGGGTCCACATCTTTAAGGTTGAGGATACAGCGCCGAGTGATCATTTCCTGCTTACCTTATCGATTATGCCGCCCTTGACTATTCCCCACAACTGCAAACATAAAAGAGGTGATACCTTACCAGGAGAACTAGTCTTAAACCATACTAACAGGTATTTGTTGCGGTGGTCAAAGGTGGACCCAGTGGGGTTGACAGAACAACTGATTACCAATAGTAAACATGATATGGATATCTGTTTAGATGAGCTCTCACCTTGTGAAGAGATAGTTCAATATTTCATAGAGATAACAAAAGAGGTGAAGAATCTTTTAAGGGTTCAATTTCAAACAAAACAGAAAAAGGAAGGTTGGTTTGATAAAAACTGTACATTAGCCCACTCAAATTTGAAGAGGGTGCTACGTACGAAACCAAGCTCTATCCCTGAGATAAGAAAAGAAAGGATAGAATATATGGGAGCATTAAAGGTAAGGAAAAGTGGCCTAAGGCATGAGGCCTGGGAAGTCCTTCACACGGCCGCTTTGCAGAAAAATAACGTGGCCTTCTGGAAAGCAGTCAGAGCTCCTTTTCTGAGTGTGGATCAGGGCCCCTCAATTGAGATTGCGAACTCGGAAGAGGATTGGGTTAACTTTTTCTCCAAAGTCTATAACCATAATTCGCTTCCGGCTTCTGTGAGGACCCAAACCGCTACCTCTCAAGCTGTAAAACCCCGTTTCTATGCAGGTAACGCTGATTGAAGTGGAAAAGGCTCTGGCACGGAGCCAAGGTGGTTAGGACCCGACGGAGTCCCGGTTGACCTTTTTAAACATAATGTGCAACTATGGGGTCCCATCATTACTCAGGTAATCAACGCAAGTTTAGGCTCTACATTTCCAGGGTCCTGGGCAGAATCCACAATAATTCCAATCTTCAAAAAGGGGGATAGATCTAATCCTGGGTGTTACAGACCCATCTCCCTTCTTGATTCAATGGTGAAAGTCATAGGTCGAATTCTTTTAGAACCGTTCGAAACGAGGGTAGACGAGGCCGGCACCCTCTCGGATCTGCAATATGGCTTTAGAGAGGGGTTAGGAACTGTCGAGCAAAGCTTAAATTTGTCTATGTTCATGGGGAAGTATATAAGGGCAAAGAGGGGCCGCCTTTTTATGGCCTTTGTTGATTTAATGGTGGCGTTCAACTCGGTGAGACATTGTAAATTATGGGAGATTTTGTTCTCGCTGTGTGTGGACCCCAATATAGTAGCCTTTTTACAAGAATTATATGGTGAGGCGGCTGCTAGGGTTCAATATGGCAAGGGAGGTAAGTGCACTAGAGCTTTTCCTGTCAGGCGGGGGCCAGGAAGCGTTGTGTCTTGGCCCCCTTCCTTTTTAACTTTTATATAAATGCACTCGGAGCTGCTTAAGAGCGGTCAAGACATCCCACGAGTAGAAGGCCTTCCGACACCAACCTTACTGTACGCGGACGACGCAGTTCTGATGGCACTTACACAAAATGGTTTCCAAAGGGTTTTAGGCAGTTTTAATGTTTGTATGAAGAATCTGGGCTTATCTATTATTGTTTCTAAAACCTTTATCATGAACTGTGGAAATAAGAGAGGTCGGGGAAGGGACATTTTTCTGGAAGGCAATAAGGTATCTCAAACGATACGTTTTTCATATTTGGGTATCCTATTAAATGACGATGATACCTGGACAAAAACCATAACTGCGAAAAAAACTTGCATTTATGAGAACCACCAGTGCACTCGCCACTTTTTGTAGGAAACTGGGGCAAAAGCCACCAGGTGAGATCATACAAATCTATAAGGCCAAATGTCTCTCAGTGGCCATGTACGGAGCAGGGGTATGGGGTTCATGAACACACTCCAGATACAATTGGTGGAAAACACCTTCTTGCGCTTCATTTTGTCGGTTCCGCAAAGCACGTCTACCTTTGCCTGCCATGAAGAATTGGGTCTTGCTTATGTAACATATCTTATTAAATTAGAATCCATATTCCTCTGGAACAGGATATGGACAAAGGAACACACGGTACTGAATAGAACTATCATGTCTGACATAATGAGACTTGAAGGGGTTCGTATGATCTTCTGGATGAAGTATGTGGAGTCCTTTTATTCATTATTAGGTAACTCAGAGTTTTACCCAAACCCCAGATCAATGATTGGTATCTCTAGAAAGGCATTAAAATCTAGGGGCCTTGTGTACCTAGTTGAGGAGAGAGCATTAGGTAAGCTTGTGAAACCTTGTGTGCTGAAACATCAGTTAACACTTATCTATCGGGTTTGATAGAATGCTGCTTTTTAGATTCAGGTTAGGTTCCATTTATAGATTGTCAAGTCCAACAATGAATGACTGGTTGCATAACTTACCAGCTTACCCGTGTGATTCCCAATCAATTCAGACATTACATATGATGTTCTTCTGTAAATTTGACACAAAGAAAAGCATTCCTTGTACCCATTTTGAGGGCGTATGGTCTAAGACAGTGTCATGTAGCGCTAATTCGTCTGCAATGCCTAGAAAATGCACATATTGCCTGGAGGATTGCTTTATACATTAAAAGAGTGCTCCGAATCAGGAAAATAATGTGATGGAATAGTAAGGAACAGAGAAGGTTGGAAGGTGACCGGCGATACGTGATATGGGTATTAATTCATCATATCCACAATCGTTTTTTGAATGCATTTTATAACGCATTTGAATCTGTTTTAGCTTGTATTTTATATTTGGCATAAAGGGGCCCCGTCAGTTTTATCAAATGGAAATTATATAAATATAGAGAAAGTGAACGGCTATGTACTTGTTTTAATAATTGTTTCTGTAAATTGTATTTTATTGTGCTTTTATGATTGTTTTCCTTCAATCGAATGAAGCTTATTTTGATTGATTGATTGGAATTGGTACTGTGTTCCATTGTGCAGGAATCTTAGTAACTTTCTGTGCCTTTTGTTCATTGGGATATTGAAGTAAGAGTCCTTGAGGTCTATTGTTGGTAAATAGTCCCCCTTTTGAATCTGTGGGATTGTTTCTTGAAGGGTACACATCTTGAAGTGTTGTGTTAGTATAAACTTGTTTATGAATCTTAAGTCCATGATTGGCCTTAGAGTCTAGTCCTGTTTGGGCACTAGGAAGTATGGAGAGTAGTTTCCTTTGTACCATTCTTGTGTTGGTACATTTTCTATTGCCTGTTTTAGGTATAGTTCTTTGATTTCTGCATTTAGCAGGGTTTGTTCTGATCTGGTTAATTTTCTTGTTTTGGGTGGATTTGCAGGTGGTGTCTGTTAGGTCTATGCAATATCCGTATTGTACCAAATGTAATATCAAATTGTCTGTTGTGATCCTTTTCGATTGTCTGTGGAAAAAGGATATTCCTCCCCCCCACTGATGTCTTCTGTGGGTCCTTTTCCATGATTAAGTTAGTTAGAGCCATTTCCTCTTCCTCTAGATATTGGCCTCTTACTCTGCCATTCCCTCTTCCTTGATAGGGCTGCTTCTGCTGTGGTTGCCAACCTTGGTAGCTAGACTGTTGGTTTGGGTTCTGTCCCGGAGATTGTTGTGGCATCTGCTGTCCTTGACCAAAGCTACCTCTATCTGTGGTTTTTCAGTTGCTGTAGGGCCCCCATTGCCCTTGATGTTCATTGTCCTTTTTAATTTGCTGAAGGGATTCATCCACTTCCTTGCCAAACAGAGCTTTGTCATTAAATGGTCTGATGATGCGTGATGTCTGTACTTCTTGTTTTAAGCCAGAAATTCTGAGCCAGGCATGCCTTCTGAGGATAGTTCCTGTGCACATTTGCCTGCTTATAGTATCTGTTGCATCTGGCAGGTGTTAGCCACATTTTTCCCTTCTTGGACAATAGAGTTTGCCCTCTTCTTGTCCTCCTCAGGGAGTTTGTTCAGCAACTCTTCTATTTCATCCCACTGTTGGTGGCCATATTGGTTTAACAGGGCATTTGAGTTGGCAATGCGCCACTGTGTTGCAGATGCTTTTTCTATCCTTCTCCCCACCATATCCACCCTCTTACTATCTTTCTCTGGTGGAGACCCAGTGTTGGAGACTGCATTTGCTCTTCTCCTGGCTGTGGTGACAATGATTGTGTCAGCTGTAGTACTTTACTGTATGTATTTTGGGTCCTTTGAAGAGAGCTTATGTTTTTCTCCACTCTGGGAGTTACCCCTTTGTTTGAAGCTGGTTCTTTAAAGGCTTGGCTACATGGGTAGATATTGTCCCCTTTGTTGCAGGTGCCAGGGTTTCCAGTAGGAAACATGTGTCCCCCCCCCTTTCTTCCTCTAAGGGAACACCAAATTGGTTTGCTGCCCTTTTTACAATTCCTCTAAGGGAACACCAAATTGGTTTGCTGCCCTTTTTACAATGTCATTGTAGATAACAATGCCATCTGGGGGTGATGCGTTTGAAGGGTAGCTGCAGATTTCTTCTTCTGGGCTCTCTGTGTCGAGCTCGTTGCATGTATCCTCGAAGGTTTAGGACTCCGGTAGGTCTCCATTTTCCCCGGGATCTTCGCCTTGAGGTTCCGGTGTTGGGGGAGACTCAAAAATACCTTTTTCCTCCCCCTCGGCGTCTTCAGCTTCGACATTTTCGGTTCGGCAGCCAGTGTCTTAGGGATTAGACAATCCTTTTAAAGAGGCGTCAAATTCCTTTTTCTTTTGTAAGAGCGTAGCCATCTCCTCGAGTCTTCTCATTTCGACCCGGAGGGCCCTCAGCATCAGAGGCCGGGGACTTTCTTTTCTTCTCGGCGTCGACGTTAGTCTTTGGTGGTGTTGTGCCCTTTTTTGCGGGTTCGTTGTCGACCCTTGGCTTTGGTGCCTTCTGCTATGTTTCCTCTTCGGCAACCTTTGGATGGGTTCCGTGGGGTTCTTTCAATCGTGGCTGACCCTCAATCGCATTTTTGCTCGGCGTAGGGGCTGCCTTGGGCACCTTATGATCGTGGCCCTTCGGTTCCATCCGGATCTTTATGGTGTCTTACTTTCTCAGTCTTTTTTTTTACTCTCTCACCTTCTTTCCGGCGTAGATCTTTTCGGAGTCCTTTTCTAGGATCTCGACGTCCGACCCTTCGTGTGTCAACCCTGCTGGAGCTCCCTGCTCTTCTTCGTCACTAGAGAAACCCTGGTCCCTCATTGAAGGTTTCTTCGTCGACTGCAACATTGTGGTGTAATGGGCCTGACTTTGGTTTCCGCGTGTCCTGAGCGTCTTCGGCAGGAACGCTGCGCAGGCCTCACAGTCCTTGTCCTGATAATCTTCGGGCAGGCAAAGGTTCCACGTCCTGTGGGTCGCTTTGTGCGTATTTGTGGTGGCACTTGGGGCAGAATTTGAAAGGGGTAATCTCCATGACCCCTACCTCGCCATTTGTGGACCGGAGTGGTCCTCTGTTGTTCAAACGGACCCTTTGCTTCTGCTAGGACATTGGTTGATTAAACTTCGATGATCCTCCAATGATAATCTTTTGAAGTTTCTTCGGGAAAAACTAACATTTTATTTGGAGCTTCCCGACCCAACGGCAGAAAAAAGAATCTAAAGATGGCCACCACGCACGTCGACCTCCGGGATACAGTCGGACGTCACAAAAGGGGACCTACCCGGCTCTAAATAGTGGTAGACGGCGACCAAAACAAGAGAGAAAAAAAAAAGACAATGCCAGACCCAACCACTAGATGACGGAATGATGCACAGCATGTGAATCCAGAAAAGCTAATGCCACTGCGTTTTACATTCAGGGTCACAAGCCTAATGTGCTGTTAGCAAAATAACCCACACAAATTGAATAGAAATAATTTTTACATATCTACACAATGGTAGTCCCCCTCCGCGCCTCCCCAGCTACCGAGCTCCCCATGTTGAATGAAGTCCCTTGCAGCATGTTAAACAACCCAATACCGGTTTTATTTTCTGGGGGCACCAGAGCAAGAACTTGTACAATCTACTAAATGGAGAACCTCACAGAAAGGATCCACAAAACTCCTTTCCACTCCAGAACACCCTGGGATTCCTCAGGCACAGAAGCTGCATCGGGACACTCCCTCACAGAAGAGACTGTGTCTTGCAAGGGGCAGTGTTTTGTATGCGTACAGCACTCAGGGCTTTTCTCACTTCTGTAGCCGACTTTGTGAAAAAGTGTCCTCTTTCTTAATGGTTGCCCCCACTTTTTGCTGGATTGCTGATGTACTTTGACTGAATGTGCCCTGGGCTCTTCTAATCAGGTACCCATGGTCTATGTTCTTTCCCTAAAATTGCATTGAAGCCTAAAACCAATTGGCATCTCTGGCCACATGTCAGCCCCTGGTAAATGGTACTACAGGTACCCAGGGAATTGGGACTAGAAAAGGCCTCCAAGGGCTGCAGCACTTATTGGGCCAACCTTAGAGGTCCTGTACGCTGACACTCACACACTGCCTGTGCAGGCTGCGTGTCTTGGCGCAGAACAAAGTGAAGAGTCGACATGGCACACATGTCTGTGTGCCATGCCTACAACCCACTACCCTGGCATAGAACAGTCACCCCTCTTGCTGGGTGCACTATACCAGTGGTGAGGGTACAGGAGCATGAGCCCTGTACCACTATAGTGTCCAAGTCCATTCTTAGACATTGTAAGTGAAGTGCTGCCATTAAGAGTATATGGTGCTTGCAGGTTGATGCACGGGGGCAAGATGGCGGACACGGCAGTGTCTGAGTAAGTCAGTTGCTGGTGCTCCCCTGACTCACCACGCTTTCCAGCTCCCTGCTAGCCTGACAGGCGCAGCTTCTTTCCGGCGAGAAGTAATGACTGGGTACTGGCTGAAGGAGATCTTTCCTGTGGCATTTTCTCCGATGGCGGCATGATCTGATGCCCGATTACTTTGCGGCTGGTCCCAGGGAGGGTGTGTATAACCAAGTGTGGAATGCGGTACGTCTCAGCACCCTCCGCTGCTCTTTTAAAACGGACTTGGTGACATGCTGAGCTTGGGGTCATTTTTCGGAGCATCTCAGCGAAGACGCCGGCTTCAACATCTGTTCGCTCTGCATTTCCAGCGATTCTCAGCCTGCTCTGCAATTGATGAGGTGGTGAGAACCACGCCGGTTACATCGCATGCAGTGGCTCATTTAGTGAGAGGAGAAACCATGTCAGGGTGAAACGGCTGTATGATAGCAAACCGGCAGACTTCTCCTCGGCGGAGATTGGAAAAAAAATGCACAAACCGCAAAGAAAAAACATTTTCACCCCAGGGACTTCTGAGACCAAGCTGCATTCGGGGGGGGGGGGTCTCTGCCAAACCCCGGTTCGGACTCTCCAAGGGAAAGGAATGAGACCGAAGAATACATTAATAGCCACTACTTCACACATTACCGCCGCAAACATTGCCTCAAAGGGGGCAATTACAAGAACGGCGGCGGACGCTAATATTCATGGGGAGGTTTCAACTGATCATGGAAGTATGTTTACCCCGGTACGGGGGGGGGGCGCGGGGGGAGAAGAGCAGAGAGGAGCAAAAATGGAGCTAGGGGACAATCTGGTGCCGATGGTATCCAAGAGGTCAGAATGGCTACATCTTCCATGGCCTCTATTCGTGCAACCTCCTCTGAAGGTTCATTCGGGTCACCAGTCTCCGGGAGCCCCCTCAGGGTCAAAAGGTAACAATCCCAGCTATTTTCAATAAGACCAAGAAAAAGCCGCAGGCGAGAGAGGATCAGAGTTTATTGTTGATGCTAGCTGATCAGCAGAACGCTAAGGTTCCCTTCACAGCTTCAGTACAGCGCCCATCCTCTGTGACCCGCTCAGCCTCTGATTCACTTAGTCTTGATATTGGGGACAGTAACACTAGCAGTGTTGCGGAAGTAATCGATTCCCTTTTGGATAAATAAAATCAATCAATCAACAAAATTTGTATAGCGCGCTGCTCACCCGTAAGGGTCTCAAGGCGCTGAGGGGGGGTCGTCGCTACTGCTCGAACAGCCAGGTCTTGAGTTTTCTCCTGAAGGAGAGATGGTCCAGGGTCAGCCGTAGGTGAGTGGGGAGGGAGTTCCATGTCTTGGCTGCCAGGTAGGAGAAGGATCTTCCTCCGATTGTGGATTTGCGAATTCGTGGGACGTAGGCGAGGGCGAGGCTGGCGGATCGGAGCTGGCGGGTGGGTGTGTAGAATGTGTGGCGGCTGTTGAGGTACTTCGGGCCCGTGTCGTGGAGAGCCTTAAGTGCGTGAGTGAGGAGTCTGAACGTGATCCTCTTGTTGACAGGGAGCCAGTGCAGGTCTTTCAAGTGGGCGGAAATGTGGTTGTGGCGAGGGATGTCCAAGATGAGTCGTGCTGAGGCGTTCTGAATGCGCTGGAGTCTTTTCTGGAGTTTGGCTGTGGTTCCAGCGTAGAGGGTGTTCCCGTAGTCCAGACGGCTGGTGACGAGGGCCTGGGTGACCGTGTTCCTGGTTTCGGTGGGGATCCATCGGAAGATCTTTCGGAGCATGCGCAGGGTGTTGAAGCAGGATGACGAGACGGCGTTGTCTTGCTTGGTCATCGTGAGGGAGGAGTCCAGGATGAAGCCCAGGTTGCGTGCGTGGTCCGTTGGCTTGGGGGCGGTGCCCAGGGCAAGGGGCCACCAGGAGTCGTCCCAGGCAGAGGGAGATGGTCCGAGGATGAGGACTTCCATCTTGTCTGAGTTCAGTTTCAGACGGCTGATCTTCATCCATTCTGCGACGTCTTTCATTCCTTCCTGGAGGTTGGCGGTGGCGGTGGCGGGGTCGTTGGTGAGGGAGAGGATCAGCTGGGTGTCGTTGGCGTAGGAGATGATGTTGAGGTTGTGTTGGCGCGCGATGGCTGCAAGAGGGCTCATGTAGACGTTGAAGATGGTGGGGCTGAGTGAGGATCCTTGCGGAACGCCGCAGATGACTTCGGTGGCCGCGGATCGGAACGGGGGGAGGCGGACTCTCTGGGTTCTTCCGGTGAGGAACGAGATGATCGACTCCAGGGCCGCTCCTTGGATTCCGGTGTTGCTGAGGCGCTGTATCAGGGTGCGGTGGCATACGGTGTCGAAGGCTGCCGAGAGGTCTAGGAGGATGAGGGCAGCAGTTTCCCCGTTGTAGAGCAGGGACCTGATGTCGTCGGTGGCTGCGATGAGGGCGGTCTCGGTGCTGTGGTTTGCTCGGAAACCGGACTGTGAGGGGTCGAGGGATCCGTTGGTCTCGAGGAAGGTGGAGAGTTGTCTGTTGACTGTCTTCTCGATGACTTTGGCTGGAAAGGGGAGGTTCGAGATGGGGCGGAAGTTCTTGAGGTCCGTGGGGTCCTTGGTGGGTTTCTTCAGGAGGGCGCTCGGCATGTTTCCAGCTCTCCGGGAAGGTGGCGGATGCGAAGGAGCTGTTGATGATGATCCGGAGTTGGGGTGCGATGATGGAGTCGGCTTTGTTGAAGATGTGGTGTGGGCAGGGGTTGGTAGGGGAGCCGGAGTGGATGGTGTTCATCAGGCGGGTGGTGTCTTCGGTGCTGACAGGGGCCCAGGTGCAAAGGGTGGTGGTGGGGGGGCGCTGGTTCGGTGGTTGGGTGCGTGGTCAGCGCGCCAAAGCTGTTGTGTATGTCGGCGATCTTGCGGTGGAAGAACGAGGCGAGTGAGTCGCAGAGGTCTTGCGAGGGTGTGATGTCGTTGTTGCAGGTGCTGGGGTTGGAGAGCTCTTTAACGATGCTGAAGAGTTCCTTGCTGTTGTGGGTGTTGTTGTCCAGTCCAGTTGTTGTCCAGTCGTTCTTTGAAAAGAAAAAGAAATTCTGAACGATATTGACTCTTGTGACTCTGGGGGGAAGTTCTACTCGATGTCAGATCTGTCGCTGGTATGTGATGGAGGAGGAAGAGGCTGAAGGCGCGGAGTTAGATCTAGACTGGGCAGATGACCGCAGCCTATCCAGTTCTGCTCCCTTGGAGGACGAAGAAAATTCGTTGAGATCTCCTAGTGGAGATAATACTGTTCTAACTGCCCCAGGGCTTGGGAACTGCCCACCATCACAAGCTGCTGGGGGGCAAGTGCTAGCTGAGGCTCTCAACGAAGGGAGCCGCCAACCACCTACTGATGACACTGCTAGCAATATTACCCTCTCTTTAATCTACCAGGCTATCATGACTCACCGAGAGGAGACAAAGGCAGAGAGTCTCCGTATACATGGAGCAGTTGGGAAATTACAGAACTCTGTCCGTCGTATAGCTAAAACCAACTCTGAACTCTCCACTAGAGTCGCTGAAGTTGAGAGTAGAATCTCTACTATCGAAGATGATTGCCTATCCTATAAAGCTGATGTTTCTGTATTGCATACATTGTGTGATGATATTAGTCGGAAACTGTGTGATATGGAAAACAGGGCAAGGAGAAATAATCTTCGAATACTAAGTGTCCCGGAATGGGCAGAGGGGAGGGACATCGTCAATTGATCTATGCAAAGAAGCCTTCCCTGAATTAAAAGAGTGGGATTGGGAGAAAGAACTCCAAAGAGTCCATAGGTTTCCTTTCCCGATTCGGACGGGGCGGTGGGTGCTGAACATAAACCAAGGGCAATTCTCATCTGCCTAAATAATTTTCTATTACGTGAGCGACTTTATGATCTGGGTCGTCCAGATCGCAAACGTAAGGCAAAGGGTTGCACATTTTTTGTTCGGACAGACTACTGTCAGGTAACCGTGCAATTGAGATGGCACCTACGCCAGCTTATAGCGGCTTTTCAAAGTAAAGGTGCACAGGCATTTCTAGTAAATCCAGCCAAATTGAAGGTTATTACTAGAGATAAAAACGTGTTTTTTACTTCAGAGGTTAAGGCTAAAGAGTTTCTAGATTCTCTTAAATGATCTTTCTCAATGGCATGGTTAATGGCTTCCTTTGTCTTCTGCAATGCGAGGTGAGGTAGCCTGAGCTGAGCTGAGCTTTGTAGGTTACTTTTTTGGACCGCCGGGGAAAGTAGCGCCTCTGTTCTTTTTTTTTTTTTTTTTTTTTCCTCTTAGTTAAGTCTCCTAATGGGGGGGCTTCTCAGTTTCAGCAGGGGGTTGGCGGGTGACGGGGGAGCGCCCACTTCTTTCTTTCCATCACTCAGAGGGACTTTCAGTCCCTTTGCCTTTCACCGATGGGGTTGTGGGGCGGGAAGAGGAGGGGGGGGGGGAGGTTCTGCGGGGGGGGGGGGGGTTTGGGTAGGGTGGCATGGTGCAAGGAACAGTAGGAATAGGTTAATGAATCTAGGTGATTTGTTGAGTTTCCAGTCCGGAAGATGCAACAAGAAACTGTTAGTATTGTTTATAAACGTTTTCCTTGACCATGGCTAAATTCTTCATCTGCTCTTGGAATGTTTGTGGTATGAACAATAGAAAGAAAAGGGGGTGATGGCGCAGATCTTGAAAAATATGGGGGTACACCTTTTGTGTATTCAGGAAACTCATATTGCATGGAAAAATAGGATGTGCTTTAAAGACGGGTTATGAAGTTTTGACTAGTACACGTCAGGGCACAATGACAAGAGAGGTAGCAATTTTGAAAAAATACGGGTGGGGAGAATGCAGCGTGCCGATGCATATGGCAGATGGGCAATAGTGGAAATGAGGATAAATAGATTTTGTTTCACTGTTTGCACTATCTATGCCCCTAATCTAGACGATCCGGAAATTCTCGATCAGATCAGTGTGGAATTGGCGTTGTGGCCTTCCCCCATGGTGATTTGTGGGGATTTTAATTTGCACTTAGCAGGAGATTTCGATATTCGATGTGACAGTCCCTATATTGGCAGGAACCCCAAAACGTTTAAAGCTACCAAAGGTATTATTAATGAGTACAGATTGGCTGACGTGTGGTATCTTAAAAATTCAGGTACTCCTGGGTTCAATTTGATTATTTTTTTGCCCCAGTAGATATGTTAATTAACGCCAAAATAGATATTTTCCCTAAAATTATCTCCGATCACAACCCTGTTATTCTGGAACTGGTAGTAGATATTTCCGCCCCCCTCAATTGTAGGAAGCCATGGACTTTTGATCGTCAGTTATTGGTGGATCAGGGCTACCTACTGCATATGGCAAAGTGGATACCCGAATTTTTTGAGTTTAATCATGGCTCTGCAGCGGTGGATATAGTCTGGGACGCCTTTAAAGCTGGCGTACATGGGGAAACAGTAAGCTTTGCTATAAATAAACAGCGTGGTATCCGGGCCAAACAGAATTCGGAGCTAGACAAATTGCGGGAATTAAAATTAGTGTTAATGCAAACCCCAAGTGCCAATCTAGTGGAATATGAACAGAGGCTGCAAAATCTTGCAATTCAAAGAATGAAAATTTATGAGTGCTATGCTGAAAAATTAGCGGCCCAAATAGCGATCTTTCGTTCCGATATGTTTGAGGTTGGGGAAAAGTCTGGTTGAGTATTAGCCAAACGGCTAAGACAGAAAGCAGTTGCTAAGAAAGTGGATGCTATACAAGACGTTAATGGGCTTATACATGCTGAGCCGGGTAAAATTCTGGAAGTATTCAGAGAATTTTATGGTAAACTGTATTCTAGTGAGAATTCTCCAGATACTTCAGATGAACTAATCGCATTTCTGGGGGAGCAGGAATTTTCTAAGCTTACAGACATTCAGAGGGAAGCCTTAGAGGTGCATTTCATGGAACAAGAATTAGAGCTTGCAATTCTGTCATTGGCCGTAGGGAAAAGCAGTCGGCCCTGACGGGATTCCTCTGAAATTTTTTCGAACCTTTTTTCCAATCCTGAAAAAATACCTATTGGAAGTCTGTGTTACGGCACAACGTGGTGCGCCTCCGGACTCCAGGCATAAATCAACAATAACCATGCTTTTAAAAAAGATAAGCCGCCTCTGTTACCATCATCCTTTAGGCCAATATCCTTAATAGACGCCGATAGCAAACTTTACTCAAAAATATTAGCCACTAGACTCTCTTCCATAATCTCTGTTAGTCTCACAGTTTCAGCACGGTTTTATTCCCGGCCGTGACACAACAGACCATGTGCGGCGTGTTATTGCGTTAATGGACTGGGCAGAGGCAACAAACATCTGTAGGCGTGACCCTGTAGGATGCCGAAAAGGCATTCAACAGGGTCGCTTGGCCAGATCTTTGGGAGGTACTACGTCTGAGGGGGTTTGGACCGGGTATGGTTCAGGCCATTAGGAGTCTATATCTGGCCCCAAAAGCATCCATCTGTCTGGCCAGTACAGAATCTGATTTTTTTTCCCATTTCACGTGGAACCCGACAAGGCTGTCCCATGTCTCCCCTATTATTTGCGCTATACATAGATTTTTTTTTTTGGTCAAAGTCGCTGAATTTGCACAGATTAAACCTGTAAGTATTAGTGGGATGGAATATAGGGCGCTTGCTTACGCCGATGATATTGTGGTTTTAACAGACCTGCAGCCTGATTCAACAATAGTAGAAACACTGGCAAAACAATTTGGTCATTTCTCGGGGTACAAGCTCAATTTAAACCAAACGCAGATATTATTTGTGGGGGAAGATCCGCCGAGAGGCCTAGCCGTGGTTTCTGAGGCTACATATTTAGGGATCAGAATCACCTCACCCATTAGTAGGATCCCTGAGATTAATATCAATCCCGTCCTAGAGGGAGTCAATTCTTCCTTAGAACATCTTAACCATCTGCAGCTATCTTTATACGGAAGAGCAAGTGTCTTAAAAATGTTAGTTCTTCCTAAACTTCTTTATTTATTTAGATCTATACCCTTAGAATTTTCTTTATCTAGTTTTAAAAGACTGGAAAATATCTCTAAGATTTTTTTGGGGTTATAAACGAAGTCGAAGGGCTGCCAAAAAATGGGTTCTTCCTAGATCAAGGGGGGTTGGGGTATCCCGTATTTTCGTTTTTACTACTGGGCATCCGTTCTGCAATTCATCTCCCCTCTGGTCATCGGTAAAAAATGTAAATTAATGCAATGCCATGATCCCCTAAACTATAAATTCGCTATTGGAGAGGAGGCTAACGGTTGTTTATTAAAAGTATTGGAACCCAGCTATTACAAAAAAACAAGTTTAAGGTGCTGGCTGCTGCATTTTCAGTGTGGAGGCAAATTAAACGGTTCTTAGGGCTGCCCAAAATAAACCGATACACTCTGTTTGATTCAGCAGGAATTTTTTCCAGTATCTTTCGAGATTCAACAACCAGGAATTGGTATTAGTTAGGAATAGGTAACTTAGGAGACATGTGCCATGATCTACAGCCATTGTCCTTTACGGATCTACAATGCAAATATGATGTACATAAAAATTATTTTTTTTAATTCCTTCAAATTCGTAGTTACTATGTTCAGTTAGGCCAATTTGATGTACGGTTCAAGCAATTTCCATTGATAGAGGGGATGGGAAAAGGACTCCCTATTGGTTTTTTTTAATTCCAATTTAATCATGTTACTTTCAGATGACTTGGATCAATGTCAGGAGAGCTGGAGAACTAAATTAAATATTCCAGCAATCGATATTCACTCCTCTATTCGTCTTGCCAAGGAGGTTTTGATTTCTGGCAAGATGATGGCTCAACATTATATGGCCTTATATGATCTGTACTACTCTCCAAGGAAAGTTTCTAAATGGAGCACGGGTCCTCGGTCTAGCTGTAGTAGATGTGGCTGTCACGCGGCTGATGCCCAACATATGTTTTTTCCTGTCTTAAGCTGACAGTCTTTATCAGTTCTATTCAGCAGTTTTTGATCGAAATATTAGGATCCACCTTATGTATTTCTGCAGAGCTGGTTTTGCTGGGCACAGACTCCTCTATGGTGGAAATACCCAAGGACCGAGCTTCCTTTATCTGTATGGCAGTCTTGCGGGCCTGTATAACCAAAGAGTGGATTTCGGTACAATCTTGAGGTTGCGATATATAAAACAAAGGGCACTCGTAGGAGGACTAGAGGATTAAAAATATTGACCCCAATTACTGAATGGATTTAAGGACTAGACTGTCTCTTCTTTTGTTGTCATTTTTTTGACGGATTTACTGATAAATTGTTTGAATGTTCTTCATCTTTCCTTGGTGTTTATTCTGACCATATGTGCATTGTACTGATCATATTGTTTAAAATGTATTTATTTATTTTTCTATTGTTTCTTGTGGATCATAATGCAGTGACTTTTCTGTATCTTGCTGTTCCTTGCATAAAAAAATTAAAAAAAGTATATGGTGCTGGATGTTTGACATTATGAACTGCACAGAACCATAATGACTAAACTGAAAAGTTTGGTATTTAACTTCTCAGCACACTAAACCCACACTGATACCAGTGTGGGATTGGATGAAAAAATGCACAGATGCCCCCTGAAAACTAACCTAACACTAGTGTCCAGGCTGAGTGACTGCTTTCAGCTGTCACCACCATACATGTTTCTGGACCCCTGGTTTGAGAGCCTACTGCAATCAGGGGGCCTGAAACAATGCACAACCTGGGACGAGGTGCCAAGCCCCCCCCAACCCTCCAGGATGGGCAGGGTTCACGAAGGTGAACCCTCAAAGGCGTGCCACCTTTATGAGCTTCCCCAGGCAACTTGCTGCTCTCAGCAACTAGTCCCCACTGGTTCTAACCCCCACTTTGGCGGGAGAACCAGTGGGAAAACAAGTGAGGAAGAGAGGTGTGCCCACCTCTGCCAACTCCACCCATCAGGTGAGGGAGGCGAGGTGAAGCACAACTCTAGTCCACACCATCTTGAAGATGGGGGGGCTCAGCCATCCAGGGACAGGCTCATGCCCACCTCCTACTGGAAGGTGGCATAATAGGGGGTGTAACCACCCCAGGGAAGGTACCCATTGGTCCCTGCCTTTTACCTACCTGTAACACTCCTAAATCTAGTATTTAGGGGCACCCCTGAACCTTGCTTCCTCAGACAAGAACCTGCAAGAGGAAGAAGGACCGAACAGTGTGCAGCAGCTAGCAAGTGGAATACGCCCAATGACTTGGCCCAGCCCTACTGGCCTGTCTCCCCCTCGAACCTGCTCCTGCGAAATTCCGGTGTGTCCTGCAGCCAGCAACCTCGAAACCCCGGAGGACCTGCCTGCTTTCAACTACAAATTCCGTCTCCCGTGAACAACGGATCAGTTCATCTGCAACCTCCGGCCGGAAACCGCGAATCCGCCCCACTCTGCACCCGCCATCCACGGCCCGAGCTTGAGTGGGCACACACCACTGGGAGGTCACCCCAGTGATCCTGACCCGAGATCCGGCGACCCCTGACCTGCCTCAAGCCTCCAGCCGACACCTGCAGCCAGCCTAAATCCAGAAGACCCCCCCTAACCGCGACCAGGAGCTGGTAAGAAGGTCCGAACCCAAAAGGCACCCCTGCACCCGAAGCCCAACGGCCTTGAGTGCACCAACCAACAGTGCCTAACCAACCCCTAACTTCCCAACTTACCTCTGGAAGTGGTGGTCGCACCCAGAAGACCTTTGTCCCCATGCTCCTGTTTCTTTCCAAACCGGAGGTTCTCCATTGAAAACAGGGCGTCCGGTGTTGAAACAGCAATCTGCACCCGGCCGCCCTAGTGCCGCTGAGGGTGCACCTTTGGTGCTACTTTGTTTCCCCATTTGCCCTGAGCTAAAGTCCAGGAGCTTGCCTCCCACATCCAAGTGGCCGGCTAGTCAGCAGCCACGAACCGGAGGCCCCCCTATCTCCCATTGATAACATTCGGCCTCAGTACACTGCACCCAACCGCCCTAGTGCTGCTGAGGGTGTAACTAGAGTTCATCCTTTACCCTGGGGGGACCCCTAAGTCTACCCCCAGAATCTCAACTCCCACTACCAAAGACTTACCTCAAAACCTATAACCCTATTTTCCTCCATAGGATAACATTGACTGTTTTTCTGTGAAAAGTTTTTAAGTGTGGAGTTTGAGAAACTAAAGAAATTCTTTAAAATTGCATAATCTAACAAAAACGATTTTACTTACCTGTTTTCAGGAAATGTCCCAGAGTAGTATCTAGGTATACTACTCAGTGTAAGCCTAGTCATCTCAAAAGGTACTTACCTGCTATTTTACTAAAAAGCCTATTTAAGTATGTGTACTGCATTTACTAAGTATTGCATTTCTCTGCATCCATACTGTAAATCAAACCAAAGTGCATATACAATTATCATTCCAACTGTATTTCACTTGCATTACTACTGTCACATATTTATTGCTTACCTGTGCCTAACTTGATTGGTTCTATAAAATAACTAAAAGAATATTTTCATTAAAAAACAATTGGTCTGAAGTTCAGTCTTTGAGTGTGTGAATTCATTTGCTGAATGTGTACAACAAATGCTTAACACTGTCCTCTGATACTGCCTTACTGCTCGACCACACTACCACAAATAGACTAAGGTTCTATCTAACTTTACCTCTGCCTTCCATTGGACTCTGTGCACACTATACCTCACTTTGGTATAGTATATACAGAGCCAGTTTCCTACATACTTCTTGTGCGAGAAGTGACTACGGCTCACAAAGAAGCCTGAAGACCAGCCCCTCTCCGCTGACAGAATAAAAACAAGCTGAAACAGCGCACGTCGTGCCTGCACGTATACAGATTACAATGAGCAAGCTGCACGGAAAATAAAGGTGCACAGACGCAATAGTTACAGCAAGCTGCGCTGCCAAAAAGCAGCACACGTCGTGCCTGCACGTACAGAAACTCATTAAAGAAAAGAGTGCTCACAGACTTAAAAACAAATACCGTATAACAACCAAACTAAAGGGGCCAGTCGCCATGGGAGGTTACAACTGAAGAGAAGGCGGTACTAAGAAGGGACTAACAAGCCTACTAAGGAATCAAAGCTAGCATTTACAAAGGACAATAAAACAAGCCAATGACAAATATAGGCAGAAAGTGGGCAGGGTTTCTCCTCCATACTCCAGAACAACAAGTCTCACAGAGCAGCGCATGCACGCTGACTCAGGCTTGACCTAAAAAGGCTTTGTAAGAGTTTTGATCTGAAGAATAAATTAAAAAAGAGAAACAAGCAAATCTGGGGCAGAATTAACAGAGAAATTCGAAGCAGAGAAAGAAGTGTCTCCCCAAAAGTTTTCAAGGCCTTGATGCTAGCTCACAAGAACTAGGAACGTAAGGGCATATGCAGTGCAAGCATTAAGCCCACAAATTTCGCAGTGCAGGAAGGTAAAATAATTACTTTGTATTTCTTTACACCATTTCTTGCATTTCCTTTACTATTCATATTCGCTGGCTGTGTGAATCAAGGTGAGTGGCGATGCGGGGTTAATTGTGGCTGCTGCGAGGCTTTAATATTAAACTGTGCCTCGTTAGCCCAGCACGCCTGACCTTAAGATGGCGGCCGCGCCGCCTTGAATAGCGGTGTTACCTGGCGCTTACGTCTCCAGCTGCGGGGCCACCCGCGTCTCCTTCTTTCATGGCCGTGACTGGGGCTGCTGGCGGAGGATAGCCCGAGGGGAACTCGCCATGGATGGCTCAGGTGAGGGTGTTTTCTGAACCTCTGGGGTGCGGGATCTCTCAACTACTCGGGTGTTGGAGTCATAACACACCTCCCCTACTTCCCAGGCTTTACTGACAATGTGATCCTGTACTCCCAAGGCCCTTCGGTGAGCATCAACATCTGGGGATCATATATTGTCCTCTCCTTGCACGCACTGCATAATCCACCTCTGCCCTCTGGAGAGACCCCCACAGTACCTTTGCCCTCGGGTATGGAGCTTCCTCCTGACGACCCGGTTGCCAGGTGTTGACAACGTTCACTACCGAGCACCAGCCGTCTGACCCAACATATCCCGGACGCGAGGCCTTCCATATTCACGTGCCGCGACGGTCTGCAGCCTTGATTTTAGCGCTAGTCTACCATCGCAGTCCCAAACGCTCTGGGGGCTGATCCATATGCCGCCTAAGAAGGCGACGGGCTAGTCTTTAAACAAGGTCTCGAACTTCTTACCGAATTCCGATAACGATCTACACTTCGATGGGACACAGGCGCAGCAACAATGACCCTCAAAAAGCGGATCGCCTGAACATGCAAGGACTATAAAGCTGAACTACGCAGTAACATCAGTCGCAACATCAAATCCTCAATGGATCATCTACAATCGGCCTGGTCGGAGCGGTGTTGTCCCTGCAGCAAGATGTGGATTCGGTGGGCACCAGGGTCCTTGACCTCGTGACGCAACACCAGGACTGCAATCTATAGCCCACCAGATACATGGGAACTTCCTGCCAAACTACCTTTCAGCCTTCACCTGTCCTGGCCCTAGTCCCCACCCTGTTTATCGCCTCGCTCTACTCCTCTCCACTTTGCTGTTGCTGACCTCTGCCTTCACCTGTCCTGGCCCTTAGTCCCCACCCTATCTGTGAATTTTTCCCTCGTCATTTGAGATCCAGCTACTTTGTCTGATGCCCGATGGAGCTACCTGGTTTAGCTATAGGGGAGACAGGTTGGGGATTCCCTCCTTGGACGTCACCTACCCAGTCGGTCTTCAGCCAAACTTCCGTTCGTCTCTTCTGTCGTCTCTTCCCGCATCCTTTTTTTTTTTTTTGTTTTTGAAAACCTTTATTTATCTTATGCATAGTACACAGCGTCTGCCTACAACCACTACGGGCCGGCCGCTATGGCAATCAGTAACATTCCAGGTCGTCTTACTATGCGGTAAAGCTAAAAATAAGAGCGCTACGGTGTATTAGCAGCAGACATATGAAGAATAACGTAGGTTTCATTTTATAAATTTAAAGAGGTATCATACATTCAGACCAGACAACCGAAAGGGCGAGCCATACGACATAATATCAACTAAAGGAGCAGCAATAGTTAGGATATGTGCGTTGAACATTGTAGGCAGGATACATAAACACTATACTTCATTCTGCGCCAGTCAGTACCCACCCAGTCAATATATCACTGCAGGATTTATTTGCAAACTTAACCACTATATAGCAGGACGTGAGAGGGCACATTCTTACAGCAGGAAGAAAGGATCCATTGTCATACAATAAAGCGAGTTTTACGTGGAACAAGCCATGTAGGAGGATACAGGCCCTCTAAGAAATATAATCGGGAAGTGAAAACAGGATATGCGAGCATTCAATGGCTGTGTACTAATATCAACGCCGTACACACAAAATCCAATAAACAGTGCAAACAACATAAGCACAGAGTGCTAAATCCTACCCAAAGGAACACCACCCGACCCCCCCGTCTGATCTAAAATATACGAAAAAAATGAAAAAGGAAATAAAAGAAATATAAAAGGAGAAACAATCGTGCAAGATGGGCGCCACCCCGGGCCAGGCATCCCGCGGCTAATAATACAGAAGAAAGTAGAGAGCTGGCGAGAAGAAGGGTATGGCAGTCGCGACGGAGCATCGAAACAGATAAAAGTGGCATAGCGACAGACCCCAACCCACGCATGCCAGAGAAGCGAGGACAGAAGCGGCACCGCTATAAAGGGATAGAAGAGGGCCATAGAACCAAAAAAGAAACATCTGAAAGACCCCGCCCACCCGTCCCACCCCTGCAGAAGGCTACGGCCTACCCTCCAAACAGCGTGCCTGTCGCCCTAATCCGAAACCCGAAATATAGTAAAGAAAGAAAGTAGAATAAGGAGACAAAAAGAAGGAGGAAAGGGAATATGAAACAAAAATAAGATGTGAGGGAGGAGCCAGAGGATATGAACAAACACACTCGGCTACGACCCTCCCCCGACCAGCAAATGAATAATTATCAAATCAATGCTACACCTTCACATACAGCAAAAACCCGCAGGAGGGGGGGAAATGTTAACGTTTCACAATGTCGAGAGTACAAGCATCAATGCAACGGACAGGTAAACCAGCAGTCTATCAGTGTCTTGCAACTTACCCCCAAGCCCTTCCTAATCACGAAACCAACCCAATAAAGGATAACATGGAGCGGACCACCCAGCACAGAATAATCGTAATGTTGACCAGGGTTACGGCAGTGATGTAGAGTAGGGAGAGCCACCATACTAATGGGATACAAAAAGTCAATGAAGCAAGTCAATTGTAGCAGCAACGACAGGGCAAGCAAAAGCAAGCCGGAGCCCAGTTTCGCAGTTCGACAATGCAAAGGTACCCCACCAGGACAAAAGCTCGAATCCATCGAAGCGGGAGCAAACAGCGGTCCACCATAGTTCCCAATTGTCCGGGAAGGAGCAGATCTCCGTGTCGTGTGCAAGTCCTCGAAGTCCGGGCGGTGAGAAAGCGGAGGTTCAAAAGCCACCGGCCCATCAAGCGGCCGAAGAACAGCGACAGCAACTCCTGGCGCAGCCGAAGGGGGCAAAGCAATGGAGGCATCAGGATGATAGGGGTGCATGAAAGAGCGACGACCCAAAATGGCGGCGGGCCGCATGGGGTCGGTAGAAGCACCGGGGGCCAAGACAGCGTACAAGGACATCAAGGCGTCCAGGACATCTCCGAGCGTGGGCGCTTGAGCACACGCCCAGGCCTCCGCGCAATCCGGCCAGCAAGGTTCGTCGGTGCAGAGCGGATCACCCCCCACGTTGTTGGTAGCCATTTTGTGAGTTTCGCCGCCCCGCACTCCACCGTGGGCCCCCAAACAGTTCCCAAATGTAGGACTTTACAGACCTCCGGAGGTTCCCAACAATGGCCTCACCGGCACAGAACGGGCCGGCGCTCAATGGGGGGGGGGGGGGGCCCCCTCCGAACAGTGGCGGGCCCCACAAGCGAGAGCCAGGCGCGGGGTCCAGGGCTGCCGGACAAAACAAAGGCGAAGGGACCCCTTCACACAGTCAGCCCCCGACACATCTCGTCCCCCTCCAGCCGCATGGTCCACAAATCGGGGCCGGTTCAGGATCGCCGGGGCATACACACAACGGCTCCCACCAGTGGCTCACTCTCGCGGCCGGGGCCGGCAATCTCAGCACCGCCGGTCGGGTCCCACAGGCGAGGTCCCGGTCTCGAGCGCCCGGAGGCCCCAATCCCACCGAGGGCACAGCTGCGGACCCACAGCACGCAGGAGCCTCCGGACCAGACGGTGAGTAAGAGTGGGTCGTTAAATTCCAAAATCTGTAGTGAAGTATCGTCGCAGTACAGGATATATTGCAGGATATTCGAGGTTGGCCGGAGAGCCGACTGAGCCGAGCTAAAAGGCGGCCATTACGCTCTCGAGCTAGGCTCCTCCCCCTCTTCCCGCATCCTTCCTCTATTTTTGTCTCTCCTCTCCCAATGTATTGAGACTGAACTATTTTGTCAAATGCCCGATGGAGCTACCTGGTTTAGCTATAGGGGAGATGGACCGTGGACTCCCTCCTTGGTCGTCACCTACCCAGTCGGCCGTTAGACAGACCTAATTTCGTCTCTCTCTGTTGTCTCTTCCCCTATTCCCCCTTTCTCTCCTTCCATGCCCCCTCCCCTCTACGCTCCATTTATTTTGCCCTCCGTGTTCCTTTAATTGCTTTTCCCATTGAGACCGAGCTATTTGGCCAATGCCCGGTGGAGCGACCGGATAGCTATAGAGGAGATGGGTTTTGGGACTTCCCCTCGCCCGTCACCTACCCAGCCGGACTTTGGACAGACTTTCCTTTCGTCTGTCTCTGCCGTATATCCCTCCTATCCTTTTACCCTTCCCCCTATACTTCAATTATCTCGTCTTCTATGTCTCTTGCAATTGTTTGTCTAGCAACTGATGTAAATTGGAACTGATGCAAACTTGTAATTGTAATTTTTGTGGAACCTCATGTAAAGCGCTCTGATACCTCCGGGTCTAGCCAGCGCTATATAAAACTCTTGAATGAATAAATAAATAAATAAGTATAATAAAAATGATGAGAAAAAAAGACCATTTCCAAGTTATCAACTTGGATTTAGTCAACATCATTTAAGATACATAAATATAAAAGCATACGTGTAAACATCTCAAGTTATTCTCTCAATGTATTTATTGATACTTACAGCATGTGTAACTCACAAATACATGATGGTATAAGGATGTCGCAGCTTAAAAGGTCTTCTCTTACACTTATTTGAACTGTGATGTGTCGAGGAGAAAAAATAGCACAGACTGACTGCCAGTTCTAACTGGCATGTAAAGCTTAAAAATAAGAAGCACACTTCTTATATGTCTGTTCTCCATACAGAGAAATTATTTATCAGCATGTTCCACAACATGATTAGCTTTCAGGTTATCAATGCATCAAAGTCCATTTGTCACACATACTCAAACCCAGAGAGTCAACATAGATTCAATTTATATAACTATGGACCTATAAGCACACTCACACGACCTCTATTTAAAATAGACGTCACAATGCTTGAACATGAGTTTATAATTAATCCAAGTTTGGTGGCTTTCCTGGGCTCGATGTCCACTCTACGAAACAGGTAAGAGTCAAAAATGAAATAGAAATATTTCAGAGATGTGTAGCTGCAGATCAGACGAAGTTCAGTATCCATGAAGAAAGTTTATGTAGGATCTTTAAGGTCAAAAGTTGTTGATAAAATAAACCAGAAGGTGACATTTACAGATAGATTTGTAGTTTGACTCTTTTGCACAGTCCTCAAGTGTCATTTTTTGGCTGTTGGAGCATGTTATGTAGCAGATGTTTATCTTCTGTCTGTCTTGCCAGCTTTTCTTTTGCCAGCCAGCAAATGCTTAGGTTTTAAATCAAACACATGCCGATCTGCTTCTCCTTTCTTGCCCATGCGATTCATTTTTGTCTGAGATTTCTTCATAATAAGTTTTGCCTTTTTCACCATCTGTTTTGGAAATAGCAAAAAATGTCTAATTATATAGGATTCTCGATGCCCAAATAAATATAATGTAAAGTGATGTTAATTGGCTACAAACCTTTGTGTCCCGAAGACCAGAAACATCCCGGGGGGCTCTAGAGTTGCTACGACTACGAGTTACAGATAAAGGTGGCTCAGATTCCTCACGTTTACGCTTTTTAGACAGACTTCTGGATCGTCTTGCTTGCAGAGCATAATGTGCCTAAATGTAACAATTAAAATAGAAATACAACTGTTTTTAATTAGCTTATCCATGAGCATGACTTTCATTCATTAGATTTCAGGTGAACATATTTATAGGCAATAGAAACCAAAACTTGATTCTAAATTCCTCAATTACGAGAGTAAAATTGTAACAGCTTGCTAGGAAACTTTAAAACGTAACAGATAGACAAATTAAAAATTTCCAGACATAGCAAAACAAATGTCCAGTACTTCTTGCTAAGAATATCTTCTTTCCTTTAAAGCTATTCAAAACAGTGACTGTTTTAGTTACACGAATAAGTCTTACTCGCCCACAGGAATGTATGCACACCTAGTACATTTAAAGTTACTTACCTTCAGTAACGATGTAACTGGTAGACACATATTAGTGGTGGATTACTTACCATTTGAATTACCCACAGGCGTCCGTCTGGATCTGTAAATTTTTCTTCAGCAGTACCCCTGCACATCGTTAGGTGACGGTCAGCCGGCTTTGCGTCAGTCGTCGTGGCACCGGTAGGACGTCGTGTGACCTATATAGACGCCGCTCATGGGCGCTGATGTCCGTTCTTAATGAACAAGTTACTTACCTTCGGTAACGATATATCGGTATGAGACATAGATTAGTTATAAATTCCTTACGTTGTGAATTACCCCCAGGCGTCATGCTGGATCTGGAGAATTTTTTTGTCAGAATTACTCCTACGCGTCGAAAGGTGGCGTCGCTCGAGTTTGCGTTCGGCGTCGCCTGGATGACGTTACTGCAGCTACATAGACGCCACCCTCGCATGCTGACCTCAGTTCTGTACCCGACTTTCCAAGCCAGAAGCAGTCATACAAGACACTGACCACTGGTGTGCAAAACTAGGGCCCTTAAAGGAAATCCTTAACCCTATAAGTCAGTTCGCTGTACGAGGAGGATGGGTGGGGCGGTAAGGAATCTATAACAAATCTAAGTCTCTTACAGATATAGCGTTACCAAAGGTAAGTAACTTGTTCATCTGAAACCTTGTGAATAGATACCCCAGCAATACCAAGTTCACAACAGAAAGTCCTGGAGAACAGAACGGCCAAAAAAGCCATCTCTCCAGCTGTCCAGGTAGTAGTGTTTTGTGAACGTGTGCAGGGATGCCCACATCACTGCTGACAGATGTTGAGGGGGACTCCCGGTCCCAAAGCAGTGGTAGCTGCGGTCGCCCTGGTGGAATGGGCACGCAGCCCCACAGGAGGTTCCTTCTTTGCCAAAGCTTTGATACACAAAACAGCCCATCTAGAGATGGTCCGTTTGTGGACTGCCTGACCTTTTTTAGCACCCACATAGTCAACAAAGAGTTGGTCATCCACCTGGAATTGTTTTGTGCGATCCGATTAAAATGAAAGCACAAGTTTTGGATCCAGACGGTGGAGCCTCTGTTCTGCTTTAGAAGGATGTGGAAAGAAGGTGGGCAAAGTGATGGTTTGACCAATGTGGAAGGAAGTAACCACTTTGGGAAGAAAGGATGGATGAGTGCGAAGGACAACCTTGTCCGGATGAACAGTCAGAAAAGGAGGTTTTGAAGAAAGAGCTTGGAGCGCACTCACCCCGCGTGCAGAGGCGATGGCAACCAAAAAAGCAGTCTTTAAGGTCCGAAGCATAAGTGGACAGTTCTGTAGAGGCTCAAAGGGAGCGCACATAAGATAAGTTAGAACGAGGTTCAAGTCCCAGTGGGGCATTATGAAAGGAACAGGAGGAAAAAGATGAGTAATGCCCTTAAGGATGCGATTTACAACCGGTGACCTGAAAAGAGAAGGCTGATCAGGAAGTCTGAGGAAGGCTAAAATGGCCGAGAGGTAGCCCTTTAGAGTGCCCACAGCAGAGCCCTGCTGGGCCAAAGAAAGGAGGAACAAGAGAACCTCAGACAGAGAAGCAGAAAGGGGATCCCCAGCCTTTGCTGTGCACCATGTCACAAATGTGTTGCATCTGCAGGAGTCTACCGTCTTAGTGGAGGGACGCCTGGCTGCCAAGATAACATCAGACTTCGGGAGGAAGGTCAAAGGCAGCCAACTGTCATCGCTCAATCTACATGCAAGGAGGTGGAGACCGGACTGGTTCGGGTGGAGGGTCTCATGCTGCTGCGACAGAAGATCCTCCCGAAGAGGTAGTCGGATCGGAGGATGGATGTCCATGTTAATAGCTTGGGATCCCCATAAACACTCAGAGAATTAGGGTCAAAGGGATATTTTAACGACCTGCCACAGATCTGTTCTCCAAATACTACATATCAACTACACAATGAACCGGGGGTCTCAACAAAATGCCAAAAAACAACAAACAGGGGACCCTTAAGCAGAGCTTGGATTCCTATCAATTACCTTGGTGATCAGTATCATCATCTGGTCATCCACCCAATTAAACAATATACCTCTTGATCATAGAGGCTATCTTCTTGGGAAAACTCTCTCAATTGGGTCAAGAAGGGAGAACCAGAAACAATAGAAGAAAGAACAGATCGTGTGTTTCTTTAATAAATGATCACAAACGAATTCTCAAGTAGCTCTTAGAAACCGTTCAGTGCATGAATAGTGAGTGCAAAATTTAAAATAGAGTTGTTAAGAGAGAAACAATTTTTATTATAAATATCCCTCAACACTCTAAATAAAAACAGTGCAAAAAGCAGAGCTCACAAATAACTGCTTGCTATTAAGGTCACCTTTCTTCTTCGGCATTTGGTGGCATTTTGTCGAGACCCCCAGTTCATTGTGTAGTGGATAATAGCTCGGGATACCAAACTCTTGGTGACCAATCCGAAGCCACCAAGATGACTTGGGCCCGGTCCCGCTTCATTTTCTTCAGCATGCGGGGCAGAAGTGGTATAGGGGGAAAGGAGTATAGAAGACAGCAACTCCACTCACGGCGAAAAGCGTTGTCTAGTGAGTGCCGCCTTGGAAATTCCAACGTGCAGAATTGCTGACATCTCGAGTTCTCTTTGGTGGCGAATAGATCTAACCAATGCTCTCCCCACCTGTGAAAGAGACCTTGCACCACCTCCGAGTGAAGACGCCATCCGTGATCCATAATGCACCTGCGGATGAGTTCGTCCGCCCTGGCATTCAAAGAACCTGCCAGGTGTTGGACTACCAGGGATATGCCTTGATGTTCCAACCATGTCCAGAGACGGAGAGCCTCTTGACATAGGGTTCACGACCCCACCCTGCCCTGTCTGTTGCAGTACCACAAGGCGGTGGTGTTGTCCGTGAACACCTGCACTACTCTCCCCCCGAACAGAGGGAAGGAAGGCTTCGAGTGCAAGACGAATCGCCTGAAGCTCCAGAAGGTTGATGTGAAGCCCGGACTCCGCCGGAGCCCAGAGGCCTCTGATCTCCGCCTCCTTCATGTGACCCCCCCATCGAAGAAGTGATGCACAGGTCACCACTGAACTCCGGTTGAGGAAGGGAGAGGGATCTGCCGTTGACCCAATCCCAGTTCGTTAGCCACCACTGCAATTGGCGTGCAGTGCCCTCTGAGATCTGGACGCAATTGGACAGGTTCCACTGATGCTGTGCCCACTGGAACTTCAGGTCCCACTGCAGAGCCCGCATGCACCATTTGGCATGATCCACCTGCAGGATGTAGGAGGCCATCAGACCCAGTAGCCCCAGGGTCACCCTGACCAAAACACAGGATAGAGGTTGAAAGATCGGAATCATGGCCCGAATATCCCGGACTCTATGCTCGGGGGGATCGACCCGAAACTGTGTTGTGTCCAGAACTGTTCTGATGAAGAGGAGCTTCTGAGAGGGAGTAAGGTGTGACTTCGGCACGTTGATAGAAACACCTGAGGGGCACTGGTAAGGCCAAAGGGGAGCACGGTAAACTGAAAGTGCTTGTGGCCTACCGTGAACAGCAAATAGCGCCGGTGGGCCGGCAGGGCCGGGATGTGAAAATAGGTATCCTGCAAGTCCAACGCTACCATCCAGTCTTCAGGGTCGAGGGCAGAGAGGACCTGAGCTAGCGTCAACATTTTCAACTTCTCCTTCCGGAGCAAGTGGTTGAAGTTCAAGACGTCCAAGATAGGACGCAGGCCCTTGTTCTTCTTGGGCACCAGAAAGTAGCGGGAATAGCAACCACAACCTAGTTCTGGGGTAGAAACTTGCTCAATGGCTCCCTTGGCCAAGAGAGCCGTAACTTTCTGTTGGAGAAGGGCCAGATGATCCTCTGACAAGGAATGGTACTGAGGTGGCAGGGGAGAGGAGTCTCAAAGGGGAGGGAGTAGCCAGTCCAACGTGATGGTGCGCTAGTGGGGGAGATGATGGCAAATCCTGCCACCCACTGGTGATTGGTGGCCCTTAGAGGTCAGACTAGGAGGTTTTGTAGGCTGCTGCAGAGGGGCGGTGGTGGACAGGCCTGCTTGCTGGCCCCAAGACCCACGCCCCCAGCCATGCAGGGGCTGAACAGCTTGCGCCTGCCTGTGGCCCTGGGTGGAACGTGGCGGGGCACCCCTTCTGCCCTGCCCCCACGAAAGGGGCGAACAGCAGACTGCGCAGGATGGGTGGTGGAGAGCCCCAGGGACTTGGCCATAGCCCAAGAACCCTTGAAGTGCTCCAGCACGTTGTCTGCTTTGTCACCGAACAGGCGACGGCCATCAAAGGGCATGTCCATAAGGGTAGCCTGGACATCCCCGGAAAAGCCAGTCGACTTCAGCCAGGCATAGCCTTGAAGGGCTACCAATGTGGAATTGTCCTGCCTAGCAAGTCAGTGGTGTCCAGCCAACTTGGCTGCATCTCTCCCCTCGGCGACTGCACGGAAGAGCACGGCCCAGGCCTATCCCGGGCACTGGGGCAGCACCTGCACTACCGTATTTCACACAGAGTAGGTGTAATGGCCCAACAGACATGCAGTGTTTACCGATCGCAGTCCGAAGCTGGAGGAAGAAAACCTTTTCTTCCCAAGGTGGGCCAGCTCTTTGGATTCCCTATCAGGTGGTGCGTTAGGGAATGCGCCTTTGGACGTTGAGGCTTGGACCACCACGCTCTCAGGGGTGGGGTGTTGGGAGAGGAAAGTGGGGTCGCTGGGGCCGGGCGGTGGCATCGGGCAATCATCCTATCCACAGAAGCCCCTGTGTTGAGCCTCGACCAGGTGTCCAAAAGGATGTCAGTGAGGGCCTCATTAAACAGCAGCAAGGGCTCCGAAGAGCTTGTTGCCGGTTGAAGCACCTCTCTTCAGGAGGTTAGTCCTGACTGCCACCATGGGTAGCTCGAGGTTGAGAGCCTCTGTTGCACTACGCAACACCACTGCGGAATACGCACCCTCCTCCGTAGCCACGGTAGGATGAGAAAACATTCCACGGTCTGGGGAAGTGTCCAGACCCCTGGCTTCCCCATGCTCCTCTCTCCAGTCCGGGTCATATTCCAACTGGTCAGTCAAAGGGTCTCCAGACCACTCCTAGTCCTCCACACCCTCCTCTGGTTGCCAATTTGGCCTGAACGGAACAGGGTGGAATAAGGGCACTAAAGTACCCTTTGGCGCCGGATCCGGCATCTGTCGACCCAGGTCTGGCTCTGTGTCCACTTCGGGGTTAAGGCCGGGGTTGACGCCGGCTGGGACACAACCAGCGTCTGCTGCGGACACGGCACCGGTATAATCGGCATTGGGGAGGTGCGACAAGGTCAACCGGTGCCGATCTGGATACAGGCCTGGATCCAAGGGGACCCTGCGGTGCCGGGCCGAAGCCGCCAGCGTTGAAGGCCCAGGGCCCCCAACCGCGTCTGCGGGCCGAAGGTACGCCGGTGGAGTCTGGTTGCCCAAAGATGGCATGCATCGCTTCATAGAAATTCCGAAGCTCGGCAGAGGTCGTCCCGGGAAGGGAGGGAAACGCGGAGCCGCAGGAGGGGCACCGCCCGCATTCTTCGTTGCGTCAGCCGACAGACGCTCTGTGACGACTGCCGGGCCTTGAAGAGCTTTCGGGACCCCTCCCGCAAAGAATTCGGATTCATGGTCCAACAGTCGGAACACGACTTGGAGTTGTGGTTGTGTTCCAGGCAAAACAGGCACCGGCGGTGCAGGTCCGTCACCGACAACAACAGTCGGCAAAAGCCGCCAGCCATGAAACCGGGCATCCCTACGTGCACCAGGAGTGGAGGACTCAAAATGGTGTGGACAAAAGTCGCTCAAAAAAGTCAGTCAAAAAGTTACTGGAGGTACCACTCTCTCCGGATCTCCTTTTAGCTGGCGTGGGAAAAGAAAGAACTAATGTTAGTGTGCAAGGGTGGCGTATAAGTAGCTGCCACAAAGTTATCCTGGTGACCACGTGGCCAACGACAAACGCGGAGCCGACCACCGCCACCTTTCGACGAGCAGGGGTACTGCTGATGAAAAAGTTCCCCGGATTCAGTCTGACGCCTGGGGGTAATTCACAAGGTAAGGAATCTATTACGAATTGTTTCTTTCAGATAGGACTTTCCACACCAGAAGCGCAAAGCCATGTAAGACACTGACAACTGGTTCATCAAAACTAGGGCTCTGTAGGGAGTCCCTTTCCCTAGAAATCAGTTCACAGAGCAGGGAGGATGGGTGGGTGGTAAGGAAACTACAACTATCAATCCTTCCGGACTTGACTGTCAATGGAGTAGTGTCTGGTAAATGTGTGCAGGGATTGCGCCCACATTGCCGCCTGACAGATATCAAGCAGTTGAACTCCACGTGTTAAAGCAGTGGTTGCTGCTGTTGCTCTAGTGGTGTGAGCACGTAACCCCACAGGAAGTTCCTTGTTTACCAAAGCAGAACATATTTTAATGCAAAGGACAACCTATCGAGAGATGGTCTGTTTCTAGAGACGGTCCGTTTCTGAACAGCCCAACCTTTATCACCGGCATAGCCAACAAAGAGTTGAACATCCACCCAGAAGTCTTTAGTGCAATCAAGATAAAGAGACAATGCATGTTTTGGGCCCAGGCGGTGGAGTCTCTCCTCCTCGGAGGGGACTATCTAGTAATAGAACTAGACACAGCTTTCATTCGAAGCACCACTTTACTTGGATGGACAGAGAGAAAGCGGGCTTGGAAGCCCGAGCCTAAAGCTTGCTAACCCTATGAGCAGAGGTGATGGCAAAGGAAAGCAGTTTTTAGAGTCAGCAGCCTGAGAGGACAATTATGAAGGGACTCTAAGGGAGCATGTAGAACTTGTCCTTTTTTGCTAAATTCCCTAAACTTTTTGCTTTTCCCCCTAGACCGTTTTCCTGACAGAGTTGCCAATTTTGATGCTTTTGGTACTTTGCCACTGCTGATCAGTGTCAAAGTACATAGGTTCACTGTGTAAAGTGTAATGGTAATTGGTTGGCCATGATTGGTATGTTTGCCTTACTAGTAAAGTCCCTTCTGATGTGCAGTGTGTGTGCCAGGGCTAGTAATGCAAAGTTGCACGGAGACGGGAACACAGGCCTGCAGTGTAGGGCCTGGCCGGGTTTGCTAAGTTAGCATGTTGTCCTGACAAGTGCAACCACTTGTCAGGCCTTACTTTCCCTTTTGCGTACACAGGGGGCACCCCAGTGGTAGGTCCAGAGTAACCCCTGGGCAGGTTGCAGTGTAAGTAAAAGGCGTGTGTTATGTCCTGACAGTCAAAAACACTCCATTTCGTTTTTCACTGGTGAAAGACCATCCTGCCCATCGGACAGAATGGGGGAGGCTGGGTATTGTGTTTGTTAGCCTAGTTTCCCATAAGTTTAAAATGGAGAGGTGACGTTTAGTATGTATAAACTCCTAGTATCATAACCTCTTTCTATGAAAGTGGTTTTGTCACTGTATGTTCAGAAACCACTCTTTTAGAAAGTGGCTGAGTTTTGTGCTTTAAGCATTTCTGTGTGTCTCTGCTGAATGTGGTTTGACTGTCTAGATCTGAGAGGTGTGAGGAGCTTGGGGAGGTCTTGGCCCAGGGAGGGGTTGAGATGACACCAGGCTGACCTGCATCTGGAGAGTAGGCAGAGAAGCCCAGAGAGGTGAAGAGGCCTGGGTTGCGGCTATAAAACAATTGACCAATCTACGGCTGAGTGATTAAGGATCCAGCCACCCAATATCAAAGGGAGAAAGGTGACACTGGGAGGAAGACACCCAGAACTGATTGAGGCAGGGGTCAGGGACCCCTGAGCACAACAAACATCAAAGACATATAGGGGTATAACTATGAGAGCTGAGAACCTTGAACATCGGAATAGAAATGGATTGAGACTAAAAAGGCTTGGACCCATTTTGTGGTCAAGAGGAACCTTTGCTAAGGAAGGAACAACTAAAGAGACTGCTGGGAAGGACCGACCCTTGCTTCGTGATTGTGGCTAGTCTGCAGTTTCCAAGGAAGAGGCGGTCGAGACTGTGCTTTGTGCGCTGGGTCCCCCTGCTTGAAGACTGTGCTTTGTGCTGGGTCTTGTTACCCCAAGGGCCCGAGGTGAGCTGGCTCCCTGTTTGGAAACACAGGAACATAAAAGTTTCAGAGAAGTTTCAAGCGACACGGTGGGCACATGTTGTGGCAGCTGGAGACCCTTGGAAGTTGTGCCCTGTGATCTTGGACACACGGAGGAGAAGGGAGACTTGGACGTGCAGGGTGCGTGTCATGGTGCGCCGCAGGCGTTGGTGAGGAGCGCCTGGTCAACGTGTGTATCAGAAGTGGAGTGAGTCTCAGATGCGTGGGGTGCGAGTCGGGGTGCACCGGAGGCGCTGGTGAAGAGCACCTGGTCATCGAGTGCACCGGAGAAGTGAGGCTCCGACACGGTGAGCGTGTCGGTGTGCGGCCGAAGGCGTTGGTGAAGAGCGCCTGGATATCGGGGCACCGGTGTAGGAGTAAGTCTCAGTGAAGCAGTGTGCGTGCTTTGGTGCAACCTGGGACTGTGGAGGTGATCAGCTGATCATCGTGTTCACCGGAAGAAAGGGAATCCCTGCAGCGCGGTGTGCGTGTCTTGGCACAACCTGAGACCGCAGGAAGGAGTGCCTGGTGAACGTGCACTCTGAGTTGACGTGAAGTCCCATCAGCGGTGTGTGTGTGTGGCTTCGTGCCTGAGGAGACCCGGAGGGTGCTGTGGTGAATGTGCACCTAGAGTAACGTAATCTCAGAGGCGTGGGGTACGTGTTCCCTACGGCTGCCTGAGACCTTCCTAACAGTCACGGCCCGGACTGGCAAACCTGGAGGAGCCGAGTTGCCAGGCCGAGCTGCTGAGGCCCATTGAGAAAGTTATGCACAGAAGGCCCAGTTCGCTGAAGGAGGAGAGGAGAGTGGGGTCGAGCTCCCAGGTAACGTGGATCACTGCCTGGGCAGGGCGCGGGCTTGGAGGGACACTCTCGGCCTCGCAGTCCTTCTGGCGACGTGAGCCTTGACTTCGGCTCAGATTGGGGTCCGTACTGATCAAAGGAGTGGCAGTACTGGGGCCAGAGTGAGAAGCAGTACTGGGGCCAGAGTGAGAAGCTGTACTTTATGTCATTGTTAATACGCGTGGGGAGCAACTGTTATCAAAGAGGGTGACTGCCGTAATACACATTACCAATATTGCTGCTAATGAACTGCCGGACTGTCTTATGACGCCTGACATTTATGCTTAACAAAGTACACGATTGTAGCGCTAAGCATTGCATTATTTCTCCATTGCAAAGTACAGGAATGTAACGGCCCACATTGCATTATTTCTTCATTGCAAAGTACAGGATAGTAGCTATGCATTGCATTATTCCTTAATTGCTAAGTACTTGATTGTAGCGGTGTGCATTGCATTATTTCTTCATTGCAAAGTACGTGATTGGGGTGTGATGCATTGCATTATTCCTTCATTGCATAGTACATGATTGTAGCGGTATGCATTGCATTATTTCTCCGATTGCAAGGTACAGGGGTGTATCGTTACGCATTGTATTATTTCTCCTTTGCCTAACACAGGATTGTATCATTACGCAGCGCACTATTGTTTGTCCATTGCAACGTGAGAGATTTAAAAATTGCGACCAGCATAGCATTTTGAAAGCGGTGGTTGGGATTTGAACCTACCAGCCAGCAGGAACGAATATTACCCTTAATTATATGTTGGCTTTTGTATCACGTGTTCTGATCGTATATCTTTTTATATAAAGTTTATACTGGTTTTATCAAACTGGTGTGGAGTCCATTTGTGGTGTCACCAGTGGGTTGCTGTGAGTGTGTTTGCACATACTGTACACTCGTGTCTTGGAGATAGGCCTGGCTGCTCATGTCAAGCTAAGGGGGTGAGCAGGTCTATCTCAAACGGTATCCTTACTTGGCCTAATATTGAGTGCGGAGTCCCGGGGCTCGCATTTCGTGACGGTGGTGCGGGACTGGGTCTCCGGCTTCCAACAGAGCACATATAAGAAAGGTTAAATCCATCTGCTGGGACTCCCAACACATGCAGATGAGAACCACTCAGAGGGTTATCCAGCATCTCAACTCTCTCATCCAGCCACAGTAAAGCCTCCACCTTAGTGGTTAGGAATTACTTTATTCCCTGCACCTCAGAAGAAGTATCTGCTAAAGACCCCTATAGCCACACCTTTTTTGGGGTGGGTACACCCCCTATTATGCCACCCTCCAGGGGAAGGAGGATATATGCCTCACTCTGGTTGGCTAGGCTACATTCAACTAAAGATGTACCCCCAAACACAGCTCTATTGGTCCTAAGCTTTACCTACCTGTAACAACCTTAAATCTAGTATTTAGGGGCAACCCAGAGCCATGTCATGTGTTTACTCATGGTGTCACAAAGTCTCCAATAGAAGTCTGTGTGCAATTTGGGTGTGGGTCCCTTAGGATGTCAAAATATGCTGTAGCCCTTAGGGACCCTTTTTAGTATCCATTTCCTAGGTACCAGGTGTACCCTTTACTATGAACGTAACAGGGATGATGTAGGAAGGTGGCTCTGTAAGGAATATGCTACTTACCAGTATGCATCTGTTCTTGGCATGTAGGGCAGCTGACATTTTTATCTATGCATAGATCGCTGCCTAGTGTTGGGTCCGGATGATTGCACATTGTTGACCTGGAAGAGTCTTCGAAGTATCACGAGATAGGTGGCTCCTCCCCTGGACTACAGTGCGCATGGGCATCCCCTCCATGCTCAGATTGTTTTTCGCCATTGTGGCAAAGATGGTGTGATATAGTAAGTGATGACCATGCATGAGAATAAGTGAATTAATTCTGAGTGCTACAGCTGCGACAGGCACCGGGGAGGAGGGCGGGCGATATAAATGTCAGCAGCCCTACATGCCAAGAACAGATGCATACTGGTAAGTAGCATATTCCGTTCGAGGCATGTGGGCTGCTGAATTTATATCTATGCATAGAATAAATAGTAGTACCCTCCTTAGCGGCGGTTGCCTGTGTCAGCTGCAGCAGTCTAAAAGAGAGTTCTGAGAACAGCCTGACCTACAGCAGCTTGCTGTTTTGAGTGCACATCCACGCAGTAGTGTTTGGTGAATGTGTGTATGGTGGTCCATGTGGCTGCTCTACATATTTCCTCTAGAGGAATGTTACCTAGGAAAGCCATGGATGCCCCCAACTTCCGTGTGGAATGCGCTCTTGGGGGAATTGTTAACGTGCGTTTAGCCTTTAGATAACAGATTTGGATGCACTTAACAATCCATCTGGCTATACCTGATTTAGAGATTGGGTTGCCCTTGTGTTGTGGAGAGAAGGCAACGAACAGTTGTTTAGTTTTCCTGAAATCTTTAGTCCTGTCGATGTGATACAGGAGAGCTCGTTTAACATCTAGTGTGTGTAGTGCTCTGTCAGCTGCTGAATCAGGATTCGGGAAGAATACAGGTAGTTCAATAGTTTGGTTATTGTGGAACTGTGACACTACCTTGGGCATAAATTTAGGGTTGGTGCGCAGCACAACCCTGTTAGCATGAATCTGAATGAAAGGCTCCTGAATAGTAAGGGCTTGCAGCTCGCTAACTCGTCGTAGCGACTTAATTGCCACCAGAAAAGCCAGCTTCCATGTGAGAAATTGTATCTCACAAGAGTGAAGAGGTTCAAATGGTGGGCCCATGAGCCTGGTGAGGACTATGTTGATGTTCCAGACAGGTGAAGGCGGGTGTCTTGGAGGAATGACCCTTTTCAGTCCCTCCATAAAAGCTTTAACGGCTGGCACCCTGAAAAGGGATAGGTGCTGTCTGTTTTGAAGATAAGCCGCCATTGCAGCTAAATGTATCCTGATGGAACTATACGCTAAATTACACTTGTATAGGTGCAGCAAGTAACCGATGAGGTTTTGTGTGGAAGCATCAAGCGGGTTTATGTTATTATTGGAGCAATAGATAACAAAACGCTTCAATTTTGCTGCGTAGCAGGCCCTGGTGGTAGGTCGCCTAGCCTCCTTTATGATGTCCATGCAGTCAGGAGGCAGGTTCAGGTAGCCAAACTCTCTGACCTCAGGAGCCATATTGCAAGGCTCAACTGCTGTGGATCTGGGTGATGAATGTCTCCATGGCTCTGCGTGAGGAGACCGGGAGTGAGTCTTAGGCGTTGGTGTGGAACTACGGAAAGTTCTAGGAACGTGGTGTACCACGCCTGCCGCGCCCACGTTGGAGCAACCAGGATGAGCGTCAAGGAGAGTTGCCTCAGTTTGCGTGCCACCAGCGGTATGAGTGGTGCTGGAGGAAAGGCGTACGCAAATCTGTTCGACCAGTTCATCCAGATCGCATTGCCCTGAGACTGCGGGTGTGGGAACCTGGCGGCGAAGGTGCGGCGTTTTCGTGAGTGGTGAATAGGTCGATCTCTGGATGACCCCACTGCTGGAAATATGGTTGGAGCACTGAGGGATGTATCTCCCACTCGTGCATCTGATGGCTGTGTCTGCTGAGCAGGTCCGCAATCTGGTTGTCCCGGCATGGGAGGTGTTCTGCCATGAGAAACATGTTTCTCTGAATGGCCCACTTCCACATGCACTATGCTAGGTGTGACAATTGTGGAGAGTGTGTCCCTCCCTGCTTTTGGATGTAATACATCGCAGTCATGTTGTCCGTCCGGATCAGCACGACTTTGTTGCAGAGATGCAACTTGAATGCCTTCATCGCCATGAAGATTGCCATCAGTTCCAGTAGGTTGATGTGCATCTTCTGCTGTTGCGGTGACCATAGTCCCTGCACTGTATAATGGAGGACATGCGCTCCCCAGCCCTGGAGAGATGCGTCCGTTGTCAGCACTATCTGTGGTACAGGCTCTTGGAACTGTCGTCCCCTGCAAAGGTTTTGTCTGTTCCACCAATGCAGAGAGTTGTATGGGAATGTGGAAGTAGGCATCCTTCAGATCTAGGGTTGCTAGGAAATCTCCTTGACTGAGCAACGGGAGAACCTGCTGTAACGTTAACATGTGAAAGTGTTCCGATAGGATGTATAGGTTTAGAGGTCTTAGGTGGAGAATGGGCCTGAGAGACCCGTCCTTTTTGGGGACTAAGAAGTACAGTGAATACACCCCTTTTCCCTGTTGTTCCAAAGGCACGAGTTCTATGGCCCCTTTTTGCAGCATGGACAAGACTTCCTGCTGCAATAAGTGCATGTGCTCGGCAGACATAGGACGGTGCCTTGGGGGTATGTTGGGTGGAGTGGAGGTTAGTTCTAGACAGTAACCGTGTTGTATAAGTTGTCTCACCCACCTGTCCGTGGTAATGCTTTCCCAGACTGGCAGGAACTGTTGGAGTCTCCCCCGACAGGTGTTACATGGTCGGGGAGCAGTGACAAGGCGTCACTGCTGGTTAGTGGCGGAGGATCTGGCATTATTATTTCCACGTCCTCTGCCCTTGGTGCTGTTTCCACGGTATCCACCCCTATTGTTCTGGTTTTTGGTGGTTTGCGTGCCACTCTTGGTGTATTGGGTTTGTTGTGACGCTTGTCCTCTTGAAGCTCCCCTGTTACCGGAGCGACGAAAGGAACCGTCCCTGAACTGCTGAGACTGCAGAGCTCCCATGGATTTTGCAGTTTCAGTGTCCTTCTTAATCTTCTCAAGAGTGGTGTCTACCTCTGGACCGAACAGGAAGTCAGGGTTTACTGGCTGATTGAGTAGGGTAGTTTGGATTTCAGCTTTAAAGCCAGAGATACGGAGCCAGGCATGCCTCCGGAGCATAACGCTAGTGTTTATGGCTCTTGCTGCTGTGTCGGCTGCGTCTAACGCGCACTTAATGGACGCGTTGGAGATCAACTTCCCCTCCTGTATAAGCATTTCTGCCCCCTCCTTATAAGTATCAGGCAGGTGTTGCATGAGCTGCTCTAACGTGTCATAGTGTGCCCTGTCATATCTTGCTAACAGGGCTTGGGTATTGGAGATCCTCCAAATATTAGCAGCTTGAGCTGCCACACGTTTCCCAGAGGCTTCTAAGATCTTTGATTCTTTGTCCGGAGGCGGAGCATCACCCGTTGTCGGAGAGTTCGCTCTTTCGCGAGCATTAGCCACCACCAAGGAGTCCAGCGGGAGTTGGCCCTTGATGTAGGTAGGGTCCACGGGCTCAGGCCGGTACTTTTTTTCAATTCTTGGGTTCACCACCCTTGCTTTAGTGGGCTCTTTAAAAATGTCACTGGCATGTTTGAGCACACCTTTGAGCATAGGCAGAGTTTTCATAGACCCTTCTGATGTGGAGAATGTATCAAAAAGAAAGTCTTCCTCCACGGGTTCAGCGTGCATATCCACGTCATGGTTAAGTGCCGCCCTCTCAATTAGTGCTTTGAAAGCAGCAGTATCTTCAGTAGGCGAAGTCTTGATAGCAAATAAAAGAGTATCAGGAGTGGCGTGTGGGTCAGGGTCCACAGAATCAGCCCACGGCTGGGACTCATCTGGATCAGCATCAATGGGATAATTGAACTGGTCTTCAGTCTCCTCCCTCCATATCCTCATTGACATTTGTGGGAGAGTAAGCATAGCCCTGATCATATGATGGCATGGGCTCAAAAAGAACAGAAGAGGTAGAAGAGTCCCTCTTTTTCTTCAGAGGTATTCTATAATGTTCCATAGGCGTTTCAGGCCTGATTTTACGCTGGTAAACAGTGAGTCGACCTGATTCGGAGTCGATGTAGAGTTTCGACTAGTTGTCGTGGGACGGTGGCTGGAATACAACGTCTGTATGTAAGATAAAGTCAAATATTTTTCTATATACACCCTATCATTGTTTTTTATTAACATTTGTCTTGTTTTACATTGATGAATTGAATCAGATGTGAAAAGCCAAGATTTCCTGACTTCCTACCAAATCAAGGTACCAAATATCTGGAATTTATTACCACCCAAGGTTATCATTAATTTAGACCTTACCAATTTAGCATACTAATAACCTAAATCAGAACACGTGAATAAATCCCTTGACGGCATTTCTACTCTACCATTTACCTTGCCCAAGCCCTCAAGGGTTGTTTGGGTTGCCCATTACATTATGTATGCTTACAAGCAGGCCACAAGGTTGTGGGAGCAAAGCTCCTAAATTTGAGCTCAGGGCAAATGGTGCACCCTCAGCGGCACTAGGGCGGCCGCGTGCAAAGGGCTGTTTTGGCATTGGGTGCCCTGTTACTTTCAAGGTTTTTTTTCCGGATTGCAAAAACACTGCAGGCTCGGGGACGGTCTTCTGGGAGCGACAACCACTTGGAGGTAAGTTGGGATCTTGGGGGTTGGTTAGTCACCGTCGCTTGGGCCACCCAAGGCTGTGGGGCGTCGGGTGTCTTTTAGTGTTGGCTCTTCTTACAAGTTCCTGGTTGCGATTTGGGGTCCTTCTGGATTTAGGCTGCAGGCGTTGGCTGGAGGCAGGTCAGGGATCTCAGGTCAGGATCGCTGGGAGATCTCCTCGTGGTGTTGGGCCATCCGAACTCGGGCCGTAGGTAGCGGGCGCAGACTCGCAGATTTTGCTGGTGCTGGGAGTCAGTGGATGAACAAATCCGGTGTTAACGAGAGACAAAGTCTTTTGCTTGGAACGCAGGGCAGGTACTCAGGGTTCTTGAGGTTGCTGGCTGCAGGACACACCAGAGTTTTGCTTCTGCAGGTTCTAGGTGGGGACAGGCAGGTAGGGCTTGGGCCAAGTCAGTAGGCATCTTCCTCTTCTTAGCTTCGGCACAGCTGTTCGGTCCTAATTTTTTTTGTAGTTGTTTCTTGTCTGAAGAGGAACGGTTTGGGGTACCCCCTAAATACTAGATTTCGTGGAGTTTTAGGCAAGTACAGGTTGGGACCATTGGGTCCCTTCCTTGGGGGGGGGGGGTGTATGCCAACCTCCAGTGGGAGAGGGGCATATGCCTCACTCTGGTTGGCTATGGTCCCCTATCTGCAAGATGGCGGGGACTAAGTTCTGCTTCTGGGGTGGCAGAGAGGGCTAAAGAACGGCGATGGATCAAACCCAGATCTTTTGACTGGGTGTGAGTGTTTGATTGGTTCTGATGCTCCGTCCATTATCACCCCCTTTTGTACAGAGTTGAAAACCAGCATCTAGGAACTAAAAAAGGTGGAAAAAACTAGGGGTACTGCAACAAAAACACAGTTTACTACAGATGGTGCTTATCTCACTGGTGCTGGTTAAAAAGTAGTCTTTTAGCACAATTTACATATTGTCAGACATGTTATGCAACCAAGCCTAAAGGCACATCCAAGTGCTATTCCTTTATTTCAATCTTTATTATGTCGCTTTAAGCAAAGATTATTTTTTTAAATTAAACCATTTTCACGAACGTGATGTTTGCAGGCACAGTTTTCTCTTCACTAACCCAAGGAGCAGGTGCAGCCCTGTGGGTGGTGCTCACTTGCTTGCAGGGTCAAGGAGTCAACAGAGCAGCCTTTCGGTCCTTTCTCCAGTCCAGATGTGATCTGTGGTTCAGGGTGCCGGGGTGTCATCTTATGCTGGCTGTAGGTTCTTGGGATTATGAAGGATCTACCCGCCTGGGAACTCTCTTCCATCAACCACACTTCACCCTCATAACTATCCTCGCAAAGGTAAGGGAATTATTTCAAAAATGCAACTATGAATCTACGGCTATTGCTGGCTCAAACCCTTCTTAAATCTACCCCAGGTTTACAGAGTACATACAATAATTGGGCAGTTCCGGGGATTTGCAAATTGTTCGTAAAGCCAATTCCCCATGGCAAAAACCACGGCATCACATAATGGTTGGCCCAAGTAAAACTTTCAATTGAGGCCAACCAAATCACACCTAGGTTCGGAGGGTCATTCAAGCATCGTATGAATAATGTAGTGGACGAAGAGGGGAAAAAAGATTCCCTCGTCCAACTCTATAATTTTGTTTTTCAAACTGTTTTAAGTTCAAAAAGTGGTCCACACCTTTTTGCAACTCAATTGTATCACAATTACAAAGCAGATTTACACCAATTCACACATATGATCTATTCGGAGTAAAGTTCTTGTTTTATGCCAAGATTGTTGCAATTCATTTAAACTTTTCTAGCAGGAGTAGAAAGCACAATTTCCTATTAAATGCACATTGCTTAAATGGAGCCAACAATATGGGCAAAACAAATAAGGTCTTTTCAATGCCAAATGAAAATTACCCTTAACAATATAAAGCAATATTACCAATTTATACATTTAGAACATAGTGCCGAAGACTCCCAGTTTGCAGTTTGTTACTGATTTTTACAGATACATACAGCCAGAAAACAGTTGATTTCCTATCTGTATTTATTTCTAAAAGTGGTAAAAAACAGCAAATTGTGTTTCTTTTGAGTGACTCTCCATGGTGTCCTTCATAAATTCCAGTTGAACTGCTGAGCAGCTAGACCGCATCGGGAGTTTAATACAGGCATACGATAACATATATTTGTATATAATGTTAATATTTACCTGTAGTTGTATAGGGTTTTGTTATATGTGGCTGCTTTATTTGCTAAAACAAGACTGATATCGATGTACGAAAGCATGTTTATAAATTCAATAAATGTGTAAATATACAATTTTACGACTCCATTTATTCTCAAAACTCTAGATAAATATGGATAAATGTCACTGGAAAGGTCAAAAAATAAATATAGATAAATACAGACTGAAACATTAAAGAAAATATACTATAAAACCGGGAGCCCTAATAATGCCTTAACATACTCTTGCTAGAGGAATACTAGGCATGAGAGTTTATAAGAGATGTGCAAATTTGTGGTAATGTATTCATAGATGAGGTAATGGGCGCGCAATAACTGAGGCATAAATAGCAATAACATCAATGACTATGTACGGTTCACTATGAGAATGTTGTAGCTCAACATTTCTTTAGCCCTTATAGCACATACTTCACACTATAACAGTTCTGAAATGCTTCCATACTCACCTCATCCTTATCGGTCATATCAATACCAAGACCACTCATTTCTTTTTCTAATACTTTTCGTTGAACCTGAAAGAAGCAAGCATGTGAGCAGCAATATGAATAACATTGGTAATTGTGAAATGTCAAAAGATATGCCTTTACATAGGCATTTTTTAATCAAATATTTTAGTGCCACTATACAGACATGCAATCAGAATCAGGGATACACACGATGCACATATAAATAGTGACAAGTACCATAAGCTTAATACAAGACATTCCTATGAGTAATAAAAAATACTTACTTTCACAAAACCATAATCAATCCTCCAGCCACAAAACAGACTTCGATCTAATTAGGACCAAAGCATACCTACCATGGTCCCCAGGTTCTCCCATATTGATGCCACCAATGGATTTTACTAACACCCTACATCTAAACATTCCTTTCAAGCGGGTTGTGCACTTTCTCATTTTCCAGGAGGCATTTCATGGAATGATTCACTTAAGCATCAAGTTTATACAGGAGTGTCAGCCCAATTCACCTGACTTAGGCTTATTAACGCTTTCCCAAACAGCTAACAGGGCAGCTTCAGATAGTATGTAAAAAGAATTCCCTGTGTAAAAGCACCATAAAATAGAGGAACAGGAGTCTACCATTGCCACAACAATCTTTTACGGGTATAATAAATTATAGTATGGTGGCAATAAACCAAAAGTAACTTTTTAGGGGGCATTTATGTGCCTTAATCAGTATCAAATGCAAGAACCCCTACGTCGACTTCCCAAGTAGCCCGCAGAACTGGGAATGTGGTTAGTGTATTCATGACAAGATCATAAGGGATCTAAAGATCTGAGATAATATCTGATCATCTAGTGCTTTAACTATTAATCGGAAGTGTGAGATAACCTCCACATTGTGAGGCGACAGGAATGTCTCAACTACTGGTAGCAGAAAAACAGGGATTTATGGAGACTAAACTTCTAATGTATATCAAAGAAAGCTTTTGTCTGAGCCTAGCATACCATATCTTCCACCTGGGAGTTAACACCTTTTAGAATCTCTCATGAGTTCAATCTGTAGAGAACTGCATACTTTTCACCCCCTGTTCTGAGGGTTTTAATTACATGCTACAGTTGAATCTCAAGAGCAAATGGGGATATTCAATTAAAGCACATTTTCCTGTTTGTTAGCTAAATAGTAACCCTGAGCATGAGGAATCATTTTGGAGTGTGTTCTTTGAAATACACTTCCATGAAGAAAATTTCACAGAATACTAAGGAGTTCTGGGAAGATCTGGACTGTTCTTCCACAGAAGCACTCTCTAGTTTACCTTGGGATTCTCTTCTGCCTGGACCACTTCACCATGATATTTCTTAGTTCACCACTAATTACACTCCTCAAGTCTCACCACTCTGTGCCCCATTCCCAATCCCAGACATAGCCTTCATCTGGATCTTGTGAGGTATGGACTGTGCATAGTTTAAAATAGCTGAATGTCCTCTCCACCCTTCATTACATGAAGAATGTCAGGTGCAGTTTACCCTTCTTGACCTTTCTCCAAGTCACTCTTCTCATGTAGCTCTGTCATCTGATTCTCTAGCCAGGGTCAAATACTGGCATCCACACGGTCACTTGACTGCCAGCTCCAGAAGAGCATTTCTATCACTGGTAACAATACTCCCTAACCTATGGGCGATATATTTAAAAGTATTTTAAGGCGATAATCACCTATCAAGGTTTGTGGCTGTTTGGGATAATTTTGCTATACTTCTTTTACAATTCTTCTTCACACACTCTTGAGGAGTCTTTGGTGAGCACTTCCTCCTTTAGCCTTTTCACTGCCACCTCGTTTCTACTTAACTAAGGATATTTTCTCGCACATAAAACTTTTGTTTTTCTACTTGGCGCCCTACAGGTGCTGCTGGTAGGTGCCAAATATGCTATATTCCAGAGATCAAACAAACCTTACTCCAACTACTACCATGTATTATCTGCAAAGCACCATTGCCTCCTTTCAAAAGCAGCACGTGTGCCCACGCAGACTATTGAATATGCTACTTACCAGTATGCATCTGTTCTTGGCATGTAGGGCTGCTAACATTCATATCTTTGCATTAGATCGCCGCCTAGTGTTGGGTCCGGATGATCGCACATTGTTGTCCTGGAAGAGTCTTCGAAGTATCCCGAGATAGGTGGCTCCTCCCCTGGACTACAGTGCGCATGGGCATCGGCTCCATCCCCAGATTGTTTTTAGCCATTGTGGCAGAGATGGAGTGTAAGATGTAAAGGATGTCCATGCTAATGATTGAATGCAAGAGTATGTCTGCAGCTGCGACAGGCACCGGGGAGGAGGGTGGGCGATATGAATGTTAGCAGCCCTACATGCCAAGAACAGATGCATACTGGTAAGTAGCATATTCAGTTCGAGGCATGTGGGCTGCTAAATTCATATCTTTGCATAGAATACATAGCAGTCCCTCCATTAGAGGCGGTTGCCCGTGCCAGCTGCAGAAACCTGAAAAAGTGTCTTGAGAACAGCCTGTCCTACAGCAGCTTGCTGCTTGGAATGCACATCAACACAGTAGTGTTTTGTGAAGGTATGTGGTGTAACCCACGTGGCTGCTCTGCAAATGTCTTCCAAAGGAATGTTCCCCAAGGAAAGCCATGGATGCCCCCAATTTGCGTGTGGAGTGCGCTCGGGGGGGTATTGTTAAAGTACGCTTTGCCTTTTGATAACAGATTTGAATGCACTTAACAATCCACCTGGCTATTCCTGCTTTGGAAATAGGGTTGCCTTTGTGTTGTGGTGAGAAGGCAACAAAAAGTTGTTTTGTTTTCCTAAAGTGTTGTGTCCTGTCAATATAGTACATCAACGCCCTCCTAACGTCCAAAGTATGGAGCATTCTTTCCGCCACCGTTTGTGGGTTTTGGAAGAATGCAGGCAAGTCAATAGTTTGGTTGAGATGAAACTGTGACACCACCTTCGGAAGGAATTTGGGGTTAGTGCATAGTACTACCCTATTTGGATGAATCTGTATGAATGGCTCTTGGATTGTGAGCGCTTGCAGCTCACTGACACGTCTCAGTGAAGTGATAGCAATAAGGAAAGCCACTTTCCACGTTAGGAACTGGAGTTCACACGAGTGTAGTGGCTCAAAAGGTGGTCCCATCAGCCTGGTGAGGACCACATTGAGGTTCCACACTGGAGCTGGCGGTGTTCTTGGGGGAATGACTCGTTTCAGACCTTCAAGGAAGGCCTTAATGGCAGGCACTCTGAAGACAGAGAGATGCTGCCTGTTCTGAAGATAAGCTGCTATGGCGGATAGATGTATCCGAATGGAAGTGTACGCTAGATTGCACTTGTAAAGATGTAACAGATAGCAAATGATGTTAGGGATAGAAGCATCTAGCGGGTTTATGCCATTGGCTGTACAGTGAATGACAAAACGCTTCCATTTCGCAGCATAGCATGCTCTGGTAGTTGGCTTCCTTGCCTCCTTGATGATGTCCATGCATTCTGGAGGTAGGTGAAGGTAGCCAAACTCTAGGACTTCAGGAGCCAGATCGCCAGGTTGAGCTGTTGCGGATCTGGATGCTGAATGTCTCCATGGTTCTGCGTCAAAAGCCTGGGCGTTAGGCGCAACCTTTGATGCGGCACCACCGAGAGTTCCAGAAACGTGGTGTACCATGCTTGGCGCGCCCACGTTGGAGCAACTAGGATGAGTGTCATCGAGTGCTGCCTTAGTTTTCTTGCCACTAGCGGTATCAGAGGTGCTGGTGGAAAAGCGTACGCAAATTTGCCTGACCAGTTCATCCATATCGCATTCCCCTGCGACTGTGGGTGAGGGAACCTGGCGGCAAAGTGTTGGCATTTTGCGTTTTCGTTTGTGGCAAACAGGTCTATCTCCGGATGACCCCACTGCTGGAAGTACGGGCGGAGTACCGATGGATGTATCTCCCACTCGTGCATCTGATGGCTGTATCTGCTGAGCAGATCCGCCATCTGATTGTCCTTGCCCGGGAGGTGTTCTGCCATGAGGAAAATGTTCCTCTGAATGGCCCACTTCCACATGCTCTGAGCCAGATGAGACAGCTGCGGCGAGTGGGTGCCTCCCTGCTTTTGAATGTAGTACATCGCTGTCATGTTGTCCGTCCGGACTAACACCACCTTGTTGCACAGATGTACATTGAAGGACTTGAGCGCCATGAAGATTGCCATCAGTTCCAGATAGTTGATGTGCATCTTCTGTTGCTGCGTCGTCCATAGTCCCTGCACAGTGTAAGTGAGCAGATGAGCTCCCCATCCCTGGAGATATGCGTCCGTTGTCAGGGTAATCTGTGGCACTGGCTCTTGGAACAGTCGGCCCTTGCAAAGGTTTTGTGGATTCCACCAATGCAGAGAGTTGTACGCCCGACTGGTAACCAACACTAGGTCTGTCAATTGTCCTTGAGCCTGTGTCCACTGATTTGCTAAGCACTCCTGGAGCGGACGCATATGTAACCTTGCGTGAGGGACTATGAAGATGCAGGAGGCCATCATGCCAATCAACTGCATGAATACTCGCGCTGGAAGCGAGTGTTGCGGTCTGAACTTTTGGATTAGAGACAGCATGCTGTCTATCCTGACCTTGTTTGGCTGAGCCTTGGCTGTCAGGGTATTTATCGTCGCGCCCAGAAACTGCCGCACATGTGCTGGTTGAAGGTGCGACTTTGGGTAGTTCAGCGAGAAGCCCAGATTGTGAAGGAGGTGAATGGTAGTCGACATGTCCGCGGCGCACTGTTTTTCCGACTTGGCTTGAACGAGCCAGTCGTCCAGGTAGGGGTAGACATGGATGTTCTGCCTCCTGAGGTGCGCCGCTACCGTCGCCAGACACTTGGTAAACACTCTCGGGGCGGTAGTCACTCCGAAGGGTAGGACTTTGAACTGATAATGCCTGCCTTGGATAGTGAACCTGAGATATTTCCTGTGGGACGGGTGTAGTGGTATGTGGAAATAAGCATCCTTGAGGTCTAAGGTTGCCAAGAAGTCCCCTTGGTTTAACAAGGGAAGAATCTGTTGCAGTGTGAGCATATGGAAATGTTCTGACAGTATATACAGGTTGAGGGGACGCAGATCTAGAATGGGTCTGAGAGATCCGTCCTTCTTTGGAATAAGGAAGTACAGGGAATATACCCCTGTGCCTTCCTCCTCCACTGGCACGAATTCGATAGCGCCTTTTTGCAGCATCACTACTACCTCTTGCTGCAATAAGTGCAAGTGCTCTGCGGACATAGGCCGTTGCCTTGGTGGAATGTTGGGTGGAGTGGACTTTAACTCTAGACAATAACCGTACTGGACAAGTTGTCGTACCCACCTGTCTGTGGTGATGTTTGTCCAGACTGGCAGGAACTGCTGGAGTCTCCCCCCGACAGGTGTTAAATGGTCGGGGGGCAGTGACAGAGAGTCACTGTTTGTTTGGGGCAGAGGAACGGGAGTTGTTGTTTCCTCTGCCACGTCCTCTGGTGCTGTTTCCACGATAACCCCCTTTATTCTGTTTGGGGTACGAGGACTGTGCTCCACCTCTAGTGAACTGCGATTGTTGACCCATCTGTCCTCGGGTGACACCACGTGCACCTGAGCGACGAAAAGTGTTGCCCCGGAACTGTTGTGACTGAAGGGCCCCCATAGACTTAGCCGTTTCATTGTCTTTTTTAATCTTTTCGAGGGTGGTGTCAACATCAGGACCAAACAGTCTATCAGGATTGACGGGCTGGTTGAGTATGGTGTTTGAATGTCTGGCTTAAACCCTGATATGCGTAGCCACGCTTGTCGTCTCAGCATGACGCTAGTGTTAATAGCCCTAGCTGCTGTGTCTGCGGCATCAAGTGCACACTTTATGGCTGCGTTGGAGATGAGTTTTCCCTCTTCTATAAGCAGTTTTGTACCCTCTTGAAACTGCGGAGGCAGGTGTTGTAAAACTTGTTCTAGGGTGTCATAATGCGCCCTATCATAACGTGCCAATAGCGCCTGTGTATTTGCAATACGCCAGAAATTGGCAGCCTGCGCAGCTACTCTCTTGCCCCCTGCCTCAAGCACTTTGGACTCCTTGTCTGGGGGAGGAGCTTCACCCGTCGTCTGGGAGTTGGCCCTTTTTCTGGCATTTGCGACCACAAGAGAGTCCAGTGGCAGCTGCCCCCGAATGTATGCAGGGTCCGCAGGTGCTGGTCTGTATTTCTTTTCGATGCGTGGATTGACCACCCTTGCCCTAGTAGGCTCTTTAAAGATTTCTGCAGCATGCTTAAGGACACCCTTGAGCATAGGAAGTGTCTTGACTGTCCTTTCAGAGATTGAAAAAGTGTCAAACAGGAAATCTTCTTCCACTGGGTCAGCATGCATGTCCACATCATGATTAGCAGCTGCCCGTTCAATGAGTGCATGAAATCCTGCAGAGTCTTCTGTGGGGGATGCACGTGCACTGAAAGGCTGTGGGTCTTGTCCCACATTCTGGATTCCCTGGTCATCCACGTCGTCATAGGAATCGTGTTGTGCATCGGGGTCATTGATGGGGAAAGTGTACTGGTCATCTTGTCCATATTCCTCTCCCTCTGAGTGGTCAGGGGAAGGTGTTGGACTCCTTCTAGGAGTAGGCTGGATAGGCTCAATCAGGGCTGGAGCGTCCTGTACAGGCCTTTTCTTCTTCAGTGGAATGACATAGGAGTCCACTGGTTGGGAAGTGATCTTTCTTTTGTAAAGGCTCAACTTGCCCGTGTCAGCGTCGATAAAACGCTCCGAATCGTCTCCTGAGTCGAGTTGTCGACCTAAAACACCAGCAGACGTGGACGATTCCGATGTCCTTGGCGCCGTTTTGGGCGCAAAGGCCTTTGGCACCTCTTTTGGCGGCAGAATAAAGAGAAGTTTTCCAGCCGGCTTTGACGGCATGTCAGTCGGCTTCTGGGGCGACGGCGTTGGAGCCGACGTCGCAGAGTCCTTATCCCGAATTCTTTGTAGTGAAGTGGCGATGAGGGATGCGTCACTCACAGCGGCACTTGGCGCCGACGAGGAGGCCTTCACTTTGCCTCCGCTTTCGACGGCTTGTAGGCCCTTTGTAGTCTTAGCCGTTGATGCTGCAGCCGCAGACACAGAGTCCTTGGACCGATGTGTTGAGCCTCCGCTCTTCGATCCGTGTTGTTTTGCAGCTTCCGTAGGCACTGCAGACTTGTCACCGACTTTTTTGGACTTCGACGGCGTTTCCCCGGTCGAGCCATGCCGGGCGACCTTCTTAGAGGATGCCTCCTCCGTTGACGGCTTCGGCACTGTTGAATCGACAGTTTTCTTCGACTTCTGGAGACCGGAGGTCGACGGAGTCGATGAGGTAGCAGGCTTTGGCGTTTTTGTTGGAGCGGCCGCCATCTTAGGTGCACTCGAATCCGTAAGTTTCGGTTTCGTTTTCGGGTCGGCCATTTTAGGCGTCGTCGATACCGATGGTTTCAGTTTCGGTTTCGATATGGGCTGCGTAGCAAGTGTGTCCGTGGCCGGGCCTGAAGGCGGGGCGTGGCTTGCGGTGCAGGGTCTTGGGTAAGGCCGAGTGGCGATCCCGTGACCCGAGCCTGATCCTCGTAACTTTCGGGGCATAGCTCATCCCCTGAGCTATCTTCCGCGGCCCCATAAACTTCTTCGACGTCCCCTACCTCGTCGACGTATTCAAGGCCTTGATCTACGACTCCGTCGTCGTCTTCCGGATCTGCCTCGACCTCCGTCTCGGGCGGGGAGATCTCAAGATGATGGCTTAGGCCCTCTTCTTCCTGGTCGCCGAAGATGTTATCTGGAGCTGGGGCCGCTTGTCTGGCCTCAAGGCGCACCGCGCGCCGGAGCTTAAGCGTCTTCTTCGACCTGAATCTGGAGCAGGCCATGCAGTTGTCCTCGTTATGGTCTGGCGTCAGGCATTTGTTGCAGACCGGGTGCACGTCGATATGTGGGTATTTGGACCCACAGACGGGACAGTATTTAAACGGGCTCCGCTCCATGTTGAAAAGTTTCGGTCGTGTTGCGATGAGAAGGCCCCGATGTCCGTAGAGTAACTCGACTCCGCAGATTCCGGCTCAAAGAGACGGAAGCACTCGAGACCGTACGCAAACAATACCGACGTAAAGAAACGAAGGCCTTTTGGCCTTAAAGAAGCTATTATTCTCGGTTCCGACAGAGAGACGTCGAGACCGCATCCGAACCCAATGGCGGAAAAAAACAATCTGGGGATGGAGCCGATGCCCATGCGCACTGTAGTCCAGGGGAGGAGCCACCTATCTCAGGATACTTCGAAGACTCTTCCAGGACAACAATGTGCGATCATCCGGACCCAACACTAGGCGGCGATCTAATGCAAAGATATGAATTTAGCAGCCCACATGCCTCGAACCTTCAACTTTATTTTCCTAAGTCTTCGACTAGTTCTCATCTACAGTTCAGATGAGCATCTCTCTCTCTCATGGCATGACATGGTTAAGGAGCACAGAATTAAGTGTGGTGCGCAATGATGTGTACAGGTGCCTTACTTTTATATGCCCTTAAATTAAGTCTCTATTACCCATCAAACTGCCTCTATGGGGCTCAGTGCTGCTTTTCCTACCCATAGTAAAGGGGTCTGCTTCAACAGTTATATAATGCAATGCCGCTGTTTTCAGCTTTAATATTCTGATCTGCTTAGTCTGACCTACACTAACTCATCTTCAATATACCCTCTGCCCCTCTCAGGAGTTATGTGCACCACACAGCAGCCCGCTCGCAAAAGTCGTTGAGGCAGATATTGGAAGCAAGATATGAATACAGTAAAGCTCTTTCAAAGATGTGCAGACGGCATTGCATCTGAAACTGGGGTTAAGTCTTCTCCGATTCTTGGCAGGACTACTAATTAGGTCCTACTACCAAGGTACTCTCAGCTGACCACACAAATCTCCTTCTGTCACTCCATGGGGAAGCAGTATCAGCAACCCTCTTAAGTGATTTGGCATTCAGATGCATATTAAACAGGAGCAAATGCTATTGCATATATTCACCTCGGTTATGGGAAAAAGGGCCCTTTCTTTTTAATGGGGGGTGGATGGGGAGCACACCTCAAAGAGCGAAATTTTGTTATAGGAACAGGACTGTCCAAAAACACCAAGGAGCCAATTTTCATCCTTGTGCTACCTGAGTCTTGATGTCACCACAAAATAAAACCCAAAAAACAATTTACTCATCAGGATTATTTCAATTTTGGATTTCACATTAGACTACAGATACAAATAGAGTAACTAGGTCTGACTGAGTAAACACATTTGTAGCTTAGGCAAACATTAACATGGACACAGAAATACACAGATAGTACGAAGGAAGTCAGCTCTTAAGAGCCACAAGAAAACACAATTTCTGGTCAAGCAACTAAATAATGTACTTTGGATTTTAAAGGAAACTACAGCTCACTTACTCTTTTAGCTGTTCTTGGCAACCTTGGTCCTTGTTTGTCTTTTTCCTTGGATTCTAATATTTTCAGTTTCTTCTTTTCACGAATTTGCTGAGCAAGCTGTCTAATTTCCGTCATTTCATCATCTTCACTTTCTGATTCACTGTCATACTCCCCTGCAGCTTCTTTCAGCTCCTCTTCCTTTTCCAACTCTTCCAATTTCTTCAAAGATAAAGACCAACAGATACAGTTATTACAACAACGGACTTAAATAGTCAAATACTTAAAGACAAGTAGGCATTTATGATGCATTTAAAATAATACCACAGTAACAATATTTAAAGCGATGTAATGTGGTTTATTATTAAGGTCAACAAACTCAAGCCAATAATAGAAATCAATGTGATGCAAGAGTGGAGCAATTCAAGAAAATGTTAAATTAACCAAAAACATACTATGGGTGTAGAGTAGCAATAATCGGATGGGTGCAAGGTGAAAAGCACTTAAGGAGAAGTGATGAGAAGTATAAAGTGAGGCAGAGGAAGGAGGACAACAGGATCAGAGTTTACTTTTAAAGCGAAGAGTAATAAAATTAGTGAGAGATTTATGACACTTATTTCAAAATATTTTAGAAAGATATGCTACTTGTAAGGCCAAGATAAAAGACGGATGGGAAATAATTAAACAAAGAGGGAGAAAAAAAAATAAACAATGTTTGTAACAAACAACAATAATACATAAAAATAATGTTTTGCTTTCATTAAAATAAAGTTAAGCCATTCAATTAAACTTGGTCACTTCCAAAATGAAAGCACACATTTTCAAAAGCATCAATTTCAATGACTTCTTTAAAACATTTGTTTTCTCACGCATCTAGATTTCGCATGGCTGAGATGTGGTGGAGGGATTTGTAGGCATGGGCGAAGTAGCTTGAAGGTTACTCTCTTCTCAACAGGGAGCCAGTGGAGGTCTTGTAGGTGCTGGGTGATGTGTTCATGTTCTGGAATGACGTGGAATGCCATGGACGAGCATGGCCGCGTTGTTCTGGATGGTCTGGAGTTTCCAGATGAGGAATTTGTAGATTCCGGCGTGGAGGGCGTTTCCGTAGTCCAGTCTGATTGTTAGGAGTACGTGAGTGATGGTCTTTCTGGATTCGGGGGTGGCAGGGAAATCCACTTCAAAGTCTTGCAAAGGATGCAGAGGGTGTTGAAGCATGTGGAGGAGACGGCGTTGATCTGTCGGGTAATGGTGAGGGAGGAGTCTACTATGATGCCGAGGTTCCAAGTGTGGTCCACGGGGGTGTTGCAGAGGGCGGTGAGCCACCAGGTGTTGTCCCATGTGAGAGGGTGGGTCAGAGGAGGAGAGATTCGGTCTTCTCCGAGTTAAGCTTCAGACAGCTGCTGCTCATCCAGGATGCAACGTCTTTCATTTCTTCCTGGAAGCAGAGTCTGGTGTTGTTGGGTTCCCTTGCGAGGGAGAGGATGAGTTGGGTGTCGCCTGCGTAGGATATTATGCTGAATCTATGCGGTCTACACAAAAATTCCATTGGTTTTCTGGCAGCAAGGTATACATTTTCACCTTACTGTTACCTTACATTTTTATTCACATATATGGATACTGATAAGCATGTAACCAACTGAGTATGCAAATGTTGAGAACATTCTAACAAGTGATATCCTTTAGTGACATAAATAAGGGACTGTAAATAAAGAAAGAACAAAGCAATGCACCAATTCACAGAACCCTAATTCATACACGAGAGACACCTTAACAATTGAATTATTTTTCAAAATAAAAATCTGTTCTGTTGACCCTCCCTGTCTGACTCACTTATCCCTTTAGACAGGGGCCACTCACTCAACCAGACAGATTAGGAATCTGTACATGAACATTCCTGTACACTTCCTTCTGTGTTTACTGAGCAAAATTTAGAAAACCATCCAGTAGATGCCAATTATATAAGATATACAGAGAAAAATGTATATATGTTGTAAAGAGATGTGCAACTCACCTTCATAATTAATGGATCTATGTAATCAGCAATATTGTGACCCTCCCAGATTTCAGGCAGCTTGTCATATTTCTCGGATGCATTCATTAGATCCCAGTATTCTGAATTTAAAAAAAGTTAAGTCCATCACTCAGCAGTTTTACAAGTGTATTTACATATTTACAATCTAGGTTTTTAAAATAGGAACAGTAACAATCCATGGGTATATGATCATGAAATGAAGAGTAGTTTGCCTCACTGAGGATTGCTTACAAAGCCTTCAAAGGAGAGTAGGCCTATCAGTTCTACCTCTAAAAAGTGTTACTTACATAGAATAGCTATGAAGCTTGAATAAGTTCTAGAGTTCCATACTCTAGAAACGGCTGCAAAGCGACTCACTTGAAAAAAGGCAATAAACAGTAAAAAAAATATCTTTCATAGTTTATGTCAAAAGTATATCTAATGATTTCTCGTTGAGTGACCAGGCAACGTTCCTTTTGGACTTTAAAGTACTGTCGTTCCCCAGAAGAATAGTTAAACATCCTTGCCATGTAGAATGCTGTTAAGTAATACCCAGAACATACTCCAGTTGCTCTGGGATCAAAAAGAGAGATAGGGCATGTCTGGGATTTGGGTAACTGGGTAGAGACACAAACATATCAAAGGGAGGTGGCCATCAGGGCAGGAATTGCACTTCTATTTGGTACTGTCTTTCCAAATGTATATTAACCAGAGAGATCTTAGCAATGGTTAGGCTCTTTATAGAAGATGGTTGTCTATGAAGGTACAATCAGGTGGTAACATTTGCCCTCACTCTGGGAGTACCCTTCTGAGAACTATTCTGGGAGTGATCAAGTCCGGCACCTCCAGGATTCTGGATGCCCACTTTGACCTACCTGCTCGATTATCTAGGATAGGCACCTGGAGGACAACTCTCTCTAAACATAATAAGGCATTCTGTCTCAGAGCCCTGGAAGTCGCTAAAGAAGACACTGTCTAGCTACAGAGAAACGGAACCCTTTCGATGAAGAATTGTAAGAAAGTGGGTTTCTGTTGCAGTAACTCCCCCACACTTTTTGCCAGACTACTGATGCACTTTCACTCGATGTGCCCTGGTTCCCAGGGCCTGTGTTCTTTCCCCAAAACTAACCCAATTGGCATCTCTGGCCACAGGTCAGCCCCTGGTAAATGGCACTGTGACCAGGCTGCAGGAGAGGGGGGGGGGGGGGGGGGGAGGGAGAGAGAGAGAGAGAGAGAGAGAGAGAGAGAGAGAGAGAGACAGAGAGAGAGACAGAGAGAGAGACAGAGAGAGAGACAGAGAGAGAGACAGAGAGACAGACAGAGAGAGAGACAGAGAGAGAGACAGAGAGAGAGACAGAGAGACAGAGAGACAGAGAGACACAGAGAGACACAGAGAGACACAGAGAGACACACACAGAGAGACACAGAGAGACACAGAGAGACACAGAGAGACACAGAGAGACAAGAGAGAGAGAGAGACAGAGAGAGAGAGAGAGAGAGAGAGAGAGAGAGAGAGAGAGAGGAGAGAGAGAGAGAGAGAGAGAGAGAGAGAGAGAGAGAGAGAGAGAGAGAGAGAGAGAGAGAGAGAGAGAGAGAGAGAGAGAGAGAGATATATATATGTGATCAAGCCTCGGCTGAGGCGAAACGCGTCATGGCGACTGGTGGGCGTTTATATGCACAATAAACTCACTGGAACGAGAATCACCGAGTTTGTGGCTTTTTTCGAATTCTCGTCGAGCAGCGAAAGCCGGATGCCAAGCTGGGCTTCGAGACTAATGGAAATATATATATATATATATATATATATATATACATACATATACACACACACACCCCTCTCCCTTCGCAGGCTGCGTGTTTTGGTGCAGAACAAAGTGAAGAGTCGACATGGCACCGACTGCCCTGGCATAGATCATTCACCCCTCTAGCTGGGTGCACTATACCAGTGGTGAAGGTACAGGTGTATGAGCATATGCCCCCTCCCACTGGGAGAGTGGCATAATAGGTGATGTACCCACCCCAGGGAAGGGACCTATTGGTCCCAACATTTTACCTACCTGTAACGTCTCTAAATCTAGTATTTAGGGGAACCCCTGAACCATGCTTCCTCAGACAAGAAACTAGAAGTAAAGAAGAAGGACCTAACAGCCGAGCCGAAGCTAACAAGGAGGACGCCAACTGACTTGGCCCCAGTCCTACCGGCCTGTCTCCACCTCGAACCTGCTTATGCGAAATTCCGGTGTGTCCTGCAGCCAGCAACCTCGAAAACCACGGAAGACCTGCCAGCCTTCAACCACAAAGACGTTGTCTCCCATGAACACCAGATTTGTTCATCTTCAACCTCTGGCTCCGGCCAGACACCGCAAATCGGCCCCACTCTGCACCCGCCGTCCACGGCCCAAGTGGCAAACACCACGAGGCGGTCACCCCGGTGATCCTGACTCGAGATCCGGCAACCCTTGACCTGCCTCCAGCCGACGCATGCAACATAAATCCAGAAGGTCCCCCCAACCGCGACCAGGACCTGGTAAGAAGACCCGATCCGAAAAGGCACACTTGCACCAGACGCCCACCGGCCTTGGGTGCCCCGACCGATGGTGCCTAACCAACTCTTAACTTCCCAACTACCTCTTGAAATGTTGGTCGCACCCAGAAGACCTTCGTCCCCAAGCCTGCAGTGCCTTTGCAAACCGGAGGTTCCTCATTGAAACCAACAAGGCGCCCGACATCGAAACAGCATACGGCCGCCCTGGTGCTGCTGAGTATGCACCTTTGGTGCTACTTTGCTTCCCCATTTGCCCTGAGCTAAAGTCTAGGAGTTTCGTTCCCACAACCAAGTGGCCTGCTTGCCAGCAGCCACCAACCGGAGGCCCCCTATCCCCCATTGAATAACATTGGGCCTCAGCACTCTGCACCCTAGTGCCGCTGAGGTTGTAACTAGAGTGCATTCTTGACCCTGGGGGACCCCTCGAGTCCACCCCCAGAAGAAATGCGTTATTTACCTCTAACCGCAGTTATCCAGTATTGGTGTCTTTCATAGATTCACATGCCTGAATCATTCCCCGTCGTCAGGATGAGAGTCCCCGGTACATAAAGAAAGTAATGTCCTATTAGACATATAGAGAAATAGGCCCAAAGGCCTCACCTTAGTAACATATCCATATCCTTTTGTAGAAAGGACCGAACTCTAGAGAAGAGCCAATCAGCTATCACCTCCCTCTAGAACCCTCCTGGAAGGAGCCTCAGTCCGTCAGATTTTCGGAAGCACTGTGCTAAACAAGCGCATCACTGAGAGAATTAGAAGAGTCCTTCCATGGGAGGCAGGAGGGTTGCATGTGAATCTATGAAACACACCAATACTGGATAACTGCAGTTACAGGTAAGTAACGCATTTCTTATCCAGTATTAGGGGTGTCTTTCATAGATTCACATGCCTGAATCATAGTAGCAAGCAATGATAAGCAAATTTCGGATGGTATAGAATATACAAGTCATTAGATAATAACAAATCAAGTGACCAATAGAAATATTCCATTATAAGTAGCAATACCATCAAACAATACAATAAAGAAATGTGCGTACATAGAAAAGGATGGTGGGATGAAAAGAAGGCTCACCTCTATCGAAACAGATGGCCAAGTACTGCTTGTCCTACAGCAGCATCTTTCATGAGTTCTTTATCCAGGCAGTAATGCCTGGTGAAGGTATGTGGCGACTTCAATGTTCCAAATGTCTATGATAGGCACTCCTGCGAACAGCGCCATGGATGTAGACATCGCTCTAGTAGAGTGGGCTCGTACTTTAGAATGCAGGGGCTGTCCTGCCTGATCGTGACAGAATGAAATAGCTGCAGAGATCCAGCGAGAAATACTTTGCTTAGTGAGTATAAGACCCTTCCTGGGTCTACTGTAAGCTACAAAAAGTTGGTTAGATTTACGAAAGGATTGTGTCTTCTCAATGTAAAATTTCAGACAGCGTTTAAGATCCAGAGAGTGTAACGTTCTTTCTGCTGTAGTCTGGGGATTTGGAAAGAAAGAGCGCAAGACAACGGGCTCGTTGAGATGGAAGTCCAACGGGACTTTTGGTACAAATCTTGGATTTGTTCGCAATCTTGCCCTGTCTTACTTGAATTGGAGAAAGGGTTCATGAATTGAGAAGGCCTGGAGCTCACTTACTCTTCTTGCCGAAGTAAGTGCGAGAAGGAGTGCTGTCTTCCAAGAGAGGTATTTCAGATCAGCCCTGTGTTCCGGTTCGAAGGGATACTTCATGAACTGATTAAGGACCGTGTTAAGTTGCCAGGTAGGCGGTAAAGTCTTCAAGGGTGGAAAAGTCCTGAAGAGACCTTTAAGAAACTGTTTGATCAATCTGTGAGACCAGAGAGAAGGTCCATAGTAGATCTCCTGTAACGGGATATCGCCACCAAGTGGACTCTGATGGAAGCATGAGCAAGGCCAGAGGGTGCCAGATGGAGAAGGTAAGGCAGAAGAACAGGGATGTATCTTCTGAGTCTTACACCAAATACAAAACCTCTTCCATTTTAAAGAGTATGTCTTGTTGCTACTATCTGCTCTTGCTCGAGCCAGAATGGCTCTACAATCTACAATCTGGCGGAATATCTAAATTCTGAAATTCCTTGAACTCAGGAGCCAAGCGGATAATTTGAGTGATGCCAGATTCGGATGCTGGACTTGCTCATCGTGAGGAGGGATGGAAACTGCTTCAACCGCCTTGGCGAAAATTAGAGAAAGACGGTGGAGTTGTGCGAGTCCTCTGCCCCTCTGATCCCTTTTTCCCTGTCCACACTTGTTTTGCCCGTTCTCTTTTGTTCTGTTACCCCCACTGTTGTGCCCTCTGTGCCCACCTGCCCCCGTTTTGCTTTCTGTCCACACTGGTTTTGCCCGTTCTCTTTTGTTCTGTTACCCCCACTGTTGTGCCCTCTGTGCCCCCCTGCCCCGTTTTGCTTTCTGTGTCCCTCCCGCCGCTGCGTCCCTGCGGCCCCACCCCCCGCCTCCCAGCTGCTTCTCCCTCCCACAGCCCCTCTTATGGAGGCCGCGCAGCGGGCGTGCCGCTGGCAAGCCCGTCTGCGCCTGGACCGCGCCCAGTGCCAGAACCCCTGGCCTTGCTGGAGCCAGGACACCCGACTGAGATACGACACCACCACCCTCAACACCGGATGACCACCCGCCTGCTACCGAGCCACCCCGAAGTGAACCCACAGACCCTTCACCTGCCAAGCCTGCAAATTCACCTGCCTCCCAACCTACACCCCGGCCCTCGACAACAACCTCAAATGCATCCTCCTCAACACCCGCTCTGTCCACAAACACGCCATCACACTCTGGGACCTCCTCGACACAACAGCACCGGACGTCACCTTCCTCGCGGAAACCTGGATGAACGCCTCCTTGGCCCCAAACATCGCCATCGCCATCGCCATCCTGGACGGCTACAAGATCACCCGGAAGGACCACGTCAACCAAACCGGAAGAGGAATCGCCATCGTCCACAGGAACACCATCGGCGTAACGATCAACACCGAAGACACACTCTCCACCGCTGAACACCTACACTTCCAGATCCGCACCGACCCCAAAACCACACTCAGAGGAACCCTCGTCTACAAACCGCCGGGCCCGCGCATACAATTCAGCGAAACCATCGCCGACTTAGTCAGCCCGCACGCACTAACATCACCAGAATACATCCTCTTAGGGGACCTGAACTTCCACCTGGAGAACAACAACGACAACAACACTACCACCCTGCTCGACAACCTCGCCATCTCATCCTCATGCTTCAACATCCTGCGCATGCTCCAAAAGATCTTCCGGTGGATCCCCACAGAAACCAGAAAGACGGTCACCCAGGCCCTCGTCACCAGCCGACTGGACTACGGGAACGCCCTTTACGCAGGAACCATAGCCAAACTACAGAAACGACTTCAGCGCATACAGAATGCATCCGCGCGACTCATCCTCGACATCCCTCGCCACAGCCACATATCTGCCTACCTGAGAAACCTGCACTGGCTCCCCGTCAGCAAGAGGATCACATTCAGGCTCCTCAACCAAGCACACAAAGCGATCCACGACATGGGCCCCGAATACCTCAACCTCGGACTCAAGCAACGGGTGAACACCCCCACCCACTATGCCGGCCACACGCTGGACCCCCATCTTCTCCGCCAGCAACCACGTCTCCTTCAGCCACTCCACCGGACTACACTGGACCGACCACAGCTGCATCCATTTCACCTACAAGAAGACTACAACACACCAAAGCACACTACAGATCCCCCGCCTATCCTGTAGCAAAGTCACCACAGACCAGCTTACCACATCACTGAGCCAGAACCCACCAGCCGATACCAACAACGCAGCTCACAATCTCGCACAGTGGATCACCAACTGCGCCGACAACCTCGCTCCGCTGAAGAGCCCCCCAGGCAAGACCAGCAACAGAAAAACTACATGGTTCACCGACCCCCTCAAAGACTCAAAGAAATCATGCTGCACGCTCGAAAAAACCTGGCGCCACGAACGGACCATAGAAAACATGACGGCCCTCAAGAACGCCACTCGCGAACACCACCAGCCGATCGGCACCACCAAAAGGACATCGTTCAAAGAGCGGCTGGACAACAACACCCACAACAGCAAGGAACTCTTCAGCATCGTAAAAGAGCTCTCCAACCCTAACGCCAGCAACAACGACATCACACCATCACAAGACCTCTGCAACTCCCTTGCCACGTTCTTCTACCTCAAGATCGCAGATATACACAACAGCTTTGACGCCCAGAGGCCACCTCCAGTCACCAAACCAACGACCCCCACCACCACCCTAAGCGACTGGACCCCCATCAGCACAGAAGACATTACCCACATCATGAACACCATCCACTACGGCTCTCCCTCTGACCCATGCCCCCACCACATCTACAACAAAGCAGACGCTATCATCGCACCCCCACCTCCGGAACGTCATAAACAACTCCTTCGATTCAGCCACCTTCCCAGAGAGCTGGAAGCATGCAGAGATAAACACCCTTCTGAAAAACCCCAGAGCTGACCCTAAAGACCTCAAGAACTTCCGCCCCATCTCTCTTCTTCCCTTTCCGGCTAAAGTCATCTTGAAGACCGTCAATAAACAGCTGACTGCATTCCTCGAGGCAAACAACTCACTCGACCCATCCCAATCCAGATTTCGAGCCAACCACAGCACCGAGACAGCCCTCATCGCAGCCACCGATGACATCAGGACACCGATGGACAACGGGGAGACAACCGCCCTCATACTCCTAGACCTCTCAGCCCCCTTTGACACCGTCTGCAACCGCACCCTAATAACCCGCCTCTACAACACTGGGATCCAAGGAAAAGCGCTGGACTGGATCACCTCGTTCCTCTCCAACAGAACCCAGAGAGTCCGCCTCCCGCCGTTCCGCTCCACGGCCACCAAAATCATCTGCGGCGTACCCCAAGGCTCCTCGCTCAGCCGAACCCTCTTCAATTTCCACATGAGCCCCCTCGCCACCATCGCATGCAAACACAACCTCAACATCATCTCCTACTCCGACGACACCCAGCTGATACTCTCCCTCACCTAAGACCCAACCACCGCCAAAACCAACCTCCAGGAAGGAATGAAGGACGTCGCGGAATGGATGAAGCTCAGTCGGCTGAAACTGAACTCAGACAAAACGGAGGTCCTCATCTTCAGACAATCCCCATCCGCCTGGGACGACTCCTGGTGGCCCACAGCGCTGGGCACCGCACCGTCACCCACGGACCACGCACGCAACCTGGGATTCATCCTGGACTCCTCCCTCACGATGACCAAACAAGTCAACGCCATCTCATCCTCATGCTTCAACATCCTGCTCATGCTCCGAAAGATCTTACGGTGGATCCCCACAGAAACCAGAAAGACGGTCACCCAGGCCCTCGTCACCAGCCGACGGGACTACGGGAACGCCCTTTACGCAGGAACCACAGCCAAACTACAGAAACTACTTCAGTGCATACAGAACGCATCCGCGCGACTCATCCTCGACATCCCTCGCCACAGCCACATATCTGCCCACCTGAGAAACCTGCACTGGCTCCCCGTCAGCAAGAGGATCACATTCAGGCTCCTCACCCACGCACACAAAGCGATCCACGACATGGGCCCCGAATACCTCAACAACTGCCTCTCGTTCTACACTCCTACCCGCCAGCTCCGCTCCGCCAGCCTCGCCCTCGCAACAGTCCCACGGATCCGCAGAGCCACCCCAGGAGGAAGATCGTTCTCCTACCTGGCCGCCAAGACATGGAACTCCCTCCCTGCACACCTACGACTGACCCAGGACCATCTCACCCTCAGGAAACACCTCAAGACCTGGTTATTCGAGCAGTAGCCCTCGCCCCCCCTCCCCTGAGACCCTCGCGGGTGAGTAGCACGCTCTATAAATGTATTGACTGATTGATTGATTGAACCAATGTTGGTGTGGCCAGGTTGGGGCTATCAGAATGAGCGTACAGGGCTACGCTTTCAATTTCCTGAGGACTCTGGGAATCATTGGAAATGGCGGAAAAGCGTACGCAAAGACTTTGAACCATGCGATTGAAAACGCATTCCCTAGAGATCCTTTTTGGGGATGCCAGCTTGCAAAGTGCTGGCATTTGGCGTTGTCTTTTGTGGCGAATAGGTCGATCAGAGGAGTACCCCAGTGAGAGAATACCTGATCCAGCTTCCACTCCTGAGACTTTGTGTGTTGTCTGCTTAGTGAATCAGCTAGAACATTGTCCGTGCCCGGGACATATTCCGCCCGAAGTGAGATATTGTGCAGGATCAACCAGTTGCAGATTCTCTGTGATTCGCGAGAGAGTGTCAGGGAGCGAGTACCTTCCTGCTTGTTGAGATAGTGCATCATCGTGGTATTGTCCGTACGTACGAGCACTAGAGAGTTCTTGATTTTTGGGAGAAAGGCTTGAAGGGCGAGGAAGACCGCCCGCAGTTCGAGGCGATTTATATGAAGCCCTCTTTTGGAGGGGACCACTTTCCGCTTATCTGCAGTTCTTGGAGGAAAGTTCTCCAGCCTCCCAACGAGGCGTCTGTTGTGATGACATATGTGTCTAGGGTAGCGCCTAGGAAATGTATACGTTGAGAAGGCAGACGGACTGATTTTTTCCCGATTGAGTGCAAGTCCTAAACGATTGAAAAGTTGCAAACAAGTGTTGGAAGACCTGGACACGTCTTCTAGGGATGGAGCTTAGATCAGCCAGTCGTCCAGATATGGAAAAACTTCATGGTGCTGTTGTCTGAGATATGCAGCCACTGGAGAGAGGCATTTTGTAAAAATGCGAGGTGCAGACTTGAGTCCGAAAGGTAGGACACGGAACTGGAAGTGTCTGCCCGCTACTGCAAATATTAAGAATTTCTTGTGATTTCTGTGTATTGGGATGTGAAAATAAGCATCCTGAAGGTCTGGGGATACCATGTAATCCTCTATATCTAGGAGCTGTAAAGACCTCCTGGATCGTTACCATACGAAACAACTGCTTTTTTAGGAATTTGTTGAGGGCTCTGAGGTCTAAAATCGGCCTCCACTTCTTTTCTTTTTTCTGAATTAGGAAGAAGCGGTAATAAAATCCTTTCCCTCGTTGGGACAGAGGGACTTTTTCTATCGCCCCTTTCTGGAGCATAAAAGAGACCTCTCGGAGAAGCAGACGCAGATTTTTGTGAAACATAGGTCTGGGAGGGGTTTGGGGAGGTATGTGAACAAACTCCAATGAATGGCCGATTTGGACTAATTGTAGAACCCACCGGTCTGTGGTAATTTGCTTCCAATTTTCTAGGAAATGGGAAATTCTTCCTCCAATCTTTGTGGGCAGATATGAATTGGAGACTGGCTGAAGGGAAAGGTCATGGTCTATGAGCGTTGCCTTTTCGCTGGCCTTTACCCCGAAAGGACGCTTTGCCATGAGAGGATTGTTGGTGCGGCTGTTTGCGCTGTAGAAACTGTGGCCAATGTTGCTGCCCGAAGAGTATGATGACCGATATAATCCCCTATATAAGAGGACTGTCCTCTTCCCCTTCCTCTTGATCCACAAAAGGACGGACTTTTGTATTGGAGAGTTCCCAATGCTCTGGTCGTGTCTGTCCTTTTTTATACTCTGTAACGCCTCATCAATCTGAGGACCTAAGAGAAATTGGCCATCATAAGGCATATCCAAGATTTTCGTCTGTATTCCGGGACGAAAGGAAGTTGCCTTCAGCCAACCTTGTCGCCTCAATACTGCTGCTCCGGCAAGTTGGCGAAACCCAGTTGTTGCGATATCCATCGCGCAGTCTATTATTTCTGACGCTGAGCTCTCCCCTTCAAGTAATATTTTCTTCGCCTCGTCCTTCGATTCTTTAGGCAAGGCCGTCAGATAAGGGGCTATATCTGCCCATAACTGTCTGTTGTAACGTCCCAAAAGCGCCAAGGCATTAGACGCCTTCACTGTCAGAGCAGACATTGTTGAGAAACGTTTACCAATATTGTCTAGCCTGCGGCCTTCTTTATCAGGCGGAGCTGTGAACGGGGCAGAAGGATTTTTAGACTTCTTTAGAGCTGCCTGTGTAATCACCGATTACAGCTTGGGATGTCCTATTAAAGAAGCTGGTGCAGTATCAGGCGCCCTATACTTCTTGTCTAAGCGAGGTAATACCGGAGGTACTGAGGAAGGGTTTTGCATCACTTTGACACCTTGTCCCCACAGGTATTCTATTATAGGTATCGATTTCACTGATTTTTTTTGAAGGGCTCCTTAAAATCATATAAGAAGCATTCCTGCTGGAGAGAAACCATGGGGATTTGGAAACGTTGAGCTGCCCTCTCCGACATTATGGAACCCTCCGATGTCTCCGGGTGGCGAGATCGCTTGTGCCTGTACTGGAGAAGCAGGGCAGGGAATAACAGTCATCCCACTCATCGTGGTTAGATTGAAGCTCTCCCTCTTCATGTTGGTCTTCTTCCTCGTCTTCATCGGTAGACGGAGGATGTGATAAATTGACTGGATCCGGCTGTAAATTTAAAGGTGGAGGCTGTGGTCTTGGTGAGAGAGATACTGCCGAGGGTTGAGGTGCAGGTGACTGTGGAAACCTCTGCTTGTAATCTGTAATGAGGTATTGCAAGTCTGAGACTAAAGAGGCTGGAAGGCAAACCATTGGAGGAGGAGGTGGATGATATTCTTCCTCCTGCTCCTCATCTTCATCTGAATTCTCCTGATATTTCACATTAAGCTCAGAGGGGCTTGTCGCAGTTTGGAACATGTCCCCTTCATCGGAATCCTCCTCTTCAAGGAGACATGTTGGAGGCAGCGAATGAACTCTTTTTTGTGATCCTTAGCTGCACATATGTACTCTTCAAACTTGGATCCATCGTCTTCGACGAGCCCGTCGACGGAGTGGTGGTCGACGAAGAAACGTTGACAGATGTTGTAGTCGTTGGGGTTATCGTCGATGGTGCCGTCGTCGATACTGGTGTCATCGCTGGAGATCTCGTCGACGGCGTTTGCGTCGACTGTGTCCTCGTCGACAGAGTCTTCGTCGACGATGATGTCTTCGTCGTCGATGAGTCAGTCGTCGGCGAGTGCAGCGTCGACGACTGCTACGTCGTCGACGGTGTCTTCTTGATGCTTATCGTCGAAGACACAGTCTTACCTGCCGTTGACGATGGGGTCGTAGTCGTCGACGAGTTCAGTGACGATGTTGCCATCTACGTTAAGACAGTAGCTGTCGAAGTAGTGACATACAGTACTGAAGAAACAGCTTTCTTCGTCGATGGGTCGAAGTTGGCTTCTTGAAGGTGGGAACTTCCTGAGAGGACACCTTCGATGGAACAACCTTAGAGTGGACCTCTGAAGACTTTTTCAGTTTCTTCTTTTGAGGAGGTTGTGTGGAAGGGCCAGGAGAAGTCACTCTTGGTCTCTTCTGAGAAGGCTTGGAAGAAACTGAAGAGCCTTCACTTTCTTCAGAAGATTCCAGCTGGTCTCTATCTTTCAACCTCTGAAGCCAGATTAGGAGGCGTCCCTCACGATCTTTGAGGGTTTTAGAGGAGAAGGCATGACATACCTTGCAATCCCTGGAAGAATTATCTGGATACAGGCAATACAGACAGTCTTTATGTTGGTCATCTATATGTAGCCTTTTCTTCCCACAGGAACCAAAGGGCCTAAAAAGACCTTATTTTGGTGTCTCAGCCATGAAGATATTAGTAACTATGGTCCAGAGAACAAAAAAATAGTACCAGAAAACACTGGAAACCCAGTTGAGAAGAGAAAACTGAGCAGAGCTCAGAGGAGACTCCCTTAGCATGACGTGCGGTAGAAAATCTGAGGGACTGAGGGACTGAGGCTCCTTCCAGGAGGGTTCTAGAGGGAGGTGATAGCTGATTGGCTCTTCTCTAGAGTTCGGTCATTTCTACAAAAGGACATGGATATGTTACTAAGGTGAGGCCCTTGGGCCTATTTCTCTATATGTCTAATAGGACATTACTTTCTTTATGTACCGGGGACTCCCATCCCAACGACGGGGAATGATTCAGGCATGTGAATCTATGAAAGACATCCCTAACACTGGATAACCTTAACTCCACCTACCAAATACTTACCTCAAACCCCATAACACTATTTTGCTCCATAGGATAACAATGACTGTTTTTCTGTGAAAAGTTTCGAAGTGTGGAGTTTGAAAACCTAAAGAAATTCTTAAAATTGTACTGTTTAACAAAAACGATTTTACTTACCTGTTTACAGGTAATGTCCCAGAGTAGTATCCAGGTATACTACTCGGAAGAAAGAAAAGTAATCTAAAAGTAACTTACCTGTAATCTTACTGAAAATCCAATTTAAAGTATATGTACTGTATTCTGAAAAGCATTGCATTATCAGTAAAACGACTGTACTCAAATCAAAGTACATTTACAATTGCAATCAAAACTGTGTTAAAATCTATATATTTTCTGCAAAGTACTTACCTGTGCCGGACCTTCTTGGTTCTAAAAAATAAAATACCTATAAGAATATTTTTTATACAAAACAACTGATCTGAAGTTCAGTCTTTGAGTGTGTGAATTCATTTGCTGACTGAGTCTGTACAACAAATGCTTAACACAGTCCTCCGATACTGCCTTTACGGCTCGACCCCACTACCACAAATAGAGAGTGAGGTGCTATCTAACTTTACCTCTGCCTACCTTTGGGGTTCCACTGGACTGTGTGCACACTCTACCTCACTTTGGTATAGTATATAGAGCCAGCTTCCTACAAGAATACCAAGGCTGTCATAGAAAATATGACAAAATATTGGCCCATGGAAAGAATACCACAGACTGAAACACCTGAACTGGGTACATGAGTGGAAGATGGAAGAGAGACTGTATCGGTATCCAGACTCAGTATGGAGAATACACATCGACACAGTGGACTTGAAGGGGTATGAGAGTGAGGTTGTACTAAATAAATAGTATAAGCTTATAATCAAGAGTGGGAGCGCTGGTGTATCGCCACTTCCCCATTACCCCCTCTCTGCAAGTAACAAAATGGTCACTTACAGGTAGGAGTAGTGTTGCAGAAGAATTTTCTGGATTCACATGCTATGCATAATTCCATCATCTAGTGGATGGGGTTCAGAACTTCACATTTGCAGTCTTTTATCTGTTTTTTTTGTGATTAGTCCAACCATTTCATTTTGCAGCATAAATCTATGATTTTGTAGCGGTTTTGATCACTGCGGTGGTTGGTTTAGAAATCAGGTTCAACTTGCAAACAAATGCTTCAGTACTGTGTCCCATCTGTGACTCTCTATTCACTTGGATGTCTATGCATTAATGTTTTGCGTATGTGTGAACTAACAACCATTTGGCTGCCATGCATATGTCACGTTCACCACGAAGGCAGAGGTAACTCCATTCTTCCTTGTCGAGCGTGCTCTTGCCTTTGTTTCCAGTTGCTTACCAGCCTTTTTGAGGCACGTTTGGATTATTTGAGCTATCCACCTAGCGATGGTTCTCTTGTTAACTGGCATCCCTTTGTTCTGGTCTGCTAACGATACAAAGAACTGCTTCCTTTTCCTGATTGGTTTTGTTCTCTCCAGGCAATACATTATTGCTCTGTGAGCCTCCAGTGCATGGATGGCTCTTTCGGGCGAATCTTTGGTTCTTGAAAGAAGTTAGGTATTTGGATTGCCTAATTTATGAGTAACCGTGATATGATCTTTGGCAGGAAGTGTTGGTTGGTTCTCATGACTATCTTGTCCTTGTACATTTGCAGGTATAGCTCCTGGCTCGTAAGTGCTTGCAGCTCACTTACTCTGCATAGCAATGTCATTGCAATTAGGAAAGCTGTAGTAAGCGTGGCGCATTTTAGTGCTGTCCTGCGGAGTGGTTCGAAGGGGCCTTTTATCAGTTGTGTTAGCAATACGCCAAATGGGTGTTGGTGCATATCTTGGCAGGGCTAGTCTATAGGCCCCCTCTAGAAACTGTTTAACCAATTGTGCAGTGAAGGAACTTCTCCCCATGTGTCCCCTAGCATAGGCAATTATCGCTGTCACATGTACCTTTAGGGACGTGTAGGTTAGTTTGCTGTCCAGCAGGTGTGTAAGGTATCGGTTGACTGTGGGGGTCTCGTGTCTTGTCCTAGAAGAGGCCTGCTTTGTGGCACCACTTTGTGTACTATACCCATTTGGCTGTGTAACATTTTCTTGTAGATTGGTATTCTCGCATTCGAGGACTGCACAGCTCTCATATGGAGGTTCAAGAGTCTAAACTCTATGTCCAAAGGAGCCTTGAATAGTAAACAGGAGAACAGTTATAACCCCGCCCCTCCCATTTTTGCCTACTAGATGCTGGTTTTCGAATTTGACAGCACAATGACCTCAGTGCCAGTGCTTTTCCCACTACAAGTAAAAGTCTCATTGTCAATCCACTGGCCAGGACTACAGCGTGAGTGAAAACATGACATGGCATACTCACTGTGCGCCATGCCAAAGGCACTGTATGTAATAAACGCAAGTCACATCTACAGCAGGCCATGTGGAAGGTCTATTTCCCTAAACTGTACAATTATTCCCCCAATTGGCAACACCTTTAGCACCTCTTATAAGTCCCTAATAATGGTTCCCCTCATACCTAGGGTAAGAAGGATAAAGAGGGTCCCCAAGGGCTGCAGCATGTTTACCACTTTAAGGGTTATGCACACTTCCCACAGGAAGTGGTCATATAGAGGGCGTTGTCCCCCTAAAGGTAATCAAATGGCTACTACCCATCACCCACTATAATGCCCCTAAATCCAGCATTTAGGTGGCAACCTCATAATTCTATCGACCTACAAAAGAGATTGTCACTTAAGAGCCCCGAAAAGCAAGAGTTGAGATGCAGCAGCTGACCTGGCGCCAACCCTACCGGCCTGACTGCTGTACTAGACAACTGTGCCAAAGTCACCTCGTCCTGCAGCTGTTCTGTCTTCAAAATGCGCCACGAGACCCCCGGATTGCCGAGAACCTGACACCAAAAAGCACCACTGCACCGAGCCCCCCAGCCTGAGTCGAAGTGGGCCAACGAGGTCCAGAGAACCTCCAGAGCTGAACCCCACCTTGGGTTGCAGATTAGTCCCCCAATTGCCGCTTGCGCGATTTTGTGCAGGAACCAACTTTGCCGCACAAAGCACCACTGCACATGACCACCCCAGCTGATATGGACCAACAGTGGCGCTGTGTGCCCAAGACCATCAAGATCTGAGCAGCCCCCACCCACCACCCCCCACCCCCGTTGGATCAGCCTGACTGGCCCCCCAGTCCCTACTTGCAACCTTTTTTCCCTAGAACAGTTTCCCACTGAAATAAACAGGGCATCAGACACCAAAAAGCTCCTCTGCACCCGGACGCCACAGAGCTGACCAAGGTGGCCTGTTGGTGCTGCTATGGGCTCTGCCCCATACTGACCTTAACTACATAAGATTAGTCCTGTGAGTCACTGCTAAGCACAATATTGCATTAGTCAATACCAACGTATTTTCCGGTATTCTTCAAAACTACTAGCTTAGAAGTACTTACACAAGAACAAAATTATATAAAAATATATATAAATATACATGTTATTTTTCTAAACTGGTGTGGCTCTCCTTAAATAGTTTATAATTTATTGACTGTGTGTAAGCAACAAATAACCATCACTCCTCCTTGGTAAGCCTTAGGCTGCTCAAACACACTAGCACAAAAAGAGCGCTGTGGGATTGTTAAAGCAAGCCCCTGCCCACTCATAAGAGATGCCTGGAATCTCTACACAATATACCTCTTTTTGGTATAGTATATAGAGCCAGCTTCTTACACTCAGGAGGTCAGGAACAAAGCCTGCTCTGTCAGGAGGTGTAATGACCACCTCCAGCAGGCTGGCTAGTGAATCTGCATACCAAGGCAAGAGGCTTCAAAGCCTCTGCCACCTTGAATATGTGACCCTGGCTTCCCCCAAACTTAGGGAATGCCACCCTCTGCCCGAGGCACATTTGGCACCAGGACAGGCGAGAAAATAAATAATAAGGAGGTGTGTTGCACTACTAGTTTGGACATAACCCTAGGCAGTCGAGAAAGGATTTCATCACCTTGGTTGTGGTGCAATTAAGAACACTGGGACAGGGTGACGCCCACTTCTCATAGGAAGTGGTCTAGGGGGTTAGAGACCCCAGTTGTAAGTAGTCTATTGCATACTACCCTACACTCCCCTTAATATACCTGAATTTATTATTTAGGGGCCTCCCTGTCCCCAGGAAAACAGATAAAGTCAAGACTTTGACTACTGGGAACCTGATTAAGAAGGACCAACAGAGCAAGAACAGAGGACCTGCACCAAAGATTGCCACTAAATCCTGCCAGGCTGCTTGTGCTTTGCCAAACGCAGAGGCAGATTTGACAAAGAGCTAGACACCCTTTCCAAACCCTTGGAGGATAGTCCAGCACCTCAACAACTAGCAAAAATCTCACTTGGAGTGAAGACGCCACTTCCCTGCACTAGCAGGCACTGACTGGAGCTGACCGGTCCAGCGTTCTGTCGACCCCTCAGCCCACTGAGGAAGTAGAACTCCAGCAAAAGGTAGTCGTGCTCAAGGAGGTCAGATCCGTCCCACCCATCAACTTTGGAGGCGTCCGGTCCCCTAGGAGCTGCACTGCACCAATACCCTGATTACAAGAGAAGTTGCATCAACCAAAGCTTGTTGCGCGTCCAGTCCAGACACCACCATCGCTAACTTACCATTGAGGGACATCAGAATCCACATGCTCAGCACCAAGAGTGGCCCTGCTGCCCTGTTTGCCTCGCTTCATCAGGTCTCTGACAAGCCTTTGAAGCTTCCCCTTCGTGGACCCTGCCCATCCTCGGGAGGAGGCTCGTCCCAGGATGTGCATTGTTTCAGGCCCCCCGAGAGCAGCAGGCTCTCGACCCAGGGATCCAGAAACATGTCTGGTGGTGGCAGCTGAAAGCAGCCACTAAGCCTGGACACTAGTGGTAGGTCGTTTTTCAGGGGGCATCTCTTAAGATGCCCTCTGTGTGCATTTTTTATTAAATCTCACACTGACATCAATGTGGGTTTAATGTGCTGAGAAGTTTGATACCAAACTTCTAAGTTTTCAGTGTAGCCATTATGGTGCTGTGGAGTTCGTAATGACAAACTCCCAGCACCATATACGTTTAATGGCAGCACTGCACTTACAATGCCAAAGAAAAAACTTCGACACTGTAGGGGTACAGGGTTCAGACAAAACTGAACATCTGGTGGTTTTTCTGACCTTCGCCCCTACTTACCTTAAGTCTAGAAAAACAGTCCTGGAAGTCTATTGTATGTGACTCTATGCAGTGAATGTTTTTCCCACAGGATAACATTAATACGTTCGAGGCTCATGCCTCAAATCTGACAGATGTCGTTTTTTACTGTTTGTACTGTAAAATTTCCTAACGTCTAAAGTACCGACCCGATTAGGAAGCTCTCGATGTCTAAATTATATAAAAATATGTAATTTTTCTAAATTGGTTAAAGTTTCTTCTTGAGCGTGTGCCTCATTTATTGACTCTGTTTACACAAACGCTGAACACTACTCTCTGATAACACTAAATTGCTCGCCCACACTACCACAACAAAAGAGAATTTGTTATTATTAATTTAAGCCCTGCCAGCCAAAAAGTGTCAGTTGTACTTTTTACATAGTTGTAGGAAGCTGGCTATGCATATGGTATACCACCAGGTGTTATAGTGTACAGAGTCCAGCGACTCCCCCAGAAGTGTACAGGGCTCAATGTAAACCCAAAGTGCTCTACTTGTGGTAGTGTGGGGGAGCAGCCTTAGGCCTAGCACAAGTGTAAGACATTTGTTGTGCACACGATAAGCAATAAATGAGACACGACTCAAAGGAGATCCACATTCATTTTTTATCAAAATAAGCTTTTCTTAGGATTTATTTTAAGACCAAGATCTTTGCAAAAAGGTAAGCCCATTTTTAAATAGAAAGTAACCTTTTTTGTGTGGTTACTCCCTACCATTTTGCCGGATACTGGATGCTAATTTGACTGAGTGTGCCCTGGTTCCCTGCCAATCAGGCTCCCAGGGCCTGTGTTTTCCCCCAAAACTGTCCCTTTGTTTCCACAATTGGCACATCTCTGGGCCACCTGTAAGTCCCTTATAAAAGGTATCCCTGGTATCAAGGGCCTTAAGACTAGAAAGGGCCTCTGTGCGTTGCAGAATGTCTTATGCCACTCAGAGCCCCCTCACCTGAACACCCACATACTAACATTGCAGGATACATGTTTTGGTGCAGACTAACATGAAGAGTCAACATGGCCACCATCCCTGGGTGCCATGCCCACCAATGCTGTATGTGGCATGGGTAAGTCACCCCTCCAGCAGGCCTTACAGCCCTAAAGGCAGGGTGCACGGTATCACAAGTGAGGGCACAGCTGCATGAGCAATATGACCCTACAATATTAAAGTTTATTCTTAGATATTTTAAGTGCCAGGGGAGCCAAAGAGAGTACATGGGCTGGAAACTCGACAACTGGAATTCCACAGCACCATGATGACTTTTCTGAACCCAAGAGTGTTTGGTGGCAATCGACTCCTATTATTAAACCCATACTGATGCCAGTGTTGGATTTATTAAACCATGTACTCAGAGGGTACCTCAGAGGTGCCACCTCAAAACCTACCAACCCTGTTGCCGTCTCTGACTGGGTTTAGGCAGCCTGTCACCACCAGACATGTTTCTGGACCCGTGGGTAGAGAGCCTCTACTCTCTGTGGCTGAAACAAAGCACATCCTGGTCGGACGATTCACACCTTCTCCCCCAGATTGGGCACAGTGCTCAAAAGAGAAGCTTCAAATGCCAGTGTGCCATGTCAACATCGTTTTTCACTGCACCAAGACATGCAAGCTACAGTGGCATGACATAGGTGAGGGGTCCCTAGGGGACCCTCTTTAGTTCCTATGCCCTAGCTACCATGGGTACTGTTGGAAAGTGGATTATTGGTAGGGGCAAATGTAGGTCTGCCCCTGGCAATAAGGCCACTAACACATGATAGGACCCAGCATAGGTCTTAGAAAATTATTCCTATGCTCAACCCTTGGTAACGTGGGTGCGAGCAGACAGGCTTAACTTCAAAGACAGGTATGTAAAGCATTTAAAAACACCATTTCAGTAAATAATTAAGATACAACACAAAATAAAAATCCAACACCAATTTATAAAAATAGAGAATATTTGTATCTTTTACATGACACCAAAACGAAAAAAATCCACTGTAGAGAACCAGAGATATGAATTTTTAAAGATTAGTCACTTTCTAGTGCTTAGAAATCAACAGTGCCCCTTTTAGTCATTTCGTTTTCTCAGTCAGGGACACACCTTTATAAATTGTTCTGAAGAATTTTCTCACCACTGTGGTGGGCCGCCTTCTTCAGCAAGTGGGATCCAGTAAGAATACCTTCCTGGAGTTCTGCTTGCGGGTGCCAAAGTATCCAACACACAATCAGAGGTTCTGGAATCTCCAAGAGGGTCCATGAAAGTGTGAAACTTCAATTCCGCAATCCACTTGAACAAAACCCTTACAAATCCACTGGTACTCCAGGCTTTGAATTCTTTGTGGGGCTGTCCAGGTGAGCTCTGTTAACCTGTAGCTTGCAGGGAGTTTCACTCTTGTCCGTTGGCAGCAAGGTAATCCACAGGGCTGCAGTTTCACTTGGTGCAGTCTTCAGAGGTCAGGCCTCAAGAGTTCCTTGCACAGCAAAATCTTTTCAGCAGGGCACTTCTTGCTTCAGTAAGTTTCAAGCAGCAGATCTGGAGGGTTTGGCCCCTCTCAGATACTTATTAAAAATTCTCTGGGTCAAGCACCAGGTCACTCCTGACCAATGAGAGCAGGGCAACTCCTCATAGTTATGGCCACATCCTGTAGAGTGTGGCATTAGTTTGTCCCAGAGTGCATCCTTCTTCCAAATCCATCAAGGCTGATTTTCCAGCAAGGAGGTAAGAGCTGGCTAAACACACACCCTGGGATGGCTTATTTCAATGGACTCTCCCCTACCATCTGCACATACCTACCTTAAGCCTAGCCCTGACTCTGGGTCAAGAGTGTCAGAGTGAAACCGAAACCCAGGCCTCCCCTCTGCCTTTGAAGAGGATGGTTTACCACTCCATCCCCTGGCCTGGCATTCCTATAGACCAGCACACTGCACTCCCAGCAGAGTGATTAACCCTAGGGGTTCTTCATCACCTCTTAAAAGCAGCCTGGCTAATCCACTTAACTCGGAGCAATCAGGGCAGACCACTGGAAGGCTGAATTTGGACTTGCAAACAAGAAAGTCTTTTAACTTCTTGTATGGACACTTTAGGAGAAATTCAACAATATAATATTGTTGGATTTACTACTACCATTCTGGGAAGTCTTTCAATGGTCCGGCTAGTCCTCTCCTATCAATATTTATTAATCAATAACTTCCTACCATGTTAACCTATGGGCCATGGGGTTTGCAGCGGGGAAAATGACTTGGGCCACTCTTCTAGCACCAGGGCTTATAAAACCATATATATAAGTATTTCCCTAATTTCTACAGGACCCCCACCCCCTGTGCAACTAGGGGAGACTTCAGGGGTTCTGAATCTGCAGAAATATTGCAGATCCTTCATACCCAGTTCTTTTAGCATCAAAGTCGAATTTGAGCAGCTCTTTAATACAATGTGGGGAGTGAAATGTAAAATTTCACTTTACCAAGGCATATAAAAACTAATTTTATAAGTGCGTACCTTATAGATAACTGACCCCCCCACCCCTAGGTATCCCAGGGGTGACCCTGAGGGTCCCTAATATGCATTTTTAAGGGCCCCTACCCCCAAAGTTGAGTTTGGCCACAATTTAAGGTTTAAAAGCGGTCCTGGCAACTAGTGCTGCTTTTAAACTGACCTCAGGCTTCAGCACTGCACACATGCTGGTGCAGAAAATCTGCTGGCCTCTAAACTGCCATGCCTCAGGATACTGGAGACTTCTAGGTAGTTTCAATCCCCTGCCCTATTACATACTAGGGGCTTATGGGGTAGGTCATGCCAATTACAGGGGTACCCCACCATACCCTAGTGTATGTTGGGTGTCTTAACTGTATTCTAATGTATTCCGTTTAGCTTGGCACTAGCCCTGGGCCTGGTTAAAGAGAGCCCAGGGTCAGTCAGAGTCAGTTACCACCAGTTCCAGTCAGCAAAAAGTTGGGGGGTGCCCAGGGCACAGGATGACTTTGCAACAGGTACTATTTACTAGGGACCTACAGGGGGCTGAAGTTGTCAATTGTGGTAAAGTATTAGGGAAAAAACACTGGTGCTGGGAAACAGAACAGAAGGGACCCAGTACTCTACAGTCAAAGATGCATCAAAAGCCAGGCAAAAACATGCGGGAAGTAACGCAGCAGAACTCCATATTCTCACAACAGTGTACCACATTTTGGTAAACTACATGAAAAGCCAGCTCCTTTATCTTGCAAACAGACTCGGAGCATTTGGCTCTGGGTGGAAAACCCTCCCTCCTTGCATGGCAAGTAGGTTGTGAGACGCTGGCAGTCTCTGCACACTGTTGTGTGCTGTCTTGATTAGTTCAGAGAACCAAGTTTGTTTTGCCAACTGGGGCGCAATGAGAATTAGCGCCATCTGTGACTGTCTGCATTGTTCATCACTAGTGGCAAAAGTGGTTGTGAGGGATTCACCACCGCAACCCAACCCAAGATGGCCGCCGTTCTGGACCAAACCGGAACTGAGGTTGGCGTCCCAGGCTTTCAGGAAACGCCGGCCGCAACTCCATCCGGCCCGCGGATACAAATGGCCGGCTACGCAGGGAAGGAGTGGAGTGAGCAGGAGCCGGACCCCCGTTCATAGGAGAGGAACGACGAGGACACCGAAGAAAAGAGCGAACGAAGCGACGTGGACGCTACTGGCGGCGCGAACTGCCACGGAGAAGAAGATGCCGAAAAGACACCCAACAACGCGAGCGAGACCGGCCCCCTAGGGAACCAGAGGAGGCAGGATCTCACCATACCACGGTCGCAGGGGACCGTGGCAACAGGCGAGTGACGGGGGCGACTGGGTTCTCTTTTAAAAGGTGGTGGGCGGGCCACCTGAGCACTTCACCGCGCCGATAGCACTTTGTCCCTCACTTAGGCACCTCACTGCTAGGGACCGGTGTGGGATGGGCACGCTTCCCCTACCCTACTACATGTAATTATTACAGAAGCCCTGACGCTTGTCTTGTGTGTTTTTTTTCCCTTCTCCCCCCTTTTTGGAGGTCGGTTCAAGTCTTCCCCAACGTGAAGTAACGTGGGTCTGAAATACTCCGGAAAGAAGAAGAGAGCCGAAGCCACGATTGTTACCACCTACTACGAACATTCCCTAAGAAGCGTGACTCACCAGTCCCCCCCCCCCTTGGATTATTATCTCACCCCGTTTTCTTTGTCCTATAACAAGTGACTCTGGACAATTCCGGTCTATACCTGGGACTGTTACACAGTCTTTAAACCCTACCCTGCGACTCGCTCTTATCTTCATCCGGCAATGGGCCGGGACGAAGTTCCCTACAGGGGTGTCAGAAGTGGGATTTCGACCGCGGTTTTGCAGTCGGACCCCACCAACATGGAAAATGTTGTATCCCAATTGGCGGAGGGACAACACCACCTACAGCTGATGATAGAGGAACAAGGAAAAACAAGCCCAAAAGGACAGAGAGGAGTTACACACGGCTCTCTGAGATCAGGCTGCTCTTCTGGTCAATAACCAACAAGTGCAAGACACGGCCATATTGCGATTGTCTGACATCGTAGCCAATACTAGGGTTCATCCCAACATACCCAGTGCCATTTTACAAAAATATCAAGCAGGAGATGACCCGGACTTTTTCTTCGTAAACTTTGAAAGGGTGGCCACCACTGCCTCATGGCCTCCCGAGCGCTGGGGCCAATATGTCGCCCCTAATTGTCGGGAGAATTACAGGCGGCCTACCAGGCCGCTAATCCCGATGGAAACACACCCTATCCAGACATAAAGAGAACCATCCTAGAGAGACTAGGATACGACACTGAATATTACAGAACGCGCTTCCGGAAAGAAAGATGGTCGGCGGGCGACAACCCCCTTAGAACTCTATACTATCGTGTTAGTGATCTTGGGCGTCGTTGGCTCCAGCCCACCACCACTTCGGTAGAGGACATGACCGAGAAAGTAGTCCTTGAACAATATTTTGAAGCTTTGCCAGGAAACAACCGGGGCTGGATACGTCAACATCCTAATCTATCAGCAACCTTAGCGGTTAATCTAGCCTGTGCCTTCCACCGTTCCCCTGATTTCCGCCCCTTAGCACACCGCCCCAATCCTACCCCGATCCGTCCCCCTGTACGTCCAACACCCCCTCCACTAGATCACAGAAACACCTCATCCTCAGTTAAACCACCCCAAAGGTTTCAGCCTACCATAGCACCACATCAGGGTCCCCAGTGCTTTCACTGCGCAGAGTGGGGCCACATTGCACTTAATTGCCCAGCTAGATCCCCTGTCCCCGAGCCTATGAATGTGGGATATACCAAGGGGAAGATCTATAGTACAGGAAACACCACCAATCCATATAACCTGAAAATACATGTGAATGGGAAACCTGTAGAAGCTGTACTTGACACAGGCTGCCAACAAACCGTAGAGGCTGCTGACCTAGTGCCAAAGTCCCTTATGATTCCAGACACCCAGGTCCAGGTTACATGTGTACATGGGGAACACAAACTCTACCCTCTTGCAGAAGTAGCACTAGAAATCCTAAAAGAAGTCCAGCTACGGAAAGTAGGGGTAATCCCCGGACTACCCGAGCGGCTCCTCCTAGGGACAGATCTACCGCATTTACCAGATTACTTACAGTCGTTAACAGGGTCTGCATCATCAACAGAGTGGTTGACTGACACCCCCTTTGCAAAAACCTCCATAGATCAACCACCAGAGCGAAAGATAAAAAGCAGAAAAGAAAAGAGACAGGAAAGGGTTCTCTTTTCCCAACAAAGGAATTCCCCAGCAGTGACTGTTCTTTCCTCCCCAGGGCAGAATCTAGGTACCGGTCGCAATTTCAGGGCAGACCAACGCGAAGATAGCTCCCTACAGAACGCATGGACACAGGCCGAGGAGGAACAAGAAGGGAAGGTAGGTCCCTATTTTGTGGTAAAAAGGGTTTTGTTATATCGCCTTACTCGTACCGGTAGAGGGAAAAGGGAACAACTACTAGTGCCCGGCCCGTTCCGCCCCCAGGTCCTGCTGTTGGCCCATAGTCAAGCCGGAGGTGGTCCTTGTGGAAAGGAAAAAACCCTTGATTATTTGTTGGAACGGTTTTATTGGCCGGGGGTTTATCACGAGGTTGTCCAGTTTTGTGCTGCTTGTGTACGTTGTCAGCTCATTAATAACCCCACCCTACCTAGGGCCCCCCTTCAACTCTAGCCCATTATAGACGTACCCTTTAGTCTGGTGGGTATGGACCTGGTGGGACCCCTAATCCCCTCTGCCCGTGGACACCGCTTTATTTTGGTTATCGTGGATTATGCCACTCGCTATCCCAAAGCCTTTCCCCTAGCCACAGCAAACTCCAAAGCAGTAGCTCAGGCCATGGTGACCCTGTTTTCGAAGGTCGGCTTCCCCAAAGAAATCCTCAGCGACCAGGGGACTCCCTTTATGTCACGCCTCATGAAGCAAGTTTGCGACATCCTCCAGATCAAACAGATAAGGACGTCTGTATATCATCCCCAGACCGATGGTCTGGTGGAGCGATACAATAAGACCATAAAAACCCTGTTGAGGAAGCACATAGATAACAGCGAAAGGGATTGGGACCGCCAACTGCCCCTGGTCTTTTACGCAATTCGCACCCATGAACAGAGGTCTATGGGGTTTTCTCCCTTCGAACTTGTGTTTGGGCGGAGACCCCGTACACTGCTGGATATGGTGGCAGAACAGTGGGTGGAAGTCGAAGAGGAAGGAAAACCCCTACTCCAGTACAGTGAAAACCTCAGAGACACCCTAGCGTCTGTTTGGGAAGAAGCACACACACAGTTAGAGCACGCGCAAACACAACAAAAACGTTTTTATGATCGACAAACCCGGCTAAGAGAGTTGGCTGTAGGGGACAAGGTCCTAATCCTTTTGCCTTCCTCTGAAAAAAAACGACCAGCTACTTGGCAAGGACCTTTTCCCGTATTGGCCAAGGTTACACCCGTCACTTATCGGGTGGCAGTACCCCACCACAATAAGGCGTCCCAGATATTTCACATAAATCTCCTGAAAGCCTGGGAAGAACCTATACGGGTCCCTTCGTGTTCCAAACAAAACACAATGTTGGTTGTTACAACCAAACCCCTAGAGGTATCACATTACACCCAAGAGGACACAGAAAACCATGCCTAGGGCCCCCAAACAACTGAGGAACAAAAGAGGCAGTTAGAAGCTCTCTGTGCTTCATTTCCCACGGTGGTATCAGGAAAACCTGGGAAAACGACACTAGTGGAGCATTCTATTGTCACTAACTATTCCCAACCCATTAAACAAGCACCCTACCGTATCCCAGCAGCCAGGCGAACAGCAATAGAAGGGGAGGTCAAAACGATGTTGGAGGCGGGGATTATTGAACCCTCAAAAAGTCCCTGATCCTCTCCATTCGTGTTGGTGCTGAAGCCGGATGGAAGCATTCGCTTCTGCATCGACTTCCGCAAACTGAACGCAGTGTCACACTTTGACGCCTACCCTATGCCCAGGGTAGACGAATTAATTGAAACACTAGGTCAAGCAAAAGTCATGTCCTGTATAGATTTAACTAAAGGGTATTGGCAGATCCCGTTGCAACCCAAGAGTAGAGACAAGACAGCCTTTACGACACCCTTGGGTCTCTTCCAGTTCAAAGTGATGCTCTTTGGGCTCCATGGAGCCCCAGCGACGTTTCAGCGTCTCATGGATATAGTCCTGGGACCCCATAGAGAGTTTGCAAAGGCATACCTGGATGACATAGTGGTGTATAGTCCAGATTGGGGAACCCACATGCTACATCTCAGTCAGGTCTTCAGAGCCCTGCAGGAAGCAGGATTAACCATCAATCCCCGGAAAACCACCTTAGGGGCTGACCACATAGAATACCTGGGGTATGATATCCGGGACGGACAAATCCGTCCCCAGGTACACAAAGTAGCGGCCATCTCCCACATTCCGCGCCCCACTACCCGAAAGGAGGTACGGTCCTTTTTAGGCTTAGTGGGCTATTATCGGCAGTTTGTTCCCCCATTTTTCTTCATCGGCCAGCCCTTTAACGGACCTGCTCACCAAGCCGCTTGCACGAGACAAAATGCCCTGAACCTCCTCCCACAAACAAAGTTTTACTGCCCTGAAAACAGCCCTTTGCACCAATCCGGTCCTAACCTGCCCCAATTTCCAGAAAACCTTTGTACTGCAGACAGACGCATCAGACAGGGGTTTAGGCACCATATTATCACAACCTGATGAGAAAGGGATGCTCCACCCGGTCTTATACATAAGTCGGAAACTCTTCCCTAGAGAGGCGGCCTATGCAACTATAGAAAAAGAATGCTTGGCCATTAAGTGGGCAGTAGAAGCATTGCAGTATTACCTTTTGGGCCGTCATTTCATACTATTAACGGATCATGCACCTTTGACCTGGCTGGCCCTGCATATAGATACTAACCCCAAAGTTCTACGGTGGTTTCTTACCCTACAGCCATTCTCCTACAGCACATTCCACTTGCCAGGGAGCTTGCAGAACAATGTGGATTTCCTGTTGAGATGTCCTTCGTCCGAATGGCCCAACCGTCCATTCGCGGGGGAAAGGCACTGTGAGGGATTCACCACCGCGACCCAACCCAAGATGGCCGCCGGTCGGGACCAAACCGGAACTGAGGTTGGCGTTGCAGGCTTTCAGGAAACGCCGGCCCGCGGATACAAATGGCCGGCTACGCAGGGAAGGAGTGGAGTGAGCAGGAGCCGAACCCCCGTTCATACGAGAGGGACGACGAGGACACCGAAGAAGAGAGCGAACGAAGCGAAGAGGACGCTACCAGCGCCGCGAACTGCCACGGAGAAGAAGACGCCGAAAAGACACCCGACAACGCGAGCGAGACCGCCCCCTGAGGGAACCAGAGGAGGCAGGATCTCACCATACCACGGTCACAGGGGACCGTGGCAACAGGCGAGTGACGGGGGCGACTGGGTTCTCTTTTAAAAGGTGGTGGGCGGGCCACCTGAGCACTTCACCGCGCCGATAGCACTTTGTCCCTCACTTAGGCACCTCACTGCTAGGGACCGGTGTCGGATGGGCACGCTTCCCCTACCCTACTACATGTAATTATTACAGAAGCCCTGACGCTTGTCTTGTGTGTTTTCTTTTCCCTTCTCCCCCCTTTTTGGAGGCCGGTTCAAGTCTTCCCCAACGTGAAGTAACGTGGGTCTGGAATACTCCGGAAAGATGAAGAGAGCCGAAGCCACGATTGTTACCACCTACTACGAACATTCCCTAAGAAGCGTGACTCTCCAGTCCCTCCCCTTGGATTATTATCTCACCCCGTTTTCTTTGTCTTATAACAAGTGACTCTGGACAATTCCGGTCTATACCTGGGACTGTTACACAGTTCATGCAAAAACCAGAGCACTTAAACCAAAGAACAGCTAATAAAGCCTTTAAACCCTACCCTGCGACTCGCTCTTATCTTCATCCGGCCAGGGACCGGGATGAAGTTCCCTACAGTGGTATCGGACGAAAAGCGTATGCAAATTGTCCCTGACCAATTTATAGACTGTGCGTTCCTACAAGAGCGATGGTGTGGATGTCTGGATACCAATAACTGGTATATTGCATCCTTTGGTGTTGCAAACACATCTACCTCTGTGGTCTCCCACCTTTGTCACACCTGTTCAACTGCTGTTTGGTTCAGTTCCCACTTGCGTGAGACGGAAGCCTGTACGCTGAACTTGACTGCCCCTGGAAGACGTATTGCAGTTAGGGTTAGCAGCCTCTGGATGGCCCACTTCCATGTTTCTTGTGCTAGTTTTGATAGGTTGAAAGACTTTGTTCATCTTTGGTTGTTGAGGCAGAACATTGTTGTCTTGTCCATCTGAACTTGTATTGAATTGTACCACAGCTGTTTCCGAAAGGCTTTTAAGGCTAGGAACACTGTTTTTAGTTCCAGTAAGTTTATGTGCTGTCGGCATTCCTCTTGTTTCCTGACTCCTCGGATGCGGAGCTTACCCATGTGTGCTCCCCATCCTGAGCAAGAGGCATCTGTGGTGACTGTCACTGACGGAGTTGGTAGCATGAAAGGTCTTTCTACTGTTCTATTAGCTTGGTTCCACCCTGCCATTTCCTTCTGTATTTTTTGCGTAACAACCACTAGATCCTCCCACCTCCCAATCACCAGTGGCGATTAATTCTGGAATCATTCCTGGATCAGTCTCATGTGTTACCTCACACATGATATTATTGGTATGCCGGAGGGTATCATCCCCAACAACTTTTCCACTGCCAAAGGCTGAAATTCTTGAGGCAGTAAGTTTGCTACGTTATCACTAGTACTCTGTCGCATGGAAATGCTCTCGCTTGTGGTGTATTGATTTTATCTTCTAGGAAGATAACCTTTCTTTCGGATATAGGTGATGACTTTTCTGTGTTTATGGAGACCCCAGGCTGTGGTGGGTTTCAGTCACTGCTTTTATGCTTTCTCTGCACTTGGAAAAGGAACCTGCCTTTACCAGCCAGTTGTTTAGGTAGGGGTAGACGTGTATTCCCTTTCTCATTAAGTGTGCCACTACAGCCGCTAGAATCCTAACTAAGGTTCAAGTAGAACACTTAAAAATAATGAAAAATACAGACGAACGTACCCAGAAACTTTTTTAAAAATTAAGCAAAAAGGAAAAGAAAGGAAACTAACAGTTACTAATAAACAGTAAAAAAAAAAACACCAGTTAGTACTATCCAAGTTTGACTTCTATGAGATTTGTCAAGTGTCTTACTCAGTTTGAAGAATGCACTTAGTCTCCCAATACAAGTGGCAGGGCTTAGACTATGGGGCCAGGTAATGGATGGAGATCGGCCAATCCATAAACTTGTTGGCGGCAGGATCAATATTAAGATTTAAATGTATACAATAAACCTTATGGTTATAATCAAAACAAAGGATGAATAAGAACCAACAAGAAGCTGAATTGCAAGATGTGACACCAAGGAAAAATAGGTGGCAAGATGCTATCAGGTTGCGTATGTGAAGCTACAGACAACAGGGTGCTGCCAGTGGAACATGCATGGGATGCATAGTTGCCAACGGGGGGTTATGAGACATTTAGATAGTATCTAGAAGAATGTTTATACTAGAAAACTAGATGTCTAATGTGGATTATGTTCATGTTTCTTAACTGTCAAGCTGTGGGAGCATATGAGGAGTAGGGCTCATCATTGTATCTGCATTCCACCAAAACATCAAGATAAGCTGCCTTTTGTTGGTGTTCAGGGTATTAAAAAGAAATTCAATATTACAGGGAAAAGATAAATCTTGTGCTTCATGTTATACGCTGTGCTAGACAGGAAATATGTAAGAGTGCTTCTGGCAGCGGTCTTTGAAAGGCGCACTGTGAGAAAATGGGGTTCCGTTGCATTACCCACCACTTTTTGCCTGGCTTATGATGCAACTTTGACTTTAGAGTACTGGGTCTCTGCAGTCGAGGTTCCCAGTACCAGTGTTCTTTCACTAAAACTGATCCACAATTGGTACTTCTGCCACCCTGCCAGTCCCTAGTAAATGGTATCCTGGAGGCTGAAGAGGGTCCCCTGGGACATCCTCACTAAGGTCATACCCCTGCCTCTATAGCTGGCAGGTCCCTGTGAGGTGAGGAAATGACCAAGTCAACATGGCACACTGCCTGTGTGTCATGCCAGCTAGCACTGGCTAAAATATAGGTAAGTCACCCCTCTAACAGGCCTTATCAGACCTACGGCAGGGTGCACTATGTCCCAGGTGTGGGTATATCTGCATGAGCAGATATGCCCCCTACAGTATTAGGGTCTATTCCTTCATATTATAAGTGTCAGGGAAGCCATAGAGAGTACATGCGGGGGGAACTTGAAAACTCGATTTCCACAGCATCATGATGGCTTCACTGAACCCAGGAGTGTTTGGTACCAAACAGCTCCTGGTAAAAAATCTACGCTGGTGCCAGTGTGAGATGGAGTAGTTTCTTACCTGTAACTCCAGTTCTGTAGTAGGGGTACCTCTGTGATAGTCATAATCCGTGACTAGTCGCATCCATGTGCATTGACCCCGGAGCAACCAAAATAGTCTCTTAAGTTGTCCTCTTCTGCAGTCCTGCATACACACTTAAGAGAAAATGAAAGACAAATAATGCAGCCTGACATTAACAAGGCTACATTGGCCAGCACTTCATCCTGAAGTGAAAAAGGATAGCCAAATAATATAGAAATTTACACATTTTACAGAGTTTCACACATAGAGAAACTCCCCTCCACAAAAATCCTTTGTCAGGATAGAGAGGAGAGGTTGGACAGACAAGTCCCATAGGCTGCCATTATGTGTCTGGAAAAGGGATACCGTGCCTTTAAGGAACCCTCCAGAGACCCTCGGTATCCCATGATGCACAGCCAAAGGCAAGTTACTTTCAGTTCTTTTTGAAGGTGAATCAAGCCAGGCCTGTAGCATCCGGGAAAAAACTGTTTCTTCCACCGGGGAGGAGGGTGGGTCGCTTATGACCATCACAGAGATACCCCTACTACAGAACTGGAGTTACAGGTAAGAAACTACTCCTTGTGTAGGAGGGGGATCTCTGTGTATAGTCATAATCTGTGAATAGAATGACAAGCCCATCCCAAACAACCAACTCAGCGGTGGAAGAAACCGAGAAGAAAAATCCTTACTGAGCAAATAAATTCCTCAGCGAAGCCTGCCCAACTTGCGCAACTGTCCTGGCATCAGAATCCAGGCAGTAATGTTTAGCAAAGGTATGGACAGATTTCCACGTAGCCGCCCTACAGATGTCTGCAATGGGAACGTTACGCAGCAAAGCCGCCGTAGCCGCTTTGCCTTTAGTCGAATGAGTCTTAGGCTTACCCCCTAGAGTCTTGTTAGCCTTTTGTTAACATAGTTGTATACAGGACACAATCCACCTAGATATGGACTGTTTGGATGTGGCAAGACCAGTCCTGATTAAACCGTAATTAACAAACAACTGATCTGACCTACGAATGTCTTTGGTCTTATCTAAGTAGAATTTCAACACCCGTCTCACATCAAGTGAATGAAGGGACCTCTCCACCGGAGAGGAAGGATGTTGAAAAAACGTTGGTAAAGAGATAGTCTGGTTGACATGGAAATCAGATATCACTTTAGGGAGAAACTTCGGGTGAGTCCTCATGACAACCTTGGAAGCATGAAATACTGTATAGGGCTCCTGACAACACAGAGCCTGCGAGCCGATGTTATAGCTACAAGGAAAGCTGCCTTCCAGGATAAATGCTATAAAGAAGCCTTATGAATAGACTCAAAAGGCTCCATCAACCTAGACAGCATCACATTCAGCTCCCACGGAGGCAAAGGACGCCTAATGGGAGGAAATACCTTCTTCAAACCCTTCAAAAAATCTTTAATAACAGGTATTTGGAAAAAGGAAGTTAGTGAAGGGCATTTCCTATACGCAGTTAATGCTGCGAGGTGAACCTTAATAGAATGAAAATTAAGGCCAGATTAAGCTAAATGCAGCAAGTATGGAAGGATGACATCTTCCTTGCAGGATGTAGTAGCAGCATTCTTGGACGTGCACAAAATGCAGAATCTCTTCCACTTGTAGGCATAGGAAGTCCTTGTAGACTGCCTCTTTGCCTCCTTGAGTATCTCCATGCAGTTGTCAGGCAGGTTAAATTGTCCATACTGCCCTAGCTCAGGAGCCATGCTGCCAAACTCAACGATGAGAGGTTGGGGTGTACCATCTGCCCCCGAACTTCGTGAGAAGGTCCGGCCGACATGGAAGCCGCAAATGGGGCTGGAGAGACCGGTGTAGCAGGTCGGTGAACCACCACTGCCGAGGCCACTCCGGAGCAATGAGGATCATCCGGGCCCTGGATTGGGACAGCTTGATCAACACTGCTGGAATCAGGGGAATGGGCGGAAAAGCGTACAGAAAGCTGTTTGATCAGCTGATCCACAATGCATTCCCCAGAGTCCCCGGTTGGTAAAACCTGGAGGCGAAGTCTCGGCATTTGGGGGAATGGGCGCAAAAGCGTTCAGAAAGCTGTTTGACCAGCTGATCCACAATGCATTCCCCAGAGTCCCCGGTTGGTAAAACCTGGAGGCGAAGTCTCGGCATTTGCTGCTGTCGGCGGTGGCGAACAGATCTATTTCTGGAGTGCCCCATCTTGCGAAGATGTTTTCTAACACCTCGTCGTTTAAGACTCATTTGTGGTTTTTCTGAACGAGCCTGCTGAGTGCGTCTGCCTGAGCTTTCTGCACATCTGGTAGATGGGTAGCTGTTATCGTCAGTCCCCTGGCTAACAGCCAGGGCCAGATCGCTTGCGCTTCCTGAGAGTGTGCGCGATCTCGAGCACCCCTGCTTGTTGAGGTAATACATTGTTGTTGTGTTGTCCGTCTGTACAAGCAGGGAGCTGGTCCGGAAGGAAGGATGAAAGGCTTTCAGCACCAAATGACCAGCTCGGAGTTCCAGAAAATTGATGTGATGCGTGGTTTCCGCCTGGGACCATGTGCCTTGGATCTGAAGATGGTCCCAATGCGCTCCCCAGCCCTGGAGAGAAGCATCCGTCATAATGGTTGGTATAGGAATGTCCTTGTGGAATGGAACGTCCTTGAGGAGATTCTCTGCTGAACACCACCACTTCAGGGACTGCTGAGCATGTTGAGACAGTCGGATCCTGTCCTCCCAGCTCCCTCGTTTCTGGTCCCATTGATCCTCCAGACATTCCTGCAGCAGCCTCTTGTGGAGGCATGCATGTGGTGTGAGAAAGATACAAGAAGCCATCGACCCCAGGAGATAAGACACCGTCCTCACTGTCGTTGATGGAACAGACATGAGAGCCCGAGCCTTCCGAAGGATCGATAAGCGTCGCTCTGAGAGTATAGATGGAGGCTCCCAAGTACTGCAGACACTGAACAGGAGTCGGGACAGACTTGGACATGTTGCTGTGCAGACCCAGTTGGTTCAACAGAACAGCTGTTCTGTTGAAATGCAGTTGCGCTTCCTGGAAGGTGGATGCTTTGATCAACCAGTCGTCCAGGTACAGGTAGACAAACACTTAGTTCGTCCTCAGGTGCACTGCCACCACTGTCATGCATTTTGAAAACGTCCTGGGTGCAGGCTTCAGACCAAACGGAAGTACGGTGTACTGATAGTGATTGGTGTCGACTAGGAAGCGCAGGAACTTCCGATGCTTCTGTGCAATGGGAACGTGGAAGTACGCATCCGGCAGATCTATGGCACAAAGCCACTCTCCTCGATGCAGCTGAGGATAAATCTGGTGGAAGGACAGCATGCAACATTTTTCTCCGTGAATCCATTTGTTTGCTTGTCACAAATCCAGAATGGGCTTGAACTTGTTTTTGTCCTTTTTGCGCACAAGAAAGAACCTGGAGTATGGACCCTTTCCTCTTTGAGATGGAGGGACGTCTTCTATCTCCCTTTTTCTTAACAGGGTATTGGCCTCCGCTTGGAGTTCGCGCAGCAGGTATTGTGAGCGAACCGGTGGAATAGCTGGAAGAGGGCTCAGAAAATGTAGAATGTATCCATTGCAAACAATATTCAGCACCCACATGTTCTGAGGAATTTTTCTCCACTCTGCCAGGTAGTTCTGAATGCTTCTCTCCACCGGAGTGGGTAACAGAAGAGGGGGAAGTAATCCCTCAGGGCCTAGACCCTGCCGGGCCCTTATTCCCCGCTGTAGACTGTTGGTTGCCTCTGCCCCTCTGACGCCTTTGGAAGGGCTGCCTTTGATATTGTGGTTGCTGCTGCTGCTGTTGCTCAGCTTGGCGACCCTGCCCGCGTTGGAACTGCTGGGAAGAATAGCGCCGTTGGTAGGGGCGGAAAGTCTTCCGCTGTTCCTTGGGCTTCTCCAAGGCCACAGCCTTGAGAGTCTCAACTTCCGCCTTCATACAGGCCATTTCCTCGTCTGCATGGGTCCCGAAGAGCGTGGAACCCAAAAAAGAGCAGGTGGGCAATCCGCAGCTGTGCTGCCGGCTTCAGGGTTGTAAGCCGCAGCCAGGCGTGCCGCCTCAAATTTACCCTGTGACAGTATCCATGGGCTGCTAGAAGAGTTGTGTCCGCAGCCGCACTAATGATTTGGTTTGACACCATCATGCCTTCATTAACAACCTCCTGAAAGTCCTCACGTTTACCCCTCGGTAGGAGTTCAATAAATTGCTGCAGTCCACGCACATGGGCGGAACTATTCACAGATTATGACTATCACAGAGATCCCCCACTACACAATTATTAAAACATGTACTCAGAGGGCACGTCAGTGGTGCCCTGCCGGGAAACCTACAGACACTGGCGTGGGCCCGGTCTGGCTTTAGGCAACCTCTCACACACAGACATGTTTCTGGACCCCTGGTTGTAGAGCCTTTGCTCTGTGGGACCAGAAACGATGCACATACTGGGCAGAGATGTCAAACCTCCTCCCCCAGGATGGGACAGTGCTCGAAGGGGAAGCTTCAAAGGCCTGCTGCCTTTACAATGAGATTCCCTGCCTCTGCTGCTAGCACCAGGTGGCAGCCCCCAGTTTACACCCACCCCCGCCACTCCGACAGAAAAATTTAGAAAGACTAGGAGGTGTGAGCATCTTTGCCAATTCCACCCCTCTGGTGGAAGAGACAAAGTTGAGCACAGTGCCCTCCATCTTGAAGATGAGGGGACCCCCTCCAATAAGGGCTAGGTCTATGCACCCAACCACAGGAGAGTGGCACAATTGAGGGTGTATTCTCCCCAGATAAGGTGCCAATTGGCCCTGCCTGCTACTACCCTAAAACGCCCCTAAATTTAGTATTTAGGTGGCTCCCACAAACCTGGAAACTAGATCTGCAACAACCTATGAATAAAGAAGACATCCCTGCAGAAGAAGCCCGAGGACGACAAAAGCCTTTGCCCCAGCCCTACCGGCCTCTCTCCAATTTCTATGAAGCTCAACTTGTCTTGCAGCCAGAGACCTCTGAAATCCCTGGGAGAACTGCTGCCTTCAACAAAGACTCCAATTTCCCATGGACAGCAGACCCATCCTGAAGAAACCAACAGCAAAGACTCCGTATCACGGCGGATATGCGGCTCATGCCCACTCTGCACCAGGCACAAACAACTCGAATCTGAGTGGACCAACTGCCCAGTGATGTCTCCCCAGCGATCAGGACTGTGAACACAGCATTGGCCAACCTCTCCTGACCCCCACAACTTCATGCAAAGTGAATCTGAAGGGTCCCCCCCCCCACAGCAACCAGCCTGGTAAGACTATTTCCGATGTCTAAAGGCACACCTGCAGCCCCAGGGCTTTGGTGAGCTCAACCAGCCGTGCCCCAACTTACACCTGTGCTGTCGCTGGTGTTCTGCCTGGACCCTGCGGTTTGACACCTGCAGCCTGTTTCCAAAAATAAAAAACTCCCTAGGATTGTATTGGGGGCCCGATATTATGTTTGCAGCATGTGCCGCTGGTGGTGTATGTTTGGTGCTGCTTTGTGGCCACCCCTTGCTAGTACTAAACAACCAAAGCTTGGCCCCTGCAAACGTTCCACTTACCTACAAGCAGTGGCTCCAAAGATAACCAGTCTCCACTGAAATGCACTGATCTCTGAACCCGGCCGCCCTTGTGCTGCTGGTGGTGCAGTGTTGGCATTTGCCCACTGTGACCTTTGGTCCCCAAGACGGGAACTATAAGTTGCGTACTTACCCAATTAACCACAACACTTGTTTTCCCCCTAGGGTAACATTGAACTGTTCTGAAAAAATTGTGTCGATTTTTAAAACTGGAAAGTATTTTTAATTAAAAACATACTTACCTTATTGTGAAGATCTTAGTCTTTAAATAAAGAACTAAGTATAATTTTCTAAAATTGGTCTGGATCTCCTATTGTGCAATAACTGTCTTACACTCCTCTGTGTTAGGCCCAAAGCTGCTCACCCACACTACCACTAATAAAGCAATTTGGAATTCACATTGAGCCCTTTTGGAGTACCCCTGGACTCTGTGCATGGTATTACCACCAAGTGGCAATATCATATACAGAGCCTGCTTTCTACATGCACCTAAGTTAGATACTAACAGTTGAAGGGGGTAGAAATGTTAATTATATATATATATATATATATATATATATATATATATATATATATATATATATATATATATATATACACACACATACTCGGTAATCAGTTTTCCTTCTTGAAAAAAGATATAAGCACTCCAAGTCAATAGCAGGATTTTATTTCGCCAGCAACAGTAGTGAAATAGACAAACGCGTTTCAGACGGTGTCCTTCTTCAGTGTCTACAGTGTGCACACTGACACTGAAGAAGGACACCGTCTGAAACGCGTTTGTCTATTTCACTACTGTTGCTGGCGAAATAAAATCCTGCTATTTACTTGGAGTGCTTATATCTTTTTTCAAGAAGGAAAACTGATTACCGAGCCTACATACTCAACGCGGCTACCAGCGCGCCATAGCACCCGCCGACGAGTGCCCCGAGATCTCTGGTGGGACGGAGCTTTAATATATATTTTTTTTTTATTGGCTTTCAAGGGAAAAAAAAGATTAAAAGGTTGCTGCCTAAAGTCCAACGCTGAAGCCCTTCTAATAATGGGTTTTAATGCCCATGACATCTCTGCATTATGATTTTGCGGAAGTAGGTTGAATATGGTTAAGGTACTCAAGGGTTTGGTTGGTGCAACAAGAACATCTGAGGGTTATATGAAAAGAAAGAAAAATGTGCAGAAAAAACAGTTTAAAAAAAGACAATGGTAACGTTTATGAAAATTGAATTATTTTCCAGACTGATAGTCACTAATATTTAATAAGATTAAAAAACATACTTACTTTGAAGATCTAAAACATAATCATCTCCCATTTCCATTTCTAGATCTCTCTCCTGCAAAGAAATCAGACAGAGGTAGGTAAGTAAAAGAGCACATTTACAGTGTCCTTATTTTGGCAACCATCCCCACAATTTGTATTAAAATAAAAATGTAAACCATAAGACTTACTAGTTTTCTTTTAGGTGCATCAATCTCCATTCGTTTCTTACGTGCTAAAGCCCCCTCTGGGATGAACGGAGGTCTTTCCTGAAAAATATTTTTAAAGTTTGATTTCTGGAACTTATTGTGAACTGGGTTTGCAATGCATCTATCCTCAGCACTACACATATTAAGTGAGCCAAAATTCCAACATCCACACAAGGAAATTATTATGTAAATTAGCAACAATGTTGCATGGGTTTTAAATGACTGGCTCTCTCAAAGATTCAAAGATAGAATTTTAATTTCCATGAGCAGTTCATGCCTTTAAGCTTGATGCCATACACATCTGGGCTACTCAACCCACGTCAGAAACTTCAGCTAATATATTTTATGCACAAGTGCCAACATGCATGACATTTATTTTAGGACATTGAAGAGTAATTACAACATGCCTGATAAAGAGCAGGGAATTGACAAAGAAAGCTTAATGCGTAAAGAAATATTTATTGTCACTGGTTATATATTGCTCGGCCGTCTGCTAGTGGCACACATCAAGCTGCTTTTAACCACAAATCACCATACCCTGCTGAGTCGATTAAATCCTGCCTGCTAAGTAGGGCCATGCTACTATTCTTACTGGACAGTTCCCAATTATCAATATCTCCTGTAAGGCTAAAATTCATTATGGCCAGAAACTCTTCACCACCTCTTGTCGTAAATCAGATCTCATCCTAGCATCTCTACTCATAACAATGAAAGAAAATCCTAATACAAGCCACTGGTGAAAAGGAAAATATTACGTAGCCCGTAAGCTTCTTTTTGTGACATGTAGTTGTATTGATGCACACAGTATAAATACTCCTGCCATCTAGTGTTGATCCCGCTAAGTGCAAGTTATTTTTCTATGAAGAATTCTCTAAGTAATGAGGTCCTGTTAGCCCACCTCTTGCTTGCAATGTGCACGGTCATTGGCCCCATTCTTTCCGCCGTTGGGTTCGGACAGGTGCTCTCATGTTCCAGATTTGCCCCATTGCGGTGTTCTTTTCGGTCTTCACGGTTCCTTTCCCTCCGTCGGTATGGCATTCGATTGAGTTTCCCCTTCTTTCATTTTGGGTCGACACTTACAGTATCGCTCAGGGTTTCTCCTGTAGACTTTGGCCCCTGTCGGGCCTCTTTCTCGTCCATTCATGCCTCACCTGTGATGGAACTGACGCCCTTTTGATACTGCACTGGTCATGCAAAATACCCTTGGATTGACCTCCACCTGTCTGTAATCTTTGCCTCACTCCCAAGCACTAGGCCTCTTGCGACACATGCAGCTCCTTCGGTCGAAAGAGAGACAGACCACTAGGTCCGTTGACTAGAGATGTAGCGCAGTAACGGCGAAGATACTCCAGACCTCTTTGGCACCCAGATCATCCTGAGGCTTCGCGCCCACTGACGAGGCAGCTTTCTTGCCTGCTCTTGATATAGGGCCAGGCACACACATAAAGTGTAGGCACTCCTCCAATAGCATAAACTCCAGCGGTCTCCTCCACCGACATGCCTGGCTCTGTGTCTCCAGCTTCAAGCCGGACGTTCAACAACATCTCCTCAACCTGCCCTTGTTGGGAAACATCTCTTTGGCGCCCAAGTTGACAAGATACTGGAGAAAATCAAGAAAGCCTCTGAGATGATGAAAGCCATGGGTGCTCTGAGGAATCTTAACCTGTGTGGGTCCTTTCACCACTCAGCATTTCGTGGAGGCTCCGAAGACCACCTCCTAGAGGCCTCAATGTCTTTTCAATGCCAGACTACCCAACAAACTACCACAAGAGGCTACATAAGTGTACCTATCAGGGTAATAGCGCCTAAAGTAGAGGCAAAGGTAGCTGCCCAGGCTATAAAATGACTTGCCAATCTTCCTCATCACCGACCACACAACACCTGTGGGAGAGGACTCCAGATGTTCTTCCCCACTCACTTGGCAACAAGTCTCCTCAGACCAGTGGGTATTAGACATCGTTCAACATGGTTACTGCCTGGAGTTCACCTACCCACCATCCAGCAGACTCATTCTCTCCTAGAACTCGAGCTCCTGCTTAGGGGAAGATGTATGAGCACTCCTTCTAAAATGGGCTATAGACAACACCTTCAGGGCTCGGGGATGCATTCCTACTACTTTCTCATCCCGAAAAAGGATGAGTCCCTCAAGCCTATTCTGGACATCAGACTCCTAAATGAGCACATCAGGCCAGAACACTTCCACATGGTCACTCTTCTGGATGTCATCCAACTGCTATAGCAAGACTACTTCATGGCTGCACTCGACATCAAAAAAGGCCTACTTCCACATCCACATACATCCAGCACATTGGCACTACCTCAAGACATATGAATTCAAGACAGTCAGGCCTTCCAAACACTGCTCCACCAACTTCCTTCCGGTAAGATACAAACCATCCTTTAATTTTTTTTTATTAGTTCCAGTGTAATGTAACAAAACAGAAAGCAGTGGTGAAGAGCAGTAAGGAATTTAGTACAATATAAAATTCTGTAGGGATCTTTATAGACATACAGAACATTTTCGAGAAAGGAAATAGTGAGGTACAACCAATCAGTGGACAGTTAGTAAGGGGTTGAGGCAACATAACATAATGGGAAAGTTGTACAGGGCTAAGAAAAGGAACTGTGTGGGGACTGCAAGGTGTCCGTCTCTTTGCTGGAACCGTCCGGAGGATGAGCGCTTTGGGGGGGGGGGGGGGGGGGGGGGGGGGGGTCTGGGTATACCTCACTTTTCAGATTGCAAAAGGTCATGTTGCGAAGCCAGGCCTTCACGATGGGTAGGGCAATCTCGTGCTTGGCTAAGAGCAAAGCAATGAGGGCATATCTGCAAGTAGCTGTGGAGACAATGGCAACATTACCTAGGGGGGCCATGAGCGGAAAAGGGTCAACTGATACGGACATCATCTAAGAGAGAACCTGAAACACTTTGGGTGAGAAGGAGGTGGACAGGTCTAGGTGAGATGTGGAAATTCTGTATCAAGGACGCAATACTTGGGGCAACGAGTGTAGGAGAGTAGGGTCTGCTATCCTATGGTCACCCCAAATTTTTGCTTTTTGCTTCACTGGTTTCTGACTTAATGTGGCTGTGGGCCTGCTAATCAGACCCCCAGCCTGCTGTTCTCTCTCTAAATTGTAACCCATGCACTTTAGGTGCATAACGACATTGGAACTGGTTCACCTTATTGGCCCCTGTAACAGTGTACCCAGGTACCCAGGGCATAGGTGCTTCCAAGGCCTACCAGGGGCTGCAGCACTTATTGTGCCACCCCTGGCCTGGCCTCCATATTTGACACAACTGGCTGATCACTCAGCTGGGGTAAGTCGGTGTAACCACCCCTTACTTAGGTGTAGTATGCCTATACCTAACCTAAAATGGACACATATGTTCCTATCAGTCACTCCTATGGAAGGCCTCATCAATCCTGGAGGCAGAGTGCTTGGAAATATGTGAGATGGTGCTCTGGCATGAGCTGAGCCCGTCTGCAGCTTTCGGAACCATGTCCTTTAGCTGTTTCATGATACTGCCATACCATATACTCTTAAGTGCATTATAATCCTCGCGGTTAAATGCTATCTTAGGTTTGGCTTTATCAAAACATGTTTAGTAAGGTGTCATACGAATTGGAATACTACCCCCTCGCCAGTTCGGGCGACGGGGGTAGCATTCCACCCTTCTAGAGGGACACGACATGTACCTAACCTGAACCCCGGTTAAAGTTAAACAGAGCCATAGCATCACAAAATGGATGCTGCCACCACAGACACAAGTCTGACCTCCTGCTGCTGGGAGTCCTTCCAGCGAGGGCAGCTTGGACAAAGGGTTTCCTGCCTTGGGAGGTGCTAGCACCACCCCAGACAGGATTTTGTGTATTGGGTAGGACAGGGCTGAATAGAATCAGACATGCCTGGGGCACACAAGGTGTCCCTGTGCATAGGCCAGTTCAAACCGGTGCTGGGGCTTTCCTGCCCCAGTCCTGGCGCGAAACTGGACAAAGGAAAGGGGGTGTAACCACCCCCCTTCCTGGTTCCACCCAGAGGAGGGACCTAGTAGGTGATCCGGCCCCCCAGATTCGAATAAGAGTGGGAGCTGTGTCCTGAGACTTCAGATCATCCTGAATCAACTTGAAATACAGAAGAAGACTGGACTTCGACATTCTGCTGCACAGAAGACGGAAGAGATTCTCCCTTGTGGCCAAGGAGTGACCACCCTGTGAACACAGGCACCAACCAGCAACTCGACGTCTGCTTTGCCGCCGCCTCCCGCCGGAGCCCAAGCCCAGAGCCTGACAAGACCCAGACTCCCAGACTTCTCACCGCCCGATCCACAGTCCCTGCAAAGAAGGGACCCGTGGAGGCACCGAGAGACGTGGGACCGGACCTCTTGGAAGACCCCCGAAACGCTGACTGCGCAGCATCAGAGGCACCCTCGACGCTGTGCTTTGGGGTTTGAGAAGCCCCAACCTCGAGCAGCCCTTGCACCGAAGATCAGCCCCCCAGCATCTCCACGATCTGCGTGGGGCCCTTTTGCATTGTGCCACTCGACGCGCCATCCCGGCCACTTGCCACGTGGCTAGCGGCCATCTTGGCGACGAAACCTTCAACTTACACTGCGGGTCTGGTTGCTCCAGACTTGCCCTCGCTCCTGTAAAAAGGAGCCCCTGCTCTGACCTTGCTGGTCCGAGTAACAAGCCTTTTTCGATTCCTGCGTGGCTTGTATTAGCCAAGGCCTGTTTGCTCCAATCAAGTTGCCGACACCGCCAACAGCGAGAAGTCTGCGTGGGACAGCTCGTGACTGACTCCTGGACATCTTCGACCCCTCGTGTCCACGTGGCTGCAGAGAGAAGCTACACGACATCACCTGTTTGCGCCCGACATTGCCTGGTTCCACTCTGGTTCCACGGTAGTCACTGGCTAGTGACTTTGAACATTGTCCCCTCTGCTTTCAGGTCGTCACCTCTTCAGATCCACCCTTGGATCCACCGGAACTCTTTACATCGAGTCGCCTGCAGCATCTTCAGCTCCAAGCACCATCGACCTGCGTGACGAAACCCGACACTACTTCGACCCTATGCACCCGCTTCCTGTGGGTGAGGTAACTCAGCTCCGCCGGTGTTCCCACACTGGTACACACCTCTAGTGTCTGTGTCTAAAGTTTCATCCTTCTAGGTCACTCGGAAGGTTCCTTTTTAACTCACTTTGTACTGTTTACGCACCATTGACACTGCATTGGTATTGCGTGCACTTTCCGCACTGCACCCGAGTCCTGCGGGCCTTTCCCGACTTCATCACTGTTAGTCCTGAACAGCTCCAGCGATTCCCCAGGCCCTAGGCCTCTTCACTTTCCTCATAGTGGTTCTTATACCACTATTTTAGTATATGGTTTAGGTGGCCCCTAGGGCTCATCCATATTCGTGCAACTTTTGTGTATTTAAACTGTGTTTTGTTTTAACGCTTGTGCTTCTGTGCTCATAAAGAGTATAGGGTATCTTTTGAGAAATAAATATATATATATTTTCAATATATATCTGTGTGGTGTCCTTTCATTTGGTATTCAAGGGATTGTGTATGGTAAAACAGCTTGCTTCACATGCCTTTACAGAGTTTAGCCTAAGACTGCTTAGTCCATGCTACCCCTAGGATAGCTTGTCTATAAGGTTGACTTTACAACCTGCACCATAAGGGTTGCTTGGCATGGTACAAGGTGATCACTAGAACTAGTGAGCATCATATACCAGGCCAACTTCTCACAACGAGCGGATCTGGATGATCCCTCCAGATCCGCAGGCCAATCCGAGGAGGATAACATAGGCCCTGTGGAGGAAGCCGAAATGCAAAAGCTTATTCCTGTGGTTAGGGGAGATCAGTCTGGTCTGGGCGCAGCAGTCCCCTTAGGTGAGCGGGAGTCCCAGGTCCACCTACAAGCGCTCCTGCAGCTCCCCCATGGCAGGCCGATTTAGGGTCATGCCTGCACGATAAAGTTTGGTGATGAGGTGCAAACCATCGGGGTCTGATATCAGAAGGATGAGTGTTGTGACGTAGTCAGGGGCGAGCGGGTATAATGGGATCCAGGACAGCAGGGCACCATGGAGTCTGTTAAAAATGAATCTGCCCATAATTGGAGTGGAGGAGCACATAGTATCGGGTTGGGAGGCAAAACATGGTCATCTGGGAACACATCTCCCAGAGTGTGGAGCTCATACTTATGGAGGAGGCCTGTACTCATTTTTCAGTGGTGAGAAAGCTATGAATTCCCAGGTAGAGGGAGACTGGGTGAGTAGAGAAAATTGAAGCCCAATGTGCCGCAGAGCTTCCGCCAGGCCCAGCAAGTAGTGGAAAAAGTCTGGATGTCGTTGAGATCCATTCGAACGCCCAGTGGTAGGAGTACGTTAAGAGGAACAGGATCGGCCAGATCTAAGGTACATGCTTGATTAGCCTCATCCGGACTCCTCTTCCTCCTCTCAATGTATTCCAGACCAACGCTTGCTTTCCTCCCACGTACATTGTAGACTGCCCTATAGCTCATACTCATGTAATCCATCTTTCACAGCCTCCATAATACCCCCGTTTATCTCTACTCTGCATCTTCCAATGCTCCTAAACTCCCATTTAAATTCCAGGCTGCTCTATCCTCAAAGCTATCTGTTCAACCAATCTCCCTTGGCTTGCCCCAAAACCGCAGGCACTCCTAACTCTCCATCCTCTGCAAAAAGTTTCTAGCAACCGGGTTCTTCACACTCACGACCTTCAGTAACATTCATGTTCCCTTCCTAAATCCTGATGTCCTACCCTCCACATCAAAGTACTCAAACATTCCTGTCGTGGAGGGCAGAGGGTGTGAAGTGTGCCGGCAGTTTCTAAGGTGCCACCTCACTCCACACCCTCTGCCTTGCAGTGAGGATTTAGGAGTGTTAGAAATGGGGGTCTCTAGTTGGCAGAGGTCGGTACCTTTGACCAAGTAGGGGCCCTTGCTTCTAGTCAGGGTAAGAGGGGTAGACTCCTGAAATAACCCCTACTCACCCCCTTGGTAGCTTGACACGAGGAGACAGGCTATCTCAGCGGCAGTGTGTAAAGCATTTGTGAACACATACAGTAATACAGTGAAAACACTACAAGTGGACACCACACCAGTTAAGAAAAATAAGTAATCTTTATCTAGACTTAAAACAAGACCAAATGACAAAAATCCACAATACAGTAAAAAATAAGACTTTAGGTTGGTAGAATTAGCTTAGTTCAATGTAGATAGTAAATGCAACACTTTACTCTCAAAGTACCTTGGATGCGCAACTCAATACCAACAAAAGGGTTGCAGGGAAGGTGACGCAACGGTTCCTTACTGCAGGGGAGGTGATGCGTCGGTTCCTTACTGGAGAGGAGGTGATGCGTCGGCTTCTTACTGTGCTCCGGTTACGATGCGACAAGATGGCGCCTCGATGTGATGATCCGGTGCGATGTGACAAAATGGCGTCTCTGATGCGATGCGACAACATTGGATGCGATGCGTGCATGCCAATGGCCATGTGGCGAAATCGTTCTGGAGCCGCGACAGGCTTCTCCGGTGACGCGACGGCGACCTCTGCAGCGGCATGCTTCTCCGGTGATGCGACATGCTTCCTCATCTATGCGATGGCAAATACAGCTGCGGCGGCGATACGCTTCCAGCTCCCAGCGACACGCAGTCTTCTCAGACGGCCCAAACAACAGCTGGCATTTTTCTGCAGGTAGAATTCCCAGCAAGGGAAATCAGGGGAAGCTGGTGGTGAGGTCTTTGTGTCCCTGAGACTTCAGAACAGGAGGCAAGCTCAGTCACAAGCCCTTGGAGATCTTCCTCAAGATGATAAAGTAAACACAACAAAGTATTGTTCTCCTATCCTTGGCAATAAAGTAACCACTGCAGGCCAACTCCAGCAGCAAACAGTACAGGGGCAGTAATCTTACTTCAGCTTCTCCGGTTCTTCTACTTAACAAAGGTTCGTCTTGATACCCAGAAGTGATCTAAAGTTCTGGGGTCTGGGCCCCAATATGTATACTGCAAAATCCTTTGTCCTCTGAAGGCAGAGGGTGTCTGTGCCCAGCCAAAACCAGTCCTGTCCTCCCTGGTGAAGCTTCCAGGCAGGAGGTGGCGACAGCATTGTTGAAAGCAGACCTGGCCCAGGTAGCTGAAAGGAAAACTCCTCCCCCTACTCTCTATTCAATGCAGGTCCTATTCGGTCTAGCCCTGACCCATCAGACTGCTGGAGCCAAGACCCTCTCCAGCTCCCTGTCACTCACAAACCAGACATGGCATACACAAACCTAGCAGAAGCATGCTGGATAGTTAGGCAAGATAATACCTACTTTCTAAAAGAGGTATTTTCAAACACAGAATGTAAAAATCACCCACACTAAAAGATGTATTTTACCATTCTGAGTTCAGGCATACTAAACTTTATTTTCCCATCTTGTTCCTAGGATCAGTTAGAATTATAAGATGTTACAATCAAACTGCCCATTCTGGCCTATGGAAACAGATAGCCCTGCAATAGTGTAAAAAAATAAAAGTGGTTGTAATTCACTATCAGGACATGCCACACACGTCAGGGCATGTCCTACCTTTTACATACAATGCACCCTGCCGTTGGGCCTACCTTAGGGGTGACTAATATGTAGAAAAGAGAAGGTTTAGGGATTGGCAAATGTGCGCACTTGCCAAGTCGACATGGCAGTCCAAGACTACACACAGGCTCTGCAATGTCAGACCTGAGCCATATTCTACAAGCTGCTTCTGTGGTTAGCACAACCAGTGCTGCATGCCCACCAGCAGCATTTGATTTACAGGCTCTGGGCACACATGGTGCACTGTACTAGGGTCTGACAAGTAAATCAAATAAGCCAATCATGGAGTCACTAATCCAATACAACACTTTACACCAGAGAGCACTTGCACTTTGGCACTATATAGTAGTGGCAAAGTGCCTAGACCACCAAAAACATAGCAAAAACATAGGAGGCAACAGTGAAAAACATGGAAGGGAGACCCGCGCCAATGGTGCCAGGTCTAACAAGGAGTAAAGGTCTCATCACTGTACACCTATCATACCTCACTTATTTTGTCCCCTTCCCTCCCAAATGCACCTGGGAGGGTAATGATTGAGCTAATGAATTATCTAACTCTTTTTGCACCTTGTAGGAAAGTGCCCCTTTTTGCATGGTTGCCCCCCCACTTTTTACCTGACACATGATGCACTTAAGACTTGATGTGCCCTGGGTCCCACTGCTAATCAGGTTCCCAGGGTCTGTGTTCTTCTCATTGCTGTAACATGGTACACCCAATTGGCACATCTCCGGCCACAGGAACCCCCTTATAAAGGGTACCGGATAACAAGGGCACTGTAACCTGGGAAGGCCTCTTAGGACTGCAGCACCAATTCTGCCACCCTTAGAGGGCCTCTACCTTAACACTCCCACACTGCCATTAAAGTCTGCGTCTTTTGGTGCAGAGAAAAGTGAAGAGTCAACGTGGTCACATCCCTGTGTGCCATGCCTCTAACCAACTGTCTGGAGCCTAGGTAAGTCACCCCTCTAACAGGGTACACTAGCCCCCAGGTGAGGGTACAGTGACATGAGCCCTGTATCCATACAGTGTATAAGTCCATTCTTAGACATTGTAAGTGCAGTAAAGCCATAGAGAGTATATGGCCTGGGAGATGGTCATTACGAACCCCACAGCTCCATAAGAGATTTACTAAAAACTGGGAAGTTTGGTAGCAAACTTCTCAGCAAACTAAACTCACACTGATGTCAGTGTGGGATTTAACATAAAATGCACTCAGAGGGCATCTCCGAGATGCTCCCTGAAAAACAACCAGCCCTGGTGTGGTTCCTGATGTCTGCCTGCCATTTGCCACCACCAAAAGTGTTTCTGGACCCCTGGGTAGAGGGCCTCTGCTCTCTGGGTCTAGACACAAAGCTCACCCTGGGCAGAGGTGTCATGCCGCCTCCCCCAGGATGGGATCACGAAGGGCAAGCTTCAAAGGCCTGCTGCCTTTGTAAGCTGCCCCTGCTTTTTGCTGCCCCCAGTAACTGGCTCCCACCTGTTCTACCCCCCCCCACTTTGGGCAGGAGAATCGGTGGAGGGAAAAAGCTAGGAGGAGAGGTGTACCCACCTTTGCCAACCCCACCCCTCAGGTGGAGTAGGCGAGGTGAAGCAGACATCTCAGTCCCCTCCACCTTGAAGATGAGGGGACCCAGCCAATTAGAAAGAGGCTCAGGAACACCTGCCCCCCACAAACTGGAGGGTGACCTAATAGGGGGTGTACCCTGTAGGGATCTGGCTCTCTATATACTATACCAAAGTGAGGTATAGTGTGAACAGAGTCCAGTGGATCCCAAAGGTAGGCAGAGGAAAACTTAGATATGACCTCACTCTCTATTTGTGGGAGTGTGGTCGAGCAGTAAGGCAGTATCAGAGGACAGTGTTAAGCATTTGTTATACACACTCAGTGAGCAAATTAATTCACACACTCAGACTGAACTTCGACCAATTGTTTTTGTATAAAAATATTCTTTTAATTATTTTATTTTCTAGAACCAAGCAAGCCGGGCACAGGTAATTTAATAAATACTTTGCAGTAAATATACAGTTTGAAATGCAATTGTAAATGTACTTTGAAATGGTTACAGTTTGAATGAGTGGTAATGCAATATTGTGAAATGCTGTACATATACTTTGAATCGATTTTGCGATGAGAATTACAGGTAAGTTACTTTTACGTTACTTTTGAGATAACTTTTTCTACTCAGTGTGCCTAGATGTCACACTGGGACATTTCCTGGAGAAGAGGTAAGTAAAGTCAGTTTAGCACAATTGTTATTTTTTCAGGTTTCCGTACCAATCAACTCCACACTTGCGGCGCTAGGGTGGCCGGGTGCAGAGTGCTGAGGCTCAATGTTATCCAATGGGGGATAAAGGGGGGCTCCGGTTGGTGGATGCTGGCTAGCTGGCCACTCGGCTGTGGGAGCAAAGCTCCTGGACTTTAGCTCAGGGCAAATGGGGAAACAAAGTAGCACCTAAGGTGCACCCTCAGCGGCACTAGCGCAGCCAGGTGCAGTTTCGACGTCTGGCACCCTGTTGGTTTCAATGGGGAACCTCCGGTTTGCAAAGGCACTGCCGGCTCGGGGACGAAGGTCTTCTGGGTGCGACCACCACTTTGGGAGGTAAGTTGGGAAGTTAGGGGTTGGTTAGCCACCATCGGTTGGGGCACACAAGGCCATGGAGCGTCGGGTGCACGGGTGCCTTTTGGGGTTGGATCGTCTTACCAGCTCCTGGTCGCGGTTGGTGGTACCTTCTGGTTTTAGGCTGCAGGCGTCTGCTTGAGACAGGTCAGGGGTCGCCAGATGTCGGGTCAGGATCACGGGAGTGACCACCTTGTGGTTTTTGCCCGAGCAGAGTGGGGCAGATCCGCGGTGTCCGGCCGGAGCCAGAGGTTGCACTTGAACATATCCGGAGTCTTTGTAGTTGAAGGCAGGCAGATCCTCAAGGGTTTTCGAGGTTGCTGGCTGCAGGACACACCGGGATTTCGCAGGTTCGAGGGGGAGACAGGCCGGTAGGGCTAGGGCCAAGTCAGTGGGCTTCTTCTTCTTGTAAGCTGCTGCACAGCTGTTGGATCCTTCTTGCTACAGAGTCTTGTTGTGGAAGCTAGGTTCAGGGGTGCCACTAAATACTAGATTTAGTGGCGTTACAGGTAGGTAAAGGGCAGGGACCAAAGGGTCCCTTCCCTGGGGTGGGTACACCCCCTATTATGCCACCCTCCAGTGGGAGGGGGGCATGTACCTGTCCCTGGTTGGATGAGTCCCCCAATCTTCAAGATGGCATGGACTAAGAGTTGTGCTTCACCTTGCCTCCCCCACCTGAGGGGTGGAGTTGGCAGAGGTGGGCACACCTCTCTTCCTCACTTGTTTTTCCCACCGGTTCTCCTGCCAAAGTGGGGGGTCAGGACCAGAGGGGGCCAGTTGCTGAGAGCAGCATGTGGCCTGGGGAAGCTCACAAAGGTGGCAAGCCTTTGAAGCTTCCCCTTCGTGAACCCTGCCCATCCTGGGGGAAGAGGCTTGGCACCTCCTCCCAGGATGTGCATTGTTTCAGGCCCCAGAGAGCAGCAGGCTCTTGACCCAAGGGTCCAGAAACATGTCTGATGGTGGCAGCTGAAAGCAGCCACTCAGCCTGGATACTAGTGGTAGGTTAGTTTTCAGGGGGCATCCCTAAAATGCCCTATGTGTGCGCCACACTGGCATCAGTGTGGGTTTAATCTGCTGAGAAGTTAGATACCGAGCGTCTCAGTTTTCAGTGTAGTCATTATGGTGCTGTGGAGTTCGTAATGACAAACTCCCAGTACCATATACTCTTAATGGCAGCACTGCACTTACAATGTCTAAGAATGGACTTAGACATTTTAGGGGTACAGGTCGCATGCACCTGTACCCTCACCACTGGTATAGTGCACCCAACTAGAGGGGTGACTGATCTATGCCAGGGCTGTGGGTGGTAGGCATGGATGACATGTGTGCCATGTCGACTCTTCACTTTGTTCTGCACCAAAACATGCAGCCTGCAAAGGCAGTGGGTGTGTGAGGGTACAGGACCTCTAAGGGTGGTACAATACTTGCTGCTGCCCTCTGAGGCCTTCTCTGGTCACAGTGCCACCATTTACCACGGGCTTATCTGTGGGCAGAGATGCCAATTGTGTTTAGGCTTCAATGCAGTTTTAGGAAAAGAACATAGGCCAAGGGTACCTAATTTGCAGGATCCCAGGGCACACACAGTCAAAGCACATCAGAAATTGAGCAAAAAGTAGGGGCAACCATGCAGAAAGAGGGCACTTTCTCAAACCATCCTCGTACAGGTCTACAGTATCTTGAATGCGGTCTGTGTCCCAGCCCTGAAATTCCAGTGCTGAGGTAATTTGCTGTTCCCTAGGGGTTCCCAGAAGAGGGATAGTGGAGGCATACAGTTTTGTGGCGTAGGTGATGAACAGGCTTCTACGAAAGCATTTGCAAGCCACTGAAAACAACAGGGAGCCTATGCCACTGGGCCACGCGCAGGGGTGAAACAGGTGTAAAAGGGCAGGAGGCGAAGCAGGGGGGGGGGGGGGAGTGTGTATTGGCAGTGTCTGCAAGGTGACGGGACGTCAACCATGTGGCAATCCACTGCACCTGAGCAGATAGATAATAATGCTCAAGATTAGGAGCGGCTAGGCTGCCCTGCCCGTTAGGTAGATAGTTTTTTTATTAAAGAGATTGTGCCTGGAGGACCCCCAAATAAAATCTTTGACTATTTTTTTTAATTTGCTGAAAAAGGCTGGAGGTAAGTAAAGAGGTAGGTTTGTGAAATAATAAATGAGCTTAGGTAGGATCAACATCTTAGCGAGGGCAATTCTTCCAGAGATGGATAGCGGTAGTGCCCCCCAGAAGGCGATCTGGGATCGAATAGCAGTCACGGCTCTTGTAATGTTGCCATCTAGAGGGTCAGTTTTATTCAGATAGATATAAATACCTAGATAGTGGAAAGTGCCAACACACCACAACACCGGTTCACCGCCTAGTGGGTCTGGTGTGCTCAGAGTGAAGGGGAAAAAAAGAGTAGATTTCGATGTGTTAACCCGTAGACCAGACATCGCAGCGAATACAGACAGTGTCAGATCCAACGACGGGGGATAGCATGGAGGTCTCCAATATATAGTAGAATATCATCAGCATATAAAGAAATTATGCGAGTGTCATCCCCAAGCGGAATCCCCGTGACTACATGGGCCCGGACACATGCCGCCAATGGTTCTTCTGCTAAAGAGAAAAGAAGGGGGGCTAAGGGGCAAGGGGCATCTTTGCCTGGTCCCGCAGCCTACTACTCTGGCCTCAGTGATATATGGGCCTGTTTTGACTCGGATGATTGGGTGTCTATATAGCGTTCGAACGAAAAATGAAAAATGGCCCAATGACAAATTTAGATAAGGTAGCGAACAAGTAAACCCAGTCAAAAGAGTTAAATACTCTTTCAAGGTCTAAAACTAAGGAGACTGAGAGGGGCCATTTCAGTGGTGCATATTCAGCTACTCTAAAGTAGTGACGGAGATTAAGGGAATTGTTGCGGGAAAGGACAAACTTGTTTTGATCAGATTGGACCATGGTGGGGATGCAGGGCGCTAATCTGTTAGCTAGAATTTTGTAACCAGTATTCAAGATCGCAAAGGGCCTATAGGAGCCCAGGGACGTGGGATCTTTCCCCGGTTTCAGCAGAGTCTATGTTGGCTCCGTATACGGAAGGCGGAAGTGCGGAGCTGTCTATCACGGAGTTAAAGAGAGCATGCAAGTGCAGTACGATTGTGTCAGCATTTTTCTTAATAAACTCGGCTGGGAGCCCATCTGGTATTGTTGTCTTCCTCGATGCCAGATACATACGTGCATCCTGCACCTCGTCCACTGTGATGGGAGAGTCCAATGGCAGGCGATGGCTGAGGGCCATCACAAGTAGGTCAATCGCGTCTAAGGTGGCTCTGATTTGTGGAGGAGTCCCGTGAGCCTGGGATGCATATAGGGAAGAGTAGTGGCGAGTTATGGCTGTGTGAACATCCAACTGTGTGCTTCGCATGCGTCCCAAGTCATCTCGTATGGCGTGAACTGGATGACGTGGGTGCTCTTGACTTATCAGGTAAGCAAGCAATCTACCTGCCTGGTCTGCTGTGGCATGTTATGCGCAGAATGACCTAAGAAGTTATGGCATCGCAACCTTTCCAAGAGTTTAAGCCCATCTGCTTGCATGGCTTCGATTTCGTTTCAGCATCCGGGTGAGTGACAGAAGGATTCCTGTCGCAGGAGGCTTTGCTTGAGGGCACCTAGGGAGGTGTCGAGTTGTTGTGGAATCTGTGGAGCCCACATTGCGCTCTAAGTAGTCTAGCAACTTGGAGAGGTGCACAAACGCCGGGTCTTCTAATGCTGCAGCCTCCAGGTGATGTTTGGGGGGGTAGAAGGGGTGCTCCTCTCCCAGCTAACGGTCATATACTGGCGGTAGTGGTCCAAATGTGTGCGCTCTAGATACTCTGTATCATGGATCAAGGGGAGTAGAGCGGCTGAGGCAAGAATGTGGAATAGTCGCACATGTAGGTCGTGGACCAGTGAGTAGAAGGAATATATAAGAGACCCTGGGTTACGCACCCACCAGACATCTGACAGAGACCAATGCTTTAGCCATATTCGCAAGGCTTGTGCGTTGGTTGACGCTGCTGTATGTGAGGGACCAGGCCGGTATAGAGTCTACATCACCGCAGGGCCGCCGCTATGTGAATTGCCTCCTGTCCCTCCGTCAGGATCTGTGCCGGCTTTGGTGCATTCACAGGCGAGGCATGGCGTTTTGCCCCTCCTCCTGTATCTCTCCGCCAGTTGCATCTGCTCTGTCTGGGTGGCTACCAACTGTCAGGAGGCCTGGACGATGTCGCCAAGCCGGTCTCCTAGCCAGTCCCACGCATCAGATGGTGCGTCACAGAATCCAGAGGCTCCTCCTTTTATCACCCATACCCGGGCAGGGAACAGTAGGTAATATCGCAGGTCAAGCTCCTGCAATGGACACGTCACTGCCCCAAAGGAGGCTTGTCTCTTTAGCACTTGGGAAGTGTCATCTGGGAAAAAGAGGACCGTTGCGTTTTGTACTCTCGGGTCAGGGTTTTTCCAAATCTCCCTTAATATTGTGTGTCTGTCTCGAAAGTTCAGGACTCTGAACAAAAATGGTTGGGGTTGGATTCAGGTGGTAGTCTGTGGGCTGGTACTCTCTGGGCCTGCTCTGCCAATAATTGAGGAGATAACACCTGTCAGTAGCAATTCCTTCAGCCACTTCTCCACATAGTCGACCAGGTTTTTTCCATCTGCCCCCTTCGGAAGGCCAATCATGCCCACATTATTGCGATGGGAATCTACCCTCCGCAGCTTCTAACTGGTCTTCGCGGCTGTAGACTCTGTCCAGTAAGACCTTTAGAGTGATTGTGTGATTGAGAGTCTTTGGTTGCAGGTCGGAAAGCGTAAGCGCAGTCTCAAATGGTCGTTCAGATACTTTCTGGTGATTGGCCCTTAATAGCATGAAGTCAAGACCACTTCATCGATCCTGGTCTCAAGAGAAGTGCGCGTCTGTGTCAGTGCTGTGCCGTGCCAAACCTTGTGTCTGCTGCCAATACAGAGTCAATTCTGAATGAGAGGTCTGGGTGTTGTGAATCTGCAGGCCCCTTTGTCTTCGAAGATGACCCCACCCAGGAGTCTAGCGGGCCCCCCTTGCTGTGCAGCCGAGCGGAGGTGGCCCATGTCCAGCTGCTGCGCACTGAGCATCAGCAGGTGAGTACTGCGATGCACCAGACTACGTTGGTGAGAGTAAGTATTGGGCTGTCCTTCTCGCACAGTGCCTCTTGGCCAAGCCCGAATGCCAATACGTGTGGTATACTGTGGAAGGTATCTTCAGGCATCCAATAACAAGGCGTGTGTCTAGAGGCTCCCCAGTAACTTGCCCGGGGATGCTGGGTTTATCCCTGTCTAGCAGGGATTAGGGGTGATCTGCAGGTGGACCAATACTCCAGAAGGGGAATCAGACCCCTGAAGAATGGGTCTGATATCCTGTGAGTTTTAGTGCTGATGGGGTCTACCGGTCCACCCCACTTGTATGGATCTGGTCGGGGGCTTGTTACATGACACCCAAGTTTCATCCAGTGTTCTTTAGGCTTGCAGAGATGAAAAGAGTCCTGTGAGGGAGAAGGCGACATAGGCCCGACCCCTATTGTGGTGTTCGCCAGGACTCAGCTGGGCTCAGCTGTCGTGGAGGCAGGAGGTTGAAACAGAAAAGCCGCCAACGTAGTGCCCCGTAGGCACCCCCTTCTACTGGTGTGGATGTTGTCCAGAGTATTGCTGGGACTCAGCCCACTAAAGTCTCCATTCACTTGGCCAAACCAAACTGACTGCCCTAGAGTCCCCCCGGTCTGGTGCTTGCCACAATGTGCCCTGGGCTAAGTCGGGGCTGGTAGTGTTCAATTAGTCTCAGGGGGAGGAGTATGTGATGGGATGATGCTCATTGTCAATTGCTTCTCTGTGTGTCCCCCTCGCTGCCCACCTTGTGAGACGGACACCTGCAGCCTTTAGTCCCGGGCGCCCTACGGGGTGTAGGAAGATTAAGGGGGAGTCGGCCAGGCCCGAACCGACCCTTGTGTCACCTCCCCCTCGTATCGCTGGTGGTGCGTAGATTTAGGCTGTGACTTAGGGATTGTGATGTGCGGCCCACGAGTCAGCCATGCCGCTAAGACTCCCATCACAGCGTGACCTAGGGTCCGATCGACTCCTAGCTCACATCCCCCACCTCCCCCCCCCCGTTAGCCGTGTGTACGGTCACACAACCCCTCCGCCAAGTTGAGTCTGGACCTGCTCCTTGCTAAAGGCTGCCCGGCGCCACCCCTGACCAGGGCTCGCGAGTCATCTAGCCGAGAGGCCCTTCACACTGGATCCAGGCTGAACAGACTGTGGTTTCCCCGTATCTGGCACAGCTTTCGGAACCAGCAGCTGTAGCTGCAGCCCTGGTATCACCGATGAGCGCTCCTTGCTCCTGGAAGTAATGCAGCAGCGCCGGCCGGGCCATATGTTCTGGCATTCGGTGGGCCCTATGTTTTGTCATTCGGTAGGCCACGCCCCCTGCACTGATGGCGTGAGAGCACCTACATTTCCATGAGGGCTGCCCCTGAGGTTAGACAGTGCCTACCACGCCTGTCTTCTTGAATTCAGCTGGGTTTATGTAGGGATGGCCAGGATAATAGAGGGATAGGACAGAGAGCGGTCTTAGAGCACGTCCTCCATCTTAGGCAGATAGCCCTGGTTGTGGGCTGATTCCAGACACTTGACACATTTTAATAGAATCCAGCATATTTTACCATTAATATGCTGACTAAACTAGTCTGTACTTGAAGGTAACTTCTTTGGAAGGTATTTCCCGATTGGGCCACAATCTTGCAATGCCTGAGCATCCCCTTTAATGCCAAAAGGGAGTTCTTACTGGCCTCATCACTAATGTCCTCATTCCAGTGAAATAATAGCTGGATTCCACCGAAAAACTAGACTGCTTTTCGTCAATAATCAAAAGCCAAATTACTCTGTTTCATCCTCAGTCTCCAAGAACATATCAACACAATCGCAAGAACCAACAATAACCTGCACATCGTCAAGGGGGGTAAAACCACCTCTGCACCACCTACAGGTAGCAACTTAAGCTTTGGTCTTATCTACAATAAAATTACTAGAACACTTTTCCTTCTAACAATCTACCTTGCACCACTCAAAGCCTCCCTGCATGCTGTGGGCAGACTGATCCCTAGGGCTGCTCACTCGGAACACATTACTCCCAAAGCCTGCATTTTATGATTTTATTCTACTGGAGGTAGACCCAACCAAATTTAAAAAAAAGGAATATGCTACTTACCAGTATGCATCTGTTCTTGGCATGTAGGGCTGCTGACATTTATATCTGTGCATAGATCGCCGCCTAGTGTTGGGTCCGGATGATTGCACATTGTTGTCCTGGAAGAGTCTTCGCAGTATCACGAGATAGGTAGCTCCTCCCCTGGAATACAGTGCGCATGGGCATCCTCTCCATGCTCAGATTGTTTTTCGCGATTGTGGCAGAGATGGAGTATGATACAGTAAGTGATGACCATGCCTGAGAATAATTCTGAGTGCTACAGCTCAATCAATCATGCCAATCAGCTGCGACAGGCACCGGGGAGGAGGGCGGGCGATATAAATGTCAGCAGCCCTACATGCCTAGAACAGATGCATACTGGTAAGTAGCATATTCCGTTCGAGGCATGTGGGCTGCTGAATTTATATCTGTGCATAGAATAAATAGTAGTACCCTCCTTAGCGGCGGTTGCCCGTGCCAGCTGGAGCAGCTGAAAAAGAGTTCTGAGAACAGCCTGACCTAAAGCAGCTTGCTGTTTTGAGTGTACATCCACGCAGTAGTGTTTGGTGAATGTGTGTATGGTGGTCCATGTGGCTGCTCTACATCTATCCTCTAGAGGAATGTTACCTAGGAAAGCCATGGATGCCCCTAACTTGCGTGTGGAATGCGCTCTTGGGGGAACTGTTAATGTGCGTTTAGCCTTTTGATAACAGATCTGTAGGCACTTAACAATCCATGTGGCTATACCTGACTTTGAAATTGGGTTGCCCTTGTGCTGTGGAGAGAAGGCAACAAACAGTTGTTTACTTTTCCTGAAATCTTTAGTCCTGTCTATGTAATACAGGAGAGCCCTTTTAACATCCAGTGTGTGTAGTGCTCTGTCTGCCACTGAATCAGGATTTGTGAAGAATACTGGTAGTTCAATAGTTTGGTTAATGTGGAACTGTGACACCACCTTAGGCATAAATTTAGGGTTGGTACGCAGCACCACCCTATTAGCATGAATTTGAATGAAAGGCTCTTGAATAGTGAGTGCTTGCAGCTCACTAACCCGCCTTAGCGACGTTATCGCTACCAGAAAAGCCACTTTCCATGTAAGAAATTGTATCTCACAAGAGTGAAGATGTTCAAATGGTGGACCCATGAGCCTGGTGAGAACTATGTTTAGGTTCCAGACAGGCGAAAGCGGGTGTCTTGGAGGAATTACCCTTTTGAGTCCCTCCATAAAAGCTTTAATGGCAGGCACTCTGAAAAGGGAAAGGTGTTGTCTATTTTGAAGATAAGCTTCCATTGCAGCTAAATGTATCCTGATGGAACTATATGCCAGATTGCATCTGTATAGGTGCAATAAATAACATATGATGTTTTGCGTTGATGCGTCTAGTGGATTTATGTCATTATTGGAACAATAGATGACAAAACGCTTCCATTTCGCCGCATAGCATGCCCTGGTTGTAGGTCGTCTAGCCTCCTTGATGATGTCCATACAGTCAGGGGGCAGGTTCAGGTAGCCAAACTATGACCTCAGGAGCAATATTGCAAGGCTCAAATGATGCGGATCTGGGTGCTGAATGTCTCCATGGCTCTGAGTGAGGAGACTGGGTGTGAGTTTTAGGCGCTGGTAGGGCACCACTGAAAGTTCCAGGAACGTGGTGTACCATGCTTGCCTTGCCCACGTTGGAGCAACCAGGATGAGGGTCATGGAGTGCTGCCTTAGTTTGCGCGCTACCAGCGGTATGAGTGGTGCTGGAGGAAAAGCGTACGCAAATCTGTTAGACCAGTTCATCCATATCGCATTGCCCTGAGACTGCGGGTGTGGGAACCTGGCGGCGAAGGTGCGGCATTTTGCGTTTTCTTGTGTGGCGAATATGTCTATCTCTGGATCACCCCACTGCTGGAAATATGGTTGTAGCACCGAGGGATGTATCTCCCACTCGTGCATCTGATGGCTGTGTCTGCTGAGCAGGTCCGCCATCTGGTTGTCCCTGCCTGGGAGTTGTTCCGCCATGAGGAACATGTTCCTCTAAATGGCCCACTTCCACATGCACTGTGCTAGGTGTGACAATTGTGGAGAGTGTGTCCCTCCCTGCTTTTGGATGTAATACATCGCAGTCATGTTGTCCGTCCGGATCAGCACGACTTTGTTGCACAGATGCAACTTGAATGCCTTCATTGCCATGAGTTCCAGTAGGTTGATGTGCAACCTTTTCTGCTGCGTTGTCCATAGTCCCTGCACAGTGTAATGGAGGACATGCGCTCCCCAGCCCTGCCTGGAGAGATGCGTCTGTCGTTAGCACTATCTGTGGTACAGGCTCCTGGAACGGTCGTCCCCTGCAAAGGTTTTGTGTGTTCCACCAATGCAGAGAGTTGTATACACGACCGATCACCAACACTAGGTCTTTCAGCTGTCCCTGAGCCTGGTTCCACTGGTGTGCTAAGCATTCCTGAAGCGGACGCATGTGTAGCCTTGCGTGAGGGACTATAAAGATGCAGGAGGCCATCATGCCTATTAGTTGCATGAACACTTGCGCTGGGAGTGAGTGTTGTGGCCTGAAATTTTGAATCAGCACCTGCATGCTGTGGACTCTCGCGGAGTTGGGTTGTGCTGTGGCAGTGAGAGTGTTTATTTCTGCGCCTAAGTACTGTTGTACAGGTGCGGGTTGAAGATGAGACTTCTGGTAATTTAGTGAAAATCCTAGACTGTGTAGGAGGTGAATTGTGCGGGACATGTGGCTGGCACACTGCTGGGCCGACTTTGCCTGGACAAGCCAGTCGTCCAGATATGGATAGACGTGGATGTGTTGTCTCCGAAGATGCGCAGCCACTGTTGCTAAGCACTTGGTAAACACTCTGGGGGCTGTAGTGACCCCGAAAGGCAGGACCTTGAACTGGTAATGCTGGTTGTTGATGGTGAACCTGAGATATTTCCTGTGACTGGGGTGAATGGGAATGTGGAAATAGGCAGCCTTCAGATCTAGGGTTGCTAGGAAATCTCCCTGACTGAGCAATGGCAGAACTTGCTGCAAAGTGAGCATGTGAAAGTGTTCTGATAGGATGTATTGGTTCAGGGGTCTGAGGTCTAGAATGGGCCTGAGAGACCCGTCCTTCTTTGGGATTAAGAAGTACAGTGAGTACACACCCCTGTACCCTGTTGTTCTAAAGGCACGAGTTCTATGGCCCCTTTTTGCAGCATGGAGATGACTTCTTGCTGCAATAAGTGCATGTGCTCTGCGGACATAGGACGGTGCCTTGGGGGTATGTTGGGTGGAGTGGATGTTAGTTCTAGACAATAACCGTGTTGTATAAGTTGTCTCACCCACCTGTCCGTGGTAATGCTTTCCCAGACTGTCGTGTATTTCTATAGGTTCTGATTCGATCCCCCTATTCCTGACCCTATTCTGGTTAAACTTACTAGCTAGTTAACTAACAGTCAGCCCATGAGGCAAGAAAACCCCCATGATGCAGATACCGTTATCTGACGCAGTCACACTACGGCACAGGAACGTGTTATCTGATTAGGTCATAACGCTTGAGATCTAATTAGACAAGCGACATTCCTCCAGCCCCTGATAAGGCATACGACGTTCTCATAACAAATCAAACCTATGACAACCTGGATAATCCGTGCGGCCATTGTTTTGATTTCACAGAGAACTTTAGTAAAGAATGTGCTAACGAGCAAGTCGTATGACATCTTTATTGACGTACCTATGTCCATCCTTACGTCAATCTCGGCACCTTTAAGGTATAAATATTGCCGACCTTGCCCTATGCAAACACACGCGTGGTGACAAGACGGAGCAGCCATACTTGCCGAAGCCGAGAGCAGAAGCAGACCCCGCAGGCAGCAGCCCCGCCTTCCTGACGCGCTGAGAGACGCGCTGCTATCTCAAGCCGAGAGACCCAGCACCGTCGCTTCTGGGCAGCCCTCGCAGGCAGCCTGGAATATCGAGAGCAGAGAAAGAGATACCATTCCTCATTCATCCTAAATTCCAGGTACAGAACTGAATAACCCCTCCTAGAGAATTCTTTAGTTATTCACTTGGCAAAAACAAACTTAAACTAAACTGTAACTTTCTATTCCCGCCCACGCATTAGACTTAGGTCAGGTACACGGGGTAGGCGTATTTAGAAACACCAGTTGAGTACGTTTAGTCAAAATGTATATGTGTATGTAAATATATTTTAATCATTTTAAACATCAAATGGCTCAGAAACCATATCAATGTTTTTACAGTATTATTTTATACTATTGCTTCTAATGTATGCACTTTACTTAACTATAAGTATTGCAATAATATCGATCCATTTCTCTTGTACGAGAAAAGAGACTGATCAATAAATAACATCTTTTATTGAACACGCCCGTCTCTTCCTTTTCTCTACATTCTGATGAGACTAAGAATGCACGTACTGACTGAGTAAAATAATTGCCTTGTGCTCACACGACTCTCGAGATTGACTCTTGATTAGGGGAGAGCAAAGTTGTCATGTTCTATGGTTGTCAGAAACTAAATCCCTTCTTGTCTAATCAGGGGAGTTCATCCTTCCTTGAACATTCGAGAAAGTTTCTAGCGAACTCTGAGCTTAGCTGGCAAACCCAAAAATTAAGTCTAGTATCGACAGTAGTAGACCTAGTTAACGTCTGGCCTAGGCCTTTACTGCTGTAGGTACTATTCCAATGCGCAGAGCCTATTGGGAAAATAGGAGCTACACTACATGGCGCCCAACGCGTTTGGAAAGGGCGATAAAACTAACGTAAGACATTTAGAGTAACTCAGTCGTGCTTTCTCACTCAGACCCCTTTTCCCAAATACTCCAAAGACGTCTGGAGTGGGTGAAAGGTTATTATATCCTCCAAAACCTCGCAGGAGGGAACTCCTATGTATGGTTCTTGGTCTAGTCAACGTTGAAGGATAAAACAGTTCCAAAATATTGTGCATCTAATCTCTGTTTCCATAAAGAAACCTGATCTGCAAATAGAAATAATACCATCCTGTCAGTAAAATGGGAGACAGCGATGGAGAAAGAGAGGCAATTAGATTAGCTACTGAAATAGCAGATGCTGATGCTACCATGCAAGCAGCAGACGCGGATATAATACTTATTCCGGTCATTAAAAGGAGATCTATAACCTTAAAACTTATAGAAAATGGACTGACACCTAGAGGTGGCACAGTCATATTCGTAATTGAGGCACACGAATATCGGCAGACAGAGGTATACTATACATGGATACATTTTCCAGCAGCAAATGCTGTAACAAAGTACTTCCACTATTACAAAGTAGAGGAACCTCCTAATGAGTACACTCCTTTCGAGGAGGTGGAAGTACCACTCAAATTCCAAGAGCATTTGCTCTTATTTGATGGCGCCCTAATACATAACAATCACATTACAAGGCTCGGTCCTTTAGGAAGACCAGGAGCAACGTGGCCGGTCCTAGCCGGATACACACCACATCCAGACATCGAAAGAATGCCTGCAGCAGAGCTATTAATACAGCTAAAACAACTACTAAAAATTCATAGACAATTAGTTCAGTATGTAATGCGGACTTCAACAATTCAGCCAGCGATTAAAATTCCACAGCTGACCCCTCACCAGGGGAACACAAATAAAATCACACCACAGAACATCCAATCCTGCCTAGGTAAAGTTCCAGCTAAACGGGAACAAATACCATTCTGGTTGGCACAGAAAATTACCCAAATAGAGGCGGTGTTTCCTGACACCACCCCGCTGGAAAAACACAGGATTCTGACTATATGTCTCCCAATGGGAATCGCACCACACATTGAGGACTGTGACACTTGGGGTACAGTCTTTGCTTCCATCTATACAAAAACGCACGGTGTTCCATCCATTTCGGTAATACCAGATGTGCTAAAACAAATTCAAGATGAATACGGTCCAGAACCTGCTTTAACTCTTGGTATGAAATTACTGAAAGACTTCAAGCAAGTCTCGGCTATATTACTAGCCAACATAAAAGGTGAAGCAGCAAACGTGGCGATCCGCCAGAGGTTAAAAGAGACAGATATAGCAGACCAACCAGCTGAAATTGCCAGAATCATAGAAAAATCCTATGAAGAACTAGGCAGAGATAGTCTAGGTGGAATACCAGTAAAACCGCAACTGACTACAAGTCCAGAAAAAATATTTTTTAATAGTAATTCACCAAAAAAGAACTGGGATGGAAATAAACAATCCAATCCTAAAGAAAAGAAATTCCAGTCCAGAGGAAGGTCTCCTAGGCGAAGAGAGAAATCTCCAAACCCGAGACAAAGGTCACCTCAGAGTGAACCCTCTGGGAATAGATATAACCTTAGAAATAGGGATAATATTAAAAAACCTGATAGATATCAAGACATTGATACACGTCCCTCTCAATCTTTTCAGAATTCCTCGCAGAAATCGGAAAGAAGAGGACGATCAGAAGAGCACGCCAAGTCCAAAGACAAGGAACCTGCTCAACTGAAAAAGAAATCACAATTTCCAAAAAAGAAGGTAGCCAGTATCAAGGTAGTTAACAATGCCGAGAATACTGAGGACACAACTGAAAAACGGAGAATGGGCTCAGACAATGCTAGACAGCGCAGCAGAGGTGAGCATAGCTCGCAAAGTCCTTATGAATCATCTGGAGACAGTGGACACGAATGAATACCTTCAAGTGGAAACTGCAGATACCAGAGTTAGCAAGCCCCACAAAATATACGAGATAACATTACGTATAGAGGGAGATAAGACTAGGAAAATAAGGGGACTATTTTGGGATAACCTATCCAAGGGCTATGACATCCTTCTAGCTGAAAAAGACTGGCCACCGGAGTTTGTCAGGGAGTGCCCTCATGGCGAAGAAGTAATTATGCCTGCCTTCTCGAATCAAATACCGATTCATAAAAAATATACACTTGCTAGAAAGTGGGCAGTGGCCTTAGCACCTGCTTTATATAAAAATCATGTAGGATGGGATGAGGATTCTCCTCCTCACAAAGTCCAGTTAAAATCACAACCTACTGCACAAAGGCAGTACCCAATTAAGCAAGAAGCTAAAAAACAAGTAAATGAAATACTAGATCAGCTAGAATACCAAGGGGTGATTGAAACTTGCACCTCACAAATGAACAATCCTTTGTTTCCGGTCTCCAAACCAGACAATTCATATCGTCTAGTTTTGGATTACCGACACCTTAACACATGTTGCAAAACTTTTGCAGTGCAAAACTCACACAGTGCTGCACTAATGAATAACAGTGCGCAAAAAATACAAAACAACCTTGGACATCTCCAATGGATTCTTTTGTCAAAACATAGCACCAGAGAGCAGATATTTAACTGCATTCTCAGTAAATGGCACTCAAAAACAATTCTGTCGGTTAGCCCAGGGGTACAAGAACAGCCCGGGGGTATTCTCAGCGAGAGTAACAGAATTACTACAACTATATGATGATGAAGCATTATCTTATGTCGATGACATTTACTTAACAGATGATGACTTGGAGACTCACTTGAAAAGAGTGAACACCATAATACTTGGTTTCGCTGCAGAGGGTTACAAATTCAACTTCAAAAAGTCCAGAATTGCCCATCTGAAAATCCAGTACGGAGGATATGAATTATCAAGTATTGCCTGGTTAACAGTCTTTTAAGAAACTAGAAGAATTAAAAAATCTAAAATATGAAAAAACGTATCCTCTGCCAATCGACATTCTGCCTCTACGACATTACGCCTGTGTAATCTATACAGACGGACATGCTCAACCCTCCGTTTGGGGAGAACATGCATACAATCCCACATGTGAGATTACAAAAGAAGTGTGGCACGGAGGTAAACTAAGACCTCTATTAACAAAATCACACTCAGTAGAAACTAATTCAGAACTACAAACTGAAATATTAGCTTTGAAAATGGCGCTAGATAATGCGGATCGCGAATTCCCGACGCTTATAGTGTCAGATTCATATTTCTGCGTCAAAGCATATAACAAGGATTTGCAGACATGGATTCAGAACGGTTACAAAGATGACACAGATGCACCAATAAAGCAGAGATTGCTCTGGGAACAGGTAGCTCTTTTGAAAAAAGAACTACCAAAGACTCACGTGACACACTCACTGAGTCATCAGCGTGATGGCGTTCACGTTGTAGGGAATTCATTGGCTGAAACAGCCGCAGCCAGTAAACCGGCTCCCGTAGATCGAAAAAAGCGTACATTAAAATACATTGACGGCGAAACATTGCTGGCAGTAAAAACGTCATCAAAAGGCGACTGCTCGGCGTTACCGATCAACTATCCACTCAATTACACATACATCATAGATGCAAACTCCATTCCTTTTGCTCGAATCCCTGGAGTGGGGGATAGAGTGATTCCAAACATGGACAGGAGAAACTTGTTAATCGCAGACGCACACATGGGCGAGGGTCTCAGACACCTTAAATTAAAAGATTCTCTGGAAGAATTACAATCACGGTACTGGTGGCCAGGCATGAGCCTGCACTACACCATGTTTGTAAAAAACTGCCCAAACTGCAACAGAGATCGCAGTGGGGAGAGAAGCAGTTTAATACCTCGTCGTATCAAGGCAGATAACATCACCACTAAAAAGAATGGCTTGCGATTAACATATACAGGCTAGTTCCCACTTATAATGTAGATCCACAGCACTCGGCTGACGTCCGGACTGTTATACAAGATTTGCGAGTCTAATTGGCATATACGCTAAGAGCATGCTACGTTCGACCATTTTTTTTTTCCTTTTCTCAGGCAATCCAGCCTGGGGGGGGAAGGAATGGCCAAATGAGCACAGCCCAGCGGGAATCTTCTCACTTCCTTCCTGAGGGTATGGGATGGTGTAAAGAAAAAACCAAGACAGAAAGCAATCTATAATAGAAAGGATATTAGGTTCGGGAGCTGGGTGGGTCAAACATCTAATAAGTGTCCAACGTAGTCTAAATAACTTGCCAAGAAATTCTCTGAAGGGATTCAGTCCGTACGAATTATTATTCGGAACTAGGATGTTGATCTCTGACCTTGATAGTCAGACTTCAGTGGTAACAGAAAAAAGCTTTGATGTCAAAGACCGTTTGGCTATTTTGCAGGACTTAAACAAAACAAGAAAAGACCTGAGCAACATACAGTTGAAAGAACAGCCAACGACCACTGAAGAATCACCACCTGTCCCAGCAAGACCTGTCTGGATTCCAAAAGTCGGGGATCTAGTCAGGGAGAAGATCGCGGTAAAGAAGGAATTTGGGCCTTCTTACAGAAAAGCAGTTCCTGTATTGTCTGTCAACGGGACAAGATCAGTTGTACTACCGCCACTTGCTGGAAAAAAGGAGAACCGAGTTGTATCCATCGACCTGGTAAAACCACAACATGTGGCCGATAACCAACAGTAGGCCAAGTGGACTCCCAATAAGTAGCAGAACACCAAGGTTTGCTACCAGTACAGAGGTCCTATCAAAGAGGCTCATCACATTCGAAACGCCTACAGAAGAACAACAAGGACTATGCAACAATGCAATAGAACTTAGACCTCTGAAAACCCAAATAAAGACATTTAGCAGAGACACACCAATCTATACAGAAGTACCAAGTGAAAATGCGAGAAACAAAAATCCTGAACCAATTGGAACAATTGACAGAACTGCATCCGGTTACTTCATCAACTTCGATGATTCCTCTGAAGGCTTCAGCGAACAAAAGACACAGCCATCATCAAAATCCTTTAAAGACAAAGCTAAGGAACTTTTGAAACAACTGAAAGAAACATATCTAGTTTCTCCATGGATTGAATTTTGGGTGGGTTTTGGTGCATTTATCCTCATACTTTGGCTCATCATGGTATTTACCTTGGGACGCTTCATTGAGGGAAAATATGCTAAAATGGACACAGCAAGTCAGAACATCAACTTGGTCCTCAAACCACACACATCTTCACACGTCGAGAAAAGAGAACTTTCTTCAGAACTTTCTTCAGCCAACTTCACAGCAATTCCAATATCTGGTGGGGTAGCCTGGGACAACACTGACTATGAAATTTATGGTCCGGTCGAGATCCTGAAATATCCACACCAAATCAAGATCTCCTTGAGTGACTTTGCTAAACCAAACTCATTTGCTGATGATTGGGACTTTGAAAGTATAAACAATATGATGTCTGACTTAGTAATGTCTGCTAAATTTACAAAACATGATTATTTGCAGGGTTCTACAAATTATGACAGCATGTACTGCTATAACCATTATGGTAACCATTTCTTGCATAAATCTGCACAACCTAGAAATGTTTTAAATTTTAATCAATGGGAACATTGTGCTACACCTCCAAAAGGGAGCTCTAGAACCGTGTATGGCAAATATTCATATTTTTCAGGTTTTAACATAACTAATGCTGAAACATTTTATTACAAATTGTCAAACAAGACAGGGATGAAAACCATGATAACCAACACAAAATTGATATATTCAGATTCTTTCTTTGAAAAAATGAATACTTTTGGATTTGATTATTGGGACAAACATGTTGATTTGAAAAGTGTTTGGGGCACAAAAGAATGGCAAGTACAGGGTTTAGAAGCTTTGTTTAGAGCCTGCATGATCCCAGAACAAATGATATTTTTAAATGACACCGTTCAACAAACCACCTGTCTTGGCTTAGCCAAAATCAAAGATTTAAATAACCTGTCTATTCCAAAGCCAGCAATGTTTAGCAATAACTCTGAAACAGATGAAGAAATAGACATAAACCATATACTTAACCAAAACAGAACACATCCTGATTGGAAACAATGGTTGATCTGGCCCACAGATACAAATAACTGTCAAGATAGATTCCTGAATAAAACACAGGGTTTCAAAATGACCAGGCCAGACCCTAGATATCCCCAAAGACATCACCCAGGGATAATAACAACCTACAGTGTGGGCAAATTATGCCTTCAATGGCTACAAACTTCCACACTGCCTGAAATTAAGCAACACCTAACTTTACTTACTGATGGTGCTGACTTGCGTGATTTCATAATGGGACCACGCAAACAGCGTCAAAAGCGTTTCATAGCAGCCTCTGTATATGCAGCATACAATGAGGCCTGGAAGGTTACTCAAATTGAGACAGCAGAGAGAATACGGGAAATTGACCGTATTAATTTGGAAAAATCACTTTCTGTAGTGGACAATGGGTTAATGACTCTGTCCTCCAGAATTTTTTCATTGGACAGCATTGTGTCTTCAGCAATCGATATATTATCGCAAGACTTACTGTTATTACAACATGGTCAGTCACAATTGCGTTCTATTGTACAGCTTGGCTGGACGTTACAAAATCTGCGTTCAGGCTATGTGCCTTGGCGTTTAATCAACACAACGTCACTATTCCAAATCTTTAACCTTACTGATAGACAGATCGGTATGGCGCAGAAGGGTGCTGATTATACAATCTTGAGCATTGAAAAACTAGAAAGATTACCGTTGACAATGTCAGAACGACCTGTCAGTGAATGGATAATCCACGGAATCATAAATATTCCAATCTCAACCTTCAGGTTTCAATACTGCCAAAAATATATACAGGCTGGCATGTACGAGAAATTGGGAAAGGGGTACCTTAAAACAACATGGAACCTGCCCTATTCACATGCATGTGTCAGTAACAAAGGACAGAAAGTGTTTCTTAGTGGCAACAATTGTGCTATGTCACTAAGCGGCACGCTTCTGTGTAACGGTATTAGCTTGCACGGAGCCTGTGAAGGGAATTCATACAACCTTTCATGTCACCAGCAAGGCGCACCTGCAACTGAAATAGAACCATTCTTTCAAAGACTCTATAATGGGAGTTACATTCTTATTATAGACCGCAGATGCTGTAGTCTTATGCCCGGGACTCCTTATCTCGTCACTACGACGGCGAAGGTCAAGTGCTGTGGACGTTCTTTGTTTCCCAGCTCCTTTCCAGACAGGGAGGCAAGGGCATGGCCCGGTCTGAAAATTACTTCTATTCGAATAGACACTTTAAGCAGAATGAAAACAGTGCTTCTTCAGACGCCTACAAGGCTCACGTCATCTAAAGAAACGTATGATCTACAAGTCGCAAGGACGACTGCAGAGATACATACATTATTATCAACTAATTCCCCCGTACATTTCGCGGAAATTCTGAGCGAAATCTTAAATATTTCTGATACCACTGGGGTCTCAAAGGTATTTAAGACAGTATTTTCGATGGCATTAACACCATTCAAAGCCATACTGGGTATTTTTCCAGACTTCGTCCATTCGATTTTTGGCGGACTTCCCTTGATCCTGGGACTAATTGCAGGAATCCTATTCCTAGTCCTTATTTTTCGTTATGGCAACCCATGTCACAGATCAAACTCTCGCGACAATGGAAGATACGATCCTAGCCATTGGATACCGGGACCGGATATCAAAAATCCTGGGACTCTCCCGGCTTAGAGACCTAAACATGACTTGGTTTCTATCATTTCGACCAATGTGGCAAAGGTGTGTTTTACCTGTACTAAGGTGTCTGCTATGCGGAGAAGAATGCGTGTTAGACACCTGTCTGACGCTACAATCGGATGCGCCGGTGGATGCAGATACACTGTTGGTTCCTACCAAGGTTCACGCACTGTGCTGCCTTCAAAGGCTGCCAATTCTGATGACGGCATTCCTGGAATCTTCACCACTGCGATTGAAGAGTAGTGAAGTTCAAGATGAAAGCAGCATCGAACAGGTACGACCTTCTGTCAGCAATGCAAATCAGAATGTCAATGGAGACAATCATGCGCATGAATGCATGGTTACCCCTATTTCCGACTTAGAGGAACTTTCCCATGAAGCTGTTGACAGTTTTTTCGAAAGCCTGAATGATATGATGTTCTCTCCGGAACAGAAATAGAGACTTTTGAGTAAACTCGCACACGGCGTTCCCTGAATTCGGCCTTCAACTTTAAAAATAAAGTCACATGAACAATTACAATCCAGTTCACGGACAGCAACTTTTTTCAGCAAGCCCCTAAAATATTTTTCTATATATTTTTTCCCGGGACACTGATTTTCTGCTTAAAGTAAGAGACTATTCCTAGAGAACTAAGATTTCTATTTTAGATACTTTATAGACTTTATAGACTTTAGCTGCCCGCTGGTATGTTCGCAATAGATTTTATGTGATGAAATGGTTTCGACTTTTTTTCTGTATAGCCATATTAAGAGCCATTTCATGTGTATTTCTCATATACCAACAAGCAATAATACATAACAATGCGTGTTTACTTTTGCATTTAATTCATAGCTTAAGTGCATACAATATATATGACTGCAATTTTTCAGTATATTTGAAAATTTCGAAATGCATTTATGTATTTTGGGGTGGTAAGGTATACACTATACTCTATAGTATGTTGTACTATGTTATACTATGCATAGATTAGTAGATATGACCATAGTTAGCGTGGAGTGGGTGTCGTGTATTTCTATAGGTTCTGATTCGATCCCCCTATTCCTGACCCTATTCTGGTTAAACTTACTAGCTAGTTAACTAACAGTCAGCCCATGAGGCAAGAAAACCCCCATGATACAGATACCGTTATCTGACGCAGTCACACTACGGCACAGGAACGTGTTATCTGATTAGGTCATAACGCTTGAGATCTAATTAGACAAGCGACATTCCTCCAGCCCCTGATAAGGCATACGACGTTCTCATAACAAATCAAACCTATGACAACCTGGATAATCCGTGCGGCCATTGTTTTGATTTCACAGAGAACTTTAGTAAAGAATGTGCTAACGAGCAAGTCGTATGACATCTTTATTGACGTACCTATGTCCATCCTTACGTCAATCTCGGCACCTTTAAGGTATAAATATTGCCGACCTTGCCCTATGCAAACACACGCGTGGTGACAAGACGGAGCAGCCATACTTGCCAAAGCCGAGAGCAGAAGCAGACCCCGCAGGCAGCAGCCCCGCCTTCCTGACGCGCTGAGAGACGCGCTGCTATCTCAAGCCGAGAGACCCAGCACCGGCGCTTCTGGGCAGCCCTCGCAGGCAGCCTGGAATATCGAGAGCAGAGAAAGAGATACCATTCCTCATTCATCCTAAATTCCAGGTACAGAACTGAATAACCCCTCCTAGAGAATTCTTTAGTTATTCACTTGGCAAAAACAAACTTAAACTAAACTGTAACTTTCTATTCCCGCCCACGCATTAGACTTAGGTCAGGTACACGGGGTAGGCGTATTTAGAAACACCAGTTGAGTACGTTTAGTCAAAATGTATATGTGTATGTAAATATATTTTAATCATTTTAAACATCATATGGCTCAGAAACCATATCAATGTTTTTACAGTATTATTTTATACTATTGCTTCTAATGTATGCACTTTACTTAACTATAAGTATTGCAATAATATCGATCCATTTCTCTTGTACGAGAAAAGAGACTGATCAATAAATAACATCTTTTATTGAACACGCCCGTCTCTTCCTTTTCTCTACATTCTGATGAGACTAAGAATGCACGTACTGACTGAGTAAAATAATTGCCTTGTGCTCACACGACTCTCGAGATTGACTCTTGATTGGGGAGAGCAAAGTTGTCATGTTCTATGGTTGTCAGAAACTAAATCCCTTCTTGTCTAATCAGGGGAGTTCATCCTTCCTTGAACATTCGAGAAAGTTTCTAGCGAACTCTGAGCTTAGCTGGCAAACCCAAAAATTAAGTCTAGTATCGACAGTAGTAGACCTAGTTAACGTCTGGCCTAGGCCTTTACTGCTGTAGGTACTATTCCAATGCGCAGAGCCTATTGGGAAAATAGGAGCTACACTACAAGACTGGCAGGAACTGCTGAAGTCTTCCCCCGACCGGTGTTATACGGTCGGGGGCAGTGACAAGACGTCACTGTTTGTTAGTGGCGGAGGATCTGGCATTAGTATTTCCTCGTCCTCTGCCTTTGGTGCTGTTCCCACGGTATCCACCCCTATTGTTCTTGTTATAGGTGGATTGTGTGCCTCCTTTGGTGTATTGGGGTTGTTGCGACGCCTGTCCCCTAGAAGCTCCCCTGTTACCCGAGCGACGAAAGGAACCGCCCCTTAACTGTTGAGACTGCAGAGCTCCCATGGATTTGGCAGTGTCTGTGTCTTTTTTAATCTTTTCTAGAGTGGTGTCTACCTCAGGACCAAATAAAAAGTCAGGGTTAACTGGCTGATTAAGTAGAGTAGTTTGGTTCTCCGACTTGAAACCAGAGATGCGGAGCCAGGCATGCCTCCTGAGCATCACGCTAGTGTTTATGGCCCTAGCCGCTGTGTCAGCTGCATCTAACGCACATTTAATGGACGCATTGGAGATCAACTTCCCTTCTTGTATGAGCATTTCTGCTCCCTCCTTATAAGCATCAGGCAGGTGTTGCATCAGCTGCTCGAACGTGTAGTAGTGGGCCCGATCATATCTTGCTAATAGGGCCTGTGTATTTGAGATCCTCCAAATATTAGCCGCTTGTGCTGCTACACGTTTGCCAGAAGCTTCCAAGATCTTGGATTCTTTGTCCGGAGGAGGAGCATCACCACTTGTTTGAGAGTTCGCTCTCTTACGAGCATTAGCTACCACCAAGGAGTCCAAGGGGAGTAGGCCCTTGATATACGTAGGGTCTACAGGCGCAGGCCGGTACTTCCTCTCAATCCTGGGGTTCACCACCCTTGCTTTAGTTGGCTCTTTAAAAATGGCACCAGCATGTTTGAGCACACCCTTGAGCATAGGCAGAGTTTTTACAGATCTTTCTGAGGTTGAGAACGTATCAAAGAGAAAGTCTTCCTCCACTGGGTCAGCGTGCATGTCGACATCATGGTTAAGGGCTGCCCTTTCAATTAGGGCGTTAAACGCAGCAGTATCCTCAGAAGGCGATGTTTTGATCGCATAGGACTGAGTGTCAGGGGTGGTGTGTGGTTCATCAGGGTCAACAGTGTCAGTCCATGGCTGGGACTCATCCTGATCTGTGTCAATGGGATAATTAAACTGGTCCTCATTGTCCCCTTCCTCCACATCCTCAGTGACAGGTGTGGGAGAGTAGTTACAGCCTCGTCCATATGGTTGTATGGGTTCAAAAAGGGCAGGAGAGGTGGCAGAGTCCCTCTTCTTCTTTAGTGGTATCTTGTAGGACTCCATAGAAGTTTCAGGAATGATTTTCCGTTTATAAATGGTGAGTCTCCTGAATCGGAGTCGATGAATAGTTTCGACTGGTTCTCATAGGAGGTGCCTGGGACAGAACGTCGTCCTCCATGGGCCGAGTGGTTGCGGCTACCGATTATGACTTGGATGTGTCGGTGGCCTTTGGGAGTTGGACCGTTTTAGGTCGTGCTGTCGGTAGAAGTCCGAATTTTATCGGCGCCGTAAGCATTGGCGATGGACTGACCTGCTTCGAGGTAGGCGCTGTTTTTGATCCAACCGACTTCGACTGTTCATCTTGCTTGTGGCCTTGCGTCGACTCGAGCCGTTGTTGCGCAGCAGGTACGCTCGTTTGCTTCGACTTGGTCTGTTCTTTTGGGCCGAGTTTGGGATTCGACACGAAGGCCTTGACTAGCAGCGGCTTCCGAATTTTCGGATCGAGGGCTTTTTGGGCCTCGAGTCCATTGGAAGAGTAGCCATCTTTGGAGCCGGACGTAGACGTGAGCGTGACGTGCTTAACAGTAGACACGGGCTTCGGCGCCCCGATCTTCGGGTCGACACCCCCTGTCGACCCCGAGGGGTCGAGCACACGTTTCGACTTGGTAGGTTCCGAAGTCGTCGAGCCGATGGTTGCTTTCACCAGTTTCGGTTTCGATTTAGTGTCTTTAGGTTTCGGTTTCGATTTCTCCACTGATTGTGGCCGATCGACCGATGGCTCTTTGGAAATGTTCTTAGTCGGGCCTGGAAGCGGGACTATAGAATGTGGACGAAGATCTTGGCTAAGGCCTTCCGGCGATGCCTCGAACTGAGCCGTGGAAGAGTCTTTATTAGGCCCCGCTACTGCGGTTGGGCCTAGCTCTTCGCTTGAGTCGTCGTCGGCGGCCCCGATAGGTTGTGCGTCGTCTCCTACCTCGACGATGTCTTCATCATGGACGTAGAATTCTTCTTCGTCCTTATCGTAGTTGGAGTCTTGCTCCGACGCGGGACCCGACCGTTGATCAGGATCCTCCTCTTCTACACCCTCCTCGTCGTCAGCTCCGAAGATGTTTTCTGGTTCGGGTGCTGACTCCTGCGCCGACCGTCGTGCAGCGCGTCGAAGCCGAAGAGTTTTCTTCGATCTGAATCGGGAACAGGCCATGCAGCTGGCCTCGTCGTGGTCAGGTGAGAGACATTTATTGCACATCGATGTGAGGGTATTTTGAATTGCAAACGGGGCAGCGCTTGAACGGACTCCGTTCCATCATCAATCGTTGATGGGGCCTTTGGTGTTGAAAGGCAATCGGCCTTCGACGTCCTGCTCGAAGAACTGGAACAAGTACAAGGCACCGAACGAAAGACAATACCGACGCCCCGAAGGCCTTTTGGCCTTGAGAAAGAGTATTTATATATATTCCGAACGTGAGTAAAGAAAGTACATCCGAACCCAATGGCGGAAAAAAACAATCTGAGCATGGAGAGGATGCCCATGCGCACTGTAGTCCAGGGGAGGAGCCACCTATCTCGTGATACTTCGAAGACTCTTCCAGGACAACAATGTGCAATCATCCAGACCCAACACTAGGTGGCGATCCATGCACAGTTATAAATTCAGCAGCCCACATGCCTCGAACATAATAATTCTTTTTTAGAGATCAAAATGTACTCATTCTGACCACTCACACTATATTGCCTTAAAGTTCAATATCTCTGAAAGCAGTCAATATATCCACAGAAACTGTTTCTTCTCAACCTTCTTTTTGCCTTCGGTACTCCAGCCACTGATCTGACCTCAAGCCATGAGGAGGACTGCCAATGATAACGTACTGTTCCTCCTTTACTGCCCGGATTGCCTGGTAACTCACTATGTGTATTCATTTCGAGCAGAGATTGTCAATTTCTTCAACTATATACACTCCATCTACAATTGGGGTGTCTGCCACGCTGGAAATTATTTACTGAGGCCTATTTTGTTTGCCTAATTTTTGTCTTCTGACCCTCATACAACACCATATTTCAGGATAAAAAACTCTGCTTTCTACCGCCTCAAAGGAACTACTACACTCTTCATTGCTTGCTACTTGACCTTTTAATTTCTGATTACTATGGTTTTTGTTGATCAGCCTCACTGGAGTTTTTTGTATTAAACACTGATTTTGTCTTGTGTTATGTATTGTGCTCTCTGTGAAGGGCTCTGGAGTTCCTAAGACACAAACAGTACACACAAACTTCAAATAAGATGAATAATTTCTATAGGAATATCTATAACCACCTTTTATCAACAAACCATTACAACTTACGTGCCAGCTCAACATTAATACATTAAAAAGATTACTGCTACAAACCTGAAAAAAATGGAATGCATGGCAAGTCCTATTTAAGGTACAATTTAATGGCAGCAGGGAGGCCAGTTGCATCAGTTTCAAATAGAAATGTTGCATTGTAGAAAACATTAATATAGTATTGGGAGGAACAGTTCATAGCATCATGAAGGACCAGGGACTAAGACATGACAGTGTACGTGTGCAGAAACGTAAACTAAAATGTGTTACATAGTACATAAAAGAGCTACCCCGCTACAATATAAAACCCAAAAACACTTATGCTACACCCATATAATTAATGTTGAATGATTATGAAACATACCTTCTCATCTCTTTTTGATGGTACAGCCAAGTGTAACCGGTTTAAGATGTCATTCACCTTATTTCCTTTCATTTTTGTGTCAACGCGATGGGCCAAAAGTCTGTCACAGGCCTAGAGTGCAAATCAAATACATTTATGAATTCCCTAGCTTTATTGAACATATTGCAATTGCTGATAAAATTAAGAGCACAGCACATACCTCAGTTTTAACTTTAATCACACCTTCTTCTGTTAAAGTGCTTGTCTCCAGTACAGGAATACCTTCAGCTTCTAACTCCTTAAAAATATTCTGAAACCCAATTAACAATCAATTTAATTATAATAAACGATAGATTTAAAAGTCTACAATTCAGGAACTCTGTAAAAGGCGGTTAAATAAAAACAAGCAATAAAACTACAAAACACCAAATACTTTAAAACATACTTCAGACGGGAGAAAACCAGGCAAAGAAATCCAATCGTTTGTACATTATTAAAACTAGCTTAATCAAATTATAACTAAGTAGAACAATTCAATCCTTTGCCATGTGACAGTGGGGATAATTTCTTAATTTCAACAAGCAAACTTGTTCATGCAAATGAAAAGGAGAGAATGGCCTAGGTTACAACCCTCATGCTAGCAGCCATTTTAAAGTCAAATGTGAAAAATTGAGACATTCTACTACGAATTATTAACTATCACAAAACCCATGAAAGTTACTCGGAAAACACCTGCAGCAAGTTTACTGGAAGCCATCTCCCAAATCAACAGATGCAAACTTGGTGAGTGTCAGTTTTAGAAAGTGATCTTTCTCAACTAATCAAACCATAAATTAAGAAGCAAAATAGCCCTTAGTTTGCATAAGGGAAATAAGGAAATGATCTGGTCCCTAAATATAAAACCGTAGCATCTTCCAGTTCTACTTAATCAGATAAAAGAAGAGAAACTGAGAGGTGAGCACCACAGAGGTTGGTGGTATAAGGGGTAGCTTTGACTAACCAGAGGTGAATGTACAACACCAATCCTCTTCTAGCTACATGGTCTAGTCCAGCCACTAGGATGCAATGATACATCAAATTAGAAAGTGAAAGAGGGCAGGTAAGAGTAATTAGGCTCTTTGGTTATGAATTCTGTCAACTCTGACTTTCTTTGATGGTTCAGGGGCAGTGTCTGCAGCGCACCTGGAAAACTAGTAATTCCAATGGCAAGGTAGGGACCAAATAGAGGTTGACAGGTGTCTCCAATACCAACAAGATGGGCTGTCATGTGCCGTGGCGCTGAAAATCTGTTTACTACTGAAATGTTTGAACACATGAGAACATGAAACAACTACTGGCAATGCCAGTGCAAAGATTTTTACTAAGTTGCACAAAATTGATACAGCAGCAGTCAGAAGAGTGTAAGCTGCTTTAATAGTGCATGAGGTTTGGTGGGTGTCAATAGAATTTTGCGATGTGCAGAATGGTGGGATGAACTAATTTGTAGGTGGGTGTTACTGTGTTGATTGTTAGTGTGGGACATGGAGCACAGTGGGTGTGTCTGTTTTATAGTCATTTGCAACTGTGAAAGTGTTCATGCCAGTGCGTGGTGATGGTAGCGTCACACTGTCCTAGGTGAGCACACACGTACTGCCATGCTAGGTTCACAATGTCAGATTAAAGTACAGATTTTCATGTCAGAATCTATTACAGTTGTGTATATATTCAAATGTCAGGTTTCCAAGTGGTTAAACATTCCTGGTGAGGGGTCCAAGTATGCTTTTTATCTTAAAACACCCCTTAAAAACACCCATTAAGTTCCATGCTGGGCAGAAACATTGAGTGGGCTGAACAGACCAAGCAGTATTGCAGCTTCTTAGCACGAACCCTGCCACACCAAATGTGGTATCTTAGGCGATTTGTGTATCCTCTGCTTTTTTTAGGACTCCTCTTCTCATGCGTAACTCGTTGAGTCAGTACTGCCTCTTTACGGTAAAGGTCCATTTGACCCTACAAATACTCATGGGCAGAAGCTTCTCAGCCCAGCCACTGTATCAAAATGTTGAGGCAGCAGGATAAGCGGGCAACATGAATGGAGCCGTTAGACACTGACAGACAGTCTGAGGCGGATTCGCTTTTATCCACGGCATAAACAATTGGCATGGAATACCACCAGTTTTGACAAAGATACATTATATCTTTAGAAAACGGTATCAGCTTTCAGATATGTGAAGAATTCAGAGTGGGCATGTGCAAAGAGGAGGGGTGTGGGGGGGGAAGACAAATGGACACTGGCTACTCCCTTATTCCATAAGGAGCAGGGGGAAGGGACTACTCTTCACCAGGATGTTGCCACATCTTGACAAAGGCAAATCGGTCCTGCGCAGGGAAGGCAGATAGGTTGACACCAGAAAGATGAAAGGATAAGGTGAGAAGGTAGTAAGTGTGGAGACTGGGACACAGGTGTGACAAGGTTAGACAAACTCTGAAGGGCAGTTGAAAAGGGTTCAGATACCAACCACTACACCAAAACATGAAAATGGAAATATAATAACACTATTTTTTTCAGAAAGTCCTCAAGTATCGCAGAAGGCTACAGTAATTAAGACTTGTTACATCTGTACCTCCTTTTCCCTCTTCATCCAACACCACCGCTGGCATCTACTGGCTGCAGCCACTTCTCAGGTAACATAACACAGTGAGGTACATGGCACATAATACAGTGGAAATTATATAGTATGACACGTGATACTACATTTCCCAGTCAGAAAGCGGCAGCCGCAGCCAATAGTAGGCCAGCACATGCACAGGCTTCCAGAGAAATAGGGGCCGTTTGAGGATTTAGGCCTGACTCACGCAGAACTCACTTGTACAGCAACAGCCGTTATTGAAGCTCCTCTCATTAGTTTGCACTTGGCTTGACCCTTCACCTTTGCTTTTACCCTGCCTGGTTGCCTTTCCTGTTGTGCCTTGCTAATCTCCTTCTGACTGTCAAATTTATACCTCCCAGTCAATCACCCTCTGGGGCTCTTGTTTTGGTTTCTAAGTACTGGGTGAGCCCCAGTCGGAGGCATTTTTTTCCTATTTCCGTTCTATGGTTAAATTTAAGTACAAGGAGTTCTCTGTAGGTGGACACCTAACACTGACAAGTCTGACTCCAGATGCTGTACCTTGGAATCCAGACCAGCCCTTACAACTACTAAGCTGCAGGAGGCTCTGCCTCTCATTCCTTCACATCATCTTCCCTTTAGCTTAGGTCTTCGTAACCATCCTTCACTTAATAGAAGAGGCTGATTATAAGGAGCAGGAAGGATTAGTTTTGAAATCATCATGTTTGCAATACAGAGTCTACGACACAACTGAAGCCAGATATAAAGAGGAATCTTAATATTTTATCATATTAAGACGATCCTAAAACATGTATTTAGTATATTTATTTAGTTTAACTTTAAACAGGTACACCAATGAAAAAGAAAGTAAAAATTGAACATCAAACCTTTTCTTCCTCGGAGAGTTCTGAAACCCTCTTCACATCACACTTGTTTACAACGATGATCAATGGCTAAAACAAAGAAAGAATTCATTTTAAAAAACAGCCCACCATCAACCTGTGTAATGTGTGTGCAAACTAGTATGCCATTAAGAATTTTTAAAATAACCATACCTTATTGGCAAAAAGAGGTTTGATATTTCTGAAAAGCTCCATCTGCTCTTCCACGTTGTGTCCACACTGCTCAGACACGTCCATTATGTAAAGCACAGCAGCTCGGAGATGTGCAAGTGCAGTGATAGCCTGCATTTCAATAGTATTTCTTTCTTCCAGAGGATGATCCAAGATCCCTGGAGTATCTACTACCTGCAATTTTGAGTTGAGATATGACTGGTCACTAAATCAAAAGTAAGAATGCTAGAATAGTAATAAAGCAGTAGTGGAAATTACATTGCAAAATGTAAGATCTATGCTTTGCAAAGGTTCACTTAGTAACCGATAACAAACAACATTTATAAGAAACAACAAAAAACTACATGGTGAAACTGAAAAATCTTTTCAACAGGTTCATGCTTTCAATATAGAATTAGTTGTAAATGAGGATACACTGACAACATAAGGCAATACCCGCGAGGCGAGGAGCTGTGACCGTCCTGACCTGGTCAGAACTGGTCGATCCACCCGCCGCGCGGCCCTCCTTGGTGTGCCTGATATCGTATTCGCACTGTATCTCCTGCATTCTGTGCCATTATTATTGCATTGTTTTGGTATTTGTGCCAGCGACCTCCTTGGTTGTGCCCCCGATCTCGCCTGTGCCATTATTATTGCATTGTTGTGCCCTTAGCCCGTCTCTCCTCCCCGCTCCCTGCCGCTGCTCCCCCGCGGCCCCACCCCCGCTCCCTCCAGCATCTCCGGACCGATCCCCTCCCCACTCGCCACCCCGCTCCCGCCTCCCAGCTGCTCCTCCCTCGCTCTGCCCCCTCAACTCTCCACTTATGGCAGAGTTGCATACGCGCAGCGGGCGCGCCAAAGGTAAGCCCGTCTGCGCCCGTCCGCGCCCGTCCGCGCCCAGCGCCAGACCCCCTGGACCCCGCAGAGGCCATCCCACCCGCCAAACGTACGACGCCGCCACCCTCACTGCACTCAATACTGGCCAACTCCCAGACTGCTACCGAGCCAACCCAGGACGCACCCATGGACCCTTCACCTGCCAATCCTGCAAGTTCTGCTGCATCAAGACCTACACTGCATCCGCTCACGCCAAGCGGAGCTCCAACATCAACCACCTGAAGTGCATCCTGCTCAACACCCGCTCGGTCCACAGACACACCATTGAACTATGGAACCTACTCGACTCCACAACTCCGGACGTCGCCTTTCTCACTGAAACCTGGATGAACGCCTCATCAGCATCCGACATCGCCATAGCCATCTCTGACGGTTACAAGATCATACGAAGGGACCGCATCAATCAAACAGGAGGAGGCATCGCCATCGTCCACAAGAACACCATCCGCATCACGACCAGCTCCGACGACACCCTCACAGGCGCCGAACACCTACACTTCCAGATACACACCGAGCCCAAGACCACACTCAGTGACACCCTCATTTACAGACCCCCCAGGACCCCGCACACAATTCAGCGAAGACATCGCTGACTTTGTCAGCCCACACGCCCTCCCCTCCGATGACTACATTCTCCTAGGGGACCTCAACTTCCACCTGGAGAATAACAACGACAGGAACACCACCACCCTGCTGGACAAGCTCGCCAATATCGGACTCCAACAACTGGTGAACACCCCCACCCACTACGCCGGACACACGCTCGACCCAAACTTCTCCTCCAGCAAGCACATCTCCTTCAACCACTCCACGGGACTCCAATCGACAGACCACAGCTGCGTCCACTTCAGCTTCAGAAAGACCACGACCCACCACCACCCACAACAGATCCCCCGCAGAAGCTGGAACAAAATTACCACCGCCCAGCTCACCACATCACTAAACCAGAACCCTCCTGCCAGATCAACGGACCCCAATCAAGCAGCCAACAACCTCGCACAGTGGATCACCAACTACGCTGACGACCTAGCACCCCTGAAAAACCGTCCCAACAAACCAGGAAGCAAAAAAGCCTCCTGGTTCAACGACGACCTCAAGAACTCCAAAAAGAACTGCCGCGCCCTCGAGAAAGCCTGGCGAAGAAACCCAACCACAGACAACATGACCGCCCTCAAACTCGCCACCCGCAAACACCACCAGCTGATCCGCACCACCAAGAAGTCAGCATTCAGGGAGTGTCTAGACAATAATGCCCACAACAGCAAGGAACTCTTCAGCATCGTCAAAGAGCTCACCAACTCCAGCGCCGGCAACAACGACATCATTCCCTCACAAGACCTCTGCGACTCTCTCGCCTCGTTTTTCCACAGCAAGATCGCAGACATACACAACAGCTTCGGCGACCAGACCACTCCCCCACCCACAGAATCGAACCCCCCCACCACCACCATCCGCGCCTGGATCCCGATCAGCACCGAAGACACCATCCGCACGATGAACACCATCCACTCCGGATCGCCAACCGACCGATGCCCCCACCACATCTTCAACAAGGCCGACTCCGTCATCGCCCCTCAACTCCGGGACATCATCAACTGCTCCTTCAACACCGCCACCTTACCGGAAAGCTGGAAGCATGCTGAGCTCAGCGCCCTCCTGAAGAAACCTTCAGCAGACCCCACCGAACTTAAGAACTACCGCCCCATCTCGCTACTCCCTTTCCCCGCCAAAGTCATAGAGAAGACCGTCAACAGTCAGCTCGCCGCCTTCCTCAAGTCCAATGGTTCCCTCGACCCCTCACAGTCCAGTTTCAGAGCCAACCACAGCACCGAGAACGCCCTCATCGCAGCCACAGATGACATCCGAACCCTACTCGACAATGGGGAAACAGTGGCCCTCATCCTCCTGGACCTCTCCGCAGCGTTCGACACGGTCTGTCACCAAACCTTAATTCAACGCCTCAGCAACATCGGGATACAAGATAAGGCACTGGACTGGATCATCTCGTTCCTCGCCGGAAGAACCCAGAGAGTCCGCCTCCCCGCGTTCAGATCAGAGGCCACCGAAGTCATCTGCGGCGTACCACAAGGTTCATCGCTCAGCCCCACCCTCTTCAACGTCTACATGAGCCCCCTCGCATCCATCGCACGCCAACACAACCTCAACATCATCTCCTACGCCGACGACACCCAGCTGATCCTCTCCCTCACCAAAGACCCAACCACCGCCAGAACCAACCTACACGAAGGGATGAAAGAAGTAGCCGAGTGGATGAAGAACAGCCGCCTAAAACTGAACTCAGACAAGACGGAAGTCCTCATCCTGGGATCATCCCCCTCTGCCTGGGACGACTCCTGGTGACCCCTGGCCCTAGGCAGCGCACCCAAACCAACGGACCATGCACGAAACCTGGGCTGGTCCTAGAATCCTCCCTCTCGATGACCAGACAAGTCAACGCCGTCTCATCGTCATGTTTTAACATCCTACGCATGCTCCGAAAGATCTTCCGATGGATCCCCATCGAAACAAGGAAGACGGTCACCCAAGCACTTGTCACCAGCCACCTGGACTACGGAAACACCCTCTACACCGGAACCACAGCCAAACTGCAGGAAAGACTTCAACGCATTCAGAACGCCTCCGCACGACTCATCCTGGACATACCTCGACACAACCACATATCCGGACACCTGAGAGACCTGCACTGGCTCCCCATCAGCAAGAGGATCACATTCCGTCTCCTCACTCACGCACACAAGGCCCTCCACGACCTAGGACCCAGATACCTTAACAACCGCCTGACCTTCTACACCCCCACCCGCCAACTGCGTTCGTCCAACCAAGCCCTCGCCGCGATTCCACGCATTCGAAGATCCACCATGGGAGGTAGATCCTTCTCCTACCTGGCGGCTAAGACCTGGAATTCCCTCCCCTCCCACCTCCGTCGTACCCAGAACCACCTCTCCTTCAGGAAGCAACTCAAGACCTGGTTGTTCGATCAGTAGCGAACTCCTCTCCCCTAAGCGCCTTGAGACCCTCTGGGTGAGTAGTGCGCTATACAAATTTCTGATTGGATTGGATATAGATCTGTTAAAGTTAAAATATAAATAAAAGTCAGGATTAACGAAAATGGTGTTGTTGCTACTTACTGTTGGCAATCATATGACTACTTCTACAAGGTTGTAGAGGGCAACAGTTGCTAACTCATGGTTGGGAAAATAAAAACACGTTTGACCTGGTCGAACAGCTAACATAAAAAGTACAAGATATTCTTTACAGCCTCAAATCAATCAATCAATCAGTCATTTGTTAAGCGCACTACATATCCGTGAGGGTCTTAAGGCGCTGGGGGGGGGGGGGGAGCCGCTACTGATTGAACAGCCAGGTCTTTAGTGTCCCCCTGAAGGTCAGCAGGTCTTGGGTCTGTCGTAGGCTCGGTGGGAGGGTGTTCCATGTCTTGGTGGCGAGGTGGGAGAAGGATCTCCCGCTGGTGGTTGTTCTTTGGATGCGCGGGACGGTGGCGAGTGAGAGGTCGGCGTAGCGTAGCTGGCGGTTGGGGGTGTAGAAGGAGAGCCGTCTGTTGAGGTAGGCTGGGCCGGTCTTGTGGAGTGCCTTGTGTGCGTGAATGAGGAGCTTGAAGGATATCCTCTTGTTGACAGGGAGCCAGTGCAGGTTTCTCAAGTGGGGGGGTGATGTGGCCGGTTTTTAGGTCTCGAGACCTATCGATGCTCGCATGCGCATCGAGCGGAGCGAGAATTCAAGCGGCGAAAACATCATGAAACCACCAGCTTTTTGCTGGCGTTTTCATGCAGTTCATGTGAACCACGTGTTCAAACATGAACGCGCATCAGCCTCCCTCCATTTGCCGCACAGCACATCAAAGGGCTTCGCCCAGCGTGAGCTCTGCGGCTTCTCCTCCCCTAATTAGTCATTTTCGCCGCCGCCGTCTCGCATTTCTCCTCCCCCCTCCCCTTCTCTGCCTTCCTTTCCCGGCGCACGCATTTTTCTTCAAGCATTTCTCCTCCCTCCTCCCCCTCTACAAGACATGCACGTCACATATCGTTTGCTACCTCTTGTATTTTGTTGCTCTTGATACTTGCACAACTGTCACTATTGTCTCATGTAACGTAACGTTTGCTTTTGTAACATGCTCACTTGTTAGGGCTTGTGACCTACTTCGGCTGAGCAGCGATCTCAGTGTCAAGTCGAATTTGCAGAGTTTGAGATCGTACCCGATCTCGGACAGAGGCCGCAGGTCCGACGTGGTGCCATTGCATAACAACAAACGTTTATCTTGTGTTGTGCTCCCTCGTCGTGAACGCCTGTGTTACGTACGACTGCCATTACGTTCTCTGTCCTCTCGCAACTACGCTCTGGCTGCATTTCAATCGAATAAAGTAAAAGGTTATTTAAATACCTACGCGCACACGAATCCACTGTCGCACCCGATTCTTAAAGTTATCTGTGTTTTTCTCAAGCGTATTGCATGAGACTTGGGATATCTATCAAACGTTGCATGAAATTACAATTTCGAACACTTCTTTGAAGGCCAATGCAGTGTGAGTGATGTAAAAAAAAAAACCAAGCATTGGCATAGCCAATAGGTCTCGCCTTTGGGACCTTATAAGTACTTAGTAATTCAGCACAATATCCTTGGTGCAACAACATCAACTGTATAGGGTCCCAAAGGCGAGAACTATTGGCTATGCCAATGCTTGTTTATTGGGACCTTTCTTGGGACCTTTCTGCCCTCTGCACCACTCGTTTCCCCCCGTTTTTTGTGACCTTTCTGCCCTTTCTTGGGACCTTTGTGCCACTCGTTTCCCCCAGTTTTTGTGACTTTTCTGCCCTTTCAATGTCTCAACACCGAATGTCAATAATTTAATGCAATTTGGCGTCTCAAGTATTTTATGACTTGTAGTTTTTCTATGTGAACACTGCACATAAAAAAACCTGCCAAATTAACACTTATTACCATCCTCCACTACACAAGACTTGTATCTATGTCATTAATAGCTGTACCCAGTTAATGAGCCTTCGCTCACTCAACGGTAAGTGCAGATAAGACACCTGCTGCATGTGAGCTTTATGCGGCAGAAACACTTGCCTAGCATTACACATGAAAATTAGTCACTGAATATTCATAAAGGAGTCGCGTGGGTAATAAACATTTACCCTATAAGCATCTGTACATGGAGAGTAGTGCTGTAGATTCACATGCTCTGCATACTCTTGCCATCTAGGGTTGGGTCTGGAGTTGTGTAGGAAGCTGGCTCTGTACATACTATACCAAAGTGAAGTATAGCGTGTACAGAGCCCAGTGGAACCCCAAAGGTAGGCAGAGGTAAGGTTAGATAGCACCTCACTCTCTATTTGTGGTAGTGTGGTCGAGCAGCAAGGCTTTATCAGAGGACAGAATTAAGCATTTGTTGTACACAGTCAGCAAATTAATTCATACACTCAAAACCAGATCAATTGTTTTTGTATAAAAATATTCTTTTAGTTATTTTATTTCCTAGTGTGTTTGAATATTTTTATTGATATTTCAACATAGGGTAACAATACAGAGCCATATTGGATGGAGGGTAAAGTTTAGGTCATTCGTGCGATGTGCAGTGAAACACGAGAACAATGACAGCATTATACATCGCAATCTTCACATTCCATGATCGTCATTGCTGAAAAGAAGAAAAACTGTACATGGTACAAACAGCTGTCCCTGACTGTGTTCCCCACTAGGATGTGTCATCTGTGCCTGCAGAGCCACTAACCATCAGCCCGAATAGAGATGGCTTTGGGTGATCTAAGCAGTGGAGCAGATCATGCGATTGTGGTTCGTCTCGTGTGGCGGTTGTGTAACTAGTGGTGCGGCATAGGGGCAAGGCGTCATTATGGGCTGTTAAAGGCGTGGCATTGTCCGCTCTGTTAATGATTCTCTCGTAAATTACTCATGGGGAGAGAGAGAGCGAAGAGCCCAGCAGATATGTTCCTATAGCCCTGGGGTGTAGGTCATGGTCGCAGGACGCAGCTCATAATGCAGCTATTCAGCACTCGGTAAGTCATAGTGTGTCCTCATCGCTGTCATTCCAGCTGTGTGAGCTCCGTGGGGAGAGTATGGAGAAGAAAAAAAAGGGGGGAAAGGGGGGGGTGGAGTGGCGGGTTGCGGTCAGTGGACTTGGTGGCTCGGTGTAGCTGTCGTGGTGGGAGCGCTTCGATAGCGGTAGGTTGCAGGGGAGTCATCAGGCGTGCCTGCCTCTGCTTGTCAGGTCCCAAAATAGTGTCTGGATGATTGCGGGTGGTGTGGGATGCATGTCAGTCGTGGATTGTGGCGTCTCGTCCGTTATAGTGTGGCATCATCTGCGAGTACAGCAGTCTCCCTGTCTGGCGGTGCATGTGTATCCTGGACAGAGGCATCAGGTTCATGGTCGGTTTCGGTCGCTCTCTCTGTTGCATCTCTATCCCTCCCGGGGGGGAGTGTCAAGTGCGCGGTCTCTCAGTGATTGGCATTCTCTATGGAAGGCGCTGAGCATGTCGTCCCACAGAGTCGCAATTGGGAATTGGCGCAAACCTGCTGTCTCCTCGTTGCGGAGGATGATGCTCTCTGCTCTAGCCCAATTGTCCAGGGAGGCACGCCAGTGTTGCGCTGTGGGTGGGGTTGTACGTTTCCAATGTTTGGTAAGCAGCCTTTTAGCCGTGAGGAGATAGTTATTTTATTTCCTAGAACCAAGCAAGTGTGGCACAGGTTAAATGATAAATACTTTGCAGTAAATATACAGTTTTGATTGTAATTGTAAATGCACTTTGTTTCGACTTACATAATTGTTTCTGAGAAATGCAATGCTTTGTAAATACAGTACATATACTTTGAATGGGCTCTTTAGTAAAATACCATGCAAGTTACTTTTTAGATTACTTTTCTTACACAGTGTAGTATACCTGGATACTACACTGGGACATTTCCTGTAAACAAGTAAGTAAATGCGTTTTTGTTAGTTCGTACAATTTTAAAGAATTTCTTTAGGTTTTCCAACTCCACACTTAAAAACTTTTCACAGAAAAACAGTCAATGTTATCCTTTGGAGGAAAATAGTGTTATTGGTTTAACAGTAAGTACTTTGTTGTGGGAGTCGGTGTTCTGGGGTTAATCTCGGGGGTCCCCCAGGGTCAAGGATGCACTCTTGTTACACCCTCAGCGGCACTATGGCATCCAGGTGCAGAGTGCTGAAGCCCAAGGTTATTCAATGGGGGATAGGGGGCCTTCGGTTGGTGGCTGCTGACGAGCAGGCCATTGGGGGTAGACGTAAGCTCAGGGAAATGGGGGTTTAGACCAGCACAAAAGATGCACCCTCAGCGGTACTGGGGCGGCTGAGTGCAGTGCTGTTTTGGCATCGGAAGCACTGTAGCTTACGATGGGGTGTCTCTGGTTTGCAAAACCACTGCAGGCTCGGGGACCAAGGTCTTCTGGGTGGGACCACCACTTGGAGAGGTAAGTTGGGATCTTCAGGGTTGGTTAGACACGGTTGGTTGGGCCATTCAAGGCCCTGGGGCGTCGGGTGCAGGGGTGCCTTTTAGGGTCGGATCTTCTTACCAGCTCCTGGTCGCGGCTTGGGGGACCTTCAGGTTTGAGGCTGCAGGCGTCGGCTGGTGGCAGGTCATGGGGTCGGCGGATCGCGGGTCAGGATCGCGAAGGGGGGGGATCTCCTCTTGGTGTTGGGCCACTCAAACTCGGGCCGTGGGTGTCGGGTGCAGAGTGGTGCAGACCTGCGGATCCTTGCGGAATTGGAGTCTGTTTGAACAAATCCAGTGTTCACAGGAGGCAGTTTTTTGGATTGAAGGCAGGATGGTCCTCCAGGTTTGTCAAGGTTGCTGGCTGCAGGACACACCGGGATTTCTCTGGAGCAGGTTCGAGGTGGGGACAGGCCGGAAGGGCTGGGGCCAAGTCAGTGGGCGTCCTCCTCTTGTTACCTTCGGCACGGCTGTTCGGTCCTGCTTTTCTTCTTGCAGGTCCTTGTCTGAGGAAGCAAGGTTCAGGGTTGCCCCTAAATACTAGATCTAGGGACGTTACTGGTAGGGAAAAAGGTTGGGACCAATGGGTCCCTTCCCTGGGGTGGGTACACCCCCTATTATGCCACCCTCCAGTGGGAGGGGGGCATAAGCCTTTCCCTGGTTGGCTGGGTCCCCCCCATCTGAAAGATGGTGTGGACAGAGTTGTGCTTCACCCCCCCCCCCCCGAGGGGTGGAGTTGGCAGAGGTAGGCACACCTCTCTTCCTCACTTGTTTTTACCGCCGGTTCTCCCACCCAAAGTGGGGGTCAGAACCAGTGGGGACTGGTTGCTGAAAGCAGCAAGTGGCCTGTAAACCCTGCACATCCTAGGGGAGGAGACTTGGCACCTGGTCCTAGGATGTGCATTGTTTCAGGCCCACCCCAAGAGCAGCAGGCTCTCGACCCAGGGGTCCAGGAACACGTCTGGTGGTGGCAGCTGAAAGCAGCCACTCAGCCTGGACACTAGTGGAAGGTCGGTTTTCAGGGAGGATCTCTAAGATGCCCTCTGTGTGCATTTTGTCATTAAATCCCATTAGGCTGCCTTCCTCCCACCTCACACGTCTCTTTGCCCCTGGGCACCTTTCTCTGTTCCCTCCCTGAACTCTCCCTTTCCCCTCTTATACAGCACCCCAAATTTGGCAACCCGGTCCTGAAGATGATAAAGATTAAATAGGATTGAAACGCTGTTGACCGATCTTACCGCGCAACTCACGGCGCACATTCAACTTTGGTTCATAAAAAGTTTAAAATCTTGTTTAATCACTGTAATGAATTATTCTTGCTGAACCATTGATCCTTGTACATATTTTTTCATCACCTTGTCACCTTGCGTCTCTCGCTGTGCTTTTCACTTGTCACTCGCGCCGTCACTCATTGCATCACGAGCACAAGATGCACCAAGTCCCTTTGGGTTGCCTTCGCAATTTATGCTCACAGTGCTGATATAACTGTTATGTATAAACTGTGGTTTTAAATATATGATGCCATGAGCACTTTTGAAAAACTACCGGGAGTCTCCCCTTTTTGCTTCTTCCTTGTAATGTCGTGTACATACATATGTATTTGCCTTCCTCATTGAATCCGGTTGAGGCATTATTGTAAATTTCGCTAAGTCCATTTTTAGACATTATAAGTGCAGTAATGCCATAAAGAGCATATTGTATTCGGAGTTTGTAACTACGAACTCCACAGCCCTATAATAGCTTTTCTGAAAACTAGGAAGTTGGGAATCAAACTTCTCAGCACTTTAAACCCACTCCGCTGCCAGTGTGGGATTTAATGAAAAATGCACTCAGAGGGCCTCTTAGAGATGCCCCCTGCAAAACGACCTAGTGTCCAGGCTGAGTGGCTGCTCGCCAGCTGCCACCACCAGACATGTTTCTGGACCCCTGGGTCGAGAGCCTGCTGCTCATGAAGGGGAATACTTCAATGGCTTGCCGCCTTTGTGAGCTTCCCCAGGTCACTTGCTGCTTTCAGCAACTTGTCCCCACTGGTTCTGACCCCCACTTTGGGCAGGATAACCGGCGGGAAAAACAAGTGAGGAAGAGAGGTGTGCCCACCTCTGCAAAAACCACACCTTCAGGTGGGGGAGAATAGGTGAAGCACAACTCTCAGTCCCCACCATCTTGCAGATGGGGGGGGACTTAGCCAACCAGAGAAAGCATTATGCACCCCTCCGACTGGAGGGTGGCATAATGGGGGGTGTACCCAACCCAAGGAAGGGAACCATTGGTCCCAACCTTTTTACCTACCTGTGTCACCCCACAATCTAGTATTTAGGAGCACCCCTGAACCTTGCTTCCTCAGACAAGAACCTGCAACAAGAAAAGAAGAAGGACCGAACAGCCATGCCGAAGCTAACAAGAGCAAGACGCCCTCTGACTTGACCCCAGCCCTACCAGCCTGTCTCCACCTGGACCTGCTCCTGCGAAATCCTGGTGTATCCTTCAGCCAGCAACCTCGAAAATCCCGGCAGGCCTGCCTGCCTTCAACCACACAGAATGTGTCTCCCGTGAAAACCGATTTGTTCAAACAACAGAATCCAGGTCCGCAAGGATCCGAGGGTCTGCACCAGACGTCCACGGCCCGAGTTCAAGTGGCCCAACACCAAGAGGAGGTCCCCCCCGGTGATCCTGACATGAGATCCGGCAACCCCAGACCTGCCTCAAGCCTCCAGCCGATGCCTGCAGCCTCAAACCGGAAGATCCCCCCCTACCGCGACGAGAAGCTGTTAAGAAGATCCCACCCTAAAAGGCACCCCTGCACCGGACGCCCCACAGCCTCGGGTGGCCCAACCAACGGTGCCTAACTAACGCCCAAGATCCCAACTTACCTCTCCAAGGGGTGGTCGCACCTAGAAGACCTTCGTCACCGAGCCCGAAGTGTTTTTGCAAACCGGAGACTCCCCATTGAAAGCTACAGGGCTTCCGACACCAAAACAGCACTCTGCACCCAGCTGCCCCAGTGCAGCTGTGGGTGCAACTTTTGTGCTGGCCTAAACCCCCATTTGCCCTGAGCTGAAGTCCAGGAGCTTTGCTCCCACAACCCAGTGGCCAGCTCACCGGCAACCTCCAACCGGAGGCCCCCTATCCCCAATTGGATAACATTGGGCCTCAGCACCTGGCCGCCCAAGTGCCACTGAGGGTGCAACCAGAGTGCATCATTGGCCCTGGGGACCCCTGTGTCTAACCCCAGAAAACCAACTTCCACAATAAAGTATTTACCTTTGAACCGATAAAACTATTTTCCTCCACAATGTTTTTTCTGTAAAAAGTGTAGAGTTGAAAAACGTAAAGGAATGCTTTAAAATCATACTAACAAAAACGCTTTTACTTACCTGTTTACAGGAAATATCCCAGTGCATACTGCACTGTGTAAGAAAAGTAATCTCTAAAGTAACTTACCTGTAATTTTACTAAAAACCCTATACAAAGTATATCTACTGTATTCTGAAAAGTATTGCATTATCAGTAACACTATTGTAATCAAATCAAAGTACATTTACAATTCAAACTGTGTTACAACTGTATATTTACTGCAAAGTATTTATCACTTACCTGTGCTAGGCTTGCTTGCTTCTAAAAAATAAAATAACTAAAAGAATATTTTTATACAAAAACAATTGGTCTGAAGTTCAGTCTTTGAGTGTGTGAATTAATTTGCTGACTGAGTGTGTACAACAAATACTTAACACTGACCTCTGATAAAGCCTTACGGCTCAACCCACACTACCACAAATAGAGAGTGAGGTGCTCTACTTTACCTCTGCCTACTTTTTGGGTTCCACTTGACTCTGTGCACACTATACCTCACTTTGTTACAGTATATACAGAGCCAGCTTCCTACAGGAATGTTCATACATTCTTCAGGTCAATTAAGATAACCAAACTCTATGACCTCAAGAGCCACATTGCTAAATTGAGAGCTTTGGCGTCTGGGTATCTGATTTGTCCTTGATTCTGAGTGAGAAGGTCAGGCCTGTTGGGGAGCTTCTCAAGAGGAACCACCGAGAGATCTGAAAGTGCTATGAACCAATGCTGACGCACCCAAGTGGGAGCTACTAGGATCATGGTGAGAGATGTTTGCCTGAGTCTCCAAACCAGAAAGGGAATGGGAGAGAGGTGGAAAAGCGTAGGCAAATATCCCTGACCAACTCAACCATAATGCGCTGCCCTTGGATAGTGGGTGTGGGTACCTGGAGGTGAAGTTTGGGCATTTCCAGTTTTAGTCTGTGGCAAAACGTTCTACTTGAAGAAAACCGCACTTTTGAAAGCAGGGAAGGAGGACTTGTTGGTGGAGTTTCCACTGGTGGGTTTGTTGCTGCATCCTGCTGAGGTCTGCAAAATAGTTGTCTGCTTCTGGCAGATATTCTGCCAAGAGCATAATGTGGTGTGAAGGAACCCAGCTCCATATGTTCTGAAACAACTGTGATAGTTGAGAGGACTGAGTGTGTCCCCTGTTTAAAAAAAAAAAAATTGCTGTCATATTGTCAATCCGGACTAGGACAACCTTGTGAGAGATGAGGAAGGAAAGCTTTTAGCGCTAGGGAGATCGCCTGAAGCTCCAAGTAGTTAGTGGGTAGGGATTGATGTAGGGCATCTCACATACCTTGTGCTGTGAGGTCCTGTAGATGGCCATCCAAACATATCTATGATGAGTCTGTTGTGAGAATGAGGCGGGGAACAGGGTCGAGAAAAGACCACCCTTTTAGCAAGTTCTTGGTGTTCCACCACTACAGAGAACGGTTAGCGCGGCGGTCCACAACACTAGGGGACATATGTATGAAGCTATTTTGCGTTCGCAAACAGGCCAATTCACAGAATCACCAGTTTGCAATTGCAAAAAAGGTCTTTTCTATGTACCAAACCCTATTTTGTGATTCTGTAACCGGTTACCGAATTGCAAAATGGGTTTGCTATTTGGAAGGGGAGTATTTAGGGACCCCTTCCAAATACCGAATTGTAGCAGTATGTATAAATGTTTTGTGACCATGAATGCGGTGGCAAATCATTTCCATTTTACCTTTGTGAATGGTGGCAAAAACATTTTTTAAAAGCAGGCTGGGGTCCCATGGACCACAGCCTTTCAAAAATTGAAAAGAATGTTTTTTCTTCTTTTAAAGGCAGTCAGTTTTCCTTTAAGGAAAACAGGCTGCATTAAAGAAAAAAAAATACGATTGCTATATTGAAAAGCAATCACAAACATCGTGGTCTGCGGACCCTAGCAGGCCACCATCACCATGAGTTCTGCAATTTCTATGGGGTCACAAACTACGACCTACCTAATTCATGTTAATGAAGTAGGTAGATTTGCGCCCCCTAGGAATTGCTAAAATAAACTTAGTGTCATACATTAGGAATAGCGATTACCTAATTACGATTTGCAGAAAATCGCAATTTAATAATCAATATTCCTAATGGTGATGCATGTGGCCCTAGACTCTGGAGGTGACCCTGTGATTGAGACCACTGCCGAGCTAGACATTGCTGCAGGTGACGCATGAGTGACGACACATGTGCAATCTCTCGTGGGGAACTACGGCAACACAAGAGGCCATCATTCCAAGCAGACGCATGACTGTCCGAACTGTAAGAGTTCGGGTTGGCTGGAACTGTGGTAGAGTTACCTGAAAGTTCTGAACTCAAACAGGATTGGGATAAACAAGTCCTGTGTGTGGAGGATCACCCTTAAGGTAGGTTGAATTTGGAGAGGTTGAAGGTGAAACTTGGGAAGGTTCATTGTGAATCCTAGTCTGTGAAGTAGATTCACTGTCAATTGAGTGCATTGTAGACACTAAAAGCAGGTACTGGCTTTGATGAGCCAATTGTCCAGGTATGGAAATACATGAACGCTTTGCGCAGATGTACTGCAACTACTGCCAAACATTTTGTGAAAACTCAAGGTGCTGTGGTCACCCCGAATGGTAGAACTTTGAATTGTTAATGTTTGTCTGCTATGACGAATCTGATGTATTTGCGGTGTGCATGGTGTATTGGTATATGAAAAAATAGGACTAGTGTTGCCATAAAGTTGTTCTGTTGGAGTAACATTCTGTAGAGTAACCATATTGAAAGGTTCTGACAGAATGTATTGGTTCCGGGGAGCGGAGATCTAAGATTGGTCTTAGTGACCAGTCTTTTTGGGAATGAGAAAATACAGCTAGCATACCCCTAGTCCCTGATATTGAAGAAGGGCAGGTTGTATAGCCCCTTTAAGAAAGAGGGCTTTGACTTCTTTTTTCAGAAGTGTTAGATGATCTTGTGACAATCAGTAAGTGTGAGGTGGGATATTGGGTGGAGTATAAATAAGCTCCAGACAATAGTCATGTTGGAAAAGGCTAGTACCCATTGGTCTGTGGTGATGGATTCTAAGACTGGGTGGAAATATTGTAGTCTGCCCCCGACAGATGTTGAATCAATAGGGGGGCATGATTGGGTAGTCACTGCTTAGCACTGGGTGTTGCTCCGCCTGTGGAGGCAGCCCTGCCCCTTCCTTTGTTGTTTCCACCTCTAAAGAAGTCCTTACTGTATGCAGACTGGCCTTGTTTTGTTGGGAGGCGGAGCCGTCTGAAGTGGTGGATTTGTATGCACCCCTGTAGCCTAGGCCACAAATAGACCCTCAGAGCTGTGGTCTGAAACGCTCCCACAGCTTTAGCGCTGTCCCCGTCCATTTTCATTTATCAAGGGTAGGGTCTACTTATGGCCCACAAAGGTGCGCTTTGTTGAAAGGCATATTGAGAACTGCTTGCTGGACTTCTGGTTTGAAACCTGAACACCTAAGCCATGCATGCTGTGTTAAGAGCACACTGGTATCCGCTGCATCTAGTGCACATCGGATGGAGTTTTTGGTGATGGACTGACCTTATGTGACACATTTGTCCCCTCTCGCTGTGTTCCTCTGAGAGGTACTGTAGCACTTCATCCATCTCATCCCAATATGGTCTGTCAATCATAGCGGACCAGAAGGACTTGGGAATTGGCAATACACCAATGATTAGCTGCCTGTACTGCCACTCCTTTCCCAGCTGCGTCTATTAGCTTGCTTTCTCTTTTATGAGCCATTGTGGGACCTGCCCTCTGATAAAAAAAAGTGGCTCAGAAGGAGATGGCTTGTATTTTTTGTCCACCCGTGGGGCAAGAACTCTCATACGGACGGACTGGTTCTGTAAAATATCGTCTGCATGCCTTATCATGCTAGGAAGCATAGGTAAATACTGGGTGGCCCTATGTGTAGAAGATAGGGTGTCAAACAAAAAAATCATGTTGCAGGGATTGTTTGTGAAGCTCAACATTGTGGATTGAAGCTGCCCTAGCAACGACTTGTTGGAAAGAAATGGAGTCTATAAATCCAGATCCCTGGAGGTAAAGTGGTTCAGTGTCCTATGCATCCCACAGGTCAGGATCCCCATATGGCCTGTGTAACCCCCCAACCATCATCTTTACCTGGTGACCCTGGAGGTGTATCATCAAGTGGGTTACATGCTGGAGATGTAGGTGGGCAAGGAGGGGGTAGAGATGTTGGAGGAGGAGGCCGATGTGTAGGACTGGTGGCTTGTCCTTCATTGTCCTCTTTCTTTTGCGAGATAGAGCGGTCTAGTGCTTCTTGAAAGGACAGCTTCCTCTTTGGTGGTGGAGAAGCAAAGATCTGTCCTGTACCTTTATGGATCTGAATTTTCAACTGTAAAATGTTAATGTTCTAGAAAATGGGTTTGACCGGAGACATGGAAGCTGAGGAAAATGTAAAGTCTTTCAGCCCGTAATTATCGGACCTTAAGGTTTTGATGTATGTAGGAAATCGCTGGCTCTGTATATACTAAACCAAAGAAAGGTATAGTGTGAACAGAGTCCAGAAAGTCCCCAGAAGTATAGCAGAGGCTAAATTAGGTAAGTACTAACAGTTCTCTTAGTGGTAGGGTGGGCGAGCAGTTAGGCTTATCCAGAGATTGTGTTAAGCATTTATTGTATTCACTCAATCAAAACTGATACAGAAACTGAATCCAGACCAATTGGGTAAGTATAACAAGCATTTGGAATGCAATAGGTTTAGCATTACCAACAGTTTGAGGTATTGGCGTTGCAAATAATAATACAACGCCTATAGCTCATACTTTCAGTAATGCAAAACCTAGTGCATTGCAAATGCTTGCGTAGTGAGCCAGCATTGTATGTCTCAGTGCAGTACCTCAAGCAGCTCCTAGAGGTCCCTAGTAAGCAAGGCACCAGCACTGCATGTCTCAGTGCAGTACCGCAAACTGCTCCAAGAGGTCACTTGTGAGCAAGGCACCAGAACTGCGGACCTCTTTTGATCACATCATACTGGACCCAGCAGAAGATATGGTAAATCCCCCTACACATCATGCATTGCATGCAAGACAGTACTACAAGTACATTCAAATAGCTATGTCCATATATACAGTTAGTAGCTATGAAATGTGAAAAGAATTATTACATTCATTTCGGATTAGGTTGAACTCTTTATAGAGCTGATGAAGGGAGATTTATAGACGGTCTCGTATAAATGTGAGATGTTCTATTGAGCCAAGTGACCACTGCCAGCCTAGCTTAGGGCAAGTGTATGCAGTGCCTGAATCCTTTTAAGAAAAGAGAGCCTTGAGGCTGTAATTAAAACCTAGGGAGTAACAACACATGTAACAGGGGGTGTCCTCATGGGACGCTACAAGAAGAGACAAGGGGGTACTAAGGAGGGACTAGTAAGTCTATTGACCAATGAAAAAAGCCGCCATTTACAAAGGACAGGGACAGGAGCCAATTAAGAAGATGGGCGGAAAGTGGGCAGACCTTTATGCACATACCCTGAATACTCTTAAGGAAAAATGGGCAATTCAATAAAACCTTGGAGGCTTAGGTAACAGGAACATTTTCATGAGATAAGATTTCTGCAAAAAAGTGTCCATCTCAGTTGCTTTTGTATATGTGAAACGTTTCTCAGTACCCACTTATGTTACACATTTTTTACATAAATTTGTATCCAAAAAGCAAACACCCGTTCCGTATTTGTATTTTTTGCCCTCTTCCTTCTTTAGATAGATTCTTTTGGGAATATTTTGATTAATTCTGTAATTTATTTGAAAAGAGGCCATTAATTAGGGCTCTCATAATTTGCTTTGAACTATCCATCAAATTCTCAAATCCTGAATACATGTCTCGAAGAGACCTAAAAAAGGTATACTTGTATTTTATTTCTAGAACCACGCAGGACTTGGTACAGGTAGGTACAGTATACTTGGAATTCAGATATCACTGTAACTCAAACTACTTTTTTTTTTTAACAGTAATTACTTTAGGAATACTTTTTAGTTACTTTTGGATTACTTGGGAGTACTGGGGTGGTATGCCTAGATAACACATTACGATCTCCTACATACACCAAAACCTCAGGGACCGAAAATCTCTTAACAAGGGTTCCTATGGGAAAACAAGCATTGAAAATGCAATAGGTCTCACCCTCGTTTAAGTTAAAGCAATTCGGTTTGTAATTAGGTGGCTTTTTGGCTTTGCTTTTTTTAGTGTCTTTCAAACCTTCATGTACATAACAAGCATATGTATGCATATATGTATGCATGCATTCATATTTATATAGATTTGCAGATGTATATATATATATATGTTTATGTATGTATGTATGTATGTATGTATGTATGTATGTATGTATGTATGTATACACAATCGAACAACAAGAGAGTAAGGGTATAAGTATTCACTCTCTTACCCCTAATATTAGTATTGATAATCAACAGGAGAGTGAAACAACAGCGAAACACCTCCAGAATTCATGTGAGGGACTAACTGGGAAAGAAAGGTGAGGGAGAAGCACACAGTGTAATTTTTAAGAACCCTCACTCACCAACCTAGTGGTGACATGCTTCATCATCGGGTTCCCACTGGAAGGACCTAGCGTCCCTCCAGTGTGCTACAACGCCTGGTTACAGCAGAGCTGGTTATTGTGTGTGTTGAAGTGATAAATACCCAATTGTGCTAAGTGAGTGCAAAAAAAGGGGGGAGTTAAAAAAAAGCGTAGTTGTGACCGTCAACTATTTTATTAATAGTCCAACCAACACTAGTTAAAAACAGGTGATGAGTGGACTCATAGGTATAATCTCATTTATTAGAGACCCCTAGTCCTCAATTTAATCAGATTTGGTCAACATGTTTCTGCTACTAGAGCCCGAGTCGCTCAGCATTCTTCAGGACCAGTAATGTAATCCTCCGGCGGTATGCACGCGCTAAGGTGCATCCAACCGTGAGGATATTAGTGTGAAAAAGAAATAAAAAAGTGAGAAGTAAAATGTATTACTTATACTCACGGCAAATGCCGTTTTTAGGCTTGCTCAGCTATTTGAGTCCTCGGGCCGCGGATGTGTGCAGATTAGGTACATTGTGGGGAGCCGACTAGGACGAAATTATCCAAGTCGTGAAGATTACCCCTGCCGCAGTGCCCAGGGAGCAAAATCCTTGCATTACTAAAATAACGCAGCGTGAAGATAACCCCCTGACGCGTCCGCCCATGTAGAGCGTCTACAGGCGCCTCCTGTATTTGGCCTCAGCAAATAGCTGAGCAAGCCTAAAAACGGCGTTTGCCGTGAGTATAAGTAATACATTTTACTTCTCACTTTTTTATTTTCACCCCCCGCGCTGTGGTAAATAAATAAATAATACCTCTATTTTTGACTAGATATAACAATAACAGATAGCTCAATAAATAAGAGTCAAGATTCGAGGTAGTAGGAGTTTGCAGGTTTAATACAGCATAAAGGACAGGAACAGGACAACCTGCACAGGAATAGGATGGCAGCTAGCTAGCACAACGGGGTAAGGGGGAAGAAGTGGTGGCTTTAATAACAGTGTACAAGCATATATATACTTAAACAAAATACATGATGTTCAATACAATAGGCGTAGCAGTAGGCAGGGCCTGTAGCAGTCGCGAAAGATAAGGCTGAAGTGGGTGTAACAAGAGGCGTGAACAGGGCGTATACATAGACATGTGATGTAAACGTAACAGAATATGTCATAAATGGGGCGGAAACATGGAGGGGGCTACCTAAGGAGCCGGGACCTCTAACCTAATGGTGCGCGCAAACTGACAATGACGTGTTACTAGGGAGAAGCTGGGGGCTATGACTTCTGCGCTAGAAGGAGAGACTGAAGTCTGGAGAGTCAGAGCGACATGTACCTAAACACTATCTAGTATCTGATGTTTAGAGAACATGTTGATAGAATCCAAAAGTTATCAGGGTAAAGGCTAACAGACTCTAAGACTGGTGCATGCATAATTCTACATGTAGTGCGTGTTGAGGAATATTAAATGACCATTAATACAGTATTTCTCTTACATGGAGACGTAAAGGCTAGACCATGACGGAAACTATTGATGCGATTCAGTAGCTTAGGAATGCAGGGAAGGAGGACTGGACTGATAACTAGAATCATAACATACTCTTGGCAGACTGGCAGGCAGAGCCAGGCCGAGCCGGGCACTGTGAGGCAGGAAGTAAGTGAAGGGTCAGGGATACAGGTGGGGGCTGTATCGCTCCTCAGCGAGGGTTCAGGAGACAGGAGCTGAATCTGAGTCCGGGCCCTTTTTGAGGCCTAGAAACGGGGACTTTCAATGAAATAACGTGCACACTGAGAAACGTGGCAACGTAGCTTTACATAGGCTCAATACTCGTAGCTTTCACGAGAACTGGAAACTGGCATACTAGAGATGGACACAACTGTAATTGCGTCTTTAATCGATGATGGGGAATACATATGCATATTAATCATGCACATATAACATAACATGGGGAACACGTAGGGACACAGAACATGGCAAAATTTACTTTTCCACATTCCCTCCTTGTCACTACGTTTCCATCAGGAAACATCAATATTCATGATACCATCTATCATTTCATACAGTATCATTTGCTCGTCTCGAATTTTCTTGGAACGGGATTTAGGACGGGACTTGGGACTAGGAATACAAGAGGTAGCACAAATGCCGCAAATCGCAGGGCCACATTGTATACAGAGGCAGCAACTGAATATGATCGCTACTGCAATACCTAGAAATGACAATACTTTCCATCCCCAGGCAGAAATTATACTCCAAAACCAACCGGACCATGTCCAGGTGCCTGGATTCTGGTGTAACTGATGTGCAATTTTATGAAGTCTGGTTATAGCTGAATAAACAGACGGCGCGTTTTTAGGAATGAAAATGCAGCAACTAGATCCGATGACTCTACATGCTCCTCCTCTATCGGCCAGTATGACGTCAAGAACGAGACGATTTTGGAGCACGACAAATCTCATAGCAGATTGCTCTTCGGTTAAGTTACCTAGAGCAGAGGCAGTCTCATTCACTACTGCTTCAAGGGTTCTGGTTAATCTACGTATTAACTTACTATTCTGGATAGGTCCTATAAAGAAAAAGAATCCTTTATTGAAGTCTGTATACTGTTCTAGAGCAGTTTCAGTTTGATCGACAATTGGGGACTCGATCTCCCTTCTATGTCTTATATGTACTAGATGTGTGTTTCTATGATAATCAGATGGGGCTAGGAAAACTGGTGGCAGTAGGAAGGCAATGTAACAGGTTCCCTCCCAATCGAGGGGCAGACGAACATATGCGGTCTGACCACAAACAAAATAAGAATGACGTGAAGCTTTGAAAATAAATTTCCCACTGTCACTATACTTGACAATAGTAGTACAATCACTATGTCCTACATGTACGGAACCATTATTTCTGACACATAATTCGCCTTTGACTGGTAGTACTGAAATAGCAGGTAAGTCTGGAGTAGGATCAGACTGAACATTCAGGACCATAAAATTCGAAGAATAATTACCCAAATTATAAACTTCATTTTCTAGATCTAACCCTGTTCTGTGGGGAAGACCTTGCTTGTCTGGAAAACATGTACTGTTCAGAAAGGACATATCATTTGAAGATGACGTTAACATGGACCAGGCTCCACATGAGCCATTATGTGAGAACGGATAAGGAAACAGTGGCAGAACTCCCTTCGGTGTCTGGAAAGGGGGGAGTCGACCACACACCCAACAATTAGTGGCATTGCTGGTCTGGTGTGAATAATGTAGCATGCGGATAAATGAATTGTTGCGCATAGCAAGACGATAGGATAGTTCGTGAGGAGGCAGATCACTAAACGTGTGCTCTACTGTAGCATTAGAAGACTTATTTACATGAGAAATTGGAAAACATAAATGGAATGCATAACTCGTGCAGGTAACCATTAAGCTGAGAAACAATATAAAACTTAGAAAAACGATACATCGGATTGAGTTTTGACTAACTCTCTCACTATGGGGGTCTATTTCATACATGTCAGATACCTGTCTAACCGTTTCACCTAGGGGAGGACTTAGACAATTAAACTGGCTGACTTATTTTACTAGACCGTAACTTCTTTTTATACTCCTGCTGCGGAGTTTCCTCTAACAGGGGAGGCTTTGAATCAATGTCATTTGCGGGACAGTCCTTAAGAATAGTATCTTGGCAGTCTTTAAAATCTTGACAATCCTTGGAAAAGTTCTTGGAAACAGTTTGTAGTGGGAGTCCGTGAAATTTCTTAACGTGCGACAGATGCACCCACCCCTTCCTGCCTTCCAACTTGACGGCAGTGCGGGTGGTTAAAAGGACTAACTTCGGCTCCTTCCAACGAGGCTCCAGCGGACTTGAACGATCAAAATTTCGGATTAGGACCAGGGTGCCGGGAAGGATCTCGTGTGGCTTGACTTCAGTATTGTCGGGAAATGCGGCGGCAACCTGTGAACGACAAGAGTGTAGGGCAGACATCAAGGAAGCTAGGTAATCTGTCAGCATATTACTGGAAACATCTGTAATACTTCGGGGTCTAGGTGTACCCCACATATTTGGGGGGCGGCCGAATACGACCTCATAAGGGGACAGGCCTGACCTGGAATGTGCGACCATGCGCATATAAAACAGAGCGACTGGCAGGGCAACTAACCATTCTACACCTTTTTCTTGACAGATTTTAGCAATGCGGATTTTCAAGGTTTGATTATGTCTCTCTACGAGACCGGCTGCTTCTGGATGGCGTACACAATGGAACTTCCACTGGTACCCTAACAAAAGGGAAACGTGCTTCATCAGTTCAGATGAGAATGGCTGGCCGTTATCAGAATATACGACCCTAGGGAGTCCATAGCGGGGGAAGAACTCACGAACCAACTGCTTGGCAGTGGTCGCGGCTGTGTAATCTGGAACTGGATATGCTTCTGTCCACCTGGACAAAGCGCATACAACTACAAGGACATACTTGAAACCTCGACATCGCTCCATCTGAATATAATCCATCTGGAGGACTTCAAAAGGGTGGTCAGGGGGCTGGAATCCACCTTGTTCCACCGGGACACTTTTACCTGGATTGAACTGGCAACATATCATACAGGTACGGACTTTCTGCTTGGCTGCAGCTCGTAAATGCTTGTTGAACCAAATGTTCTGAATACTGTCTAACATGGCTTTTTCTCCTAAGTGTGCTGGACTATGTGCGGTATTGATAATGACTTGAACCATTGAGTCGGGGAGAAACCATGTGGCTTTTCCCTTCGTCAACCATCCCTGATCTGTCTGGACCCCTCCTTGTTCGGACCATTTCTTGATTTCTTCGGGAGTAGCATGTAACTGGATATCTATGACATCTTGTGTAGGGTCCTTAACTGTCATACAAGTAGTCTGTTCTGGAATGGATGTCGGTGTCTTGTTAACTGGTATGTCTGGAGTCTGAGCTGTAAGCTTGGCTGTTCGATCTGCTAGATCATTACCTTGGGAAATAATGTCTGTAACTTTCGTATGTGCTTTGCATTTCATGATGGCAATAGATGTCGGTAAATGTATTGCATCTAACAGAGCTTGAATAAGGAGACCATGCTGAATCTTGGTTCCATGAGAAGTCATGAAACCTCTCTCCTGCCAGAGCACTCCGAAGTCGTGTACAACTCCGAATGCGTAGCGTGAATCTGTGTAAATATTAACTTTCAGGTTCTTGGCGTGTATGCAGGCTTGTGTCAGAGCAACTAGCTCTGCTGCTTGAGCAGACAGGGTGTCAATACGGTGTGTTTCAATAACTTCAGTGTCAGTAGTCACTGCATACGCGGCTACTAGTTCTCCTGTACTTGTTCTCATACATGAACCATCCACATAAAGTGTCAGGTCGGGATCTGGTAATGGAATATCTGTCAGATCTTGTCTTGGCTTAGTCATAGTGTTAACAACTTCCACACAATCATGTGTGGCAGGATTCGAAGTAACTGACGGTAACAGTGTAGCAGGATTTAGAACGTTGCAGCGTCTGATTTCTATGTGTGGCTGGAACAGTGTCAGTTCATAACCTGTCAAACGTGCAATTGTCAAGTGCTGAGTCTGTGTTCGGTTTAAAAGAACTTCCACGGAGTGTGGAACTTGTACTGTCAGGGAGTGTCCTAATACTATGGAATCACTTTGCCTGATAGCTAGTGCTGTGGCTGCAACTGACTTGAGGCACGCAGGCAGAGCCTGGGCTACTGGATCTAGTGTGCTCGAAAAATAAGCACAGGGCTTGTATTGTCCTGCTTGATCTTGTGTGAGAACAGATAATGCTGTACCATCACGTTCTGTGACAAAAAGGGCAAAAGGCTTACTGTAGTTCGGTGTAGCTAGAACAGGAGCTTGGCATAAAGCTTTCTTTAACTCATTGAAACTAAGTGTATGTTCAGATGTCCAAGGGAGGACAGTCGATACGGCTGCCTCCTGTGTCGTTAACTGTATCAGTGGCTTGGCTAGAAATGCATACTGAGGAATCCATTGTCTGCAGTAAGAAGTAAGGCCGATAAAAGCACGTACCTCCTTCTGAGTCTTGGGCTGTGGAAGACTTGCTATTAACTGGATACGGTCGGGTGTCAACTGCCTACCCCACTTGGACAGTAAGTGGCCTAAGTAGATCACTTGCTGGACACAGAATTGAAGCTTCGAAGGGGACACCTTGTGCCCCATCTCGGCTAGGAAATACAGGACCGTAAGTGATGCTCGTTCGCAAGCACGTTCAGAACGGGCTGTGATCAGTAGATCATCGACATACTGGAGCAGGGCAGTGTCAGTTGGCATATGAATGTTGTCTAGTTGTCTCTTAAGTGCTTGACTGTAAATGCTAGGACTTTCTGTGAAACCTTGAGGAGCTCGTGTGAATTTATAGCTCCTTCCATTTAAACAAAAACCGAAAAGGTACTGGCTGTCTGGATGAATGGGGACACTGAAAAATGCATTCTTGAGGTCGATTACAGTAAAAAATATTGCCTCAGAATCAATAGCTGTCAATAGGGACGAGATATCTGGAACAACTGGATACTGGGGAATAATACATTTATTGAGTTCTCGAAGGTCAATCACTAATCGATATACTGGGGGTGCATTTGGATCAGTACGTTTCATGACTGGAATGATCGGAGAATTACATACATTGGAGTCAGTTTCTACAACTACTCCTTGAGCCATGAGCTCGTCAATAATTTTGGATAAGGCTGCTACAGCCTCAGGTGGCAATCTGTACTGTCTGATTCGTGGCAAGACTATACCTTGCTTGAGAGTCACACGATGAGGTGTGATTTGCATGAAACCAACATCAGTTGGACCTTGCGCCCATAGATGCTGCGGGACATTAGACAATCTCGGATCAAAATCTCGTAATACATAGTGACCCTTGAAGTCACGTAAAAACAAACGTATTCCCTCTGGGGAACAGCAAATAACTGCACCTAATTCTTTCAGTGTCTTAATGCCTAACAAATTTTCTGGACATGACTTCGTAAGCAATAGGTCAGTAGTTCGGGACAATGGACCTACTTCTAGAGTAACTGGTTTGGAAATCTCGTTAACAATAGGCTTTCCTGAAAATCCAAGGGAAACATTTCTAGAGCCTGAGAGCGGAGCCCCTGGAACCTCGTCGTGACTTATAGTAGTCCTACTTGCCCCTGTATCAATCAGAAACTTTCTGTCTTTCCCTAATACTGGACTATGAACATAGGGACCTTCTTGATCTACAGGAATCTTGATGAGAGGCAAGCCTACCTCCCTCTCTAGGCTGTTTCATGAATACGCTTGATACTCTGGATACTCTGTCTGTGCATACTGGTACATCTGCTGTGTAACATGCTGTGTTGCAGCGATAGGCTGCGGTGCTGGAACTGTCTGTTGTGCATTCTGTGGTTGAGAAGTCTGTGAAACTTGTTCTTGTCTAGGCGGACGTGGTCTTTCTTTAGTTTTACCAGTGGCTATATTGTGTTTCAGAACTGCACACTCGTTTATAAAATGACCTGGCTGTTTACAATAATTGCATGTCCCTTTAACGGGAGCTGCAGGATGACTGGCTTGATGCGGACCCCTCTTCTGACTGTCTTGAGGAACAGATTGTGCAACTAGTACTTTCATTTTCGTGTCTTTCATTCGTCTTCTCTCGTGTTCTTGCTCTTCCCTGATTCTATTCTGGTGATACTGGAGCATCTGTAACATCTGGGACGGGGTACTAGCTTGCCATGTACTTTCGACTTTCAAAACTCGATTCTTAACTTGTGGACTTGAATTCTCGACTAATTTAGTAACAAAAAGATGAGGGTATGACTCGCTACTCGTCTTCAAACCACTGTTTATTATAAAGCATTTCTCAAATCTAGAATAAAAATCACTAGTGTCTTCGTCTTGTTTCTGTTTACAGGCTGAGATTGCATCCCAGTCTTCCTTTTTAGTGGCTAATAATCTAGGCAAAACTTGTATTAATAATTCTGGTAATTCTTTACATTTGTCTCCAAGACCGGTACCTGGTACTCGTATCTTATCTTCAGCTTCTAGAGCTGTCCAATCGATCTTTTTCTCTCCCACCTCCCAATCTTTTTCCTTGAGTTTCTCGTATACCCCTGCGGGCAACAGGACTTTTAACATTTTAATAATATCTGGATACGTGTATTCTCCCATACGGAGCATGTCTTTTAATTCTCGGTGGAACCCTGCTGGATCTTTGTCGTGACAGGGAATTAATTTCTTCATCTCTAAGAGTTCCATCTTGGTAACTGGGGTGTAAACAAATACTCGTTGCATTTCACCATCCGCTGTCCTAACTGGGTGTACTTCTCGTAGCGGATGCTGTCTGTCTATGTAAAACGGTTTACTTTCTGGAGGTGGGACATGAACAAAATGCGGGTTCAAAAACATACTATATTTGTGGCGCTGTTCTAGAATGACACTAATTAAATCGGTACCTAAACCTTTCCATCTATACTGGAGTAACTCGTTCAGGACATCATGTAACGGACCTGGATCAGAATGTTGACCCTCATACAGTGTAATGAGGTGCTGGATCATATACATACCCACCAGTCGCTGCTCGGCTGGGGGCAGTTTCAGAAACATTTGTGCCACTATTTCGTCTGGAAAAGTGGTAGAATCAGTAATCCATCGGACTGCTGATCGGGCTAGTTCTTGTTCATGCATGGTACTTAACTCACTATAACCGATTCGTGATTTCAGAATTTGATCGGTAGCTTGAAATACTTGTTCTAGAGAACCTTGTTCTGGTGCTGGAAGATGAAAGACTTTCTTGTGTTCTAGGCGTAAATGTCGGTCTGGAAATCTAGATTTACCTACATACGCTATTCTGGCGGTATTCTCGTCGTCTACCTCTTCAGTAGGAGAGTCATTTTCTTTCTCGCTTCCTAGAGCTTCTTCGCGTTCTTCGTGTAACCTTATTATTTCTTTACGGATTTTCTTGTACATATTCTCTATACTATTGAGGGTCTTGTGCTTACCCTCGGCTATATTATCACTCCACTTTGTCAGCACTCTCATTTCGGTCGGATCTTTTGTCGGGGAATCTTGTTCCCGTATTAAACAATTGATCAGAAACTTTAATAGCATAAACTGGATCTCGGATTTCCTGAGAGACATAACTTCAACAATACTTTCTGGGTCTTGTCCTGTACGAATGAAACGATACATTCTGTCTAGATCTTCTTTCATATTCGGTAGGGTGACCAAATACTCGGACACCTGCCTTATACGTACGGAATATATAACCATACTGTCCTCGCCTGGGACTGGATCATAACAGCATTCAGTAAGAAGTCGCCTGATTTCTGCAACGGACTTATATTTAGGCATACGCTGTAACGCACGTTCATGTAACTCGACTGGCCCTAGACGTCTATTTGGCGGCGGGGTACCAGGAGGACCTCCTCCCGCGGCCCCTAAACTGGAATCGTCGACTGATACTCTTCGTGCTGGCAGAGTGACTGATGTGGCGGGAATTTGTACTACGGGCTGGACCGGGGGTACCGTAGCAGGTACTGCAACAGGTGCCCCGGTGGCTGGAAGACCATGAATTACATTATTTACAGGAGCTGGTGGAACAGGATTTGCATATTCCGGGACTGTGTCGTCTAAATAGGACGAGATAAAAATATCAGCTGCGGTCGGTTTGTGACGTAGCTTGGTCGGAACTAAGGGTGGCGGAAAATTACTGGATGCCTCCGGGGTTGCTTTTGGCAAGCCCTCGGCAAGAAGAGGATACATATCCTTGATGAGGGCATTCCTCTGTCTGTCTGACTGTTCGGTTTTAACTCGTTCACCTATTTCGATTAATTCCCTTTCCTGGGCTCTTTCTAAGGATTCCCTACTTAATTCTGACTTTCTGATTTCTTTTTCGGTTCTTTTATGAGATTCTTTGCGCCATAACTCGATGGCATCTTTCTGTGACTGTCTGGCTTTCTTTTTCCATAATACTTCTTCTACTCGCATGATGCACTCGGCATCCCACGTACCTGATACGGGCCATCTGTACTTTTCTTCTAACTGTTTGGTGTACTCCACCCATAAATCTAGATATAATATGGCACTTATGCCATGCTTTTGATACATAAAATGACCTGGACTGTCCCTAGGCGGGACAGGAACTGCTTCTTCTAACAGACCTTTTCTAGTTTTTAACTGACGTAATTTGGAAAACAAAGGCATGACTGGACTGGAGTCTAGACACAATACAATACACAATGAACACGATAATTACACCACTTTCATACCACGACATTGAAATACATGAATGACATTTAAAATAACAGCTCTGACAAAATACTACCTGGAATACTGAAAACAGAATACATGAATTTCTCGAGAACAGAACGGACTAGAACAGAAACTAGATGCACTGCTAAAACAGTACGAAACTTACCGGTCTCATAAAGAGACACGTCAGGACCCGCATCCACCTAAGTGGACACTTCGTGTTGGATCTGTGTACCCCAAACCCACGGACCAGAGACAATGCAATTGACCCTGTCTAGATACTACCCCAGCAACGGTACTCACCGGGCAGCAAGAACGGAAAGCCTCGGACTGGACTGGACTGCTACGGCGCCGGACGGACGAACTTCGGACTTCTGTTACGGGTGGGCCTCCGGATACCTCGGACCTTGGACTCTCGGCTTGGGCTCTGGTCGGGACTCGCCGCGTTCCTCCACCGCCTCGTCTGGATGCTGGACCGCAACCTCCGTCTCCTCCGTGGGCCTGAGGGATACTTGAAGCAGAAATATCTGCACGTGCACGGTATGGTTCCGTCACGGCTGCAGAGGATCAGGGGGCTTGCGTGGCTTCTCCGGCGCGTGGGGAAAGGGCAAGTCCCTGTTCGGGCGCCATTATGTGGTAAATAAATAAATAATACCTCTATTTTTGACTAGATATAACAATAACAGATAGCTCAATAAATAAGAGTCAAGATTCGAGGTAGTAGGAGTTTGCAGGTTTAATACAGCATAAAGGACAGGAACAGGACAACCTGCACAGGAATAGGATGGCAGCTAGCTAGCACAACGGGGTAAGGGGGAAGCAGTGGTGGCTTTAATAACAGTGTACACGCATATATATACTTAAACAAAATACATGATGTTCAATACAATAGGCGTAGCAGTAGGCAGGGCCTGTAGCAGTCGCGAAAGATAAGGCTGAAGTGGGTGTAACAAGAGGCGTGAACAGGGCGTATACATAGACATGTGATGTAAACGTAACAGAATATATGTCATAAATGGGGCGGAAACATGGAGGGGGCTACCTAAGGAGCCGGGACCTCTAACCTAATGGTGCGCGCAAACTGACAATGACGTGTTACTAGGGAGAAGCTGGGGGCTATGACTTCTGCGCTAGAAGGAGAGACTGAAGTCTGGAGAGTCAGAGCGACATGTACCTAAACACTATCTAGTATCTGATGTTTAGAGAACATGTTGATAGAATCCAAAAGTTATCAGGGTAAAGGCTAACAGACTCTAAGACTGGTGCATGCATAATTCTACATGTAGTGCGTGTTGAGGAATATTAAATGACCATTAATACAGTATTTCTCTTACATGGAGACGTAAAGGCTAGACCATGACGGAAACTATTGATGCGATTCAGTAGCTTAGGAATGCAGGGAAGGAGGAATGGACTGATAACTAGAATCATAACATACTCTTGGCAGACTGGCAGGCAGAGCCAGGCCGAGCCGGGCACTGTGAGGCAGGAAGTAAGTGAAGGGTCAGGGATACAGGTGGGGGCTGTATCGCTCCTCAGCGAGGGTTCAGGAGACAGGAGCTGAATCTGAGTCCGGGCCCTTTTTGAGGCCTAGAAACGGGGACTTTCAATGAAATAACGTGCACACTGAGAAACGTGGCAACGTAGCTTTACATAGGCTCAATACTCGTAGCTTTCACGAGAACTGGAAACTGGCATACTAGAGATGGACACAACTGTAATTGCGTCTTTAATCGATGATGGGGAATACATATGCATATTAATCATGCACATATAACATAACATGGGGAACACGTAGGGACACAGAACATGGCAAAATTTACTTTTCCACAGCGCCATTATCGGCTCTCCCTTACCTCAGCCGCCGCTCCTCCAGCCTGTCGCTGCTGGCTTGTCCGCTGCTCCTCACGTTACCGCTCCTCCCCCGCGCCATGTCCGCCGCTCCTCGTCGCGCTCCTGGACGCCGCTCCTCCCCGCGCTCCGGACGTAAGCACGCACGTCGCGGCCAGCGCTACTTCGAAGGGACTTCTTTTTTTACTGTACATTTTTTAAATCATGTTTTTTTTCAAATTTATATAGCCTATAACCATCTACACACCCTGACGATTCCAACGGTGTATCGGGAGTGTGGATTGGCGCTGTGGTTCCCGAGTTTACCCGCCTCAAAGGCTGAAAGTTCTTCCTTTATTATAGTAGTATAGATATATATAAATATCCATCAAAAGTGCAGGTACCCATTTGGAAGCAACAACATACACGGACTCAGTGTCAAACTTAATTTATTTCACGCACTTGCCAGCAGGCTTTCAAAAGTAAGCCTCTTCATGCAATTAAAGTGCCAAATGCATTTCGAGAGCGAAGGCTCTCTTCCTCAGTGGCAAATTTCCTCCAGGTGCTGGAGCGCTCCCATAAATGTACGTGACCCCGCCCTCTGAGCTTTGTAAAGAACAGCAGCGTTTCTGGGATTGGTAGTCCTTAGTAAGGAGGGGAGCTCATCAGCAAAATTGATGCAAATAGAAGCCCAAGTGGGGCGGGGCAGAGATAGCTCTTCAGGAGCAAAGTGGAGCTTGGACACGGACGTCTTTGGGCGCAGCAGGGGTGCCCCTTGAACACTTAATCACAGACTGAAAAGCGGGGCAGGCAGACAATGGTAATGTGCCTTCAAACCCACTTGGGCTTTTATTTGCATCAATTTTGCTGATGAGCTCCCCTCCTTACTAAGGACTACCAATCCCAGAAACGCTGCTGTTCTTTACAAAGCTCAGAGGGCGGGGTCACGTACATTTATGGGAGCGCTCCAGCACCTGGATGAAATTTGCCACTGAGGCCTTCGCTCTCGAAAAGCATTTGGCACTCGAATTGCATGAAGAGACTTACTTTTGAAAGCCTGCTGGCAAGTGCGTGAAATAAATTAAGTTCGACACTGAGTCCGTGTATGTTGTTGCTTCCAAATGGGTATCTGCACTTTTGATGGATATATATATATATATATATATATATATATATATATATATATATATATATATATTACCTACTGGCGGTCGCCAGTAGGTATATATAGTTAGGATTTTTTCTCTATGGGATTTTTGAAAATTCTATGTCTAATAACTTTGCCGTTTGTGGACGGAATTGGCTGAAATTTTCAGGAAAATGGCACATTTTGTTTCTGAGCAGCCTTTGAAAATTTGGGGGGGGTTCGTCAAGGGGGGGCCGAGAAAAAAGGGGGGTCCCAAAACGCGTTTTTCCCATGTTAATTTCCATAGGGCGGTTGGCCTCACTTTTAGCCCGAACGGCTGAATGGATTTGCACGAAACTTGGCAAAATTGTAGGGACTGGTAGCCCGATGTGCCTTTTGTAGGTCTCAATATATGTGCTCCAGTGGATTTTGAGAAATTAACGTTTAAAAAAAGATATATATCTGTAAGCGCGGACCGGGCAGCGGCCTAGGACGCGTACTTTTCACGCAACGGAGCTTTGTGAAGCGAAGCTGATTGGTTCTCCGGCGTCTGTCAACATTCCAAACAGTCCGTAGTGGCCGCAAACAGTCCGTAGCGGCCGCCATCTTGTCTCTCGGTAGGATCGAGAGACAAGAGGAGGCCAAAGCGAAGGGGCAAATGACCATAAGGGGGCATAGTAGATCCTCGCTGATCCCCTAGGTTTGATGTGGAGGTTTTAAAAGGGCCCCGCGGGGCAAAAAAAAAAAATAATAATAATAATCGAACGGCTGAATGGATTTGCACGAAACTTGGTAAAATATTAGGGACTGGTAGCCCGATGTGCCTTTGCTAGGTCTCAATATATGTGCTTCAGTGCATTTTGAGAAATTAACGTTCAAAAACAAGATATATATCTGTAACAGCGCTCCGCTTCGCGGAGATAAAATTATATCTGTATTACCTAGCTGTTGCTAACACCAGTTAGCGACGGCTAGTAGGAGATAGCGACCATCTTGGGCCCCACTTTGCATGTGAGTGATATTTATCACTAATGACATGCAAAGTGGGCATGCCAAGATGTTAGCGACTGGAAACAGTCGCTAACATCGCTATCTCCTATTATCAACTTTTGGAAATATTCGAGATAAGCGCGAATATCTCCAAAAAGTAACAGCTGCCCTGAGCAGTTCTTAGCCATGTTATCCTATGGGAGGTGGATAACATGGCTAAGAGGATTAGCTCGGTAATGCATGAATATCGCTGAGTTTTCAGCGATATTAATGCATTGCGGTCGGTTTTTATCGTATTTGCGATAAACTTTGATAATAGCAAGGTTTATCTGCGATAATTTCTGACGGTAAAAAAATCTTTGCAATGCATCGTTAGGGATAAATATCGCTTAACTTTGGTAATATGCCCCAACGTCTGTTAACGTTCGATTCGAAGGAAATCAGGAAGTGTTGAAAAACATTGTCTGCGCCATCTTGTCTTTTTTCAAATGCCACACTTTTGTCGTGCCGGCAGCCATTTTAGATGCCTTGACCAGACCCACTCTGTGCACGCTGTCGATCCTTAGCATGGCTCCCCACCCTCGCAAGCATCTCCCCCAGCCAGTGGTCACCCCCGCTCTCTGTCTTATGCATGGGTAATAAACCTCCCCCCATCTGCGCTGCTCTTTCCTGAGAATCACACCCTGTGCCCGCCCGACACCTCCCTTTCGCCCTATTCACTACTGCACCCTCTGACACTCCTTTTCCTCTGTGTCCGATTGTCCAGGCTGGTCCTAGGGTATCAGCTAGCCCTGCAGATGTAGTTTATGGCCACAGCTGTAAAGATTCACCCCTCTTCAAAGGAGTTATAGTAGATCAAGGCCCACACTCGATGAGATCCGTCACAGCAGAAGCGTTGCTATTATCTGAAAACCATCCTGTATTGTGATTGGGGAGGGGACCGAGCGTGAAGCGGAAGATTCCAGGGATGACTCTTTGTACATCAAAGTTTTTACAATTATGTGTCACATTAAAAATATATAGCACTCCGACAAAGTAGTAAGATTATAAAACTTTAATAATTTATAAATATATACAAGAAAACAAAAATAGTAATAACATATAAACATTTTTAGGGAAAAACAACGAAGTAGCGGTCGGCTGTGCGAATAGTCCCAACGCAGCACAACGTCCAGATTTCCGGCGTGGGGCGGGTCATCAGTAGCAAACTGTTGTGCGAATAGTTCCAAGGCAGCAGAACGCGCTGAAATCTAGATGACACGAAAGTGATGTCTAGTAAGTTGCCACCCAGCAAATAACGGCGTGGGGCGTCGCGGGGGGTGGGTCTTCAGTAGCAAACTGTTGTGCGAATAGTTCCAAGGCAGCAGAACGATGGCACCAAGGTGATGTCCAGTAAGTTGCCGCACTGGTTTTGGTATCCTACAATGCTGCTCCGAATAACGGCGTGGGGCGCCCCGGGGGAGGCGGCGTGAACGGGCCTCTCCAGGTGGAGTGTCATCTGTTGTAGTGGGGCGCCCCTTTACCGTTTCAGTTGCCATTCCGTCCGTTTTTGGTCCACTGTGTCAAAAGCCGCAATTCAGCTGAGTTGCGCCCACTCTTGCGGTGCAGCGATAGGCGGCTGTCACAGGACTCTCAAAATGGCGGCAGGCTCTTTCCTTTTTGGGCCTGGTCCACTGAAATGGCCCTGGGACACCTTGGAAATCGGACGCTTGTCTGCTAGGTCTTGGACCCCATTCTCGAAAGCGTCCCCTCCGCCTTGAGAATTCATCAAAAGTTTTGGGGGCCCCGACTCCTGCAGGCTTCTGGTGGGGAGCGGCTGCCATGATTGCTCGCGGAATGACTACGACGGAGCTACGAGATGGTGGTGCTCTCATGCTGACGCCAGCTTCAGTCTGAAACATCCAGAAACAAGGTGGGGCTTTCATCGTTTGGAAAAAAAAAAAGTTTTCATCCAATGAAAAGTGTTGTTTTTAGGTCATATGATCAAGCCTTCCATCATTAGGAAACCAAAAGTAAAATGAACCAATGAAAAGTTTTATAAACAAGTCACATGACCTGTTATGCGGCATAGGGTATAAAATGCGGAGAAAATACGTTGGCACGTGAGGCGGCGTCAGTAGCGGACCGATGTGCGAATAGGCCGAAGGCAACACAGCGCGCCAAGATCCGGATGGCACCGAGGTGGTGTCCAGCAAGTTGCAGCACTGGTGTGGCCATCCTACAATGTTGAAAGTCGGCGTGGGGCGCCCCGTTGGCCTGTGAGTTTGCGTCAGTAGCGGACCGATGTGCGAATAGGCCGAAGGCAGCATAACGCGCCAAGATCCGGATGGCACCGAGGTGGTGTCTAGTAAGTTGCCGCACTGGTGTGGCCATCCTACAATGCTGAAAGTCGGCGTGGGGCGCCCTGTTGGCCTGTGAGATGGTGTCAGTAGCGGACTGATGTGCGAATGGGGCCAAAGGTAGCGTAACAATATTTTCTGTATGGAAGATACCACTAGGCGTTGAGATGCCAAGATTCGGATGGCACCGAGGTGATGTCTAGCAAGTTGCTGCACTGGTGTGGTCATCCTACAATGCTGAAACTCGGCGTGGGTCGCCCCATTAGCCTGTGAGATGGCGTCAGTAGCGGACCGATGTGCGAATAGGCCGAAGGCAGCACAACGCGCCAAGATCCGGATGTCACAGTGGTGGTTTCATAGTTGAGAGGCACTTCATCTGCAGTGGGGCGCCGAGATCCGGATGGCACCGAGGTGATGTCTAGCAAGTTGCTGTACTGGTGTGGTCATCCTACAATGCTGAAAGTCGGCGTGGGGCGCCCCATTAGCCTGTGAGATGGCGTCAGTAGCGGACTGATGTGCGAATGGGGCCAAAGGCAGCACAACGCGCCAAGATCCGGATGGCACCGAGGTGGTGTCCAGCAACTTGCCGCACTGGTGTGGCCATCCTACAATGCTGCGCCGAAAGTCGGCGTGGGGCGCCCCGTTGGCCTGTGAGTTCGCGTCAGTCAGTGGGGGCTGTTTGAGGATCTGACTGCATTGGAAAGCAATGTGATGCTGTGCGTCGCCCCCAAGATGGAGGTTCCTCGGCTGCAGTGGGGCGCCCCTTGGTGTTTCACTCGCTATGCAGCTGAGTTGCGTGCGCACTTGTGGCGAATAGGCCGAAGGCAGCACAACGCGCCGAGATCTGGATGGCACCGAGGTGGTGTCCAGCAATTTGCCGCACTGGTGTGGCCATCCTACAATGCTGCGCCGAAAGTCGGCGTGGGGTGCCCCGTTGGCCTGTGAGGTGGCGTCAGTAGCGGACCGATGTGTGAATAGGCCGGAACCAGCACAAGGCGCCAAGATCCGGATGGCACCGAGGTGGTGTCATAGTTGAGAGTTCTGAGCAGCGCTTGTAACACTGTCTGAAGCTTATTTGCACCTGCTGCAGCTTCACTATTGCCCTGGTGTGGCCTAAGATCGCCCATGACATAGGCGGCCACCTCCCGGGGTCCGGCGGAACTTTTTTCCTTTTCCTTTGTGCATCTTGTCCCACAATCCGTTTGACCTGAAGACACGACCAGGTCCCTGAATGTGTGCAGGGGGACGCTATTGATTGAATCAAAATGGCGGCTTCACACAAAGCTGACTCAAGCGTTGCTGCTGATGCTATACAGAGAAAAACTGGTTTTCAGTTTGTACATTCTTCAGGATTTTTCCATCCAAGGCTGGTTGAGAGTTTGTATAACAATGGCTTCAGATTTTCAACATACTACTCTTCAACATTCTTCCTAAATGTAACAATGTGAGACTCACTAGGAGAACGGTGTAGTGAGGGCCACAAACGGCTGTTTGTCTTTCCTTTCAAAATGCTGCCAACAATATTTTCGGAATGGAAGACAACACAAGGCGCTGAGATTCGGTTGGCACCGAGGTGGTGTCCAGCAAGTTGCCGCACTGGTGTGGCCATCCTACAATGCTGCGCCGAAAGTCGGCGTGGGGTGCCCGAAGGGGGGGGGGGAGGCGGCGCAAACGAGCCTCTCCCGCTTCTCCATGTGGAGGCAGTTCATCTGCAGTGGGGCGCCGAGATCCGGATGGCACCGAGGTGGTGTCTAGCAAGTTGCCGCACTGGTGTGGCCATCCTACAATGCTGCGCCGAAAGACGGCGTGGGGTGCCCGAAGGAAGTGTCCTTATCCAGGGCATTATCGCTGTATCATGTCCTCCACTAAAATGGCCCTGGGACACCTTAGAACTCGGACGCTCGATTTTTTTTTCCTTTCCTGTACATGCAAAAAAAGGTAAATGCCCGGTACGTTACACGCTTCATCTGCCACGATGAACTCTCCAGAGGAACCGAAAAAAAATATAGTTGTGGTAACTATACCATGCATCGTCATATGGAGAGGTGGCACCAATTAATTATAGTGCTGCATAAAAGAGAGATTTGGAGGAGAACCCCTGACCTGCTAGTACATTCATCAAAGAAGTGGCACTGAGAGCTTCAGAGGCAAGGGAAACGGTCCCAAATTTTTAGAAGAACTTTGGAAAGATTAAAATGACATGTTTAGATTGTGGCAAATTAATTTCATGTGGACAGATGAGTGTTACTCTAATAAATACAGCATATGAACATCATCATAGTCGATGGTTGGTAGAGACATTTTGACTATATCCTGGACCTGCCCGTCCTCGCCCAAAATGGCGCCGAAATAAATGGGACTCGTAACTCCTTGTTGTGTACTGGTTGCAGAACCTTGAAATCACGAGATACGTATGCAGTTTTGAAGCACATGGCGGGCGGGGACGAGAATTGATTGAATATTTCGACATCCCTATTGATATTAAGTTCTGATGTGTTATTGATTACTGTACTGTTGAAAGTTCGAATTAACGTCACCCATGGTACTTGCCCGCAAATGTATATCTAGATAATTTTATTGTAACTGGCCCTGTCGTATTTTAATTATAAAATGTACGTCCACCGATTCCGTAACTGTTAGACACCTTAGTTCTTGCAACCTAATGGCCCGCCCGTTACGTTCCTCTACAGTGTAAATGTCTACTCATCACATACGATTACAGTTTGCTCCGTGGCCGGCCCACGTGGTTATAGGCTCGTATTTGTATAATGAAATTTTCACAATAAAGGTTTTTAAAAGAAAACATGGTAGTAGTATATACATTGGTAAAGTTTGTAATAATAGTCACTGTTTTAGAATCATTAAAAGGCAAGTGAAATAAAGCAGACCAATTACATGAAGGGTAAAAGGTATAATACGAAGGAACGCAGTAAAGATAAATGGTCAAGGGCTGTTGTGTTTTCTATTCCTGCAACATAAAGTGATCGATAAGAATCTCATATTCAGGCGTATCGGCGACTAAGACAGCAGGTCGACCCTCTTTTGCTCAACGGCTCCATCATGGGACGAAGAAACGCTCTTTTTCTCGAAAAAAGAATATATTTTACTTGCAGGACAGTTGTAAAATTTCCGGGAAAGTACATTAGTCTGGAACATTATAACATATATTTAAGAAAAAATAATGTTCGGAAGTAATGAAAAGCGTAATTTTTAGGTCATATGACCAAGCCTTTCATCATTACAATAAGAAAAGTAAAATGAACCAATGAAAAGTTTTATTAACAAGTCACATGACTTGTTATGCTTACGTTACGCGCTGCGCGCCCCGGATGACTTCCGGATGCGCTAACGCGGCGCGTCATATGACGCATTACGCGACAACGCAGGTCCAGAATATAGTCAAAATGTCTCCACCAACCAGCGGTCGGAACACAACCCCTTTCAGCAGGCTAAATAGTTCTGTTAAATGACAACAGAAGGGACAGGCAACAAGAACCATCAGTCAAAGAGGGGAGGGCTAGTTCTTCTCTACCGGGTTACATTGGGGCGCTACCGGAACTGATCGAATTGGTAGTCTACAGTGTTTCTGGATGTTTCAGACTGAAGCTGGGGTTAGCATGAGAGCAGCATCATTTCGTAGCTCCGTCGTGGCCATTCCGCAACCAATCATGGCAGCCGCTCTTTATCGTTATTTTGGGCGGGGTGGGTGGCGGAGCCGAGCTGTTTTGCAGCCATCATTGTGTGGAGTTCAGTTCATCTCACTAGTTTTGTATTTGTCATGAGGGGTTGTTCCTAATGTTTCTATTTTAGCGAGGTCAAAAAGAGATCCCATTAGTGGCCTACTGATTTTGCTCGATTCCTTTTCTTTTTTTTACACGATTTTTCGTTATCTGCAAAGACTAAACAGAGTATTGCGACTCTGTGTTTGTTTGTAAATAGAGAATGAACCAAAGAGAACTAATTCTAAAACAGTAAATACTTGGATAACAATCAATCAAATGGAGAGAGAAGCAGGCACGACGGATTACAACGGGGGCAAAGGCCTGCGTTAACTACCTTTCACTATCTGCAAAGAGAGAGTACTCCTAATAGAAATGAGGGGGGGGGGCACCATTCAAAGCAGATCAGTGTGCATAAACACGAAAATGTTTTCACTTACCACGTACTTGACATTCGACAGCTTATGATATTTGCTATTAAAAAACCATTGAAATTCACTGAAAAAACCATAGGTTATAGACCATATATAGTTAGGAATTAGCATTTACAAAACCTTGAAAATTCACTGAAAAAACCATAGGTTATAGACCATATATAGTTAGGAATTAGCATTTAAAAAACCTTATTTTACTCACACAAAACCATTGAAATTCCATATATAGTTAGTTGCACTAACTATATATTGCGCACCCGCAATCCACTGCTGATCATGTCACATATTACATCATTCATGACATGGTCAGTGACATCACTGATGACATCACTGATGACATCTCAAATGACATCACTGATGACATCACTGATGACATCTCATTTGACATCAATGACCACATCACTGATGATATTATTCATGTGACAATACAATGCATCTCTTCACATTTTAATATAACCTCTGTTTCACCCAGTGTTAAAAACAGAGTATAATTTTTGAAACCATTGACACACCAATACTAGTTACTACATACGTACTCACTGATTCCTACGTCTACACACACATTCACTCATTCACCCATACAATCATTCATACATACAATCACTCATCTTTACAACACAATCATATGCACTCATACACCTATACAGACACTCACACTCTGCCACTCATCCATGGAGTTACTCACACACCTAGTCAGTCCTGTAAAGAATCAATCACACTTCCATTTTCTACTCTATACAGTTAAACATAGAGCACCTTACGTTTTCAACCATATACTAACACATACTTACTCTCTTATACAATCATTGATACAAGTACACATTGATCTGTACAGAGTCACACACCTCCCATCCAGCCACACACACACTCAGTCTCCCATGCAAATACTTGGGCAATCAATCAATAACCCATATAGTTACTCATATAGCTACTGATCAACACATGCAGCAGTTTACAGAACAACAGACATAATGATGCACAAATTAAGACAGTTTAGTCACTAACCCATGCACTCAGTGAGACACATTTAATCACTCACTCATACATTCAGTCATGCACCTACTAAATCCTTCGTCCAGACACTTATACATCCACTCATTCTTCAATATGTAAGACATATTTTAACTTTACAGAAACATAGTCACTGGATGTTGTCATCAGTGATGTCATCAGTGATGTCATTTGAGATGTCATCAGTGATGTCATCAGTGATGTCACTGACCATGTCATGAATGATGTAATATGTGACATGATCAGCAGTGGATTGCGGGTGCGCAATATATAGTTAGTGCAACTAACTATATATGGAATTTCAATGGTTTTGTGTGAGTAAAATAAGGTTTTTTAAATGCTAATTCCTAACTATATATGGTCTATAACCTATGGTTTTTTCAGTGAATTTTCAAGGTTTTGTAAATGCTAATTCCTAACTATATATGGTCTATAACCTATGGTTTTTTCAGTGAATATATATATATATATATATATATATATATATATATATATATATATATATATATATACATACACACACACACACACATATAAATGCATATGCATATATACATATATATATTTATATATGTGCATATGTGTGCACTTAGAGAGACGTAGCGATAGAGAGGGTGATTGTAGAGAGAGGTAGAGCAGGAGGTAGAGAGAGGTAAGAGGTAGAGAGTGAGTAGTAGAGTAGTAGACAATAGTAGAGAGTAGAGTAAGTAGCAGAGTAATAGAGAGTGAGTAGTAGAGAGTGAGTAGTAGCGAGTAGAGAGAGTAGTACAGAGTTATTAGAGAGTAGTAGAGTGAGTAGTACAGAGTAGTAGAGAGTGGAGTGAGAAGTAGAGAGTGGAGTGAGTAGTAGAGAGTAGTACCGCGCCAACTCTGGAATATATCGATTCTAGGTACAAGGAGTTTTAGTGCCTATCAAAGGTGGGTCCTACAGATTGTGTAGCATCACAGATGCGGTGGAGGTGGGGGGTATAGAGAGCGCTATATATGCATCATAGTCGATTAGTGAAAAGGGTGCTTGGGAGCCACTGATCTAATCACTTGTGATGTTAAAGATTTTTTTTTTGAGTGGCTGGGCAGAGTTAGTGCAAAGAGTTAACAACTGGGCTGTGATGTGCGTGCTTTTAATTGTAACGCATTTACACAGCCCTTAGTACCCCATAGCAGGTGTTGAGGGGACGGTTATGTAAAAAAAAAAGAAAAAAAAAATAAATTACATGGACTCTGGTATTACTAAAATCTACATTTTGGAAGCACCAATTTATGGTAAAACTTAATTGAACATTTTGATCAATCTATCTTATACTGTGGGTAACGCAAGTACAAAATAATGACTTACATATTCACAGTGCTTTCTGTCAGAGGCGGTGACCTCCTAGCACTAAACATACACAAGTCACTATTCTCAACTGCACCAACCAAGATTTAATTCTGCGACGCTCTGGTTACACACAGACCTTTGCATTGCATTAACTAATAGAGGTTTCATAATGTACCACAGTGCACTTCCCACTGAGCAAGAACTTTATTTATTTTTCATTTAAAGCTGCTCATTATTTTATATGTAGCTCTAGAGTCGAATGTATTCGGATTTTCGTCCACGTGCTTTGAACAAGTTGGTGTGCATGCGCCTTGCTATTTATGATCTGTAGGTTTCATTGTGTAATGATTTTAGGCGATTGATCAGGACTACAATAAAGATGTGTCTTTCTGGACGCACATGGAGGGAGGGGTGTGCCCCTGACCATGGAGAGGTGGGAGGGGGGGGACCTGACCAATAATAGCCGGAGACGCCCCAGTAGCCACGCAGACCTTGGGCCCAGGGTTCAGTGCACGTGAACCTGCAGTGCCTACAACATGCCGGAGCGCCGGCTGCGTCGAATCGCCTCTTCATGCTTCCGAGGTCGGGAACGGATGCTGTTTGGAGGCAGAAGAGCAGATGTTGGGCGCTGACTGCAGAGCTCTCCCGCGGCAAGCCTGAACTCCAAGAACAAACTTCAGTGCCTAGGGAACCCCCTGCGGCCTACTGTTCTGTGGGGCACTTCCCTGCCTGTGGGGTGAGTGGGTACTCTCATGGGGTGCGCAGGGTTAGGTCTGACGATTCTAGCGCCACTGGGTGGCAGGTTCAGGGTCCTTATTCTAAGGCGCCTGGGGCAGGAAATGAAAACACTTTTCAGATGCACACACCCCACAAAAGAGTCATTCTGCTGCTGGGCGTTGTGCACACCTGTGCGAGCATGGAGCACTGACCCAGTTGTATGCACATCACGAGTCACGTGGCATGGACGGCTCAGCTCGGGCGTTCTTCAAGCACAAACAATCTTTCAGGAAAAGAAGGGTCTGTCTGCTACCGTTGGCCTACAGCAACCAAAGGAAGGAAGGTAGGTTTTGAGATACGTGCCTGGAAGCAGGACAGAGGCGCGGATGTGGGCATGGCTTCAAACCTGTGCTGGCCCCACACTGCCAGCCAGTCCCAATCCCACACTGCCAACCCGTGCCAGCCCCACACTGCCAACCCGTGCCAGCCCCACACTGCCAACCAGTCCCACACTACCAGCCCGTGCCAGCCCCACACTGCCAACCAGTCCCAATCCCACACTGCCAGCCCCACAGTGCTAACCAGTCACAATTCCACACTGCCAACCCGTGCCAGCCCCACACTGCCAACCCGTGCCAGCCCCACACTGCCAACCAGTCCCACACTGCCAACCCGTGCTAGCCCCACACTGCCAACCAGTCCCAATCCCACACTGCCAACCCGTGCCAGCCCCACACTGCCAACCAGTCCCAATCCCACACTGCCAACCCGTGCCGGCCCCACACTGCCAACCCGTGCCAACCCTAGACTGACAAACATGTCTATCTCTGCCAGCTCCACACTGCCAACCAGTGCCAGCTCCTCACACCACCTACAGCAGCAGCTTCCCATGCCGCCCACCAGTGCCAGCTTCCTAAAGAGACCATCAGTGCCACCTAATTGCACTGCCCACAGTAGTCACTCCACACACTGCATGACCAAGAGGCAGCTTTTCACACTGCCCACTAGTGCCTGCTCGTCCTACTGCCCACCACAGCCGGTTTTTTACACTTCTCATTGATGCCATCTCTTCTTACTGCACAACATTTCTTGCTTCTGACACTGCCCATCTGGGGCAGCTACACATGGTGCCAATCAGTGGCTGTCTCCCACACTGCCCATTGGCGCACGCTCCTGAAGCTCAACTTTCTTGTACTTCAAACTTGCTGTGGATTCTGGCGGAGAAGATCAGACGTGATGACCATTAAGTCCGTGGCCAATCTGCTGAGGTGGCAGCAAGTGTGTCCACTTCAGCAGTGGGTCTTGATGGACCCTCTGCGGCTCCCTGTTCTGCACTCTTCTCTGCTATGCCTCCACTTCTCACACGCCCCTGGGGGGCTCTGGCACTCGTGAACAGTCCCAGCAGGGACCAGAGGGAGGGGTGAAGTGGGTGGGTGTGTGTCACATGCCCGGACACAGCCACCTACCCCTCTGGTCCTTCCCCCACTGCAGAAGAGACTGTCTTACAAGCAGGACCAACAGAATTATGCGAGTCTGGGTCCTGGACATGTTCTGCATGATAATGGGTTTGCCACATAATTCACCAACAGATGCACGACTTGTAGAGTTAAACTAACAGGAGTCTGATTCTTCCAAGCGGATCATAAATCACAAACAGCCCTGCGCGTGGGGCTCCGCAGTGGAAACTCTGCAGGGTTGAGCAGGAAGAGCTTTCAATGGGCGATGGCTGTACTCCGGATTACACTGACACCATAGGGGTGAATATTGGAAAGGACAGAATTACTGTGTGTAATGAAGGACAACACGCGGACATAACACTGCCACAATAAGTGCTGCAATATGCTACATTAATTACACTATATTGTACGCTATGATGTCCATGCCGCACAATTTGGTCCTGTAATGTTCATTCGGTCCATTGGCCCCGGTTATACGGTAACCCGGCATGCCAATAGACCCTCCAAAATGCCCACATATTTATTTGGTAAAGCGACATCCTTTTAGCTAATATTCACCCAGGCAGGTTGAAGCATTGATGGGAAGATTGGGTTGGACGATGAACTCCCAGCGCGTCTGGGTGAAGGGTTACTGACCCCAATGACCTCTGCACCGGAAGAAAAGAGATTCTGAGAACCCAAACTAAGGCATCACTAGCCGAATGCCGAAAAGATTCCACGATTACATAGTCGAGACTGTTTGCTCGGTCAAGTCCACGCTGGTGACATGAACGAACAGGGGGTGAGTCACTCCAGAAACACAGTTTAATAATCCGTCTAATGGAGCGCCATGAAGCCATCATCAAAGTCCTGTGAATTAAAGCAAAAATACAGGAAGAAATACAGGTGCATTGCAGGCGGCGTGTCTGGGAAACCCGGACTCGAATCCCGGGTCACACATTGAAAACAGTGTGATCCTGGTCAACCATGTCTTCTCACCGAGCAGTGTGTTTTTAATAGGCAATTTTGGGGACATTTAGAAGACTAGAATGTCCGTCCTGGAGCATGCACCCTATGTCTAGGCACTAGGACCCGTGTTCTGAACCTCAGTCCTGATTTTAGCTCCGGAGCACGGACTCTGATCTGTGTCCAGGTTCGGACCTCGGCCTCTGGAGCTCGCTGGTACCCTGCTCTAGAACTCCGGTCCCTCAGAGGATGCTCCGCCTGCCGAGGCGAGGTGCTGACTGCCCCTCTCTGGTGCAGACTCCATGGCAGGGGGATGCTGCAGCCAGTGAGGAGGCAGGACAGCCGAGAGGGCTGTGAGAGAAGGGGGGAGCGAGGGGGCTCTGAGAGGAAGGGGCAGCGAGGCAGCTGCCCCGGCTCTGGCGCTCAGTCACTGATGGAGCAAGCAGGATCACTGTTACACGGCGGGGGTGCCAGGATTTAACCCTCCCAGACCAGGGTGGGGGTTGGATGGGCGGCCCCAGCTCCCGCCCCTCTCCGCAGGGGTCTCTGTTCCGCACTCAGCCATGCACCAGTATCGTGGTGTGTACAGCCGTGCACATCAGCAGTAATAACAAAGCAGAGCGGTGGTGTGCACAACCGTGGACATTAGCCGTAATAAGAAAGCAGCAATGTGGTGTGCACAGCTGTGCACATCAGCGGTAAGTAGAAAGCAGCGATTCAGTGTGCGCAGCTGTGCACACCAGCGGTAAAAAGAAAGCATCAATCTGGTGTGCACAACTGTGGACATCATCTGTAATATGAAACCAGAGCTGGAGTGTGCACAGCTGTGGACATTACCCGTAATAAAAAAAAACACTGTTGTGGGGTGGACATAACCTGTAATAACAAATCGGTGTTATGGTGTGCACAGCCGTGCACATCAGCTGCAATAAGAAACCAGCGCTGCAGTGTACACAGCTGTGGACATTACCCGGAATTTTAAAAAAAACAGTGTTGTGGTGTGCACGTGTGGACATAACCTGTAATAACAAAACAGTGTTATGGTGTGCAAAGCCATGCACATCTCCTGTAATAAGAAACCGCATCTCTTCCATTCGAGGTCACACACAGATCTCAGCAGCAGGTGGGTAGCCCAGCCCATACAATCCACAGCAATGCTTGCAAGAAAAGCAGCCACTGATGCACAAAATCCAAAGGTCTAGGCTGGGGAGAGAGGGGACGGGATGGAGGAGAGCGTGGAAGAGGCAAAGAAGGGGCGAGAGAGATCACGCCGGAGCTTGTCTTTGAGGCCATGTGTTTAAAAACACATGGCCTCATAAAGATAAGGATCCTTTTGCAAAGGGAGGAAGCCAAGTGAGCCAGTCCAAGTGGGACGGCTGAAAGAGAGAAAACTTTTTGAAATAAAGTGCTCTTTCCCAATGGCTGGCCACCGTTTAGCCTAAACGGTGACGCCGGCCAATGGGAAAGAGGGGCGGGGATTAAAGCCCGCTAGTGAATCTCCCTCAATCTCACTAGATCTTGCCAGCGAGACTGCGCATGCGCAGCCATCGCAGGCTTCGACCTAAAAAAGTGTCAGCGGTTTCAAAGGTAGGTACATAACTTACAAGAGTGAGTTTTGGGGGTTAGGACCAAGGTTCTCCAAGATCTAGATGGACACTCTAGTTGCACCACCAGCGGCACTGGAGCAGCCGGGATCAGGGACCCAATGAAAGCCAATGTGGCCTTCGGTTAGGGACTGCTTATGAGCAGGTCAGTCGGGTGTGGGAGCAAAGCTCCTGGGGATAAAGTCAGCATTGCAGGGGCAAACGACCAGCACAGGAGATGCACCACCAGCAGCACTGGGGCAGCAGGGTGCAAAACGGAAATAAAATAACTAAAAGAATATCTTTATACAAAAACAATTGGACTGAAGTTCAGTCTGAGTGTGTGAATTCATTTGCTGACTGAGTGTGTATAACAAATGCTTAACACGGTCCTCTGATACTGCCTTACTGCTCGACCACACTACCACAAATAGTGAGTGAGGTGCTATCTAACTTTACCGGTTGCTACCTTTGGGGTTCCAGTGGACTCTGTGCACACTATACCTCAGTTTGATATAGTATAGACAGAGCAAGCTTCCAACACTTTCCAAACACTGATTCTTTTCACTCAATAAAAGAAAAAGCCAGTAAGGGGGGGGGTTAAAAATTACCAACGTTTTTCTTAATAGACTATACAATAAAGACAGAGGAAACCTGTGCATCTCACATTGTTTTGCATAGAGTTATCAGGAGACTGTTCAAGTAAGTTTACAAAAATGTAACTAACCAAAAATAATTTGCAATCACAATGAGAAAATACACACACACACACACACACACAAACAGTTCATGCATACAACAGCCATAGAACAAAACAACTGAAGTCAATTATGAAATGTCCTTCCTGTAAATGAAAAAAACTTGACTTACCTGCCAACGCAGGTACTTGTAATCCATGTGACCCACAAACAACGACTTAGTTGTAAAGGCATAAGGCTGCACTTCAACATCAGCTCTTGTCACCTGAAAAAGAAGCAGTTCAGATTCAATTGCTACTGGGAGCCCACGGAAACTATGAAAGAAAAACACTTCAACGACAAAATCATAATATTGAAAATACCACATAGCGAACCATTAAGACTATTTACTTCTACAAAATGAAGGGTGTAAAAATTACAGTTTTCACATGATTTTAGTCAGAATGTCACAAACAAGAAAAATTGTTGCTCTCCTGGTAGATTTACTTGGGGGTCCTTGCAAATACTTATCAGCCAAAGTGTTTACAGAAGAACGGCCACTTGATGTATAAATTACAATAAATAGTTGCATAAACAAAATACATAAAGTGCAGTTCAAAATCCTAAGCCCATTTTGAACACATTCAATGTTTTCACTATTTGAGAAAGTGTGCTTTTTGTCAAGGAAAAGTTATTACCCTTAAATGGAAATGAAGAATAACCAGTTTATAAATCTACTGAATAAAAACACAACATGAAACACGCATTTGCAATGCAATAGCTCTCGCAATTACTAAGTTTGAGCTATTGGCATTGCAAATGATTTTTTTTTATTTATGATTTTGTTTTTAAAACATAAATAAAAGGCGTTGGTATTGATAATATCAAATGATTAAATGTGCGTAAATGCGCGACCTATTGCATAGCAAATGTTTGGTTTTGTTAGGTACGGAGAGATTAAGGGGAGGGGTAGAAGAGGGGTAGAGGTGTGTGTGTGTGATAGACAACTGTGTGATAGACAGCAGTTTGTATGAGACACAGCATTGTGTGTGTGGTAGTGAGAGCATAGTGGGTGAGATGCAACCTTGTGTGTGTGGTAGTGAGCATGGTGGGTGAGATGCTGAACTGTATGTGTGTTAGTGAGAGCAGGGTGTGTGAGTTATAGTAGTGTGAGAGAGACAGCAATGTGAGAGAGACAGTAGTGTGATATTTCTCTATTGTATTTGTTGTGTCTTGCAGTGTGTGAGGCAGCAGTGTGTGAGTGAGAGAGAGACAGGTGTGTGTGTGTGTGTGTGTGTGAGAGAGACACAGGAGTGTGTGTAAGAAACAGCAGTGTGTGTGTCCTACTGAGAGCATGGTGTGTGAGAGACAGCAGTCTAAGAGAGACATCAGTGTGTGTGTGTGTGTTTGTGAGAACATGCTTTGTGAGTGTGTGTGCGAGTGTGTGAGATACTGTGTGTGAGAGAGTTTTTTTAGTTTTGTTATGAATCTCCAGTATTAATTGGCGCACTATGATAAGTAGTTGTGCTACTTCCAGTTTGTGATACTGTGTCTGTGTAGCAGGAGTGTTACCTCCAGCTGGATATGTTGTGGCTATGTTTTTCTTTGGCTTGTACACTGTGAAATTGAGTTTATATATAAAAATAGAGCGTAGTATTGGGGTAGACTGATAGATTATGTAGTGATTTTTAACAAACAAATAATCTAGCCCTCCGGGGGATTACATTGAAATAATCTTTATTTTTGCTGCTATTGAACCCTGTTGTTGGATATAGTTGTGAACGGTCCATAACATTATGCAGCTGTGTTATAAAGTGTTTTTTTAAAGTTATGTCTGAGCGAGATGCTGTTACAGTGCTATCGGCGCAAGTACGTCTTTTGTTTAAAAATCGCATCAGAGAGGAAAAGTTAAGTAAGGGGGATGTGTGTGTCTAGCTTCTGCTCTACTGTCACCGTGTCTAAAACTTTAAATTAAAAGAGGATGTCTGTGTGTGTCTTGTGATCAACTGGCGGCTCGACAATGTTTACAGCTAACACTTGCAAATGCAAAGGCATCAATCAATCCGGAAGGCTCTGTCTGCCTTCTGTCCCACTGGCATCACTTGTGTATTGCCTGTGAAGCACTTGCGAATGTAGCACGCGATGTGGCTTTAGCAACAATGCTATGCTTTCAATGTTATATGCAAGTGTAATATTTTAGCTGTGCAGGTTTAAATCAAAGTTGCAGCGCGTGTGAGTCAGCAGCGTGTGTGAGACAGCAGCGTGTGTGTGAGACAGCAGCGTGTGTGTGAGACAGCAGCGTGTGTGTGAGACAGCAGCGTGTGTGTGAGACAGCAGCGTGTGTGTGAGACAGCAGCGTGTGTGTGAGACAGCAGCGTGTGTGTGAGACAGCAGCGTGTGTGTGAGACAGCAGCGTGTGTGTGAGACAGCAGCGTGTGTGTGAGACAGCAGCGTGTGTGTGAGACAGCAGCGTGTGTGTGAGACAGCAGCGTGTGTGTGAGACAGCTGCGTGTGTGAGACAGCTGCGTGTGTGAGACAGCAGCGTGTGTGAGAGCAGCGTGTGTGAGAGCAGCGTGTGTGAGAGCAGCGTGTGTGAGAGCAGCGTGTGTGAGAGCAGCGTGTGTGAGACAGCAGCGTGTGTGAGACAGCAGCGTGTGTGAGACAGCAGCGTGTGAGACAGCAGCGTGTGTGTGAGACAGCAGCGTGTGTGTGAGACAGCAGCGTGTGTGTGAGACAGCAGCGTGTGTGTGAGACAGCAGCGTGTGTGTGAGACAGCAGCGTGTGTGTGAGACAGCAGCGTGTGTGTGAGACAGCAGCGTGTGTGTGAGACAGCAGCGTGTGTGTGAGACAGCAGCGTGTGTGTGAGACAGCAGCGTGTGAGCCACAGCAAGTGAGGCCTAAAGTAGTGTGAGGGCGCAGTGAGGCCTAAAGTAGTGTGAGGGCGCAGTCGGTGGCCTAAAGCGGTGTGAGGGCGCAGTGTGAGGCCTAAAGCTGTGTGAGGGCGCAGTGTGAGGCCTAAAGCTGTGTGAGGGCGCAGTGTGAGGCCTAAAGCTGTGTGAGGGCGCAGTGTGAGGCCTGAAGCGGTGCGAGGGCGCAGTGTGAGGCCTGAAGCGGTGCGAGGGCACAGTGTGAGGCCTGAAGCGGTGCGAGGGCGCAGTGTGAGGCCTGAAGCTGTGTGAGGGCGCAGTGTAAGGCCTGAAGCTGTGTGAGGGCGCAGTGTGAGGCCTGAAGCTGTGTGAGGGCGCAGTGTGAGGCCTGAAGCTGTGTGAGGGCGCAGTGTGAGGCCTGAAGCTGTGTGAGGGCGCAGTGTGAGGCCTAAAACTGTGTGAGAGGCTAGTGCGTGTAAGAAATAGCAGTGTCTGTGATAGACAACGAATAGTTTCTTACCTGTCGTGTAGTTTTGCAGCTTGAAAGATCTTTCTGGATTCACTATGCTGTGCATCATTCCGCAATCTGGTGGTTGGGTCCGGAATCTTAGTCTTTTCTCTCTATTCCTTTTTTTTTTTTTAGCCCAGGTGGGCGTCGACGTCCCACCATTGGGTGTACCTTCCGTGACGTCGGCACGCTTCCTGCGGAAGCTCCCACCCTTGGGCATCATCTGCGGATTATTTTTTTCTCGTGTTTGTTCTGTTACCGGAGTTATGGCAATGTTCCACTAAGTTATTTACAGCTTTTTAACCATCTAAAGTTTGTTTTTCACGTATTGTCCTTGTTTTCACCCCCTTTCCTCTCCAGCCTCATCTTTCTGGCGGAGGTGGGTGGGTTCGCTAGTGAATCCAGAAAGATCTTTCAAGCTGCAAAACTACACCGACAGGTAAGAAACTATCCGTTTTGCAGCGTGAATCTTTCTGGATTCACTATGCTTTCTCTTAAGACGACCAACGCCCGCTTCCCCCGCTATCTTTTCTCCCTCGCCATCACTCTAGCTTCCCACGAGAGCAGCCCACTTACCCCCAGCAACATACCAGAGAAGACCAAGCCCCACCACCCCAGCAATCTTGCCCACGCCAACATCATTACTCTCTCCCTAGAGCCCGGTCTACGGACCCACGCATCACTCCAACCGACCCTCGGAGGATGAGCTCAAGACCTAACCCCCGGACCTAGGGCTTCTTATACGAACAGCCCGGTTGACCTGCCCAGCATTAATCCCCTAATGGGGATCTGGCCCCCCTTTCCGCGAGATGCCCCTACCCAAAACTGCTCATCACCAGCCTTGGATAATATGGCGCACCGGTTGTCCCTACTAGAGAGGCAGCTTGAAATGATATGCAGTGGCCTAGATGACATCCTTGCCAATCTTGATAAAACTCGTAAGCCCCGACATGTCCAACACAGGGCCTCCGATTCGACTGACTCTTTTACTCTCAATTTCTGTGCTGGAAACTTACCTACTCCCGAGAAACGACCGCCAAGGCCCCCTAGAACTGACGAGGGGATCCCTCTTCATTCTCCCTCAAGATCTTTACCCACCACATCTGAAGCTCAGACATACACTAATAATGATGTGGAGACCCAATCTAATAGACCTCTCAGATCTGCAGCAGCAATGTCAGAGGAAGAAGCTAAGGAACTAGCCTCCACCTATGTTTCCCATCCCTCAACTGCCACCAACGCCAAGATTCAAGTGATCACGGGCTTTGGAAGAGATTTCACACCTGTGACACTTACCAGACCCCCACCCGCCCTCACCTTCATACCGAGGGCGCCTCTAGAAAAGCAGTCGACCAAAAAGAATATTCTTACCAACTGCATGCTCATTAACTGTCGATCTGCCCTTAAGCATGCAACGGAACTTGCCGAAGCCATCCTCTCTCAGGACTTAGACATTGCATTCATCACGGAGACTTGGCTAAAGGAATGCTCCCCACCTTGCTTCGACATGTTAGTGCCCCCGGGTTTCAAACTCATCAATAAAGACAGAATAGACCAACGCGGTGGAGGGATAGCCATCATCCACAAAGAGGATATTTCCATCACTGTAATGGACCCTTGCGAATATAGCTCCTTTGAATGTCTATCGGTCTCTATTAAGCTTAAGGACAACAGCCCTTTAGTTGGTCACCTTCTCTATCACCCACCCAGCAACACTCCTACTTTTGGGGAACATCTTTCTGACCTAATTGCCAACTGCGCACTCAAAGACATTAACCACATAATTCTGGGTGATCTCAACCTACGTTGGAATGTATCCAACAACGCCCTAATCCAATCGCTTAATTCTCTCATTTGTGACAATAACCTTTTCCAACATTGCTCCGAAGAAACCCACAACAAAGGAGCGATCTTGGATGCCATCATTGCACAACAAGACACAATTACAATCGACAACATCCTTCCTGTGGACTGGTCGGATCACCACATGATCTTATTCCACATTAATCAAAGAGTCCTATCTCTGCCTCCGGTGCAGGATCCCCCCGAATGGACGAGAAATGTCTCCCAGATTCCCCTGGAAGTCATGGAAGATAGGCTAAAGCTACTCCTTCCGAACGACAAAAATCTATCCACAACCAACCATACCTCACTCTACAACATCAATATGCTAAACCTCCTCGACCAACTCGCACCACTGAAACAAAGAAAGAACAGAGCCATTCCATCTAGATCCTGGTTCGACTCTGACACCAATGAAGAAAGGAGACAATTAAGAGCTGCAGAAAGACAATGGAGAAGTGTACCTACTATCTCCCACAGAGACAAACTTAGATCCATCCGGAAGAAGTACAACAACCATATCAAGAACAAGAAATCCATGTATTTCCGATCTGCTCTAGACAACGCATAGAACAGACCCAAGGAGCTCTTCAGTATTATTAAACAACAAACCTCCAAGCCGGATTCCTCCCTCGGACATGCTTCCAAAGAACGTTGAGACAACTTCGCCAACTTCTTTAATGACAAGGTCTCCAAAATCGAGCGCTCTCTGGTCATCAACTGCGCTCCACGACCCCATAGCAGCCTGGGGAGGGTGCTTGGTAGCGCTCCACCACCAAACTCTAAACCATGGTCACTCTTCCAGCCCATTCTAGAAGAGGAAATAGTCAAACTTATCTCCATCTCGAAACCTTCATCTCACACCCTTGACCCCCTTCCTGCTCTGCTAACCAAAAAACGGAAACTCTCCCTAGCCCCACTGTGGTGCAGGATCGTTAATAGCTCCTTACAAACCGGAAATGTCCCAGATTGCCTGAAAGTAGGACAAGTCACTCCATTGCTAAAGAAACCTGGCCTTGATACAAACGACTTAAATAACTTCAGACCCGTCTCCAATCTTCCTCTCCTTTCCAAAATACTAGAAAGGTGTGTTCTCCAACAACTAACACAGCACTTGACCAATACCAACCTCCTTGACTCACATCAGTCAGGATTCAGGAAAGGGTGTAGCACGGAAACTGCAATCCTTAACATAATTGATGACATACAAAAGTCACTGGACCAAGACCAATGCTGCCTCCTCATTCTCCTCGATCTATCTGCAGCATTCGACACAGTTGACCATATTCTTCTCCTCAAAGCCCTCGAAGAAAGGGCTGGACTAGATGATATGGTGCTCAATTGGTTCTCCTCTTTCCTGCATAATCGCTCACAAAGAATCAAATTGAGGAGCTTTGAATCCGACCTTCATCCAGTCAATAGAGGAGTTCCACAAGGTTCAGTGCTCTCCCCTCAACTCTTCAACATCTACATGGAACCCATCTCCACCTTACTTAGAAAAGCTAACATCCCCTTCCACCTTTACGCAGATGATACCCAAATCTATCTGGAAATCTCCTCGGCTCAAGACATTCACAGACTCAACGAAACACTAAAGGAAGTCCAATGCTGGCTGTCTAGCAACCATCTAAAGCTGAACCCTGACAAAATTGAATTACTCCTCATCGCGAACAAAGAAGAGAACCCACAAATGATCAAATGGCTAAAAGATATTGACGCGCTAAATAAGAATCTCTCCCTAGCGGTCAAATCACTAGGCATCACACTTGACTCCAAACTAGATCTAACCAAACACATCAAGATCTAGGCTAAGAGCGCCTTCCTTAATCTGAAGCTACTAAGCAAAATAAAACCTTTCATTCCACCCAGTGATCTCAAACAAGCCACCCAAGCACTGGTGTGATCAAGGCTTGACTATGGGATTGCAATCCTCTCTGGAATACCCAAATACATCTGGCTCCTCTGAAAACAACCCTCAACGCGGCTGCCAGAATGGTCACTGGAACAAAGAATTTGACCACATCTCTCTGGCACTAAAAACTCAAATGGTTACCAATAGAATTGCGGGCGAACTTTAGAACAGCCTGCCTCACCCACAAAGCCCTTCACACTGGCAAACCTGAATATCTGGCATCCAAACTTAAAAAAGCGGGTCAGAACAGGAACCTCAGAAGCTCTAACACCCTACTCCTGATCCCACTAAAAACTCGAAAACAAAAAACCAAGGATCGGTCCTTTGCCGGGAATGCACCCACGATTTGGAACTCTATACCCCCTGACATCAGAACTATTCCTTCTTTCCCTAAATTCAAGAGTCCGCTCAAAACCCTGTTCCTTGATCGTTCCTTAACTATCAGATAGGTTCACCCTGGAGTGCACCTCAAATGTCTCTTTGCACTGTATTGTACTTTGCTATGCTGGCTTTCTTTGGCACCGCCTTGTACTTATGTGAAGCGCTCCGATACCTTGCGGTCTGGCTAGCGCTATACAAAACTTCCAAAATAAAAAAAATAAAAATATGCTGTGCATAGATTTTGTAGCGGTTTTGTTCCGTTTGTGGCGGCTGGATGGAAGATGAGCGTTGGTTGTTGAATATATGTTGAAGCACTCTTTGTCCTTCTTGTGCTTCCTTGTTCATTTGTACATCCACGCAGTAGTGCTTAGTGAACGTGTGCACTGAAGCCCATGTTGCCGCCAGGCATATGTCCTGAATTGGTGTGTTGGCCAGAAAGGCGATTGTTGCCCCCTTCTTTCTTGTCGAGTGGGCCTGTGCCCCTCCTGTTAGTTCCTGCCCTGCTTGCTTGTGGCAGAATTGTATCATTTGTGCGATCCATCGAGCGATGGTGTTTTTTTTCACTGGTCTACCCAGGAAGCTGTTTGCGAAGGACACGAAGAACTGCTTTGTCTTCCTGTGGTCCTTTGTCCTTTCTAGGTAGTGCATCACTGCCCTTCTTGCGTCTAGGGTGTGGAGCGCCCTCTCCGCGCTTGTTGTGGTCTTTTGGAAGAAGCTCGGTATCTGTATACTCTGATTCATATGGAAACGTGACACCACCTTTGGCATGAAGTGTGGGTCCGTTCTCATTACGACCCTGTCACTGTGTATCTGTATATAGGGTTCCTGCAAGGTTAGTGCCTGGAGCTCGCTTACCCTGCGTAGCGAGGTGATTGCTACCAGGAAGGCCGCTTTCATTGTTAGCATTTGTAGTGTTGCCTTGTGGATTGGCTCGAAAGGTGCTTTCATGAGCTCTGTCAGTACCACATTGAGGTTCCATGCGGGCGTGGCATCCTTTTTGGCGGCGCTATTCTTTTGGCTCCCTCCAAGAATCTTTTCACTACTTGAGATGTAAAGAAGCTTCTCCCGGTTTCTCCTCTTGTGTATGCCACAATCACTGCCAGGTGTACCCTCAGCGAGGATGAGCTTAGCTTGGCTTTTATTAGGTGTGTGAGGTATCTTAGGCCGTTGATTCCTTGGTCAGCCTTCTCTGGAGTTTTTTCTTGCAGCACCATTGAGTGAAACTTTTCCATTTTTCCCCATAGCACTTGCGTGTGCTGGGCCTCCTTGCCTCTCGCAGCACCCGTAGGGTGCTCTCTGGTAATTTCAGATGGGTGCTCTCTGGTAGTTTCAGTTGTGCGAACTCTAAGTCCTCAGGAGTCAAGCTGATAGGCTGAGGCCCTCCGGCTCTGGGTGTAGAACTTCTCAGTTTTCCATGGAGAGTGGACCCTGTGCCATATCCATTTTCTGTGAGTACCAGGTCTGCCTGGCCCATTGTGGTGCCACCAGGAAGAGCGTCATGTTGCTCGTCATGCATTTGTTGAGAACCCTAGGAATCAGTGGTATCGGGGGGAAAAGCGTAGGCAAATGTTTTTGACCACCTTATCCATAGGGCATTCCCTTGGGATAGTGCCTCTGGTTGTCTGGATGGAAAGTACTGGCATTTTGCATTCTGGCATGTTGCAAACAGGTCTATTGTCGGAGTTCCCCACCTCCTGAATAGTCTCTCTGTTTTCTGTATGTTGAGTTCCCACTCGTGGGATGCTCAAGTCTGCCTGCTGAGCCTGCTCTACATTGTCCTTCCCTGGCAGGTGTATGGCTAGCAGGTCTATTTTGAGTGGTATTGACAATCTCCAGATCTCCTGTGCCAAGCTTGACAGAGGGAATGATTGTGTTCCCCCCTGCTTGTTGATGTAAAACACCGTTGTGGTGTTGTCTGTCTGTATCAGCACCTTCTGGTTGTACAGCTGTTTCTGAAAGGCCTTGAGGGCAAGCAACACTGTTTTCAGCTCCAGGTAATTGATGTGTTTGACCGCATCCCCTGGGCTCCACAGACCCCTCACTCTCAGCCTGTTCATGTGTGCGCCCCATCCCTTCTGGGATGCGTCTGTGGTGATGGTCACTGTTGGGTTCGGTGGCGTTAGAGGCTTCCCTATTGTTATCCTTTCTTTGGTCCACCACTTCATTTCTTCATGCACCTTGTGCGTTACAACCACTAGATCCTCCCAACTTCCTGTGGCTTGTGACCATTGCTGTTGAAGCCACTCTTGTAGTGGTCTCATCTGCAGGCGTACATTGGGGACCAGGTGTATGCATGACGCCATCATTCCCAACATCTTGCTCACTGTCCTCACTGTCAGAGCTCGCCCCTTCTGGTAGTGACGTTTCTCCCTCAGTAGGCTGAGTGTCCTCTTCTCGCTGGGTAACACCCTGCATTGGACGGTGTTGATTTGAGCTCCCAGGAAGATCTTCACTTGCTCCGGTTCCATCGAGCATTTTCCCCAGTGTATGGAGAATCCCAGGCTTGCTAGCGTTCTTGTGACCTGTTCTGCATGATCTTTGCATGTCCTGTAAGAGCTTGCCTTTACGAGCCAGTCGTCGAGGTAGGGGTACACGTGTATCCCCTCTCTTCGCAGATGTGCGGCCACTGCTGCGAGGCATTTGGTGAATACCCTTGGTGCGGACTTTAGACCGAATGCCAGGGTTGTGAATTGGTAGTGATCCTTGTTTACTGTGAATCTTAGCATGTGCTTGTGCTGCCTGTTCATGGGGATGTGCAGGTACGCATCTTTGAGGTCTATGGTGGACAAGAAGTCCCCGACCTTTATCTGTGGGATGACCTCTTGAATTTTTGAGTCTTTACATATTTGTTTAAGAACCGTAGATCTAGGATGGGTCTTAGGCTTTCGTCCACTTTTGGCACCAGGAAGTAGTTTGAGTACACTCCCCTGTTCCGTTCTTTGAATGGGACCGGTTCGATGGCCTCTTTGAGGAGGAGTTCTTGAGCTTCCTCTTGGAGCAATTGCAGCTCCCTTCCGAGTGCTCTCTTTTCTTTGGCTTTCTGTTAGGTGGTCTCTTTTTCAACTCTATGCAGTATCCGAACTGTATGATGTGGAGTATCCACTTGTCTGTGATTATTTGCCTCCACTCTCGGAGAAAAAATCTCAGCCTGCCTCCTACTGGTGTTACATGTTCTTTTGTGTCTTGTCCATGTAGCCCTCTCCTCTTTGCTTTTCCATGCTCTTCCCTCGGAGGGTTTGAGTGGGTGAGCACCTTTTCCTGTGTGAAGTCACTTAGAGGGGGGTTGTTCACCGCCTCCTTCTCTGGCCCGTCGGTTTCCTCTCCCGTGAAAGGACTGGCCTCTGTTCTGGTAGTTCAAGTTTTGTTTCTGCTGGCCCTGGTGACCTTGGTTGTCACTCTGTTGACCCTGGTGGAACGCCTGGTGTGGTTGTCCTTGCTGGTTTCCACCCCTTCCGTTCGGCCTCCGCGTAGGAGTGCTCTTCTCATCCCCCTGAATTGCAGGGCCCCCATGGACCTTGCCGTCTCGTTGTCTTTCTTCAGGTGGGTGAGTTTCTCATCAACTGGGGCTCCGAACAGTGTTTCTCCATTGAAAGGAGTGTTCAGGATGTTGTTTTGAACCTCCGTCTTGAAGCCTGAGATCCTGAGCCAGGCTTGACGTCTCTCTGTGATTCCTATAGTCATCAGCCTGCTGGATGTTTCTGCCCCGTCCAAGGCTGTCTTCAGGCACGAGTTTGCGATGCTTTTCCCCTCTTCCACGAGGTAAGCAGCTCTCTGCTGGTGTTCCTCTGGGAGGTGCTTGAGCAATTGGTTCCTCTCGTCCCAATGCTGGTACTGGTGCCTGTTCAGAAGGGGGTTGGAGTTTGCTATCCTCCAATGCATTGCTGCGTTTCTCTCAATTTTTTTGCCTGTTAGGTCCATCCTCCTGCTTTCCTTGTCAGGTGGTGGCCCAGATGTTGTTGTGTCGTGGCCCTTCTTCTGGCCGTTGCGGCTAGAATGGAGTCTGCTGAAACTGTCCCCTGGATGTAAGGGGGGTCCTGGGAGGAGAACTTGTACTTTTTCTCCGTCCTTGGCATGACTGACCTGCAGGTAGCTGGTTCTTTGAACGCCTCTTTGCCTTGTTCCATAATACTCTTCAGCATGGGCAGGAAGTGGCTTTTTTGTCTGTGTGGGGAGCAAGGTTTCCAGCAGGAAATCTGCCTTACCCTTCTCCTCCTCCAATTTGACTCCATAAGCTGCTGCAGCCTTCTTGACGACCTCATAGTAGGCCCCAATGACATCTGGCGGCGAAGGCCTCGAGGGGTACGTCTCCACAGCCTCCTCCGGGTTTTCGGACTCGATGTCCTGCCACTCCAGGTCTTGAGCCGTCGAGGATCCAGAGTCGTAGCTCGAACGCGGGTCCCCATAATCACCCTCTGTGTAATAGAGGTCCTCTTCTTCTCCCTGCTCCGAGGGCTCCGGAGTTTTCGGCGGCTCTTCGGCGTCGAACTCCTCGCGTTCTTCTAACTCTTCGAGGACCGTCGTGGGCTTCGAGGGGATCCTGAAGCTTTTCATTTTGTCTTCGAAGTCCTTCTTCCTCTGGATGATGTTCTCCATCTCGGCCTCGAGCCTTCTTTTCTTTTTCTCCATCTGTGCGGCCTGCTCGGCATAGAGCGTGACGGCCGCCCTCTTCGATGGCTTCGTCGACGTCGAAATGGCTCTCGGCTCCTTCTCAGTAGAGGATCCCTTTTTGGGAGCTTGCTTTGACGACCTTGCTTTTTCGCTGGTCTTCGCCGCCTGGGAGTCCTTCTCGAAGGATCCGCTGGGCTGTTTTTCGGGGACCGCACCTTCGGTCATCGAAGCTTTCAACGCCGGTGCTCCCTTAGAGGTTCTAGACTCTGATTTTCGAGAGTCAGCCTCAGGTTTTCGAGGCCCTCTCGAGGGTTTCGGGGTCGTAGACTCTCCTACCTTGTCTGACGATTTCTTATCGGTCTCTGCGACCGTGGAGTCATCTGGACCTTCGGCGATGTTGTCCTCGTCGTCGGTGGAGAGGCCCAGATCGTACAGCGACGGGGCCTTGCCCTCGCCCTGCATCGTGTGGTGAGCTATCCTCTGTTTCTCTCGAATCCTCAGCGTCTTCGGCGTGAAGACTGAGCAGGCGTTGCAGTCCTTGCTCCCGTGGTCGATAGGCAGACAGAGGTTGCAGACCGGGTGCTGGTCTCTCTGCGCGTACTTGTGGTGGCAATTACGGCAGAATTTAAATGGTGTGTTGTCCATTACTGCGCTCAGGGGGCCCCCAGTGTGCGCATTCCCTGTCGGATGTCGAAGATCTCGAGGTTCCTCTCCTTCTTAGTCGTCCCGGCTCCGATGATCTTCTTCTCCTGGTCTTCTCGAGTTTTTTCCTGAAGAAATTCGCGTATTTTCTCCTCCAAAACTTCTGGAGCTTCACGCGACGATCCAGACCCAACAGCTGAAAAAAGAATCTGAAGATGGCGTCCAAAGAGTGGGAGCTTCTGCAGGAAGCGTGCCGACGTCACGGAAGGTGCACCAAATGGTGTGCGGAGGGTCCTTTTCACGAGCGCCACTTCCTGCTCTGCACCACTTCCGCCCTGCCTCTACACCGTGCAGGTGAGCAGTCTAGTGGTTGCTGAGCCTCTGCCTATATCTTGCCCAGTAATCGGCTCTGCAGGTTGACAAACGTGGCGAGCAGGTCACGGGCGTGTACCAGCGCTGCTGATGAATTTTTAATTGCAATCCAGCTGACTACGAGCGGTTTGTGTATTTTTAGCTTGACATTGTGTTATGTGTTAATGCGCCCGCATCTCTCATTCCTTGATACGGTAACCAGCTTACCTCACTACCTTCGCTCTCGACCCCGTTCCGCCCCGGCTGTGTGCCGTTTGTGCGGAGGGTCCTTTTCACGAGCGCCACTTCCTGCTCTGCACCACTTCCGCCCTGCCTCTACACCGTGCAGGTGAGCGGTCTAGTGGTTCACGTCAGCCTGTATAAATGACAACCTGGAGGAAGCGCAGCGGACGAGCGCAGCGGGAGCGCCGACTTCGCGCCGAAGTCGCGCACAAGTCAAGCCCGTCTGCGCCCGTCCGCGGCCGACCGAGGCCCGGGCCCACGCATGCTGCCCGTCGTATTACTTATTCCTCCCAGGCTCTTTACTTATTGTACTGCTCCGCCCCTCTTGCCCCCCACGCTATTACTATTGCCCAGAATTGTGGCATATTGGCCTCCCATCCCTCTCATACCCCTCCGGCTTCCCCCCTTGTCCCTTCCCTCCATTGTAATGCCGCTCCCCCATCCACCAGGAGTAGCTCTTTTGATGCTCACTCCATTTCGATTGTTTACCTTAACACCCGCTCACTTCCTAAACACCAACTCGAAGTGTTTCAATTATTGGATAATGGCAACATTGATATCCTGCTCCTCTCAGAAACATTGGTCCATGAGGACTCCTTTCCCGACATCCTGGCCGCTATCCCCACAGGATTCTATATCCTTCAATCTAATAGGACCTCAGGCAGGCCGGGTGGTGGAGTTGCTGCCATTATCCGCTCTAAACTACTACTCACTTCCCTAACAACTACACCTATATTAAACTCTGACATACTCCCTCTGAAATTCACGTCACCTAAATATTCTTTCATTTGTGTTTTAGTAGACCGCCCTCCTGCTAACATGCCTTCCTTCTCATCTCTGTTTGGTGATCTTATTTCCCAGTTGGTCATTAATTCCGCAAGGATTCTGATCATTGGCGATTTTAACTACTGGCCACTAGATCCTCATGAAACCGCCTTATCAGTTGAATTCACAGATTACTTGGCCTTAATTTTTTGCAACACATCTCTGTCGCAACTCACAACAGGGGCCATACCCTTGACCAGGTATGGTCGACCAACTTGGATATCTCCCCTCCCCTGGTCTACCCCTGCACTTGGTCTGACCATTCCTTTATTTCCTTCTCACTGAAACTTTTACTACCAACTCGCTCTCCACCAGTGTCGAACTTTTCGGCACGAAACTGGAAACATGCCAACATTCCCCTCTTTCACTCGACCCTCTCTACCACTCTCCCCAAGGACTATTCCGATCTGAATTCCCAAACCACTACCGTAGATCAATGGTTGTCCCAAGCCAGCGATGCGGTTGCCCCTGTGAAAACTATTAAATCTAAACGCCCACACGACGCACAGCGTTGGTTCACCGAACAACTAAAGGCGGATAAATTACTTCTCAGACAAGCCGAGCGTCGCTGGCGGCAAAATTATGACCCCTCATTAAAGAACATCTTTACCGCTCCACTAAAATCATATAAACAATCTATTATTTTGGCCAAATCCGCCTACTACTCTCAGAAAATCATTAGCTCTGCATCAAAAACCAAAGACATCTTCTCTATTGTGGCTGAACTCTCCCTCCCTGACCGTGTCACGGCCCAGCCTCAACCTTCGCAGGCCTTGTGTGACTCTTTAAACAAATTTTTTATAGATAAAATCTCCATCATTAAAAATAATATCCCCCCCCCCTTCCCTGTCTGAGGTCAGTGTCCTCCCTCCTCCGAATCCTTGTTGTCTGCACGAACTCCCTCCTATCTCACTAAAGGAATTCTTTGCGATACTACAGGTAGTTAGTTCCGGCTCCCCCCATGACTGCTGCCCCCCTCACATTCTAAGGGATGCCTTCAGGGCCTGTCCAGGTCCTCCACTTGATCTGCTCAATCGCTCCCTTGCTACAGGCTCTGTCCCCGATGCTTTCAAGAAAGCAGTGGTAGTACCCATTCTGAAAAAACCCGGTTCTGACCCTGCTGTTTTGGGTAATTATCGACCTATCTCCCTTCTCCCCTATTTGGGGAAGGTATTGGAAACTCATGTCACCCGCTGCCTGAGCGCCTTCATCGAAAAAACTCACTTCCTTGATGACCAACAGGCAGGCTTCAGACCGGCCCATTCAACGGAGGCAGTGGTGGTAGCGGTCATGGATGCGCTGAGACAGGGGGCGGACAAGAACTTGGCCCAGGCCTTGGTATTATTAGATCTCTCGGCCGCTTTTGACACGGTCGATCATGTCATCCTGATCGACCGTGTCAAAAATGCAGGCATCCAGGGCCTGGCCCCGTCATGGATCGGGTCCTTCCTTCGACACCACTCCCAATCGGTTCAGTTGTCCTCCTTCTCTGCCCCCCAAATTTCACTTTCCTGCGGTGTTCCCCAGGGTTCTGCTCTGTCCCCTCTCTTGTTCAACCTTTATATGCAGCCCCTTCTTGCCTCTCTCCGTTACTCTCCTGTCACTATTTTCAATTACGCAGATGACCTGCAACTAATCTTTCCCATCGACTCTTCCCCACTTTCTTGTCTAATTTTCAATCAATTATGCTCACCATTTATGAGTGGATGAACTTCAGCCAGCTGAAGCTCAACCCTAGCAAGACTGAGCTGGTCCTGATCGGTGGGTCCATGAACCCTTGGAGTCCCAATTTCTGGCCCCCAGCCCTCGCCCCCCCCCCCTTGCCCAGTCAACTCTGCGAAGAGCCTGGGTGTTATTATTTCCAGTGACCTATCGATGAGGCCCCAAATTAACGCTGTCACTTCGGCCTGCTTTTATCACCTTCGCAGAATTGGGAAAATCTGAAGGGTTTTATCTTTGGAGGCTCTGATCCTTGTAATTATGGCCCTGGTCACCTCACGTATTGATTATGCCAACTGTCTGTACGTGGGGATCCCTGCATACCACCTTCACCGGCTCCAGCTGGTACAAAACCAGGCGGCCAGACTGGTCTTTCAACAGCCCAAATCCCAACATGTTAGGCCCTTGTTGAAAAGACTACACTGGCTCCCGGTAGCGCACCGCTGTATTTTTAAAATGGGATACATTGTTTTCAAATCTCTATCCGCTTCTGCCCCTGCCTTTATTTCTCTCAGCCTCCACCCTCACGTTCCCTCACGGCACCTTAGGTCCTCTGCTCACAATCTCTTGATCACTCCCAGGTTTAAACGGAAGAAACACAGTGGTGCCTGTTTTTCTTTCCTTGCTCCTTCTACCTGGAACTCTTTTCCTCTCTCAATTCGGCTCACCCAGGACTACATCTTTTTTCGTAAATACCTGAAAACTCATCTGTTCCACCTAGCTCACGATTAGCCCCTCTTACCCTCCTGCGTCCTTTCTCCACCTGTCTCTGAGCGCCATGAAACCAATTGGTGACCGTGCGCGGTAACAAGTATTTTTAACATAACATAACAACATAACGTCGACGCCCACCTGGGCTACAAAAAAAAAAGGAAAAGAGAGAGAAAAGACTACGATTCCGGACCCAACCACCAGATTGCGGAATAATGCACAGCATAGTGAATCCAGAAAGATTCACGCCACAAAACTGTGTGATAGACAGCAGTTTGTATGAGACACAGCATTGTGTGTGTGGTAGTGAGAGCATGGTGGGTAAGATGCAACATTGTGTGTGTGGTAGTGAGAGCACGGTGGGTGAGATGCAACATTGTGTGTGTGGTAGTGAGAGCATCGTGGGTGAGATGCAGCATTGTGTGTGTGGTAGTGAGAGCATGGTGGGTGAGATGCAGCATTGTGTGTGTGGTAGTGAGAGCATTGTGGCTCACTGAGCAGAGTGTGTGAGACAGCAGAGTGTGTGAGACAGCAGAGTGTGTGAGACAGCAGAGTGTGTGAGACAGCAGAGTGTGTGAGACAGCAGAGTGTGTGAGACAGCAGAGTGTGTGAGACAGCAGAGTGTGTGAGACAGCAGAGTGTGTGAGACAGCAGAGTGTGTGAGACAGCAGAGTGTGTGAGACAGCAGAGTGTGTGAGACAGCAGAGTGTGTGAGACAGCAGAGTGTGTGAGACAGCAGAGTGTGAGGCCTAAAGTAGTGTGAGGCCTAAAGTAGTGTGAGGGTGCAGTATGAGGCCTAAAGTAGTGTGAGGGCGCAGTGTGAGGCCTAAAGCTGTGTGAGGGTGCAGTGTGAGGCCTAAAGCTTTGTGAGGGCGCAGTGTGAGGCCTAAAGCTGTGTGAGGGCGCAGTGTGAGGCCTAAAGCTGTGTGAGGGTGCAGTGTGAGGCTTAAAGCTGTGTGAGGGCGCAGTGTGAGGCTTAAAGCTGTGTGAGGGCGCAGTGTGAGGCCTAAAGCTGTGTGAGAGAGGCTAGTGTGTGTAAGAAATAGCAGTGTATGTGATAGACATCTGTGTGATAGACAGCAGTTTGTATGAGACAGCATTGTGGTAGTGAGAGCATGGTGGGTGAGATGCAACATTGTGTGTGTGGTAGTGAGAACATGGTGGTTGAGATGCAACATTGTATGTGTGGTAGTGAGAACATGGTAGGTGAGATGCAGTATTGTGTGTGTGTGGTAGTGAGAGCATGGTGGGTGTGATGCACACAATGCTGAGTGGCAGTTAGAGCAGGGTGTGTGAGAGATATAGTAGTGTGAGAGAGACAGCAATGTGAGAGCCAGTAGTGTGATATTGCTATATTGTATTTGTTGCGTGTTGCAGAGTGATAGCGTTGGGTATATTATCTGTTTAGGTGCAGTGGGGACATGTGTGCGTTTATAGAGAGCAACTTGGATGGATTTTTTTTGTTTGTTTGAAAGTGAAGCAGAATTAGAGTTTTTTTGAAACTGAGAAATGGCCTTGTTTGTTTTGTGTTGGATAATGAAAGTAAAATGTTTATTGTGGAACGTGCGTTATGTGTAACGTGGAAAGTAATATTAGATGTTGAGTCACTACTATACGCGCGCACATCCTAATGTGAAACATGGTATATTTTGTAATTTGAATGAGTTTTTGGGTGTGTCTGCGAATGTTAGAGTTAGGCGTATAATATATGTTATTAGCTAGCAAGTTTAAATTATGACGGATTTCTGTGTGTGGTATTTCTTATGTTGTCAGCTTTGTGTGTGTACTGTTAACATGCCAAACGAGTAAACTGGGAATTAATCTAATGCTCGAGCTGCTGGATAAAACGTTTGGGTAAACTGCAGCGCTTGTACCGGCCTTACAGCGCGGCTCACTGAGAACATCAAAGCAGCCGCGAAAGTGATCACGCAGGCTGACAAATTGTGCGCGCGCCCGGCGCACATGCCCTGTACCCGATGTGCCTGCAGTCTTTAGGCTCACTTTTCGCGGCCCGTTTGATGTTCTCAGTTGCCGCGCGGTTCACTGAGAACATCAAAGCGGCCGCGAAAGTGATCACGCAGGCTGACAAATGGTAGGCGCGCTCGGCGCACATGCCCTGTACCCAATCCGCCTGCAGTCTTTGGGAGCACTTTCAAAAGCCCCTTACTAAATGTCTCGCAGAGCATCGCTTACGCAATAGCTAGGAGAGACCTAAAAACCTTGAAAATGTTCATTTAAGTATATGCCACTGTAAACTCTCAAGGAAATATAGAAACAAATCTTTGCATCAGAAAAATATTAGCAGCAATGTTAGACACAATCACTACTTCCAAACAAATATTCAACACCAACCTTATTGATGAAGCTAGATTTTCCAACGTTGGGGTATCCACACAAGAGAAGAGTTCTAGTGTTGGGGTCAATAGTAGGCAGACGGGACAGATGTTGACGCACTATGAACAAACAAGTCCAACATAAGCATCATAAATCTTAGAGACAAAATATACATACATCCTGGTGGCATGGCCAAGGACAGTTTCATACATCTTGCATAACAGATAACAGGTTTATCATACAGCATATGAAGCCTGTAGTCCACTAAAAATACTAATTTCCAACAAGAATATATTAGCCGTGTCAAGAGAAATTCTGCCGTCGTCATAAAACTGTCCATTCGATGCTCAACAATTGAGTAAAAAGTACTGAAGCATGCTTTTGACAACTCTAGGAAGCTGGGAGTTGGTCATTACGAACTCCATAGTACCATAATGGCTTTACTGTATGGGAAGTTTGGTATCAAATTTCCCAGCACATTAAACCCACACTGATGCCAGTGTGGGATTTAATGAAAAATGCACTCCGACGGCATCTTAGAGACACCACCTGATAAACGACCAGCCTCTGGTAGGTTCCCTGACTGGTACACACCAGCCTGCCACAACAAGATTTCTGGACCTCCGGGGTTGGAACCTTCGCTCCCTGAGCCCAGAAACAAAACCTTTCCTGGGAGGAGGTGGTCACACCTCACCCAGGCCAGGGAGGGCCTTCGGTGGAAGGGGAGCTTCAAAGGCCTTGCTGCCTTTGTAAAATGACCCCAGCCTCTCCTGTTAACAAGAGCAGACCCCCTTCCTGTCTTACCACCTTTTCGGTGGAAAGACAGGCGGGAAAACTTAGCCAGCCCAGAAGGTGTGTCCACCTTGCCAACCCCACCCCTCAGGTGGGAGAGGAGAGGTTAAGCCCACTATTTAGTGACGCTATGGCATTAGGATTAGGGATTGTGCTCACTCCCCCACATGGGGTGAGCACACCAAGGGTGTGGTCACCCTAAGGTCAGTAACCCATTGGCTACTGAACTCCAGACCCCTAAATAGAGTATTTAGTGGGCAGCCCTGAACCAGGAAGGGAGATTTCCCGCAACCTGCAAAGAAGGACAAAAGACTACTCCCAGCAGAGGAGACTGCAGAGAACAGACTTGGCCCCATGCCTACCGGCAAGTCAACAATTTCCAGAGAACCTGCGCCAGAAGACGCCCCGTCCTTCAGTCAGCAACCTCCAGAACCTGGGAGGACTGACTGCCTTCAACAAAGACCGGATCTCCTGTGAAAAGCAGCTCTGTTAAAAAAAAAACAGCCAAAAAAGAGTGTGCTTGCTTACGACAAAGAAACCAGACGTCTGGAACCACCACTGCACCCAACGCCTATGGCCTGAGTCCGAGTGTCCCACTGGTCCCAGCGAGGTCCCCCAGCGCTCCAGAGTCCGAGTCCACCGTGAGGTGACCCCTCCAGGACTCCCTGACGTCACCTGCAGCCTCTGCACAGAGACCCCCCCCCACCCCGCCCGCGAGTGGCCCAGTAAGGTGAAATCCGACCTCAAAAGACACCACTGCACCCAGCGGCCCTACACCCTGGAGAAAAGAACCTGAGGTGTACTAACGTCCCCGAGCCCTCCAACTTACCTGACCAGCTGTTGGTTCCTCCCAGAACTCTTTCTGGACCGAGACTGCAGCTAAAAAACAAAACTGAGAATCCCCATTGAAAAGAACAGGGCACCCGATGCCAAAACAGCACCCTGCCGCCCCTACGCCGCTGCATCATATGTGCTAACTCGGATCCCCCTTTGCCCTGAGCCTAACACCAGGCGTTTTGCTCCCACAACCTTGTGGCCTGCTCGTGAGCAGCCACCAACTGGAGGCCCCCGATCCCCCATTGGATAACACTGGGCCTCAGTAATCCGCACCCGGCCGCCCTGGTGCTGCTGAGGGTATTTCAAGAGTGCATTCTTGACCCTGGGGGAACCCTCATTCATACACCAGAAACTCAACCCCAAAGACCGAGTACGTACCCGTTAACCGATAACTTCATTTCTCTCCATAAGAATACATTGACTGTTTTCCTTTGGAAAATGTTCTAGGTATGGAGTTGATTTGTATGAAATCCTGAAAAACTATAACTGTACAAAATTGATTTTACTTACCTTTTCTGTAGTAAGTGTCCCAGTGTGATATCTAGGCATATCACACTGAGTAGAAAAAATAACTTAAAAAGTAATCTGAAAAGTAATTTTGACATTTTGACTTGCCTGTGTTTGTCAAGTGCATTTGAGCCTGGATTCAATTGTGGGACATTGCATGGGATTTTGCAAAGCATTTATTTCACTTACCTGTGCCAGGCTTGGCTTGGTTCTAGAATTAAATAACTTATTTGTATACAAACTAAATTGGTCCGAGTTCTGTCTGAGTGTGTGACATCGTTTGCTGATTGAGTGTGTACAGCAAGTGCTTAACACTACTGTTAAAAAGTGGTTCTGACACTCTGGGCCACCCGGATTTTTTGCTTTTTGAGCACCTATTTGTTGATCTTTTACTGTGGGAGAGCCTCCTAAGTTGGGACTCACCCACAGTGAACTCATGAAGAGACTGCATGTGGATTTTACTGGTGACCCCCTAGCTTGACTAGGCCGCTGCACAGCACTGGGAGTAAGGGGCACCGGGCTGGTTACATGCAGACACACGTGTACATGCGTGTGCACACGTGTATGGGATGCACAGAGGAGATTTCTGGAGTGAGCAGCTACACAGTGAATGGTGTGGCAGGACTTATGCAGAATTGGGTGGTGACATGGAATAGGCTTTATACACTGGGAATACACATCAGGGAAAGTCAGTGTGTTTTACTGTGTTTTTCACTTCATTATTCCCCTACGGGGATGTGGAGCCCATGGGCTAGATTAACTTTCCAAAGGCCTACAGATTACAGACACGCACTACAGAACAAGTATTCTGCAGAGTACAAAGTCATATTTGTACTGCTTTTGGGTCATCCAGAAAGGTCATATTTCTCTGATTCAGCCATAACCAGGGCCTAGCTGGGGGCTGACCTCAGCAGGCTGGATAGATAACCTTTCATCCAAGAGCTAAGGCATCCTCTCCAAGGAATGAGAAGATGGGTGGAGCTACAGGCTCATCCATCAGCAGCTGTCACTGGGTGCCAGACACCAGGCTGCACAAGGTAGAAGGCAGCTCTGGGGGGATGGGGCTTTCAGAGACCATGTGGCAGGAGATCCTGGGCGAAACCATTTTGAACACCCAGAGGCCTGGGCAAGCAGGAGGGAGCAGGGGCAGTGAAGTGATGTGTCTCTGTTTGATAGGACAAACAGAGACTTCCTGCCAGCGCACTCCCCAAAATTTAAAAAAGTTTTTGCACAGAAAGAGAAGCTCTCTCTGGGGTGTGGTCTGCTGAGGCAGAGGGTGCTGGAGCTTGGCGCAATGGGCAGTTGGAAGGAGGAACCTCCTGACTGCCCCAGGATCCTGAAAAGTGCCAGGAGAAGAGACCAGGACCTGTGCGCAGAAGCAGGGGCTCTGCACAGGGAGAAGAGAGGCCCAGGAGGAGAGCCAGGCAAAAAGGCTGGTGCAGGGAGCCAGTGAAGAGAGGTCCCTGCTGAATCCCCCCTTTCCGAGACCCAGAGGGCGAAAGAGAGTTCTCCCAGTGGCTGGGGAGCGCCACCAGGAGCAAGAAGAGGCAAAGATCACCAAAATCAGACTCCTGGGGGCTGAGATATGCCCCCCAGAAGGTGGGCAACCTTTGACCTCTGCCATGACCGATGACGAAGCGCGTGTGGCTCCGCCGCCGGGCCAGAAAATGCCCCCGGGGTGGGTCAGGTCCCGGGGGCTGCCCCCAAGAGAAGTCAAGTCACGCACCCCGTGTAGGTACCCCTGCGGGGTGCCAGGAGCCCACCTTTGCCCCGCTGAACTTGAGGCCAGGGATTGCAGTCGGGCTCCGCGTGAAGATGTGCCGGGGGAGGGGCCCGGTATTCCAACTCCGGGCCCCATGTCAGGAAAGAGGCGGGGAGCGCAGTTGCGCACCACCCACGAAGGTCAAAGTCGGGAGAGCGCCCTCCGCGCAAAAGTGTGCACAAGTGGCTCGGGACCCCACTCCCGGGCCCCGATGAAGAAGGGGGCGGGGAGCGCAGTCGCGCTCCCACAGAGAGGTGTCGAGGGGCCCGGGACCCCATTACCGGGCCCCGATTCAAAGCCAGGGATTTTCCTGCAGTGAGGTGCCAGGAGCCCACCCTGGCCCCCCGACGAAGTGAAGGACGGGGACTGCCGGCGCGCTCTCCGGGCCCTGAAGTGCAGGAAGGAGGGGGAGTGCCGTCGCACTCTCCCGAGGCCCGCGCAGGCTTCAGTGTCTGCCCGCCAGAGCGTGCAGACCAACTCCGCACTGCCGGCTCCCGTGGCAGCATGCGTTGGCTGCTCTCCAACGGGAAGGCCTGCGGGGATCCTGGGACCCCGATGAGACCCAGGAAAGATGCCAGGGGCCACACCAGGCCCCCAAAAATGAGCAGAGTGGCCGGGGGTGGGCTCCCCGTGCTGCTTACACTCATCTGGGGGTCCGGGTGGGCCCGGGCCGCCCACCGAGAACTGGATGTGGCGAGAAGTGCCAGGAGGACAGGCAGAGCCGGGGAAAAGTGTGGCCCATAATGCTTTGCAGAGCCGGAGGCCTGCATGGAAAATGCCTGTTTTTCTGCGTGCTGTGGCCCCAGGAGGACGGGGTCACCCCGAGGTGGCTGTAGAGGTGCAGGGGGAACTGCAGGAGAACGCAGTATCCCCCAGCACGAAAATGGAAGACCCTCCCTAAGTCTTTTGGGGACTTGAAAAGAATAACCCCTCAAGGGCTCAGCCAGCAATTTAACACCTCCTGGGCTGAAATGAATATGCTACTTACCAGTATGCATCTGTTCTTGGCATGTAGGTCTGCTAACATTCATATCTTTTGCATTAGATCGCCGCCTAGTGTTGGGTCCGGATGATCGCACATTGTTGTCCTGGAAGAGTCTTCGAAGTATCCTGAGATAGGTGGCTCCTCCCCTGGACTACAGTGCGCATGGGCATCGGCTCCATCCCCAGATTGTTTTTAGCCATTGTGGCAGAGATGGAGTGTAAAGTGTAAAGGATGTCCATGCTAATGATTGAATACAAGAGTATGTCTGCAGCTGCGACAGGCACCGGGGAGGAGGGTGGGCGATATGAATGTTAGCAGCCCTACATGCCAAGAACAGATGCATACTGGTAAGTAGCATATTCAGTTCGAGGCATGTGGGCTGCTAAATTCATATCTTTTGCATAGAATATATAGCAGTCCCTCCATTAGCAGCGGTTGCCTGTGCCAGCTGCAGAAACCTGAAAAAGTGTTTTGAGAACAGCCTGTCCAACAGCTGCTTGCTGCTTGGAATGTACATCAACACAGTAGTGTTTTGTAAAGGTATGTGGTGTAACCCACGTGGCTGCTCTGCAAATGTCTTCTAAAGGAATGTTCCCCAGGAAAGCCATAGATGCCCCCAACTTGCGCGTGGAGTGTGCTCTTGGGGGTATTGTCAAGGTACGTTTTGCTTTTTGATAACTTATTTGGATGCACTTAACAATCCACCTGGCTATTCCTGCTTTGGAAATAGGGTTGCCCTTGTGCTGTGGTGAGAAGGCAACAAAAAGCTGTTTTGTTTTCCTAAAGTGTTGTGTCCTGTCAATGTAGTACATCAACGCCCTCCTGACATCCAAAGTATGAAGCATTCTTTCCGCCACCGTTTGTGGGTTTTGGAAGAATGCCGGCAAGTCAATAGTTTGGTTGAGATGAAACTGTGACACCACCTTCGGAAGGAATTTGCGGTTAGTACGTAGTACCACCCTATTTGGATGAATCTGAATGAATGGCTCTTGGATTGTGAGCGCTTGCAGCTCACTAACACGCCTCAGTGATGTAATAGCTATTAGGAAAGCTACTTTCCACGTTAGGAACTGCAGTTCACACGAGTGTAGTGGCTCAAAAGGTGGTCCCATTAGTCTGGTGAGGACCACATTGAGGTTCCACACCGGAGCTGGCGGTGTTCTTGGGGGAATGACTCGTTTCAGTCCTTCAAGATAAGCTTTAATGGCAGGCACCCTGAAGACAGAGAGATGCTGCCTATTCTGAAGATAAGCTGCTATGGCGGATAGATGTATCCGAATGGAAGTGTACGCTAGGTTGCACTTGTAAAGATGTAACAGATAGCAAATGATGTTAGGGATAGATGCATCTAGCGGGTTGATGTTATTGGCTGTACAGTAAATGACGAAACGCTTCCATTTTGCAGCATAGCATGCTCTGGTAGTTGGCTTTCTTGCCTCCTTGATGATGTCCATGCATTCTGGAGGTAGGTGAAGGTAACCAAACTCTAGGACTTCAGGAGCCAGATCGCCAGGTTGAGCTGTTGCGGATCTGGATGCTGAATGTCTCCATGGTTCTGCGTCAAAAGTCTGGGCGTGAGGCGCAGCCTTTGATGCGGTACCACCGAGAGTTCGAGGAACGTGGTGTACCATGCTTGGCGCGCCCACGTTGGAGCCACTAGGATGAGAGTCATCGAGTGCTGCTTTAGCTTTCTTGCCACCAGCGGTATCAGAGGGGCTGGCGGAAAAGCGTACGCAAATCTGCCTGACCAGTTCATCCATATCGCATTCCCCTGCGACTGTGGGTGAGGGAACCTGGCGGCAAAGTGTTGGCATTTTGCGTTTTCGCTTGTGGCAAACAGGTCTATCTCTGGATGACCCCACTGCTGGAAGTACGGGTGGAGTACAGATGGGTGTAGCTCCCACTCGTGCATTTGATGGCTGTATCTGCTGAGCAGATCCGCCATCTGATTGTCCTTGCCCGGGAGGTGTTCTGCCATTAGGAAAATGTTCCTCTGAATGGCCCACTTCCACATGCTCTGAGCCAGATGAGACAGCTGTGGCGAGTGGGTGCCCCCCTGCTTTTGAATGTAGTACATCGCGGTCATGTTGTCCGTCCGGACTAACACTACCTTGTTGCACAGATGTACAATGAAGGACTTGAGCGCCATGAAGATTGCCATCAGTTCCAGATAATTGATGTGCATCTTCTGTTGCTGCGTCGTCCATAGTCCCTGCACCGTGTAAGTGAGCAGATGAGCTCCCCATCCCTGGAGAGATGCGTCCGTTGTCAGGATAATCTGTGGCACTGGCTCCTGGAACAGTCGGCCCTTGCAAAGGTTGTGTGGAGTCCACCAATGCAGAGAGTCGTATGCCCGACTGGTAACCAACACTAGGTCTGTCAATTGTCCCCGAGCCTGTGTCCACTGATTTGCTAAGCACTCCTGAAGCGGACGCATATGTAGACGTGCGTGAGGGACTATGAAGATGCAGGAGGCCATCATGCCAATCAACTGCATGAACACTCTCGCTGGAAGCGAGTGTTGTGGTCTGAACTTTTGGATTAGCGCCTGCATGCTGTCTATCCTGACTTGGTTTGGCTGAGCCATGGCCGTCAGGGTATTGATTGTCGCACCTAGAAACTGCCGGACATGCGCCGGCTGAAGATGCGACTTTGGGTAGTTCAACGAGAAGCCCAGATTGTGAAGGAGGTGAATGGTAGTCGACATGTCCGCGGCGCACTGTTGTTCCGTTCCGACTTGGCTTGAACGAGCCAGTCGTCTAGGTAGGGGTAGACATGGATGTTCTGCCTCCTGAGGTGCGCCGCTACTGTCGCCAGACACTTGGTAAACACTCTTGGGGCTGTGGTCACTCCGAAGGGCAGGACTTTGAACTGATAATGCTTGCCTTGGATAGTGAACCGGAGGTATTTTCTGTGGGACGGGTGTAGTGGTATGTGGAAATAAGCATCCTTGAGGTCTAAGGTTGCCAAGAAGTCCCCTTGGTTTAACAAGGGAAGAATCTGTTGCAGTGTAAGCATATGGAAATGTTCTGACAGTATATACAGGTTGAGGGGACGCAGATCTAGAATGGGTCTGAGAGATCCGTCCTTCTTTGGAATAAGGAAGTACAGGGAGTACACCCCTGTGCCCTCCTCCTCCACCGGCACGAGCTCGATTGCGCCTTTTTGCAGCATCACCACTACTTCCTGCTGCAATAAGTGCAAATGCTCTGCGAACATAGGCCGTTGCCTTGGTGGAATGTTGGGTGGAGTGGACTTTAACTCTAGACAATAACCGTACTGGACAAGTTGTCGCACCCACCTGTCTGTGGTGATGTTTCTCCAGACCGGCAGGAACTGCTGTAGTCTCCCCCCGACAGGTGTTAAATGGTCGGGGGCAGTGACAGAGAGTCACTGTTTGTTTGGGGCAGAGGAGCGGGAGTTGTTGTTTCCTCTGCCACGTCCTCTGGTGCTGTTTCCTCGGTAACCCCCTTTGTTCTGTTTGGGGTACGAGGATTGTGCTCCACCTCTAGAGAATTGTGACTGTTGACCCATCTGTCCTCTGGTGACTCCACGTGCACCTGAGCGACGAAAATTGTTGCCACGGAACTGTTGTGATTGTAGGGCCCCCATAGACTTAGCAGTTTCGTTGTCTTTCTTAATCTTTTCCAGGGTGGTGTCAACATCAGGACCAAACAGTCTATCAGGATTGACGGGCTGATTGAGTATGGTTGTTTGAATGTCTGGTTTAAACCCCGATATGCGGAGCCACGCCTGTCGTCTCAGCATGACGCTAGTGTTAATAGCCCTAGCTGCTGTGTCTGCTGCATCAAGTGCACACTTTATGGCTGCATTGGAGATTAGTTTGCCCTCCTCTATAAGCAGTTTGGTCCCCTCTTGAAACTGCGGAGGCAGGTGTTGCAAAACTTGCTCTAGGGTGTCGTAATGCGCCCTATCATAACGTGCCAAGAGTGCCTGTGTATTCGCAATACGCCAGAAATTGGCAGCCTGCGCAGCTACCCTTTTGCCCCCTGCCTCTAGCACTTTTGACTCCTTATCCGGGGGAGGAGCTTCACCCGTTGTTTGGGAGTTGGCCCTTTTGCGAGCATTTGCGACCACAAGGGAGTCAAGCGGCAACTGTCCCCGAATGTATGCAGGGTCTGCAGGTGCTGGTCTGTACTTTTTTTCGATACGTGGATTGACCACCCTCGCCCTGGTAGGTTCTTTAAAGATGTCCGCAGCATGCTTGAGGACCCCTTTGAGCATAGGCAGTGTCTTTACTGTCCTTTCAGAGACTGAAAAAGTGTCAAATAGAAAGTCTTCCTCTACTGGGTCAGCATGCATGTCCACATCATGATTAGCAGCTGCCCTTTCAATGAGTGCATGAAAACCTGCAGAATCTTCTGTTGGGGATGCACGTGCACTGAAAGGCTGTGGGTCTTGCCCCACATTTTGGGTGCCTTGGTCACCTATGTCATCATATGAATCTTGCTGTGCATCGGGTTCATTGATGGGGAAAGTGTATTGGTCATCTTCTCCATATCCCTCACCCTCAGAGTGTTCTGGGGAAGGTGTTGGGCTCCTTCTAGGAGGAGGCTGGATAGGTTCTATCAGGGCTGAAGCGTCCTGAGCAAGCCTTTTCTTCTTCAGGGGGATAACATAGGAGTCCACTGGCTGTGAAGTGATTTTTCTCTTGTAAAGGGTCAATTTGCCCGTGTCTGCGTCGATAAAACGCTCAGAATCCTCTTCTGAGTCGAGTAGTCGACCTGAAAGTGCTCCAGATGTTGAAGAATCCGACTTCTTTGTCGTCGACTTTGGCGTAAAGGCCTTCGGCGCCTCTTTTGGCGGCAAAAGGAAGAGAAGTTTACCAGCAGGCTTCGCCGGAATGTCCATCGTCTTCTGGGGCGACGGCATCGGAGCCGACGTAGCAGAGGCCTTCTCCCTGATTCTCTGTAGTGAAGAGGCGATGGGGGACGCGTCACTTACAGCGGCACTTGGCGCCGACGAGGAGGTCTTGACCTTGCCCTCGGATCCGACGTCCTGTTGGCCCTTCTGAGTCTTAGACGATGATGCTGCAGCCGCAGACACAGAGTCCTTGGACCGATGCGTGGAGGTTCCAGCTTTCGATCCGTGTGATTTTGCCGGCTCCGTCTCCACCACGCGTCCGACTAACGAAGTCCCAGTCGGAACCGGAGCCTTGTCGCTGGCTTTGGCGGGCTTTGACGGCGTCGCAGCGGTCGACCCGTGCCGAACTCCCTTCTTAGAGGAAACCTCCTCTGCCGACGATTTCGACACTGTCGAATCGACAGTTTTCTTCGACTTCTGTGGACCGGTGGCCGACGGAGTCGATGAGGCAGCGGGTTTAGGAGTTTTTGGTGGAACGGCCGCCATCTTAGGGACGCTCGAATCCGTAAGTTTCGGTTTCGTTTTCGGGTCGGCCATTTTAGATGTAGTCGATACCGTTGGTTTCAGTTTCGGTTTCGATACGGGCTGCGCAGCAAGTATGTCCGTGGCCGGGCCTGAAGGCGGGGCCGTGGCTTGCGGTACAGGGTCTTGGGTATGGCCGACTGGCGATCCCGTGACCCGAGCCTGATCTGCGTAACCTTCGGGGCATAGCTCATCCCCTGAGCTATCTTCCGCGGCCCCATAAACTTCTTCGACGTCCCCTACCTCGTCGACGTATTCAAGGCCTTGACCCACGACTCCGTCGTCGTCTTCCGGATCTGCCTCGACCTCCGTCTCGGGCGGGGAGATATGAAGATGATGGCTCTGGTCCTCCTCTTCTTGGTCGCCGTAGATGTTTTCTGGATCCGGGGCCGCTTGTCTGGCCTCAAGGCGCACCGCGCGCCGAAGCTTGAGTGTCTTCTTTGACCTGAATCTGGAGCAGGCCATGCAGTTGTCCTCGTTGTGGTCCGGCGAGAGGCACTTGTTACAGACCGGGTGCACATCGATATGTGGGTATTTCGACCCACAGACGGGACAGTATTTAAACGGGCTCCGCTCCATGCTGAAAAGTTGCGGTCGTGTTGCGATGAGAAGGCCTCAATGTCCGAAGAGTGATACGACTCCGTAGATTCCGGCTCAAAGAGACGGAAGAACTCGAGACCGTGCGCAAACAATACAGACGCAAAGAATATAAGGCCTTTTGGCCGTCAAAAGCTAGTTTTTCTCGGTTCCGACAGAGACGTCGAGACCGCATCCGAACCCAATGGCGGAAAAAAACAATCTGGGGATGGAGCCGATGCCCATGCGCACTGTAGTCCAGGGGAGGAGCCACCTATCTCAGGATACTTCGAAGACTCTTCCAGGACAACAATGTGCGATCATCCGGACCCAACACTAGGCGGCGATCTAATGCAAAAGATATGAATTTAGCAGCCCACATGCCTCGAACCTTTTGTTCTACAGCTAGGGGTGTATGGAGAAGTGTATCAAGGAGTGAAGGGTTGAGTTGAGGATGTCTAGAGAAGGGCATCTCTACATCAGAACTGCATTTACTAAGGTTATTGCTTTTATAGGGACTTAAGGTCACATGTGTAATACCTGTGTAAGGTGATGTCATAAGCAAAGTGGGGTTATGTTGCCAGACATTCTTGCTAGGGTGTCTGGCTGTATAGCGTAATCCTGTGATTTCATCTGTGATGCCTTTAGGGGCTGGAATTGTAATGCATTCTAACGATCCACAAATGTGATGAGTACTGTCATTCTAAAGTGATGCTTAAAAACATATTCTTGCTGCTGCGCTCAGGTGAAGAACCCAGACTGTTATCCCTTAAGATGTGAAGGTGTATACTTCATAGTCAGTAGAAAATGCTCAGTCAGGGCTGTGTGTCACCAGGCCAGGTGTACCTATTTTAAATGCTTGTGAGGTAATGGGGTGGGTCACCGCTGGGATGATGCCAGTGCGCAGGGCATTCGCTCCAGGTTATGTTCAACTAACTGCATTTGGGGGCAAGATGATGTGCTTACATGGGAGTGGTGGTACTAGACCCCACCCCCCTGCAGAGGGGTGGAGATGTTATGCATTGTCACAAATTAATTCCAACAGCTTATGTATATTTGTAAATTGGTACATAGTATTGAGCAGTGTGTGTGTTTAATAAACGTACTCTTACTTTTATAAAGCAAAGTACAGAATGGACAATCAATTATTGAGTGTTACTGCTGCGCACCTGTAATGGCGATTACTAGCCCATACCACCTCCCTTGAGTAAGCCTCAGATTGCTCTGCAACGCTACCCTCTTGATTCAGGCGCTACAATTTGGGTGTTTGGTTCCCAGTGAAGGACAAACATAGTCATGTTATTTGTGTAGGCCTCACAGATACTGCCTCATTTTCCAACAACTACCCTCTGATAAAGCCTTATTGCTCGCCAACACATAGAGAGTATGGTGTTTTTTATTTTCACCTCTGCCTACCTTTGGGGTTCCACTGGACTCTATGCACACTTTACCTCATTTTGGAATAGGATATACAGAACCAGATTCCTACAGTAGGTTCAGAGGGACTAAGGAATGGTAGGTTCAGGGAAATGAGGCTTTGTTTAGAGCATGCCTTATACCACAACAATGACTTTCCTGAACAAGAATGTGCAACAAACATCATGTCTTGGCCTTGCCAAGATGAAGAATTTGAACAAGGTACCCACATTTGCACGCTTTGTGGACTGGCAGCAGTTCAAGAATTACACAGAAGAAACACATGGCACCTTGCCTTGCAATGCTACATAAAGTTCATCGGGAACCAATCATGGGGGATGGTTAGTGTGGCGCTTTAGACAATAACAGATGTCTGGCACGTTTCATGGGTGACACAAAATGGTTTAAGATCAACAGACCAGACAGATATCACACAGAAATAACATTCGGGGTGGTAACCACAGTGTTGGGAAGTTGTGCCTTGATTGGCTAAATACCTCAACATTGTCTCGGGGGAATCAACATTTGTCCCTTCCGTCGGATGACATGAGACTACAGGACTTTCCTGATGGTCCTCGAAAACCAGTTAAAAGCACTTTTATTCTATATACAATGAAGTTTGGAAGGTTTCTCAGCAGGAGGTTGCACAGAGACTGCACGAGATTCACAGGTTAAATTTAGAAAGGGATTTGGTCGCATTTGATAATGGTATGACCACCAGGTCTCGTAGAATATACTATATGAGTAACATTGTCTTGTCGGCCACAGACCTCATACAGGAGTATATGTCTACTCTACAACACGGGCAATCACAGGTTGGGGCGGTTATGTTCCTGAGCTGGACACTTAATACACTTCACACCGGTCGAGTACCATGGCGACACCTTAATGCAACAAACCTGTTTTTACCTTACAAAACAGCAAATAATAATAGCAAGGAAGGATGTGACATACACGATGTTACACACAGAGAAGTTAGAAAAATTACCATTCATTGTTGCCGAAACACCTTCTGCGGATTGGATAATCCACAGCTTTATTTCTCTGCCAATATCGACATTCCAAGTAGGCAGATATGAAGAGCTAGGGGAAGGGTACGTACACGAGTCATTGATATCTTTCAGATATCAATGTGAAGTTTTTCTTAGCAGCACGGACTGCAAGAGTATTTTAGTGTATAGAGTATTTTAGTGTGTAGAAAAACGTTGCTGCACGGAGCATGTAACGTGATTGTAGCCAACATGTCCTGCGATCCGAAGGGTTCTCCAGCTGCTGTGATCAGTCTGACTTTCAGGTTGCTCTCTAATGGGAGCTATTTGATGTTGAACAATCAGAGCTGTTGCAGCATGAAACCGGGAATTGTCTATCTGGCGACTGTTTCTGCGATCGTAACCTGTTGTACGTAAGTATTGTTTCTGCCTGCCCATACAGGTAGGAAGGCAACACTGTGGCTTTTGAATAAGCTTTCGAATGTGCACACCGACTCCTTATGCAGACTGAAAGCCCCTTTGTACGAGAAAGATGTGGCCTTAACATCTGCAAGGAAGACGTGTGATCTTCAATTTGCAAGGTCAACTTCTGAGATACATTTGCTATTATGGAATAATTTCCACACCCTTTTGGGAAGGTGGTGCACCGCATTTTTAACATGTCTAATACAGCGGGAGTAGCACACTAAGATCCTTGACTCTGGTTTGGTTAGTACCATCCAGGCAGTCTTCAGGGTTATTCAATCATTCACACACTGTGCTTGGAAGGTCTTCCGTTGGTCATGCTCCCGATTGTCGGGACTCTGATTTTATTCTTTTCTGCTCCGCAGTGGATGTCCCACCATGAGACCAAATGGAACTGGCATTTCTACGCGTCTTGTATCATGAAAGCATCATACAGCGTAATGGCACACCCTTACTTCAGGACCTAAATGAATATAGGTTCTTGTCCTTCCAGCCTGTGTGGCTACACTGCATGCAACCCATATTCAACTGTCTTCTGAGCACTTTTGAGTGTGCTTCGGATACGTGCTTGGGGACACAATCAGTTTAGTCACCGGACATTGCCCTACCGATCGGTCCGTTAACAACCCATCTTTACTGTAGTCCATGGCTTCTAAAAGCATTTTACAAGGCCTCCTGGGATGCTTCTGCTCCTGGTGGACTGGATCTTGGCTCGACTTCTAATAATTCAGCATTGGCCGCTACTCCTACAGCGGCTAAGGGGCTACATGGGAATATATATGCTCGATGGATCTGATGGGTGCCTGTGGGAACATCCTCTGCGGTAGCTGGGGACAGCACCGTTTTGTCTACTTCTCAGAACATTTAAACAATCTGCCGTTTTGAGTCATGGGACACATTTTTTCATTTGGTTTTCTTTTTCTACTAAAATAATTTTTTATTTGCTTTTATATGCTTTAACTGAATTGTTTTTAACATTTTATGTGGCATTCATTATGCTTACTACGTTAAAGATGAAGTGATTGTTTTAGAAATTAGGGGTTTTTATATTTTACAGCCCATATGTTTTAATGTTATTTCATTTTCTTAGTGATAACTTGTTTCACCTTCAGCCACGGAGTGGGTGTCACATGGCACGGCTAGAAACAACGCAATCTTTATGCTCGTGTTTAAGTTGCCTACTTTCTGACTCACAGCGACTATTGACATACATTTGTGTATGTGTCACTGCAGGATGGGATTCCCCGAAACTGCATTTGTGCTTACATTTCAACTTCGGAGGCACACTATCATGATCCTTTGAATATTCAGTACGATGTATACAGTTCACTGCACAAATGGGACGGCTTATTGTTGGCCAGTAGGCGATGATGCTATCTAGCCAACAAACAATTGCTATATATGGATATATGAATTCACTTAATTAAAAATCAGAGGAGCACACTGCGGAGGTCGCAGCAGGCCAGAATTACAGATCAGATGATCCCTGTCACCTCCTTGAGGGAGGACCCGCTCAACACCATGACATACAGCCTGATGACAGGAGCAGACTACATTATACTATACTACACTACATATATGCCAGCATATATTCATTATTTTAGCACAATGGTGGAATTATTCAATCTTTCCACTGTTCTTGTATGCTAATCAGGATATGTTTCATATTTTACTCACAATCTCACTGCTTCAATAAATATTGAAACTGAAGGTTGTGTATTTTCCTTTGCATTTCCTATTGGTATGCATGGGAGGCTAAACGAAAAGGTTCTAGATCTTTTACCACAATTCCTTGGGGTGTCTGAGTTGTCATATTCTGAGGTTGCACACGCATTTGTTACCCTGTAAAGTTAGGGTGCCGAATGGTGAATTGTGAGCTAGCAGGACTACAGGCCAACGTTTCCTGAGGGGGTGTGAGGAAGTACACTAGCACCATCCCAGCGTTTGTGTGCAACAAAAGCAGTTTTTACTGAGAACGTATAAAGCTGGATGACATAGCCAGTGGCATTTATAACCGCAGGCCACCCTGTGTTCTGAAGTCCGCCTGTACTTTAGGATGCACTTCATCAAGACATAGCTTAACTTATGCATAGCCCATATAACTTGATACCATTCTGGGTTTACCACACTAGGCAATATCCAAACATACGAACTTGCTACAAGGTATACTAGCTAAGTGCCTTTTGCATTTATTCAAAAACATGGCAAAAGCAACTCTGCCTGCTTGAGAACTTTGTGTATGCTGTAATCCATGGTAGGATGGTCATGTGGACTGATCAATTCCTGTTCGGGTTGTTTTCTCCACCCTCTTTTTCTATTCCCTCATTTCATCACCTTTATGTGCATTGTCCTTAGGTCAACCTGCACACTCCCGGTCTTATATCTATGTTTACAAATGGGCGACCACAACTTTCTATTGTTATAACCTTACTTACGGGAGTTATTGGATGCCTTATTGTTTGATACCAAACATGCAATTGACTTTTACTGCTTTGGGCTCTCTTCCAAAGTTTCTAATAAAGAATTGAACTGAAAAATTCCTGAAGATTCAAGACTGTACAGTCTGGAATTCACAGAATTTCTAATTCATAGTGCATAAATAAATGACTGGCTGAGAAGTACCTTTGTCACTTGGTTAACAGCATATACAGGGATGATTCAGGGCAATCTCATTATTTAAAAACTTAATTATTGATAAGTATATAGCACAGATATGATAACATTGCTTCCAAACAAATAGCAAGATGTTTATTAGCTTAAACATAATAAATAATCAGATAATACCTTGCTCAAGATACTCCAGACTTTGTTTCTGCCTTTTGATTATTGTGCACATGCGTCCCAGGGCAGCTCGCTTCAGCTGTTTACAACGGTATAAGGAATCTCCATATTTCATCAATCGAACATAATCCTTGGCAACACTTAAAAATAAAAAGTCATTAAAAAATGGTAAGCGTCAGTGTAGGCGAGGCATTTTTTGACACTCTGCTGCTGCGCTTGCTGATTTATAAAACCTAATAACTGCCACTTACTTGTGGATACTTAATTCAATCTGTGGACCTGGAACTTAATTTTTAACTGTGCCACATGCTCGGCGCTTGAAGCGCGGTCTTGTGCGCTTTTATCTGCGCGTTTTAAAGGGAATACTTCGTTTTGGACTTGGTGTGATTAGTGGGCTTGCTAGGACATACCTGCACATAATCTGTCATCTGCACCGCTGTTCGGCGGCTCGTTAGCTGGACTGGGGGTTAGGCGCCATCTTGGGAGGGGAAGTGCCGGCAAGGGACGCCATCTTTGTTGGCGTTATAGCTGTTGCTGCAGACATAGCACGATTGGGTACTATTTAAACGTCCCCATGATGGCGCGCCGGAGGCTCGCCAGAGGCGAGCCCATCTTTGCCCATCAGTGACCATCCTGGACCCGGGGCCAGAACCCCTGGCCCAAATTTCCATTACTCTAGATGTGATCTATTGGAGCTCAACATGGGTAAGTCCCACCTTGATCAGGATTGTATACATCTGTTAGCTCGGGAGGGCCTTCTGATTACATCTAAGAGCACAAGAGCGCGGCAGCGCTACTCTAATGCTCACGCTTTACACTATGGCCTGTTGAATACGCGCTCCTTGCCGGGCCACAAGTTGGAGGTCTTTTCACTATTGGAAGACGGGGAGCTTGATGCCCTTGCGCTTACCGAAATATGGCTGGAGGATTGTTCGGCGCCGGATTTAGTGGCGGCCCCACCAGATAATTATCTGGCACTCCATTTCAATAGGGAGGGAGCCAAGAAAGGAGGTGGAGTAGCTCTTCTCTATCAGGCCCGTCTCCGCGCCGAAAGGTTTCTTTCCGAAACCCTGGGGGGCGCAGAGGTTATGAGAGTAAAACTCAGGCGGGGGGCGGTATGTGTGGTGTTTTTGGTAGTATACCGGCCGCCTTGGGCTTCGCCAGAATTCCCGGCTCTCTTCATTAGATTGGTCCAGGATCTGCGTTCGAGATATGACAAAATGATTATTGTCGGGGACTTCAACTACCATTGGGAAAAATCCCCTAAAGAGGGGCAAGCGCTACAGATTGAGGAAGCAATTTCCTCCTTGGACTTCACTCAACAAGTGAAGGGACCGACACACGAGAAGGGACATGCGCTTGATTTAGTTTGGACCACTATGCCAGTCCAGGGCTCTACAGAGATCTTGCCATGCGCCTGGTCTGACCACTCTTTAATAAGGGGCAGAATTCTACTGAACGGCCACCAGTCCAAGCCTGGGGAAGGTTGGAAAATGGCCCGGAAATGGAGAAACATCGATGGGGAGGAAATGGTGCATCTCCTGGAAGCGCCTCCTCCAGCAAAGGAGCAGAACGCTAATATTGATGCCCTTTGTGGACACCTTCAGCATAGACTGGGGAGAGCCATTGATTTGGTGGCACCCCTTCGTAGGGTGAAGAAGGTGGAGAGAGGAGCCGGGGCTCCCTGGTACAATGACTCCTTACGGGAGATGAAACGTGGGGTGAGGAGGAAAGAACGAGCATGGCGGAAAGAGTATGACGCCACTGCCAAGAAAGAATATATTTCATCCTTAGCGATTTACAAACTAGCCATCCAAACTAGGAAGGCCGCTTTCTTTGAGGAAAGAATAGTTGCAGCTAGAAATCCTCAGAAGGAAATCTTTCGGGTCCTGGCTGAGCTCAGGATAAACAAAGAGCAAAGCACTGAGTTCGCACAGGAGGATTGCCAGAGGTTCCAGGACTTCTTTGTGAACAAGATCTCCGATATTCTGGGAGAAATTGCTGCAACTACACCCCTCGACTGTCCCCACCCACCGGACCACACTGCCCCGTCGGATATTATACCGTTAGCGGAGTTTACCCCAATTGCAAAACAGGAACTACTCATGATTACGGACCGAGTCAAATCCGGCTCTCAGGCTGATTTATGCCCTCCTGATGTGTTCAAATTGGCACTGCCAGGCATTGAGAAAGAAGTTTTGCATCTGTTGAACTCCTCCCTTCACACAGGACAGGTCCCTCTAGCTTTCAAAGAGGCTCGCCTGATTCCTCTACTAAAAAAACCTGGATCGGACACGAAGTGTTTGAAGAACTTCCGACCCATTTCCCAGCTGCCTTTTCTGGCCAAAGTGATCGAGCAGCATGTGCTGGCATTGCTCTCAGGACATCTAGAGAGCAACAACCTGCTGGAGCCCAATCAGGCAGGGTTCCGTGCCAACCATAGCACGGAATTAGTCATGCTATCAATCCTGGATGAACGGAGGGGTCGAGCTGATATAAAAACACGAGCGCCCTGGTACTACTGGATCTCTCCGCGGCTTTTGATACCGTGTGTCATGAACAACTATTGTCGCGGTTGAGGTCTTTTGGTATCAGGGGTACAGCACATGCATGGCTTACATCATTCCTGCAGGGCAGGACACAAAGAGTACAGTTGGGGGATCTTCTTTCCACTTCTGCTCCCATCACTTGTGGGGTCCCACAGGGTTCTGCCCTGTCACCCCTACTCTTTAATATTTACTTGCAGCCTCTAATTGCACTTCTGAATAGGATGGACTGCCTAGTATACAATTACGCCGATGACACCCAGATAATCATCCGGCTGGATGATAGCCCGGGAGCGTCTACCAGGTTGCAGGACATACTTAAAGCCACGGTTAATTAGATGTCCGAGAATTCCTTAAAAATCAACCCGGACAAGACGGAAGTGTTGCCCATTTCCATCTCGGGCAACCCCTGGAGCGAGAAATTCTGGCCTGTGGAGCTGGGTGTGCCACCGGAACCGGCGTCTGCAGTCAAAAGTTTAGGCCTGTACGTGGATGACAAACTCTCCATGAAAAAACAAGTCACCACGGTAGTGGGCACCTGCATAGGCCTGATGCGACAATTGAGGAAGATCGCTGCACTACTCTCATTTTCCACCTTGAGACACGTGGTCTCAGCCACAATCTTGGCTAGGCTGGACTATGGAAACTCCCTGTATATTGGTTTACCCCAGCGGCTGCTGGATATGCTACAGGGGGTTATGAATGATGCAGCCCGGCTGATTTATAAGAAACCTAGGACTGCCCACTCTTCCCCTCTGATGCAGGAGCTACATTGGCTCCCGATTCGGCAGAGGATCGTATTTAAAGGATTGTGTATCGTTCATAAGACGCTGTACGGTAATGCACCAAGATACTTGAAATCTCGCCTGTCCCCATATACACCGAGCAGGACTTTGCGCTCGTCGGACGCTACCCTCTTGTCCCAATCCCGTTTTAAACTGGCCACGGTGGGGGGACGTGCTTTCTCCAACACACTCCCAGCTTTATGGAACAAACTGGCCCCAGAACTACGGAAGGAATGCAATTTTTTATCCTTCAGGAAAAAGTTAAAAACCGCACTGTTCAAGCAAGCATGGAGTAGCCTCTAGGTGCTGTGTTAAGATCAAGTAAATACTGAACCCCACTACGCAATCTGGACAAACAGCGCTTAGAGACCCCGGTGGTTATAACGCGCTATACAAATTAAATAAATAAATAAATAAAATAAAAATGAGAATAGATTACAATTTTAGATATAACAGAATAAACATTACTGTCTTACTTGTCAACTAGATTCTTCGCAATGTTGATCTGACCCAAAGCCAACTTATAATGGTCCTTGTCATATAGAACATTCATCAAGTCAGCATAAAATGGATGCACATCCTTAAGAAGAAAAAAGGTGGTTAGAGTTGTAAAACACAGAAATCTGAGAATATTGCCACAATATAACATTGCAGGGCACATAAAGCAATTAGATTAGATGCAAGCACTAATTTTGTGCAATTCTGCACTGCTACCAGAACATTTATCCGCAAAAATAAACGATTAGCTGATGCATTCTGCTGCTGTGCAATTCAATGTCAAAATAAGTGATTATGCACGTTTCTGTAGTGCCAAAATAAATGTTGCTAAAAAACAACGATGCAAGCTTTGTGGACGGGAACAACAATGCAGGCTTTGAGGACAGGGACTGAGTCCTTAAAAGAGATTTTGCCTGGCATGCCCTTTGAAAAGACAAGTCAAGCCTAGTTCTTGGAATTCCTGTATTTGAAAAGTTGCAAATGTTTTCAGATACAGTCTAGCCGTCCAGTTACCAAAAACAATGTTCAGGTTTTCTTACATACAATATTTTATTATTGGTAATTGAGAAGAGACTTACCTTATCGGCACTACACAGTTGGAATCTACTGCCAACCTAGTCATATGGTTATTTATTTTACTCGGGAAAACAAAGGAGGTAGCCCATGCACTGGTCACAGATTCTTACTACCAGAGTTTAAAAGCAAGAACTAAGTCTTCCCAAACCATGAATAATCTGAACAGCTGCCCAAATATAAATACAGCAATAAAATGTGTTCTGTATAAAACACCATACAAAATGTGAATAAACTTAGACAAGCTAACCAGGCATTTTACCTAGTAAAATCAACCTTTGCTTCAGTCCTTCAGTAAACTGCCCAATGAACAGATATAGGCACTCTTGAAAGAAGCACCCACATTATTAAGATGGCCTACTAAGTATTTTTCCAATAAAATTGTTTTTTTTGTTGTTGCTAGTTTTCTAACTTCTTTTAAATTCATGACTAAAATAAATGTTGAAGATCATTTTCCAGTGCTTCTGGCCCGAAGCACCACGAAGCCCAGACCAGGGATTCCCCTGTGGAGGCTGCTTCCTGAGGCACTTATGGGCCCACCATCCGCGGCGACAGTATGAGAAGAAATATCTAGATACTTCGAAACTAATTGGGGTTCGGCGTCCTCGAGAGCAATGGAGTGAGAGGCCATGTAAGTAGTGCTCAGAAGGGTTTGTACTAAGACAACATAAGGGGTGTGCCAGCAAATGGAGCGGGACATCAAGGTACAGGAAGAAAAATTAGGGGGATATAGAGGCGTCACTTCTGACTGCCCCACAGCTTCTAGACGAATGGCGCGATGCTCAGGAATTGCTACTGGAATCTCTGCGCCGTCTAAAAACGTTTAAATGTACAGCATACCGGCAGCAGCTGCATATAGAGGGAGACAGATCCGAGGCTCTGCTTGCCAAATTAATCAAGAGGGAGAAGCCAGTCACCCCCATAGTCCAGATGCAGTCGAAGGAAGGTAACAGTCTACAGACAAGAGGCGATCTAAGAGGTCTTGTCGGATCATCTAGCGGAAGTCTATACCGGACACCTATCTCCACCTCCAGAGATGAATACTGAATTCTTGGTCACCTTGGGCTTACCCCGGCTGGAGGACGCGGTGGGTGAGTTGCTGTATGACCCGATCCCTAAAGCGGAATTACTGGAGGCTATACAAGCCTCGAGACCAGCGAAAAGCCATGGGAGTGACGGTTTCCTGTGGGTGTTTTATAGGAGGTTAGCGCCGCTGCTGGTGGACCGCCTGCTGGAGGTATATAATGAAGCCTTTCAGCTGCAAATCCTACCAGCCTACACGAAAGAGGCTATGGGGATTATGATCCCTAAGGTGGAAAGGGACCCTCAGATACAGAGTTCATATAAGCCAATTTCCCTATTAAATATAGATATAAACATCCTGAGTGGAATATTAGCGGCCCGGCTGTTGCCTCACACGCAGTACCTGATACACCCCGACCAGGAGGGGTTCATCGCCAACGTAATAGGACTCGTATTTCACTCATATATGGCATTCCCCGACTATAAATCAGGATGACCATGCTCTGGTGCGATTAGATACAGAGCAAGCTTTTGATTTGGTAAACTGGTCCTATATCTGGAGGTTCTGTGAAGAATGGGAGAACGGTCTCTCAAATGGATAGAATTGCTCTACACAGCTCCCCACGCAGCGTACGAATGGGGCGACTGATCTCGAGGGCCTTTGTGCTACATCGACGCACCATACAGGGATGCCAGAGGACGACACTCTTATTCGCAACAGCAATGGAACCGCTAGTGAAGGCCCAGAGGAAGAAATGGAGCGCATGGGGGATCCCCCTAGGAGACACTAACCATGTCTCTCAATGTATGCAGACGATATGTAGCTGTACATCCGACAGCCGATGCAGTCGATCCCTATACTTCTAGATACGCTGCGGGGATTTGGCGACATATCCGGGTTAAGGGTCAATCAGGGCAAATCGAAACTGCTTCCGATCGGACGGCTGGCCTTGGAACCAAGAGAGACACTCTTCCCATGGGTGAAGACCGAGCCTAGATATCTGGGAATTAGGCTGGCAGCCATGCAGGAGGGGGGTTCCTGAAACCTAAAATAGGGAAGGTAATAGAAGGAATACGAGGTTCAATGCGGTTCTGGAGCGAACTGCTTCCATCCCTTATGGGAAGACTTGCCATTCCAAAAATGAATTTTACCACGATGCTTATATGCGATACAGCACTCCCTGTATAAAATCCTGCAAAGCTTTTTAAAACATTGGATAACCTATTAATAGATCTCTTATGGGGTAACAAACGTAAGAGGGTGAGCCTGACCACTCAACAGAGAACGTGGCGGACTTGGTTTAGAATTTTATTATCTGGCCTCTCAGCTGCAGCACGCGGTTCACTGGCTGGAGAACTGGGAGAAAAGATTTTTGGCGGGTACCTTCTCGGGTACCTTCTCTGGGAGCTCACGTCCCAAACTTTTGATGCTGGGGAGAGGGGTCCCTCCAGATTGCCCCTACATAATACAGCACGTTGCAGAGCTCAAGGAACATACAGTTCGAAAGGTTGTGGGACATGCACCATATCCCCCAGAGATGTCGCTTTGGGCCATTCAGCCATTCTCTAAAATCGCGACCATCCGCAGATGTGATGGAGGACGGATGCCTAACAATGGTTGATTTATTTGAAAATAAACACTTTATTACACTAAAAAAATGACTTGGGGAGTGGACAGTTCTTACAATATAGGAAAATATCCCAGGTAACCCAGGAGATATGGCGCACGTTCCCGGAGGAGCCCTCGGTTACAAACATACTACAAGTAATTTTAGGTATGGCCCAGGGACAGCGTCTGATCTTCCACTTGTTTTGGGCGATTCGGGAGGATAGGGGGATCTGGGTACACCCCGTTCAATCAAAATGGGCACCAGTGGTGGACGCTCCCCTAACTGAAAAAGATTGGATCAAAATACAAGAGGGGGTCTAACGAGTTAGCTTGAATACGCAGTTTAAATTAAGACAATATAACTTTGTGCATCAAACTTACCTCACGACAAAAACACTAGGCAAAATATATCCAGATAAGTCGGGCAATATCCCTGCTGTGATGAAAGAGAAGCAGATTTTATACATACGACTTGAGCCAGCTCAACTTTGGTCTCTTGCTAGACAGGAATTTTACCCAAACTAAAAAAAGCCACTCGGTGGGTGATTCCCGGGGAGGTCCTCACGGTCCTATTGTGATTACTCCCTACTCTGAAGGGCAAAAACCTCAGTAGGAAATTCGTAATACTGGGGTTAGTCCTTGCAAAGAGTTGCATAGAAATATCCTGGATTGGCCATGCCCCACCAAGAGTAGTAATGTGGGTGAAGGATGCGTATGAGTGGGCAACAGCATAGGCAGTCTGGATGAAGCAAGTACGACACAATGAGAAAACGGAGGATGATGTACGGGCGTGTGAAGCAAGGATCAAAGAATTAAGGGAGAGACACCCACCAGTGCTCCATCCCCCCACCAAACACTGGTACTAGGAACAACCCATAGAGAACAGAGCTGTGACTAACACACCTCGACATGCCAGGAGTAGATTAGAAGTGAAGCCGGACTAGGAATCAATCTAGACCAGAGGTAGACTTCAGACACACAAGGGAGGGTGGGTGGGGTGGTATGCGGGGGATTTACATGGTTACGTTGACAAGAGAGTATTCTCTGAGAATGTCATGTGATTATACATGATAAGAATAAGCAAATGGACTGCTTAGGGTCAGAGGACCATTCCATAAGAGATTAGAAATGTATAGTCACTATCCAAAGTTTCATTATATGTATTGTAATGCCCGCTATAATGTCAAATGCCCAAAAAAACATTAAAAAGATTAAAGGAGTACTGAAGAGGCGTGCTCATAGCGAAACTGCATTAAGGGCAAATATTTGAAATGAATTAAAATGAAGGGGACAAAAAAGCACTGGAAATACTACTGAAGCATATAGAAGAGCTCTTTAAACCAGCTGTATCCAGTCCATGACTGCTTCTCCTTGATCTTTGTACTAGGGTACCACCCAGGTGCAATGCATTAGGTATTTTCCGGCACCTTAAAGCTTTACTGCTGGTATAGAAACTCATGGTTTTCCTCTTGATTGTGATTAAAGATATGCTCTTAAAACTCAATCAGATTTTTCCATCTGGCTTTGCCATGTTACCTCTTACAACACCCAACAGTCTCTGCAGCATCAGCCTATGTAAAATTCTGGATTGATCAGAACCCGGGGGAACCATCTTTCTTAGACGCCATAGGCCAGCCAAGACAAAGGAAAAAAAACATACTGGCTGCCTATGCCTAAATAGATTAATTTATTCTTAAAAGTCTCTGGAATTCAGCATGACTTGCACATCATTTCTATGATATATGAAGTGAGATGGCACAAGAATCCAAGCTGAATAACCCAAAAATGTTTGCAGATTTTGGCAGAGACATGGAATTGATGGTCTTGGATGTATCAGCAGAGTTTGGTATATATGATTGTGCACGTCTGTTTATTGGTTTAAATTAAACGTTTTATGCCATATGAAAAGACTTCAATCTTTTTGGCCAGAGGATTAGCAGGTGGGATTACTCTCCCTAACTTCCAACTTTTTTCCACCAAAATTCTTATGGTGGTCCCTTTTCTGCACTTTATTCACCGATATTGTGTATTATATTGCACTGCACGAGGATTGTTGTAATACACTTGCGCCAAAAAAACTGATTTGTTTGCTTTTGTTCAATTTAGTTGAATTAGAACTGCATTTCTAATTTGTTTTAGGTTTCCTCCTATACACCTATATCCCACATGATTGTGTAATATGTACTTTGTCCCCTTGTCCCGTGGGCATATAGGAATGTCCTTAATGGAGATGCACTAAATTGTAGAAGTAAAGCAAGGGAAATTTCCTCATTCAGCGAAGGCAATGAGACAAAGGTATCCTAGAAACTCTTGAGGTGGTCCAGGATTAATACATACCTGCAGACTATTCTGTCCTGCAGTTGCAAACATCCTGTGATGTCGTTTGCGGAATGTTTACTGCTGAAATTAGTTGTTTCAATAAGGAAAGTAATTATAGCAGTTAAACATGTTTTTTTAAATTACTGTGCAGATAATGGGAGTCAGTGGAGATTTCAGAGTGTGAGACTGATATGTTCAAATTGCCATTTTTCAGTGGTAATTCAGATGGGTGCATAGAGAGTGGCTTTAAGTGGGTAGTCAAAGAGGGCAGTAAGAAAGACGATGTCCTAGCCCAAGCACCACAAAATTAGCAAAGTCAATGAAAAGGTAACTTTTGGGAAAAAAAGTCACTTGATTTATCGATTGGGGCCAAATAATTAGCATTAAAAGAAAATGCTGTTGATCTCGACCAGCCTTCTCGATTAAAAGCACAAAGGCTCTATTGCTACTACTGGAATATACACAAGCAATCAAAATTATATGAAAATGTAATTACAAATAGATTATATATGCCATCTTGTTAAAAAACACTGACATTGGCTTTAGCCAAATGACACCTTTCTTCAGTACATACATGGAGCACAACTGATTTCTATTCAAAGACAATTCAAATGGGTCCCTCTCTCATCCTTTGCAAACGTATGAATAGACAGTGGGATAGTAAGCACTATAACCAAGTCAAAATGCATGACATTGAACCCGCAAAAAAGTATAGGCAGAATATCACTTCTGATTGTAATGTTTTAGAGCAGATTCAAATTTTAACCAGGGGTTTAATATTAGGGAGACACAAGATTGATATAGCCAACTTACAAAAAAACAAGGTCATAGTTTGCTACAGAGGTGGAGCACTAAATTAATTTCCAGTCAACTCTGTAGGAAGTGCGATAACTCCATCTGCCAAAGTATAGAACGTGAAAGTCTCTGTAGTCAACTATAGTGCAAAATGAAAGAAGGAATGCTAGCAGTTAATTTTAAATGGCTCTTAGGTTACCAAAGCATAAGCCAACATTACAACTTCTCATGGATCTTGACAAGGATTCTAGATTATACAAGATCAGTTTATAACACTGGTCTATTGGGTCGAAAATGAAGGCTCCTCAGCTCAAATCCTATGAAGTAGCTTTCTCTGATCCGCTGCAAACATCAGAAACTTCTCCTCTAACCCTGGTTTCTCTTTGAGAGATCGATGATTTTCAATGTAAGTATGCACAGCCTTTGGCTAGAACACCTTTCTAAAAATACTATGACAAAGCTCTTCAAGGTCCTTTCTGCTGGTGTTTCAGATGTCATATGATAACACTGCATTAGCAAAAGCACTTGGTAAAGTAATAATTAGTTTGGGAAAAAACAGCCACAAAATTCTCTGCAAACTGCACTTTGTATGAAAAATGAGGCCAAAATAAAAAATAAACAAAATCAATTTTAAATCTGGCATCCAGCCAGTCGATAATCAGACCAAAAACTGGACGGAGTAATTTTCCATACCTAAAACTTGACCTGCCTCAAAGTGCTGTTCAGTGTCAACTTTTTGGATTGATCAGGAATCACAAGCCAAAGAGAAGCATTACTGAACTGCAGATTTGTAAATTTGTTACTGGTGTTTTTCGCAGTTTACAAATCTTTGAAGCACTCCTGGCTGTGAAGGTTTAGAAAGCTTATATTACCAGGCAAAATTATTCACTAAACATGACATGGTAAACAGATATAATCCCCCTCCTTACTAAAGAAGTTTACAGATGAACAACTGGAGGGATAATAACTCCCCTACTACAGGCTTACCACATATGGGAAATGTGGCTTAAAAGGCTATATATGCATTTTCATTGTGCAACGACATGATTGCCAATGTAGTCAATTTGCTGATCCACAAATCACAAAGGTTAAAGTGCTACACAATAGAAAGGACTCTGTCCATTTAAACGATACTTACATCCAGTTTGGGGAAATCTGTAAGGATTTGGGTGAGCCTGTCATGGTAATTTTGCTGTGTGTATTTTACTTTTCTCATATAAAAATGCCGAATACGATTGATCTGGTAATGCTTGTGAATAACAGTTGGAGTCTTCCGCTGTGTCTTTGATAAGGTTATGTCTATGAAGTCCTGCAAAACAAGAAAACACATTTTAGAAAGCATAGGTTAAATAAGTTAAAACACTCTGTTTTGAGTGATAAAAAATAAAAAAAGCATTGCCAATTTACTGACTGTAGGATATCTGTAAAAAGAGGAAACAACCGGAACGACGAGGCCAGAGACTTGAGTTCCGGAAACCAGCAAGCGAAAACACACTTGCCAGAACAACAATTTGCCATAACCACGCACATGCGTGGTTAAGGCAAAGAATAGGTGGGGAAAGAGTAGCGTCGGGAAGTGGACAAGCGGACAAAGACAGGTAAGTGGTGCTGGGGCTGGGTCGGGGTAGTTGAATGGGGTGGTGGGGGTTCGGGGTAGTTTTAAGGGATGTTGTGGGATCAGGGAAGTTTTCAGGGGTGGGAGGGTTCAGGATAGGTTTTCCAGGGTGGTTTGGGCATCAGTAATACGCGATGTCCTTAGTCCTCAAACCCTAAAAACGTCAAAATTTGAATACATTTTTTCATGGCACATGCCCTGATATTACAAAGTCTTTTACAAGCTCGAGCCATTTTTTTAACCCTTTTTTTAAAGTAGTATATTTAGACGATTCCAAGTTCTGTGTTATGACTGAACTAGTGACCACCATTTTGATAAACACTTGAGTAGTTGGAGCCGTGAACAAACTGTTAAAGATAGGCAACTGAGTAAATCATAAAATAGATTAGAGAGGAGACCCCACTGGGTTAGATGACTCATCAAGCAAAATAGTTTTAGTGACAATTTGGTGAAATGTGGACAAGCCCAAAACATTCATATCCAATCTTCCTGAACTTATGATGTGCACCTAGGGCATCAGAAATGCACTCCGGCATAAATTATATGTAGAAATACAGTTGATAAATATAATAGCCATTTGCTTAAATAAAGAGCATCCAACGGAAAGGGGCGACTTTAGACGTGGTAAAGTTAAGAGTGTTAGTGATTTCCAATTGATTTTCGGTTAAACTAATTTCAGGTTCTTTTCTCCATTTTCCAGCAATTTTCACGCAGGTAGTAACTGGAGTGGATCATTAAAGTTCTATATCAAAAACCTATGTCTTAATCCCAGAAATAATGAGTTTATGGAGAAGTTAACATACCATCAATTTTAGCTAAAAAGGATTAAACAACTGCATCAATCTGTGAAAATGCAATCTGAAACAAACTATTGCAAACTTCTCTATGCATGTATTCACCAGAAGGTTAGTTACCAAATGGGATCAATTTTCTTGACTTCTGTTGATTGCAGTGGGTGTCAAAAAGGTAAAACATTTGGGGGCACAATCTTTCTTGTGTGAGAATTGATTAGAATATTTAAGAAAAAATACATACATATTTCCAAACAATGCCCTTGCATTTGGACACGCACTCCTCCAATTGGAGATTGAAAACAAAATCATTTTTGCTTTACATTTTTAACTAACTTTAAATGCAAACCACAAACTCCGGCATGCATCGTAACTATTTTCACCAAGAAGAGCACACCGGAGGCTCATTAAGCAAAGTAAAATGTAGGGAAATGTGGGAGAGTAAAATGTGCATACTCGAACTGCCTCTGAGAAAAGAGCTTATAAGCTCTGAAAAGCGCCAGGCAGCGGGACAAAGGTATTGGAGTGAGGATGCTGTTCCTTTCGAATAAAATTATTTTGTTTTAAAATCACCAACTGGAGGAGTGCGTGTCCGAATGTAAGGGCATTGTTTGGATATAATATATATATATATATATATATATATATATATATATATATATATATATATATATATATCGGGAATGTACTCAAAGACTTCCCAAAGTTTCATGCCGATCGGATGAATGGTGTAGTAATGCATAAAAGGACAAACAGACAGACATACATTCGTTTTGAGAGATATATAGATATATATATATATATATATACACACACACACATATACATATACATACACACACACACATACATACATACACACACACACACACACTCTCTCAGACATCTTCCCAATCAGGAGATGGACGAGACAGGGATATCCCCTCTAGCCCCTCATGTTTCTCTGGCAATGGAACCTCTGGCCATCCTCATTCGTTCTGACGATCAGGTTCAAGGCTGGAAATGGACAGACTCTCGAGGACAAAATTCACCTCATATGCAGAAGATGTCCCACTCTCTCGCAGAGGCCCTAGATGCCTGCAGATCTTCGAAGGAGTTTCTGGATTACGCCTCAACTCCGCAAAATCAACCCTGGTTCCCCAGCATCTATAAAGAGAATACTTTGATTGGCAGTCCACCATCCCCATCAGACGGCAATTGTTTAAATACTTGTGAATCTGGGTCGCCCTGCTACCCGAGCTGGCCTGGGAGCTTAATATCACCCCACTTGTCACAAAAGCCAAAGTGGACCTCCAGAAGCGGCAAAAACTACCACTCAATCCATTAGGTAGAATAGCACTTTTTAAAATGACGATTCTTCCTCGATTCCGCTACATCATTCAAAATACTCCATTCCATATCCCCTCGGGGACTGGTTCAAGGGACTGGACAGTTTGATCTCGAGTTTCCTCTGGAATGGTTTGCGGCCACGCATGGCCCTTTCTCACTGCCAAATTCCACCCTTCGATGGAGGCATGGGGCTGACAACTTTGTATTCATATTACCTAGCAATCCCTCTCCAAGCACTGCACGATTGGTTCACTGGGGGCTGATCTGACCATGGCCTACAGGACCAAGCTAAAAGATCTGGGTCTCTCTCAAATCCAAGCTTTGGTGTATGGTAGTCCCATCCCACAGAATTTACCCACAGTAACCTGCGCGGTCTTGCTAGCCTGGCCTGCCTCCCAGCGTCACACCCAATGGGTGAATAAACGGACCCAGCAAACACTCCTTTGGCAAGGTACATTGCTGCGGGAGGTGGGATCTTATTGGCATCTCACAGCTCGGTGATGTTTGGGTCAGTGACCATAGTGGTTCCTTTTCGGACCTTCAGAGCAGACTCTCACTCCACCTGTTTAAGTTTAAGTATTTTCAGCTTCGCCACGCTCTTGACGTACATATAGCAACAGGCACATCGCTTCCAGAGTAAAGCCCCCTAGAAGCTCAAATCACAATGGGCAATATGGAGAAGGCAGGGGTATCACGCATTTATCACTCCTTAACTAACAATGGTCCCACCTCTCTTGTCCCATTCGGAACTAAATGGGAGACCTGGTTAGGTGCTCTGAAGGACAAGGACTGGAAGGATGCTTTGATGGCCGCCAAAACCACCACCGCCTCAGCCAGACTTCGCTTGGTCCAACTATATTACTTGCAGGCCTCCTATCTCACCCCAGTCCGCTTACACATGGCAGGCCTAATCCCACAATCAGCCTGTACAAGATGTGGGGAGGAGCCCGCAGATTTATTCCATATGGTATGGTCTTGCCCACGCATAGCTTCCTATGTGGAAGTCATTGGAAACAAAGCTTACAGAGGTGCTGGGATTCGGGGTTCCTCACAACCCCTTGAATATATTATTGGGTGTCACAGACGGACTGGATGGGTCTAGAGCAGACAAATTATTCTTGGGCACCGCCCCTGTGGTGGCCAAACGTGACACTGCGATGGCGTGGAAGAATCTCGTCCTGCCTACTATAGCCAAATGGCGCACAGGAGTAGACTGGTGCGCCACACAAGAACTGCTACTGTATGAAGCCAAACACTGGAAAATTTGAGGTAAATAGTTGGGAATGGTGGGGTAATCAACTCCCCTGTCCTATCTAGATCTAGTTCTATACATCATTTAGAGGGTAGTGATACGACATGTATACCAACGTAAGAATGTTTTACTCGCATAATGTCAAATGTAATTATGCTGCTGAATATGCTGTACTGTTTGTATTCAGGTTTTTATTATGGTCTCTTTACAAAATCAATAGAATGGATAAAAATGCTATTTTCTTTTTTATAACCAACTTTATTAAGAAACCTGTGACAAAACACAGTATATACAGTGTTAAGAATTGGTCAACGCACATGCAGAGTGGTACAGCAATCCCAGTCATCAATGTTCCATAACATTATCCAGTCATATCGGCACCTCATATCGACAACCCATAATAGCGACACCATTTCCTCCATATGCGTTCATGCTCCTTAGGGCAGCCACAAGCCTCAAATATCGGCTTCTCCTGGTGAGCGCACCTGTCCACACCTGTGAGCAAGCTTCTAACAGTAGGCGGCTTATGCGGTTTCCATGCATGGGCTACATCTCCTTTGGTGACCAAACAGGCCATCCCCAGAAAAACACGTTCAGCTCTAGGGCCCCCTACGTTCGCCATTGACCCCAATCGTGCAGGGTGGTGCATTAGGTCCAGAGCGCGGCCAATGACAGAAGAAAGTACCTGGCCCACGCCCTCCCAAAAGGGCCACAGCACCAGACACTACTAGGCCACTATTAGGGGGTGGGGGAGAATATCGCCCGCGGGAAGCACACACACACCACACCGCTTGTGCATCGGAGAGCAAGTAATTCAATTGAATCATAAGCAGTCGCGATGAAATCACCAATTGCCGAGACGCCCTTAGAGCCTTCCTCCATTCTTCTTTTTCCAAGTCACCCACCCAGGAAACCTCTCTCTTTCTCTCTCTGTCAGGCCCCCTCAAGGCCATAAGGTGCATGGAATACTAAAGAGCATTAGATCGCATAAGTGCTCCTTTACCCAGCCTCCCGAGGAAAATATTTGCTTCCAACAGACTGTATTCGGGCAACAAGTCATTCGGGAGCCTGCAAGGCGTCACGCAATTGAAGGTACCAAAAGAACTGCGAGTTTGACAGAATATTTAACCTTTAACTCCTAAAACCACATGATGCTTCCTCTCTTGAAGAAATCTCCCAGACAAGGGATCCCAATATGATCCCAGGGGGTAAAACCCTTTAGAGTCGACAGCTGACAAAGCTATAAAGGAAACGGGAGCACCATTCGATTTTTGTTTCCGGATCTTAGCGAAATGCTTGAGCTTTACTCTAATGTGCATTCTAGCAGCATGTTCACATATCTCATTGGTCATTCATCTCCCTTTTTCCTTGCTTTATTCTTGAGTGCAAATCCTATTCACTTATTGTATTGAAGTATACACTTGAATATTCAAGATAATATTAGTGACATGTTTATAATTTGTTGTGTTGTAGATTCCTGAGGAGGATATACCAGATCGTACATAGGTAATTTGTGATGACTCTTATCCCCTGAAGAAGGGTTCCGATTGAACCCGAAATGCATTGGGATGGTCTTTGTTAATGTATTGTAGACAGGGATTGTCATTGGTAATCCACTGTATACATATGAAGTTTAACTCAACTATTGCTTTTTGTTAAGATGATGAAATTCTGCATTCTTTGAAATCTTGTATTCTGTTTTTGCTTCAAGTAACTGTACAGGTTTGTTACTTTTACTGATGAAATGTCTTATTGACTACGTTTCTTTAATAGAATACATTTGAACAGACAAGTGTTTGTGTAATTTTTGAAGAAATTTTTGTCCTCGGCTGTGCACCACGTAGGTTCTGGTTTTTCCAAAGCATCCTTTTGTTTTAAAGCTATAAAAGGTGTGGGTAGGTTGATCCAAGTACATTTTTTGGCGCGCATTCGCGCACGTAGAGGGAAAACGTTGATTATTTAAAGTTAGATATAAATGGTTAGAAATGTCAATATGATTATGATTGTTCTAGAAAGGTCTGAATAGATTAAACTTATGTCATTATTTTAAATTTATAGGCAAACCCCTGAAGAAGGGCTAATATGAGCCCGAAATGCATTGGATAAAATTAAGATCTTCTGGATGCCTATTGATTCATCATGCGCTAGAAAAAGGCCCGGATCGGCATATCTGCGCACGAGAAATTATTGAATTCATTAAGGTCGCACATGTTAAAAGTTGAAACATGATATGAAGTATTGGTCGAATATTAATTGAATTATATGCAAATAAAATCGTTGAAAATTGGATGAAAGTTTTGGTGTAGTGAATAACATTCACGTCAAAAGCTGTAACTTCACTCCATCTTCTCTTTGTGAAAGCTATAAAGGTGTCATCCTTGTGAGACGGCGACCCCGAACAGTGAGCAGGAGAGCAGCCCACCAACAGGTGAGGGACACTCTGCCGTCTTGCTTGCGAGTATCAGGTAGACGCGTTCCATACAGAAGATCAAGCAGGCACATCTATAACCAATGTGTGGATTTCCAGCCGGTATGCCGGATCATCCCACCCCGTGAATCCGTCATTAACCAGTACCAAGTGTGTTGCAAGACAATATAAGTTGATGCAGCAAGCTGGCTCTGTATTTACTATACCAAAATGAAGTATAGTGTGGACATAGTCCAGTGGAATCCCAAAGGTAAGCAGAGGTAACAGTAGATAGCACCTTACTCTCTATTTGTGGTAGTGTGGGTGAGCAGTAATGCTTTATCAGAGGGTAGTGCAGGGGTGGTGGGATGATATCGCCCGACGCCCGAACCATGTTGATTTTTATGATGGGCAAGAAGATTTAATGTCTATTTTGTCTGGCGGATAAGTAGACATTAAATCACGTAAATAATATCGGAGCTGTGAGCACCGTGAGGCTCATAATCAATCAGAAATGGGTAATAAAAAGTTAGAGAATCGTTGGAGGCCTCTAATCCACATGAGCACCGACCGCGCTCCCCCCACCCCCCTGAAACGCCATCAAATTACCAGGCACAGGAAACATCTATGCCCCGCCCCCTAAAAAAACATGGATCAAGCACTGTCAGCAGCTCAGCATCGAAACACGCGAGTTAACAATGGCCGTTGGCTGCACCTCTCTACCCGCCACCACCAAGGAATGGCGTAAGTGCCTGCCGTGCCGGAAGGCCACCTGTGCAATGGGCCGAGGGGCCTGAGGTACCAGCTGCGGCAGGGGGCGTCCTCCCGCCGTCACTTCTACTAATCTGTCTTTTGTAGAGAACACTAAGAAGGAGGCATGCAAGAGACGTGGCAGGGCACAGAGCTGGCTGAGGGCTGTCGGAGGGAAGCGGTGAGAATCAAAGGCCAGTGGGGAGGCCTGGGATTGTGACAATGGTAATTGTGAGGCTTCATGCGCCTGAGGCATGGGGGTTGTCTAGTGTGAGCCTGCTTGGGTGGGTTACATGAGTCTGTTCTGCAGTAGGCATATGACTGCCACCCGTCAGTGTGGGACACTTTGTGTGTCACTTGTGTGTTTGTGAACTATGACTCCATATGTCCGGTATTTATAGAACGTGACAGACGCATTTGGCCAGTTTCTAAGCACCGTGGTTTTCATGAGACACTGGGAGGTCAACTTGTCTCGTCAGGGTCACAAATCATCTATAGGGAAATCCACGATTAAACTTTTATTTTTTTAAACAGGGCTGTAGGCGATATTGATTTAAGACTATTGGTAAACTCAGCCGGGTGTTGGGCTTAGGGGCACTGCGCAGAAAAAAAAAAAAACAAGCATTGGAAATGCAATAGGTCTCGCAGCATTAGAGTTAGTGCATTTAGAATTGTTTATGGGTTTTTTGTTGTAAATCTTTTGCATTTTTATTTTTTGTAGCCAATGCTAAAGAATTACAAATCAAAAAAGCAATAAACATTTGTAAAAGCTTTAACTAAAAATCACTAGTAGATATGCTATATGCTATGCTGATGAAAACGCTTGCATATGGTGGGTGGATTAAGGGCCAGAGACTCCTTTTTGTCATGGAAATGTTTTTGGTTACTTGGCGTTGCGTGGGTGAGTGGCGTTGCGTGGGTGAGTGGCGTTGCGTGGGTGAGTGGCGTTGCGTGGGTGAGTGGCGTTGCGTGGGTGAGTGGCGTTGCGTGAGTGAGTGGCGGTGGGTGAGTGGCGTTGCGTGGGTGAGTGGCGTTGCGTGGGTGAGTGGCGTTGCGTGGGTGAGTGGCGTTGCGTGGGTGAGTGGCGTTGCGTGGGTGAGTGGCGTTGCGTGGGTGAGTGGCGTTGCGTGGGTGAGTGGCGTTGCGTGGATGAGTGGCGTTGCGTGGATGAGTGGCGTTGCGTGGCGTGGTGTCTGCAGTGCGCTCCCTGCCACATGAGATAAAAGTCAAGCCAGGAATGCAAACCTGTTAATCACAGAGAAATATTTGATCAGCACATCTATTCCACTGGACGTGGTCAGAACTAAGTGTTAAAAAGATTAGAAGAAATGAAAAGAAAAGATAATGGAATCCAACACAAACTCACCTGCAACACGGTTCTGTTGGGCGGCAGGTTTGTCTCGAAAAAAACCTAATAAGGGACATTTATTTGTTTTGGCTCTAGAAGCAGCTGTTTAAAGGACAGATTCATTTATGTGTTTCAATGCAGAGTCAACATGCCATCTTTTAAACGCTGCCTCAAGATGCGTTGATGCAATGTGAAGCATGCTGGTTCCATTAATGTAGGAAGGGAGAGGAAATCTTGCTGAGAAGCTCGATTTAAACCGTTCAGTATACAGCAGAGGCGCTTTCAGTGACAAACACCACAGTGAATAATGATCACCCGAGGTAGACTTCACTGATCAAGACTTGTGGGAATTAGACATACAGTTTGAAGATTATTTCACAATACTCATTGATCACGTGAAAACCACAGCGTGACTTCCATATAGACGGAGATCAGCAGTCAAGATCATGCACGCTATGAACTGGTTTTGGATAAACGCTTGGTGGGAAATGCTGCTGCGTCCCAGCCAGTTCACAAGTGTGTCGTAATGGTTTCATGACATGCCCGCAATGTTTATGCGCAATGGTGCCCTTTGAAATAAATGGCGACAGATAGGGTAATGAGAGCGGGGTATCGAAGTTGCCAGCCCGCTTTTCGTAAGATAAGGAACTGCGGGGCCTGCCGCTTTTTATCCCCGCTCCCAGTCCAGACTGGTGGAACAGTAAAAGAGGCGCCTGGGCATAACAAGCCTTTCACCGTAACACGGCGGGCAGGGGAGGGGGCGGAGAGGGGAGAGGTGCGACACGACAGGCAGGCAGGCAGGGGAGGAGAGTAGGAGGAGGAGGGGGGAGGAGAGTAGGGGAGGCACGGCCTAGCGGCCGTGCAATCAAGTAGTGAGGGGGCAGAGCTGGGGGAGGCTGTGAGAGAGAGTAGGCAAGGCAGGCGGCTGGGGGCATGTGCACGCGCATTTAAGCTCAATGCGCATGCGCATTGAGCTTAAATTTCTCGTGCACTGCAAGGAATCGCCACGATTCCTTGCAGTGTGGATAAAACCTGACGATCGTAGGGTTTAGCAAGATTTTGGGGGTGAATGTAAAGAGGCTTGATGTGTGCATAAGTGCCTCTCAGGCAATACTTAGCATGAGCCCCTTCCCCTCCAAGAACACACCCCCACAGAGTTATTTTAAGTTTGCACAGCTGCATTTCATGTCCAGATGAATACTGAGAATGATAATTTTTCATCACTGAATAGAACTGATGTAGCTTATGAAAATAACACACAGTTTAAACAAACTGGAGATATACCAATAAAATACATCTATATTATTATAAATAACACCACTATTGTTTCATGGCGATCATGTCCGTAAAGGAAAGTAATTTGTGTTACAGCATAAGCGTTTAAAGAGTTTGCAATTGTTTCAAGACTATTTCTATACCATAACTGTGCAACGTTTCTCTACACGGACATAACCGCTTTACTCGCCATTAGAAAGTGACACAGACTATAAGGCAATGAAATATCACACAGGAGCACACTGAAAACGTGCAAATGTCACACTTAAGACTGAAAACTTGGCAACTTTGGACAATGCGGGGGTGGGGTGCCGTGCAGACTGAATACCTGTACCAGTCAGATCCTTCAAGACTGACTCTTCGGCTGTTAGCATTAATTTGCAAATCCCCGCCTCAATACCTCAAGTGATTGTAACATTGTTTGGACACGGGAAGTCTTTTTGCAATAAAGCTTATTTGATTCTACAGCCACGATTTCTACTGAAGACGGAGGGAAGAGAGGGGAGGGGGGAGGAGAAATGCGACACGGCGGGAAGGGGAGGGGGCGGAGCTGATTGGAATTGAATTGGTTGAAGTGTGAATTTTTTTAAGTGGGTGAGGGAATGTAACACTGGTTTGGCAGGAGAGACCACTGGGACAGAAGCAACATTGCAGGGCTGGGGGGTGTTGTAAAGCAAACGGGTGACCGAGCAGTGAGGGGTGGAATAAAGCAAACTGACGAGCGAAACATGAAGCAGGCAAGGAATACTACTGGCAAGAAAGCAACCTGGAGGAGGTGAGGCACAGGAGTTCCAGCAGCGCATTACTGAGGCAGGTGAGGAACGGGAGCAGGCAAAGCCCAGGTCAAGCAGCGCATCACTGAGGCCGGTGAGGGAGAAGCACATGGGTGAGCAACATGTCGCATGGCAGAGGGGGAAGAGAAGTACATGCGGGAGAGCAACACCGAGCATGGTGGAGGGGGACGAGAAGTACATGCGGGAGAGCAACACAGAGCATGACGGAGGGGGAAGAGCAGTACATGAGGGAGACCACTGCAAAACACTTGCCTGCATACTGGCGCTTAAATAAATGCCTGTTTCGACCCTGGCACGGGACGCTGTCCGGAGAAGGCCGCACCGCCGGTGCATCATCCGCTCGCCATTTTGGAATACTCGAGAAGTCGAACAATGTTATGACAATGTTTATAACTTTTACAGTCAGGCCTGGCCGCACATCTGCACAGCATCAGACCCTGGTCAGGCCCACTGAGAGGAAACCATTCTTTAGCTGGCAGCAAAGTTATGTTTTGTCATACTTTAGAGCTAGCATGCTACTAAAATCCACATGGCTCACTAGAAATCGACATGAAATAACAAGACGGACGGACGGAGGAGAGGGGAGGGGGGAGGAGAAATGCGACACGGCAGGGGAGGAGAGTAGGAGGAGGAGGGGGGAGGAGAGATGGGGAGGCACGGCCTAGCGGCAGGCAGGCAGGGGAGGAGGGGGGAGGAGAGTAGGGGAGGCACGGCCTAGCGGCCGTGCAATCAAGTAGTGAGGGGGCGGAGCTGGGAGAGGCTGTCTCAGAGAGTAGGCAAGGCGACACGGCGGGAGGGGGCGGAGCGGGTAAACAAAGACGGACATGCACGCGCCCGTGACTTTTAAGGTCAATGCGCATGCGCATAAGCTTAATGCGCATGCGCATTGACCTTAAAAGTCACGGGCACTGCAAGGAATCGCCACGATTCCTTGCAGTGTGGATAAAGAGTGGATGAGCCCCTATAGTCTCGCTTGCTCGATGCGCATGCGCATCGACAGGCGAGACCTAAAAAAAAAAAAAAAAAAAAAAAAAAGAATGCCCGTGCATTTCTCAGGGTCATGAAATACAGGGAATCTCAATGACCCAGGAAAGCTGCACATAAAGGTGCAGAAAAACCTCGCTTCAAAACAACGCACTTCCAGCATTCACTTGTAAGAGCCTGGCGAGGAGGTGGGGCAGGAGGGGGATTTTCATTCCCTATCTCTTCTTGTCTGGTTCGCCGCTTATTTCACTCTGTGTGGCCCTATGCTCAGAGATATGGCCCCATAAGCACCCTCTACAGCGCTGAATGGTCATAATTTCAATTGAGAAATTGAATGGTCATAAAGGATATATGACAAGCTCCATGGTGGGCTGCCGGCACCCCCACCACCACCCTCCGCGCCTGGAACCCGGTCAACACCAAAGAAACGCAACGCACAATGAACTCCATCCACTCTGGATCTCCAACTGATCCCTGCCCCCACCACGTCTTCAACAAAGCCGACGCCGTCATCGCACCCCACCTGCGGGACATCATCAACACCTCCTTCGACACCGCTACCTTCCCGGAGAGCTGGAAGCACGCCGAACTCAGCGCTCTACTGAAGAAACGGTCAGCAGACCCCACCGACCTCAAAAACTACCGCCCCATCTCGCTCCTCCCGTTTCCGGCCAAAGTCATCGAGGGGACCGTCAACAAGCAGCTGGCCGCCTTCCTCGAGACGAACGGATCCCTCGACCTCTCGCAGTCTGGCTTCCGGGCCAACCACAGCACCGAGACCGCCCTCATCGCAGCCACCGATGACATCCGAGCCCTGCTCGACAACGGGGAGACTGCGGCCCTCATCCTCCTGGACCTCTCCGCGGCATTCGACACAGTCTGCCACCGCACCCTAGTGCAGCGCCTCAGCAACGTCGGAATCCAAGAGAAGGCGCTAGAATGGATCATTTCCTTCCTCGCCGGAAGGACACAGAGAGTCCGCCTCCCCCGTTCAGATCAGAAGCCACCTAAGTCATCTGCGGCGTCCCTCATGGCTCCTCGCTCAGCCCCACACTCTTCAATGTCTACATGAGCCCCCTCGCGGCCATCGCACGCCAACACAACCTCAACATCATCTCTTACGCCGACGACACCCAGCTGATCCTCACCCTCACCAATGACCCCGCCACCGCCAGAGCCAACCTACACGAAGGGATGAAGGATGTAGCCGAGTGGATGATGAACAGCCGCCTGAAACTGAACTCAGATAAGACAGAAGTCCTCATCCTGGGATCATCACCCTCCGCCTGGGACGACTCCTGGTGGCCCCCTGCCCTGGGCAGCGCACCCAAACCAACGGACCACGCACGCAACCTGGGCTTCATCCTGGACTCCTCCCTCTCCATGACCAGACAAGTCAACGCCGTCTCGTCGTCGTGCTTCAACATCCTGCGCATGCTACGTAAGATCTTCCGGTGGATCCCCACCGAGACCAGGAAGACGGTCACCCAGGCCCTCGTCACCAGCCGACTGGACTACAGCAACGCCCTCTACGCCGGAACGACTGCCAAACTCCAGAAGAGACTCCAGCGGATCCAGAACGCCTCAGCAAGACTCATCCTCGACATCCCCCGACACAGCCACATCTCCGGACACCCGAGAGACCTGCACTGGCTCCCGGTCAACAAGAGAATCGCGTTCCGACTCCTCACCCACGCACACAAAGCCCTACACAACCAATGCCCAGGATACCTCAACAACCGCCTCAGCTTCTACACTCCCACACGCCAGCTCCGTTCGACCAACCACGCCCTCGCCGCCGTCCCCCGCATCCGAAAGGCCACCATGGGAGGACGGTCCTTCTCCCACCTGGCCGCCAAGACGTGGAACTCCCTCCCGACCCACCTCCGCCAGACGCAGGACCACCTGGCCTTCCGGAAGCAGCTCAAGACCTGGCTGTTCGAGCAGTAGCGGACCTCCCCCCCCTCCCAAAGCGCCTTGAGACCCTCCGGGTGAGTAGTGCGCTATATAAATGCATTGATTGAAAGCCAGTTTTCACAGAGGCTACACTTCCCAGATGTCTCGGACACTGAGGCTGAAGCTGCAAGGCCATGCATTGCAGTTTCACTGCATCAGAAACGGACAGGAATCTGGAATGCAGAGGCAGGGCCACTGTATTTATTTAGTGCTGCAGCTGAGTACTGGCCCATCAACCCCAATGCTTCTGTGCCAATTAAAAAAATATGCAGTTGATGCGCACATGTGCAATGATCTTTCTGCTAGTTCCTAAGGACTTTGTCCTCCTCTCACCTGAAAAGAAAAATGCTGTGCTCGGACTCTGGATCCCTTCGACATTAGAATGTAGTAGCTGATTAAGAGCTGGGCTTGTGGTGGGATGAAAAAGAGTCATTCTATGGTGTAAGGGAGAACACCACATACCTGGGAGATAGCACAGCCTGTGAGTCACCTGCTGCATAAATCTTTTGCTATGCATCTCTTAAGTGTAGGTCAAAGTACCTGGCACACCCCATCACTTATCCTTCAAAATGAAGAACAGAGCACCTACAGGAATGGCAATACAGAGTGCACGAGCAAGAAAAATAGCTCAGTGAGTTCACATACCTAATGCCACCATAACTGTAATTGCTTAGTTCACACGTACTCTAGCTTGGTGCTCTAACATTCCTAATGTCTTCTTTCACTACCTTGCCCGGAAATGCGAGACGAGTTCTAGTTGCAATAACACTCAGGCTAAAAGCTCACTCTCAGAGTGCGCTTGGCAGCTATTAAGATCTAAGTTCCATAATTGCTACAGATCTATATTTTAGCAACCCACCCCTAAACCACTTCTAGCTAAGCATTTGTGACGAAACAGTAGCATACATTTGTGTCTCATTGTATTTAGGGTAATAGGCCCTACTCACCGGGCTGGACATACCATAGACCTATTGTTCACTAATCACCCATACCTCCTAACCACTGCTCCCCTACCGCTTCCCGGGTCTGACCCTTCCCCATCCCCTTCAGCCTAATATCCTCCCCTCGCCCTAGTCTACCTTCCCATGCTCTGGAGCATAGCAGAAAATTGTATAGATTCTCCTGCTCCTCCCTGACCCCCGCCCTTGACAAACCCCCGCCTCTGATAAGTGACGACCTAGATCTTGAGGTCACCAGTTTTAACAATTGGCTCTCCTCTGCCCTAGATAAAGTTGCCCCAATACAACCCCTTATAGACCTTCCGCCCCGTGGTTCACCCCCGCACTACGTGCCGCCAAAAGTCATTGCAAAAAATTGGAGCGGAACTGAAGACTTATGTACAATGACTAGGAAAAAGCTACTTACAGAGTCGCTATCAAGAGTTTTCATAGACAAAAACGTGGTGTAATGAAGGATTATTGTCAATAAAATTAACTCCATGTGCAACTGCCAAAATACCTCTTCAAAATTGTAAAAGGTTTTACTAAGCCTACAGCCTTGTCCAACAGGATTTCTCCCACCCAGGAACTCTGCGATGGCCTCAGACTTTTTTTACAATAAAATTGCTGACATCTACATCTATTTTTAACCCCTCTCAGCAACCTCCAGAACTTACCACTGGCACTACCAACCCGAACGCCCTTTCCTTTACTTCCTTCACCCCAATTCCCAATGAAGCTGCTCTTCAAAAAAAGCTCTCTTGTAAATCTGGGTCTCCAAAAGACCACTGCCATGCCACTCTCTTTAGCTCCATTGCACCCCTCATCATTTCCCCTCTTAACACCATTTGGAATGCCTCCCTGCAGTCTGGAGTATTCCCTTCTGCCTCGAAACAAGCCATGTTAATACCTATTCTGAAAAAATGCAGACCCCTTTGTCTCAAAAAATTACTGCCCCATCTCCCTTCTTCCCAAACCTGCGAAGGTTCTCGAAAAAATAGTCCAAGAGCAACTTGCCACCTATCTGGAATCCGGGCACCTCCTTCACGACTCTCAATCCGGTTTCAGACCCGGTTTTAGCACTGAAACCACCCTGCTGTACTTTAAATGTCTCCAACTTAAAACAATTGCTGTGTTTGTCACTCATAAATATGGTACTGTATCGAGTAAATTAAAATGAAGAGTTACCTTAGTTTACATGAATTTCATAAAACTCATCATTAAAATGTTCTCCCATTTAAAAGTGTCACAATTACAAACATCATGCACTTTACTTCCAGTGGCCTGTAGACTTGGTGCCATATGTGTAACAGAAAAACAAATTTGTTAAAATGAGAGGAATTTTAAGTGAATAAACAGGTTTCATAAAACATTGACCTCTTCGGTGCTCATGATGAGACCAGCTCGTCATGAGTTAAAGTTGAGCTGTGCTCATGACGAGCTGGTCTCGCCATAACAGCTCCGCTCCGCCCACGCACAATTGATTACCCGCCTTTGCGGGCGAATTAATCAGTGGGCGGGGTCGTGATGAGACCAGCTCATCATGAGCACAGCTCCACTGTGACTCATGACGAGCTGGTCTTGTCACGAGCACTGCCGCGGCCCGTTCATCCCTTGCCCCCCCCCCCTGCACCGTGGGGGAATTACCCCCACAGGGAAGGGGTTAAGAGATATTTGGTTCAATTGAAAGTGGAAAAACAATTTATATTTAATGTTTTATAGAAAAGGTTATTTTCACTTTAAATTTCACTCATTCGAAAAAACAATTCAATTTTTCAGTTATAAATATGGCACAACGTCTACTGCTCACTGGAAGCAAAAGGCCCATTTGAAAGTTTACAGAAACATTTTGTTTCCATGCTTCAATATGGAGTTGACAAGGACTTTCATTTAAGAGTTAAATACTTCAGTACCAACCTGGCCCATAAATCTGACTGAGCACTGCTCATTACAAGGCTCTATTATCTGCAGTTTGATGAATATGACCCTGTGCTTATTTAAAAATGAACTTGAGGCTGTGAGCTATTTTGAAGGCTTCTGCAAGCTACTGGTAGCTCGCAATCGAATGTAAATGTAAATGTAAATGTAAATGTAGTATACTTGTAAAGCGCACAGCTGCCCCAGCAACGGGGCGTCCCGGCGCTGTATAACTCTGGGGAACCCGTCCTGGCTTTCCCTGTGGGATGGTCCCTTGCTGGGAGTCCCCAAGGTGGAGCCAGGCATCCCCGGAATTGGTGGGGCCGTTGTGGAGATTAGGCAAGCTAATGCCCAGAGTTGCCGAGTGGAACCCCTGATTAGAGTAAGCACCGAAGCGAGAATTATCGAGTCCGCTGACCAAGGTCCACGACCCTGCCGCGTCGGGAATTGAACCCTGGTCCCAGGCTGACTTCTGCTCTCAGGCCTGCCGCCTCTAACCAGTGAGCCACACTACTCCTGAAGACACTTGGTTTAAAACTAGGTTACACTTAAGCAGAGCTAGCTAGATATTAATGTAAGCATCTATGTCATCAACAAGGGTAAGAAGCAATAGTACCAATGTTGAAATAGGCGTTCCTAAACTGAAGGACTAGCAGTTTGTGTTCCAGAAAAAATTAGTCAGTGCAAAAAGGTTTACATAATCCCTCTGCTTTTCATAATGATTAGAATTAAAAATAGTGTAAACTGATTTTTTTGTGAAATAGGAGCAGATGCACCATTGACTACTTTATATTTTCTTACATGTTCAATTCAGTTGATGATGCATCACCAGATTCCTGCAGAATATCTTTGGTGTAGTGAACCTTGATTCAGTGGTCACATGTTTTCAATTATAACAATTTTTTAAATAATTTAGATAATGTTCGTACAGTCTACTTTCAGGACTGGCAAACTATTTGTTGCCATTAATTACTTATGCCCTTTTTTGCCCCGTACCATATAAATTATTCTGCTAGATGTCAGTATTATTATTATTAACCGGATTTTGTAAAGCGCAAACAACCCGAAGGCCTCGTAGCGCTAAAGTACACTTTTGTAGATGTAACAGTTTGCCTAACGGTTCTTTAAAAACATTTGGTGAACTTCTCTTGATATTGATCAGGTACTGTTGATACCCTGGGAAGAGCAAAGCAGAAATTGGGAAAAAGATGATAGACAGTCAGTAGCCCGTGAAGTCCTAATGTTGACACAACAACAGGGTTGGAATTTAAGGCATGTGTTTCAAACTACTGTCTAGACATGTTATAATGAAACCTGAATACCTTTTTTTATGAGGACCAATCTATCAGAGGGTGCTAGAGTGGTGAAGTGACTATTCCATGCCTGATTAGTGGTTATTCATAGAGTTTCAATACAACTCAGAGGTGGTACTTGTTTCAATGAGACAGCGTTTCTGTTCTTTTGTACACAACCACCTTTGAATAACTCCATTCACGATCGGCTAATAAACAGTGAAGATTTTGGTAATAAACGTGCCCACTGATAGAACTGGAAAGCATTTGAAAGAGAGTGAAGTATCTCCTTAGTGGTGTTGGGTGCAGTTTCCATTTTGCCAGTGGTGTAGCTGTTGAGGCTTAAAAATTAATCACTTTAGTGCAGTGGACGTCAAAGGGTCATCCATTGAACTGAAAAACAAAATGTTTCTGATGAAAATAGAAACGTTTTCTTTTTTGGGACGAAAGAGAAACCTCCTTCACCAAACAGTTAATAGCAGTTTCAAGGCCAGGCGGGTGGAGCATAGAAATACAGGCTTTCAAATATTCATGGACAAAGGACAGCTTGCTAGGAGACCACCATTTTGGGCAATCATGCACAGTGTCTCTAGGGGCACCGACCATATAGTGAAAAAATAATTTCACTTCCAGTTATGTGGAAACAGTCAAACATTTAGCAATAAAAACAAGCATTGGCATAGCCAATAGGTCTCGCTTTTGGGACCTTATAAGTATTTAGTTATGCAGCACAATATCCTTGGTGCAACAACATCAACTGTCGCATGGCTAAACACTTATAAGGTCCCAAAGGCGAGTGCTCATGTAAAGCGCTCCAGTACTATTGGGCTGTGTTCGCACTATATAAAGCTGCAATAAAAAATAAAAAATAAAATTTTGGTAGCTACGGTAAAAAATAAAATAATAGCACATGTGCAGCCATAGAAGTATATTAGACGCGATTCCTTCTACAGGCACTCTTTCAAACTTTCACAGGACTTGAACACTGTTTATGGATAAAAAAGTACAACCACAGTAATAATAAACAAGTGGTTCCTGTGCAGATGTCATGGCCCCGGAAGTATGAGGAAGGCATCCGGCAGGTTAGCAGTCCAGCGCTAGGCTACAGCGCAGTACCGCAGTTCACCACGGAACCACTTCCGGGTTGCGCCATCAAATATCCGATGGACGCATTCACCGGCGCTTCTGATTCCTTTCGGACGCCGAAAGTAGCACCTTGCGAGACTTGCGGTGAGCGCAGGAGGGCGTCACTGTTTCCTGATTCTGAACTCCGGCACGGCTTGCGCTGGAGCGCTGGGGTGTGTCTCCATTTCCTTGTTTTCTCCCCACAGCACGGTGAGCGCTGGTGGCGTCACCGCTACCTTGTCCAGTACCCCGGCTCTGCGAACGTAGGAGCGGGTCAACATTTCCTTGACTGCAGTCTGGCACGGTGAGCGCTGGAATGCGTTCCTTTCACATTGCCTTTGTTTGCATCACAACACGGGAAGCGATGGGGCGCATTACCGTTTCTTGTTCTAATTTTCGCGGTAAGCGCAGGATCGCAATACCGTTACTTTGTCTTTATTTCTACAACATGTCACCACAGTGAAAGCAGGGAGCACAACACCGTATCCCGTTTCTATGGTAACACAGGATTGCGTTACCATCACTCGCCCTAGACATATATCCTGGTGTGGATCAGAAGTGTTCCACCTATTTCTTTCTACCCCTCAGATGACTATGGTCCCAATATATCTTCCGCTGTAATGTGTGTCTAAGGCATAGTATGCATACTATTATCACAGAGCGTAATCATTGTGGGTTGTCCTTTCCTTAGGTTCCGAGGCAGAAAGACATATCACCCAGGAGGGCCCCTTAGAACTTACCTTCCCATCGGGCACCTCCTTACCAGGATTTCTTCCCCCGACTGTTACCACGCCCCCGGTCCAGTACTAATAAGGTAGGACAAGGGAGTGGGTAAGAGACAGAGGAGGTTATTCATCTCAACCCCGCGAGACTACTCTACAGGCAGACGGTAAGGCTTGTGGGAACTATGATAGCAGAATGGGAGTTAGCTGGACCTGTGCAGACGTAGTAATAATACGGAAGCAGTGCCATTACAGCTGTGGTGCTAGAAAGCCATGCCCCAGTATAAAGTGGCATTAGAGCAGCCAGGTAGTGAGTGGCACCTGAGCAGTCGCAGAAAAAACAAGGGGCACCCGAGCTACAGTAATAAGGACTAAGCGGCCCCTGAGCAGTCTAGTTGTAGAATTAGGACCAAGTGGTACCCAAACAACCTCAGTAAGAAGAAAACAAGCAGCGCCAATGCAGCCCCAGTTAGAAGAGAAGAAGCGGCACCTGTGCAGCCGCAGATGAAAGCGGCGCTAGAACAGTCATGGCACATGACACCAGAAGCCAATAACAGGGGGAACAAAAGGAAGAGTAACTCATTTCAACAAAAGACGCCCCTGACAGATAATACATAGAACACTCCTGCCTTGGAAGAAGAATTCAACAGGAGGGCCCCGCACCTCCTAGAAACTAAGGAGTTGCCCCTGCAAACTCCCCACAGCCCTCAGGAAGCGACAAGGGCACACAAAACTGGCCACACATATAAAATACAGCCAATTATAAAATATAGAAAACGTTAACAAAATGGATGTTGCCACAGCAAACGTTACAGCGTGTTTCTAAAATATTCAACAAAGTAAACAGAATGGATGCTGCCACAGCAAGTGTTATGGTGTGTTTTGCGCTGTGCAGCCGAAACTTCTTTACAAGCAACACATATATAAAATACAGCAGCAAACTTTACGGCGTGTACATATATCAAATACAGCTGCAAACGTTATGGTGTGTTTTTGCGCTGTGCAGCCAAATCTTATTTAGAAGCAACACATATAAAAAAATACAACGGGAAATGTTACGGCTTATTTTAGCACTATGCAGCCGAAACCTATTTACAAGATGCAAACGTAACTGGCTGTTTTAGAACTGTGCAGCCGAAACATATTCACAAGCGCCATAAGTTACGGCGGATTAAGTATTGTGCAGCTGCAACCTATTTACAAGCCTCACATGTATCTCCTGTCCAGGTTTGTCATTAGAACCCAGCTCGTCTTCCTCCAGTTGAAATGTATTACTGAGCTTTCATCCCGCGGAGCCCTCGGGCCCTGTGTCACCATAACATCTCTTTACCATGCGGGAAATTATTTAAAGAGGCCTCCAGATGTGCCCTGTTTGTGTCTAATGTGCCTTCTGGTCTGAATCGTCTTAGTCAGGCTCTTTCCAGCCAGCGCCTTCTGTTTTTTTTTATTGAAAGAGTTGTGTCTGTGCACTTCCTGTCTGCACGCGCACAGAACGAATGCCACCAGTTTAATGGCGCAATCTTTTTGCCAGGCCTGATTCAGAAATCCATTTGAGCACCTAAACTCCGCATTGGATGCATGATTTTCGAATGCATTTTTAACATTTTATATTTACGAAAATATATTTTGTAAAGTTACTCCACCTTCCATGCTGCAGAGGTTGGTAAACAGAGTTTAATTGAAGCGGGCAATAACATTTTATTTAGAATGCGTGCAAATGGCGGAAATATGGGATGTAGTACTATAAAAAAAAAAATGAAAACGACAAACAGGAAGGAGGGAGATGCGAGCAGAGCATCAAAGGGCTGAGCGAGAAGGGAGATGGGGAATGCGAGGAGCCAGAATGAAAGTGAAAGTGCTCGCGAGCGATGCGCTGCGCTTAACGAGCATGAGGAATGCCCTATGGCGCCTCTGCCCGCGCATATACGCTGTAGCTGGCGGTATCATTTTTTGAATCCCTCTTTACTTAAGGTCCCGTAAGTTCAGCGCAAGCGCTGGGTCAGGCGAGACCTAAAAAGTCTGTAGCAGGTCTCCCCGAGGGGGAGTGAACCAGGCCTGCTAATTCCCTAATCAGGTGTCAGTGGCAATTATTACATAGCCAGGTGTGAAATAACAGTAACCATCATCACCCAGGTTTGGTGGTAAACTTGGCGTGCACCTCTTTCAAAAGAACTAGGTTCTGTTGTCAAACATATCCCATACAAACGGTGATCATCCCTAGTGGTCTCACAGATTGTGAAATCCACTGTAAAATGAAGGATGTGGTGAGGGAAGAGACAGGGGAATAAGGGGCGATAGGGATTAACAATAGAACAGAATAGTAAGCTTTTCAAAGCCAAACTCACAAATCTGGTATGGAAAGGAAACAGGTTCACCTTCTGGTATGATGGAGGATAGATCAGACATTAGGATGCACTTGCTTCAGGCAGCAGCAAGTTGGCATGAGAAGTCCGGGGGGGTCATTAGATGAATAATTGATATTTGTTCCCTTAGGGGACACCAGCACTGAACGACAACGAAAGAGGGAATATATCATTATGTAAAAACACATTGAACTCAAACAAAAAACAGGTCCAAAGTATGAGTATTTATGAGTGGGAACAGACTCACTGGACAACACCTAACGTTCAGTGAACATCAGTTTTTGTTTGTACTCAAGTGGTGGTATTGATGGAGCGAGATAGAAAACAGAAATCTGTTTAAACTCGTGAAGTCACATTTCCATAACATAAATAATAATATTAATGATTTGTGATGTGTTTTGCTAACACAACCTAGATTAAACTTTACACATGGGGATGGTAACACGTGTGCTCATAAACGTGCATAATTGTTGCATCTTTTGTTCGTGCAAAAATAATAAATTAATTTGTCGTTTTCGTTTTTGTCATTACTAAACTGCAGCAGATTTAAAAGAAGCATGTGCTTATTTTGCTTTCCTTGTCTATGTGATGTCATTTCTACTATTCTAGGTGCACATAAGGTTTTTATGGATTCATGAAGACTGGTAGATATAAAATGCTGCTTATTTGTTGCTTGGTGCTAGGTAACATTAGACTAATTGAGTGGGTTAATCAATTAGTAAACGAAGGGTGGAAACAGAATAAATAATATTTCTTACATTAATACTTTTCTTGTGTTTGTTTTATACTAGAAAAATAAGTTGCCTGCTTTTGGGCCTAGTTTGCTCGAGTTCGCTAAACGATGAATTTAATTCTGCAAGGAGCACGAGATGTCTCTGTGAAAGAAAAGTTTCCGTCAAAATTGCATTCACTCAACAAAGATGATGTGTTGTCATTATTCTGTCGGACGTGGCCAAGGTCAGAAACTGGTAGAAAAAAAAAACACTTGCTAACTTGGCATCCGCGGAAGTGAAATGGAGTCAGTGAGAACTCTTGTTAAAATTGTTGCAAATCAAGGAAGCTTTGGAACACGTACAAGAAAGACAATTGTCCCAAAGAATATGACCGAATGGAAGTTTTGAAATGTAGGTGACATGTCACTTGTCACTCTCCGACCAATGAGACATCGTCGTTTGCAGAAAATTTTCCTTTACTTAGATTAGCTAGCATAGAAAGGTATAAAAAGTCCATGCCCTGGGGATGGGCTGGCTGCTGCGTTCTGACTTTCCGATGAGGGTGTCGTGCTGCTGGACTTTGCGTGGAGCACGTAAGAATCCTCAAAGAACTTTACTATTTCATTTATTTTGCTTAGCTAGGGACTTAGGATTTTAGAAATGCTAAACTTATAATTTCTTGCTTAGACCGTATTTTTCTTATGCCACTTTTCAAACATGCTTGCTATAATTCTAATAAAATTGCATTTATGAAACTATATTTTGAATTATCTACAATTAGTTAATAAAAATCTTACTTTTGAAACAAGCTGGTCTTGGTTATTCAGAAGCGTAGGTTACTTTTAGCTAGATGCCATCGCCATGGTGGTCATTTAAATAGTTAGGTTTGTTCAAATGACGTCAACATTTACCGCGGTTGTATATAATTTGTGAATAAGGTGTATATAGATTTAATTTGATCACCCGATTCAGTAGGTCAAAATATGTCATGTTTAATTAATGGGTCCATGAGTTAGAGAAATATTTAGGTAGTAGGTTGTAAAGTTGGCTAGCATTGCTTATGGCATATTTCCTATAGGCCGCTGGATCAATTCTTCTGGTAGCAGAAATTGATGGTTGCTAAGGGTAACCAAGGTGTTGCTAGGGGTAACCAAGGTGTTATTGGTATGTTATGGTATAGAAATAGGATCGATGTTTAACATATGTTGAGTTAGTTCTCGTGCTATATGTGAGTTGTACCGGTACAGATTGTGTGATGAGAAGGTAGTCACGCAAGACATCTGATCTGTTTGTGATATCGCCGTGTATCACAAGTGATATCGCCGTGTATCACGTGTTGTCGCCGTGCAACACAGTGTTGTGGTCGTGCAACACAGTTTTAGGGCTAGGTGTGAATCTTGTATAGTGAGGATTTTCTAAGAAATTTGAGCAGCATGAGAATAGGGACAAAGCGCCTGTTGTAAAACTCACTGTGATAAGAGTATTAGTTATATTCGAGCTTGAGTGAAGGGTAAGGTAACGTCGGTACATGATTATCTATAAACAGGTGAAAGTCCTGTAGGGGTACATGTTTTATATCTATAAACAGGTGAGAGTCCTGTACGGATAACGTCGTTATTTTACTAACGGTGCATGATTTCTATAAACAGGTGAGAGTCCTGTACGGATTTCATGTGTGATTGAAGTTAGGGAATTTTCCGTGTGAAAGTGCGAGTTTGTTTTGTAATTTATGTTTGAGTAGAACTTTTGAACAGTCACTTGGTTGTGCGTTCGGAGGGAAATGAGTTCATAATTACTTGTTTGAAGGGCAGAATAAAAAGATTACTCTACTGGCGAATGAAAATTATTCTATGAGAATAGGGCCGACTATTCCGAGTTGTGAATACTTGAATGTATGCAAACTATCCTATTTAGAGAAACAGTCAGATGAGTCCTTATTGTCATTGTTAAAAATTAATTTACACCGAGAAAGTGTTTTCAAAATGGCGCTGTGAAAAGATTTTGTGAAGGAGGGGTAAGCGCTAAGAGTGAGAAGCGAGAAACCGCAGCTGCTGTGTACGTCACAGAGCCGCGCTGGGATTGGGTGACATACGTCACAAGCAGTGCTCTGATTGGTTCTTGAGTCTCTGACGAACTGTAAGCTGATTGGTTCTTCAGAAAATCTTCATTTTTATTGGTTGAGTAAAAAAGTGACGTAGCTCAACTCTCATTGGCCTGTTGGTGTGTTTCGCGCACGGATTGGTTGTTTTGCGGAACATCCCGGAAATATTTTACGAACAAATTTGTTAATTGAATTTAACTCTTAAAAATGAGTTATCATTTTAAACACGTTGAGAAAAAGCCAACGTTGTTTCAGAAACTTAAAAATTTTATGTCGCCTGACAAGAAAATTGAAACGCGAGGTGGTAAATTACTTCATAAGTACAAAACACCTGCAGCGTATATGGAAGGTGAATATGGTTACCATACTGTTTTGTAGTTTGATGCTTGGAAACACTACACAAGGGATGATGGTGTTTTGACCTGGCCTGAAGATGGTTCGTTTAATGTAAAGGTTTTAAGAAATTTGCGAGAGAAAATGAATGCTCTTAATCCAAAACCGAGACCAACTCAATTTGAGGCTTTAGTTGAATGGGAGGATGAGATGTACCAATTACAAAGAGAAGCGAGTGGAATTAAAAGACCTCCTAAACCTCCAAGTTATAGAAGAGAAACACATGAAGACAGAATGTGAATGTGGAGACAGGGAAGCATGAGTGAGGGACTTTATTTAATCAGGGAAATGGTTTTAGGTTCTCCTGAGGGAAAAAGAACTGAAAAGAGAAATAATGCCCCTGTCGAAAGCGAATCTGAAGATGCAGTTTTAGAAGAAATCTATACTTCGGATAAAAGGAATCAGCCTTTGAGACCCCCTAGATCTTGGTCTACTCCGATGGTTTCTACAGAAACTACACCGAGTGCACCTCCAATTAATGAAGCTCCAAAATTGTACCCAAATAATTGTGAAATTGTTGAGACCCCAAGAAGACCAGAAATTGAGATAAATGCAAATGTTCGTAATGAAGGTAGACATTCTTCATTAATTCCAAGATCAAGAGAAGCTCCAAAAAATTATGTGAGAGAAGTCAGAAATGTGGAGGCTGTTGATTCTTCTGAGTATCTACGATCAAAAGAAGAATTAATTCGACAAATAACTAAAAGCATGGAAGCTGTGACAGTTCCAGTAACTATTGGTCCTGTTCAGCCTGTTTTTGAGCAAAGAGAAATTAACAAGACAGGGTTGACTGTTCCTTTAAATGCAGAATTCAAAAGGTTGCTGAAAAATTTTACTCAGATTTATCTGAAATAAACTCTTCAAGATCGAGAATGCCTGATTTGACTTTTAATGAGGATTTATCTCCAAAAACACCGATGGGTGCAGAATCTGATGCTGAGAGTCCTGAAGTTAGGGTGACCAAACCTAAACTTGATGTTGCAAAATTAAAAGCAAATATTGAAGAATTAATAATCGGTACGATTGGTCCTGACAGTTTAAATTATTATCGAGATGATGAACTACTGTTCATTTGCAAGAGTATTCAATGGAAAACAAAAAACAAATATGATCAGTTAGATGAACTGGCAGCTGAACTTGAGATTGATTTGAGCAGGCAAAAGAATTTTGCAAAACATTACAGATTAGACTTTTCAGAAAGCGACATTGAGAGTTTGAACTCAATGGGAAGAATAATTCACACAAAGGATTTGATTGTTTACATTAAAAAACTGGGAGAACTGAGCAAGTGGAGAGTGAAATGGACGAAAAAGAAGGAAGATGAGAAATTGGAAAAATTGTTAACACAGTTTCCAATGAGAGAGATTGCAGGTGGAGGATATGTTCATGTCCCATGGTCAAGACAGGACATACTGCTGTTCACAAATGATTTTCCAAGACTGAGGGAGAAGCCAGTCGAGTGGTATAGGCAGGTGGACAGGTTCATCAAAGTCAAAAAAGTTCTGTGGATTGATCTGGATGGATTTTTTGACATTGTTGTCCCATCAGATCTTTGGAGGAAATGCAAAATAGCCATAAGTTGGCCGAAAATAGAACCTGATCGAAATAAGGAAACAGGTGCCCCAAATCCTCTTGTTATGGAGTTTTATGAAAAAGTGATTTACTGGTTGAAAAATAAAATTCCACCAAAGGAAGTTGATTGGGTAAAAATTGAAAGAACAAATCAGGAAACAAAAGAATCAGTCCATTCATTCTATGAAAGGTTACTGTTGATTTTTAAACAATACAGTGGCTATGAAAAACTAGACGAGAAAGATATGAGTCATTTCGTCTACAGATTTGTTTATGATCTGAAACCAGAAATTGCAGACATGATCAGAAATAGTATTGTCGGATGGCAAGCACTTTCTGTTGATGAAATTTTGAGAAAGGCGAAGTACTGCAGTGATGAGTTAGAAGTGAAACAAAAGAAGCTCAAGGAGAAAGCCATGTGGGCTCAGGTAAAAGTGGCTGAGCATCAGATTGCTAGTCTTGGTAATAAAAACACAAATTTTGTGCAAACTACAAATTCGAATCAAGGGCAAGGAAAGTTTAAAGGTAATAATTTTGTGAGAAAAATTAACCCAAGGATTGAAGAGATGAAACAAAAATTACCTTGTTTTAATTGTGGCGAGCTTGGACATTGGAGAGACGAGTGTAAGAAACCACCTAGAAATTTAAAAAGTCCATTGTTAAATCCACAGATGCAGAATGATGTTGACCTGCAGCAACAGCTACAGTTGCAACAGAGTTTAAACGAATTAAGTCTTCAGCGACAGTTGCAGCAACAGGTGAATCAGCAACAGGTGAATCAGGTGAATAACCGTCAGAATCAAGTGCCACAGCCACCGTTTCCGAATTGTGGGGGAACTCAGAGATATAATTCAGGTGTGGGATTTCAAGGAGATGGTCAGGTAATAAAACCGCAGATACAAAGGGTGCAAAATGCAGCACAACAGTTTTTGTTAACAGAAGGGCAGGAAAGTGATTCTGATGATTATTACCCGAGAGAGGAGGAAGAGTGTGTTGTTGGAGCCACTCTTGAGGTTGACCAGTCTGGTCCATTTGTAAATGGGAAAGTTAATGATGTAGACATCACTTTTCTAGTGGACACTGGTGCTACCCGTTCTACTGTTAGATCAGTGGAAATTGAAAACCTACCTCTCTCTGGGGGTACCATCCAAGTTGTTGGAGTAAGCAATCAACAAATCAGGACTGATTTGACTGATCCAGTACCAGTTGAAATTGGAAATTTCAAAGACAAACACAAATTTGTGGTTTGTAACAGTAGTCCAGTGAATCTATTGGGCAGAGATATATTGTGCAAGATGAATTGCAGAATATATTGTTCTCCTGAAGGAGTTGAATTACAAACAATGGAGGAAGATGGCTTGTACAGGTTGACAATGATGTTAATGGAAACAGAGGAAACAAAATTGTTTCCTGCGTTTGAAAAAGAAAATCTGCCAGAAGAACTAAAAGAAACAGTGAAATCTGAAATTTGGGATTTGACTGGGAATGAGATGGGTCTGATGAAACATGTCGATCCAGTCAAAATTACACTGAAGCAGGGAATAGAATTTCCTAATATTCCTCAATACAAGATGAAAGCAGAGACAATTGAGGGAGTCATACCTGTGATTGAAAAATTCATTAAACAAGGTGTTTTAAAAGAAATTGAGAGTAGCCCTTGTAATTCACCGATCATGGGAATTAAAAAGTCGAATGGAACGTACAGGATAGTTCAGGATTTGAGAAAGGTTAATCAGATTGTTGTTCCATGCTGCCCTGTGGTTCCAAACCCAGCAGTGATCTTGTATCAGATTCCACATGATGCTGAATGGTACACTGTCATTGATCTTTGCAATGCATTCTTTACTGTTCCTCTACATCCAGAGAGTCAGGAAATTTTCGCTTTCAGATTCCAGAGTAGGACCCTCGCATGGTGTAGAATCCCTCTAGGGTATACAGAGAGTCCTTCAATCTTTAATGAGTTGTTAAAGAGGTTTTTGGAAAATTTAGATTTACCTGGCAGGTCTACGTTGGTGCAGTATATCGACGATTTGTTGATAGCTGCTAAAACGAGAGAAAATTGTGTGACAGACACAATAACACTTTTGAATCATCTTGCAGATGAGGGACATAAAGTGTCTCCAGCAAAATTACAATTTTGCAAACAAGAGGTGAAATATCTTGGTCACAGAATTGCAAAGGGAAAAAGACAGGTGACAGTTGAGAGAATTAAAATGATTCAAGCAATGCAACCACCAAGAACACAGAGACAAGTTCGAATGTTTTTGGGAATGGTTGGCTACTGTCGACAATGGATAAGTGGATTTTCAGTAATTGCGAAACCACTACAGAGACTGACAAGGTCTGATGTGAAAGATCCAATTATTCTCAATGAGGCTGAGATGGAATCTTTTGAGAACCTGAAAAAGAGCTTCTGTCAAGCTCCTGCTTTGGGCATGCCAAATTATGAGAAAGATTTTGAACTGTATTGCAGTGAGAGAGAAGGATGTGCATTGTCTGTGTTAATTCAGAGACATGGGAATCTAAAGAAACCCATTGCATACTTCTCTGCAGTTCTTGATCCAATTGCAAAAGCATTACCAGGTTGTTTGAAAGCAGTTGCAGCTACAAGTGTCAGTCTTGAGCAGAGCGAAGGAATCATAATGGGGTTTCCTGTGAAAGTTTTTGTGCCTCATTCAGTTGAAATACTACGGACAAGAGGTAAAACTCAACATTTAACAAGCAGCAGATTGACGAAGTATGAGAAAATCATACTAGGAGCAGATAATGTTTCCATTTCAAGATGTTTGAATCTGAATCCTTCTACATTACTGCCTGATTCTGAAATTGTTGATGAAAATGAAGTGGAACATGAGTGTTTGGATGTCATGGAATTTTGCACCAAACCAAGGCAGGACATTAAAGATGTACCTTTGCCTGAATCAGATGTTGTCTACTTTGTGGATGGCTCCTGTCTGAGGACAGAGGGAGGTGTTTTGAAAGCATCATATTCAGTCTGTACAGTTGCAGATGTCAAAGAAGCATCATGTCTTGAAGGAATTCGTTCAGCACAGGTGGCTGAATTGATTGCTTTGATTCGTGCTTGTGAAATATCCAAAGATATAAGAGTTACCATCATTACTGATAGTCAGTATGGGTACGGGTTGTGCATGATTATGGACAGCTCTGGTCTCAGAGAGGCTATTTGACCTCAGCAGGTTCACCAATTAAAAATGAAGTTTTCATCAAAAGATTAATTGAAGCCATCCAGTTGCCAAAAGAGATCGCAATTGTAAAGTGTGCTGCACACACAAAAGGAGTGGATTATACCTCAAAGGGCAATGCCTATGCAGATGAGACAGCAAAGTACTGCGCAAGAAAATGTTGTGCATATAATCGGGAAAAGAGTAAAGAAACTGATTCAAATTCATTGATGCTAACAACAGTTGTAGAAACATGGCAGGAGATCAGAGATTTACAAAATGAAGCAGATGATGAGGAAAAAGATCTATGGCTACGAGCAGATTGTAGACCACGTGATGAGGATGGAGTGTGGGTCTATAAAGATGGCAGAGTAGTATTACCAAATTGTTTGATTGCTGATATGGCCAGATTGTATCATGGCCCAGCTCACCTTGGAAGAGATTCTATGATCAGACTTTTCCGAGAGACTTGGTTCAACACAAAATTTAGAACCATTGCAGAGTCTTTTTGTCAAAGGTGTTTGTCATGCCAACAAATGAACCCAAACAGAAAATCAGTTGTAGGTACAGGAGTAATTGGTCGAGAGGGTGGTCCCTTTACCAGGTTACAGATGGATTTCATTGAAATGCCCCTACACAATTGTTTGAAATATGTTCTTGTGATTGTTTGTTTGTTTTCAAGATGGGTGGAAGCATTTCCTACACGACATTGTGATTCAATCACAGTGGCAAAACTGCTACTCAGAGAAATTATCCCAAGGTACGGTTTTCCAGTCACTATTGAGAGTGATGGAGGAAGCCATTTAGATAACAAACTGATGAAGCTGATATGTGAGGCATTAAGCATTGCGCAGAAAATACACTGTGCATACAGACCAGAGGCATCTGGGGTGGTTGAGCAGATTAATGGGACAATTAAAAACAGGATTGGAAAAATGTGTCTGGAAACAGGTGTAAAGTGGACCGATGCTCTTCCACTTGTTTTAATGTCATTGAGAAGTACACCTGATAAAAAGACAGGTTTAAGTCCTCATGAAATACTGATGGGAAGAGTAATGAGGCAGGCTTTTGTACCTGTAGGCAAATTGTTGAGCATAAATGACAGTGCTATTTTGGATTACTGTAAAAGGTTATCTGATATAGTGACTTCTGTGTCTAATCAGGTGGGAACTGAAGCACAATCAAATGAGAAAGTTCTGACACATGATTTGAGACCTGGTGATTGGGTCAGAACAAAAGTACATCGGAGAAGAAATGGTTTGGCTCCTAGGTGGCAGAAGCCTAGACAAATAATTGTGGTCACTACAAACGCAGTGAAATGCAGAGGATTGAAAAGGTGGATACATCCTAGTCATACCATTCCAGTGCCTACTCCTGAGAGTTCTGATGTAGAAAGTGATACTACAGAAGATTCTGATTCAGAAATAGAAGGTGAAACAAATCCAGAGACTGAAGATCGACAAGGAGGTCGACATCTGGAACCTGTGCCTGTGAATGAAGAATTGACAAGAAAAAGCTCTGAAATAATTGAAATAGATTCCGGAGAAGAAGAGAATCTATCAGAAGGAAAAACGACTGAGGATTCAGTCAAGAAGATTAATGGAGTGAATTCCATTGAAGACAGGGAGGCTGAGCCAAAAGAAATTTCTGACCAGGAGAGTATCGAAAAGCAGAAGTTAAGCTCTGAAGTAAGGAACGGAAGTCCAGAATCTGGGAAGTTGGAGGTAATTGAAGAGGAGGAGGAAGACGAATTACCGAGTACCAGTGATGGAAGACAAAGTGTAGTTCCTGAAGGAGTGAAACTGCCGAATAGAGAAGTTCCTGAGTCAATAATTGAAGTTTCAGACTGTGATACTGGAGAAAGTGATGTGGATGGTGAAAATAGGAGTCCAAAGAAAAGGTCTTGGAAGTCTGAAACGAAAGCTTCAGAACCAAAGAGAAAATTCGTGAGAAAGACAGATTTCTGGCCTGGTGGAAGATTGAGAGTCAGGTGGCCAAAAAGCCGAAAGAGCAGGTGGAAGAAATCAGTAGTCAAAAGGATTCTGAAAAAGAAGTTGGAGTTGGAAGAAAAATCAAAGTAGTAACAAGAAAAGGAAAAAGGATTATAAGGCCAAATCAGAAATATAAATCACCTGAGTGGACTTATCTAGTAATTCCACCTGTCATTGACATTTATGATAGTAGTCAAGAGGAAGAAGACATTGAAGAAATTAGTGACAATGATTGAAGTACAGAATTTTTAATTGGATTTTTGGGTTTTTAGTTTTTGGCAAAAGGCTGAAGAAATCTTGTTAGGTGACACAAGGTCGAAGAAAAGTTGTTTAGTTGAAGAAAATTTACTTTTGACATAAGGTCGAATAAATATTGTTAGGGTTTTAAAATAAAAATAAAAATAATAATAATATTTTAAAAAGGGGGGTGTAAATAATAAATCTTTTATTAAATTTTTAAAATAGTTTTAATTTTTTCTTTTTAAGGCAAAACTAACCAAAGATGCCTTACGTTATGGAACAGAGTACTTCAAGATGTTCCATTTTTAAGAGATGCTTTAAGATGACTCTGGTGTGTCTGCTCATTTTAATTCTGCTCTGGTTAGTTTTAGCTGTTATCATTCCATTTGAAATTAACAAGGATTTTCACAAAGCCAATATGACAAGCAAAGCTTCAGTTAGTCAAAACAAACATAGTGCAACTGGCAAAGTTATTGATCATCAACCTAACATTCATCAGGACAAATCTATCAGTGATTTTTCAAGCAATACATTCACAAGGCTTTTGAGTGAATATGTCAAGGTAATGGATGCAAAAGACTGCTATGTCTGTGTTAAATTACCTGCTTCTGTTTCTGAGGGAGTGACATACAATATGCTTCCTCTTACATATGGTGTGACATGCAGTGTGTTAGCTAGCTTGTTCTATCAGACTGGTCGCTTAGAATACTATTATTCAGATTTTGACGAGATTTTTGCCAATTTAAAAATTGAGGGTGCTTTGAATAAGCATAAGAGAGCAAAACAGATGAGGGAATTTTTCCTTGTTACTAATGAACTTACCTATGAGTATGCTTACAAGAACAATTTAACCTGCAAACTAAGTGCTGAGGGAAAGAAGTTTTTGAACCTGGCTGAAGAGAGGAGAGCAATTTACAAGAGAAATGAGATAGTCAAGCAGACTAAATCCAGGTTCTGGCAGAAAGAGGATGAGAAGTTTAATGGCAAAATGCTTGATAATGTTGCAATTCACATAGACAAACCAATTAGTGGTAAGCTTTGCATTAGGAGAGACAATACACTTTTTGATAACTACTTTGTGGGTGCAAGTAATTGTGAAGATACATATCAGATCATGGGAGGTTGGGGATTCAAAGGTGGAAAAGATCCAATTTTTCCTGGGATTTATTTTGTTTGTGGCGACAAGGCTTACTACAACCTTCCTGACCATTGGTATGGAACTTGTTATGTTGGGATTGTTTTTCCTAAAATGTTCCATGTTGACAGAGATTCGGAAGGATTGTTCAAAATTCACAATTATGTAAATAGGGCTAAAAGAGAAACTTTTACAGAAGTTTTGGGAGATATTTTTCAAGCAGTGATACCTATTGTAGGTATAACCCTGAATGCAGGGAGAATTAGAAAATTGTCCACAATTGTTGACAGGTTGTCAACAGATACAGCTGATGGTTTCCAATTAGTGAACGTTGAGGTCATTGAAATCAGATCCATGGTGATTCAAGATCGCCTTGCTTTAGACATACTCCTGGCAAAAGAGGGAGGAGTCTGTGGCATTTTACATGTGCAACATTGTTGCACATATATCCCTGATGAAAGTAAGAACATTGAGATGTACATTAAAAACATCACAGAGATGCATTCAGAGATAATTCCGTTAGAAGAAGAAGATTTTACAGAAAGACTTTCAAAAAGATTCCAATCAATCAAAAATTGGTTTCATGATATTGGAAGTTCAGTTCTTGGCAAGATTTTGGCACCTTTGATTGTGATAATATTCATTTTCATTTTGACAAAAATTGGTTGTTTGTTGCATACGAGAAAGAGACAAATGAAGGAAAAGAGAAGAATTTATAAACTCAAAAAAGAAGAGGAGAGGGAGATTGAGTTGCAGGAATTACACAGAGCTCGTTATGACAATTGCAAGGATTTTGCAGAAACAGATTTTTAGAAATACTGACACAGATGAATTTGAATCATTTTCCAGAAAGTTTAAAATTCCAAATTTTGGGTGGTGGTGTGGTGATTTGTTAATCACCAGATGAGGGAGTTGATGGAGCGAGATAGAAAACAGAAATCTGTTTAAACTCGTGAAGTCACATTTCCATAACATAAATAATAATATTAATGATTTGTGATGTGTTTTGCTAACACAACCTAGATTAAACTTTACACATGGGGATGGTAACACGTGTGCTCATAAACGTGCATAATTGTTGCATCTTTTGTTCGTGCAAAAATAATAAATTAATTTGTCGTTTTCGTTTTTGTCATTACTAAACTGCAGCAGATTTAAAAGAAGCATGTGCTTATTTTGCTTTCCTTGTCTATGTGATGTCATTTCTACTATTCTAGGTGCACATAAGGTTTTTATGGATTCATGAAGACTGGTAGATATAAAATGCTGCTTATTTGTTGCTTGGTGCTAGGTAACATTAGACTAATTGGGTGGGTTAATCAATTAGTAAACGAAGGGTGGAAACAGAATAAATAATATTTCTTACATTAATACTTTTCTTGTGTTTGTTTTATACTAGAAAAATAAGTTGCCTGCTTTTGGGCCTAGTTTGCTCGAGTTTGCTAAACGATGAATTTAATTCTGCAAGGAGCATGAGATGTCTCTGTGAAAGAAAAGTTTCCGTCAAAATTGCATTCACTCAACAAAGATGATGTGTTGTCATTATTCTGTCGGACGTGGCCAAGGTCAGAAACTGGTAGAAAAAAAAAAACACTTGCTAACTTGGCATCCGCGGAAGTGAAATGGAGTCAGTGAGAACTCTTGTTAAAATTGTTGCAAATCAAGGAAGCTTTGGAACACGTACAAGAAAGACAATGGTCCCAAAGAATATGACCGAATGGAAGTTTTGAAATGTAGGTGACATGTCACTTGGCACTCTCCGACCAATGAGACATCGTCGTTTGCAGAAAATTTTCCTTTACTTAGATTAGCTAGCATAGAAAGGTATAAAAAAGTCCATGCCCTGGGGATGGGCTGGCTGCTGCTTTCTGACTTTCCGATGAGGGTGTCGTGCTGCTGGACTTTGCGTGGAGCACGTAAGAATCCTCAAAGAACTTTACTATTTCATTTATTTTGCTTAGCTAGGGACTTAGGATTTTAGAAATGCTAAACTTATAATTTCTTGCTTAGACCGTATTTTTCTTATGCCACTTTTCAAACATGCTTGCTATAATTCTAATAAAATTGCATTTATGAAACTATATTTTGAATTATCTACAATTAGTTAATAAAAATCTTACTTTTGAAACAAGCTGGTCTTGGTTATTCAGAAGCGTAGGTTACTTTTAGCTAGATGCCATCGCCATGGTGGTCATTTAAATAGTTAGGTTTGTTCAAATGACGTCAACATTTACCGCGGTTGTATATAATTTGTGAATAAGGTGTATATAGATTTAATTTGATCACCCGATTCAGTAGGTCAAAATATGTCATGTTTAATTAATGGGTCCATGAGTTAGAGAAATATTTAGGTAGTAGGTTGTAGAGTTGGCTAGCATTGCTTATGGCATATTTCCTATAGGCCGCTGGATCAGTATCTACTTATTACAAGGCCTACTGTAACTGTCTCAGTCGTGATCAACACCACTACAAACCAATAACAATGGAAATAGTCATGGTCACAAAACTGAAACCATAATTAGAATGTCAATCAATATCAAAATACATAAATGAGGATGTTATCTTTTTTGCTGCGAACCAAAAAATAATAAAAAGAACAGATGGATGGAATATTGAACCAATTCAACCTTCACCCCCAGTCACAGATCTGGGTTAAATCCTTTTTTTTCATGCCATGCCATTCCAGTTTAGACACAGCCATGCACTAATCAGTCTTAACCCTGTTCCTCAGAACAGTCCAGCCCAAACTGCCAGGCCAGGTCGTCCCTGGACCAGAAACAAGCACCCTGGGACCGGTTTGGAGTTTCACCACTTATCATCCAGGCTAGCCTGAATCTGGTGGTGTAGCGAGCAAGGGACCCACGTAGGGCATACCCTTCCCACTTAGAGCGACAAATACAAAAAGAACAGATGATATATGGATTGCTGAACCAATCAAACATTGAACGCCAATCACATATTTATCTTTTGGTTGATTTAACCCAGATCAGAATTTTCAATAGCCCTAATTTATTAGAGCTTAACGTTTTGGCCTAAAAGATACAGGTTTAACATAAAGCTGCATCTCAATTATAGTCAATGGAACAAATTGTTATTTTTGGGTGAGAGCCGGCGCGATAAGACTGCTTATACACTTCTGTTGAAAATCACTAACAGGTGCGCGATTTGATATAAGTGTTCCGGTGCTCGAGGACAATGAACCCTCAGCTCAAACAGCAGGCTCAGCGCATCCACCACCCAAGGTAGAGCGGTGAACTCCTTTGGTAAAAGGCAGCAAGTGCATGAATCCATCCATCAGATTGAAAAATAACCATAAGCAAAGTCCATTGGTCAGCTTTTTGGCTAGGTCAGTGCTTGTTTTTACATGGTTTTTAAAAAAACGTAATTGATGAAGGGGCTAATGGGTCCTTATCAGGGCAAATAAGCTATTGGCTACAAGCAGAAATATGTTTTTCGTCTCCAAAAGTATACCATTAGTCCATAGCACTTAAATTAACTACTTTGTGAGCGGTTGTGCTCCTTCTAGAGCGGAACGCCCTCACTCGGATGTTAGCCAGTGGCTTAAGTGCACTGACCTATTGCCCCATCCAGTAGTGAGCAGAATATGTAAATTACACAACTGACCAACAGCTGATGAAGGCTGGTTGAAAGCCACTAGAGAAGATGAAAGAGAACAGGTGCGCCATTTTTTGCCCTCACCCTTGGTGAACAGACAAATATTAACTCTACGGCACTACCACCCTTCTCTGCCTTAGATGTAACTTCAAAGAGACTCACTATAGTTCTTTCGCAATCTCATTTCAGAATGGAAGCATTTTCAATATTATATACAACAAAGCCATAGTTGTTGCTGATCTTATGCGGCTAACAACCACTGGCAAAGCCAATAGTCCTGGCTTGTTGTAGGTATAGTGTTATTTTCAGTATTATATATCTATATGCAATGATAGAAACAGCAAAATGCCAGGTGGGCTGCACACTGTATGTTAAGTACAGGTTTTTAGCTTGTGTTTTTGAGCCACGCCCCTTAAAGAGACCTCCCTTTTTCATGCCACTTAAAGCCATACATATATACATACACACGAAACCGTGACTCGTCCCTGCATAGTATATTTTATTATTGGATACAAGTTTATTTTCATCGGCACCAGCGACAGGCCTAATTTGGGCGAAGATCAATTCTCAAACGTCTTTCTTTTCTGGAAAAGTTTGTGCGAGGGTGAACTCGGTAAACACTATGACAGTGTACGACTGCAAACGGATTACAGCAAGTCCCATTCCCGATATCTTCCTACGTCCGCAAACGAGAGTGAAGCACCACCCTGAGACAGCCAACACGTGCCCTGAGTGAGCGAGGTGGAACTCCGCTTCCAACCTACACCGGGCACGGAGACGGTAGCAAAGAACATTGAGGCACGTGACAGACCCTTCGCGCAGTCTTACTACGTACCTTTGATGACGGAACCACCATAATCTTCTTAAAGTTGTACAACGCCATGACTGCAGGCAGCTTCTCTCCGTCTGCTCCTGCAGCTGCACTCGGCAAGGCGTGGAAGAACCAATGTAGGACTTGCAGTAAGTCTACATGACGAAGGCAATGGAAATAAAAGACGGACCAGTTGCTGCGTGTTCTGACGATAGGCGTCAAACTTGGCGGCCATTATGGAAGAGTAACGTCCCACTTACTTTTAAGATCCTGAGGCACTTACGAAAGCAGAGTGACTCTAATTAGTTTAAATCAAAAGAAACAGTCAATAATGAAAATGCACAAATACTTAAGGTAGCAATTCGTAGCACCTAAATTGAGATGTTAATTATCTCTAGGCTCTTTTTCAAGTCTATCGCAAAATTAAATTACCCAAACAATGAACGGAATAAGGTCTACTTTTTTAGGTCTTGTTTGACATGGATATTGAAAACAAGTTTTGGAAAAGCCAATAGTAGTAGCAATCCTTTTATTGTGGTTTTTGCAAAGCTTCATTGTTTGGGAATACATTGCCTGGGACCCTTTCAATTGTAACCAAAAAATAATTAGCTAATTTGTGCGTGTCTAGCTGAAAGAAATCCATAGTGATAGATTCCTTACCTTAGAATAACCCCCAGGCGTCAGACTGGATCTGGAAAGTTTTCGTCAGCAGTACCCCTGCGCGTCGGAAGGTGGCGTCGTGCGGGTCCGCGTCTGTCGTTGGCGTCGTGGTCGGCGAGATGATGTTGCGGCAGCTACTTAGACGCCACCCTAGTGCGCTGACGTCCGTTCTTTCTTTTTCCGCACCAGCAAGCGCAGGTCCGGTTAGAGTGGTACCCCAAATCATTTTTTGACTGTGTTTTTGAGCCTTTTTGTCTAGTTTTTTCGAGTCGATCGACTCCTGGTGTCGTAGGGATGCCCCGTTTCAAGTCTTGCGGGACTGTCATCGGATGATGTCGGTGACGGACCCGCACCGCGTGTGTCTCTACTGCCTGGGGTGCGACCACGACCCCAAGTCATGCAGCGACTTCCAGGCCATGGCGCCGAACACTTTGCGGGAGCGGTCCTGAAAGTTGCTTGAGGTCCGGCAGTCGTCTCCACGCCGCTCAAGGTCCCGGTCCCGTGGGAGGTGAGGGACCGGTTGCGGAGCCAACACCATTGTTCTTCTAGATTGAAATCTTCGCACTCGGGTCAGGTAAGACGATGCACAAGAAGACGAAAAAGCGTCATCGCTCGACCCCTTCCCCTTGCCCGTCGCGGCTGAAGGTACAGGTGGTGCCTCCCCTGCGGCTCCTGCGGAGCCTACAGTGTCGCCGTCGGCCTCCCTGCCCTTCCTGGGTCCGTCGGCGACTCCGGCCCAGCTGCAGGATTTTCTGTCAGCCATGGCCTACCTCTTTGGGCCGTCGGGCCCCAGGAGCCCAACTGGGGGCCCTTGCCCTTCACTGTCGGCGGCTCTGGCCCAGCATCGCTGTTGGCTCCGGTGCTGCAGAACCCCCAAGGATCCAGGCCTGGATCCCAGTCGACACCGGTTGACCTTGTTACACCTCCACCGACGTCGGCTCCACAAGCACCACCTCCGACGTCGCCCGTGGCACCGGACAACGCTGCCCCCGGTTTAATCCCCAACATGGACACGGTGCCGAAACGGCATCGCTCAATGCCGATTCCGACACGATGGGGCCTTTCTACCCCTATGTCTAGCCTCCTTATTTTCGGCCTGTACATCAGCCTGAGGAGGAAGGGGAGGACTGGGAGGAGTCTGAGGACCCTCTCACAGCTCAGTGTGAGTATGACCCGGACTGGGCAGAGGAACTGGGGGATGCCAGCGGTCTTGACACCTCTCCTGACCTTCACATGCTCACTCCTCCTACCGTGGCTATGGAAGAGGGTGCCAGTTATGCAGTGGTGTTGTGTAGGGCGGCGGAGGCCCTCAACCTCCAACTCCCTACCGTGGCCATCAGGACTAACCTCCTGACAGAAGTGCTTCAGCCGGCGGCTACCTCTGCAGAGCCACTGCTGCCTTTCAATGAGGCACTTTCTAATTTTCCTTTGGGCAGCTGATCCAGGCCCAACACAGGGGCTCCAGTGGATAGGAACGTGGCCCGACTCCATCGCCAGGCTCCGGGCGACCCCATTTTCCTCTCCCAACACCCCACTCGTGAGAGCTTTGTTGTCTAAGCCTTAACGTCCCAGAGCGCATTTCCTACCGCACCCCCGGACAGGGAATCCAAGAGACTGGAACAATTTTGGAAGAAGATTTTTTCTTCCGCCAGTTCAGGGCTGCGGTCGGTGAACACTGCATGCTTCTTGGGCCATTACAACCACTCTGTGTAGGATACGGTGGCACAAGTGCTGCCTCAGTGTCCGGAGGAGGCGCGAACAGTGCTCTCAAAGGCTTTTGCTCAGTGGACAGATGCAGCCAAGTTCACAACACGATGTGGCCTCGACACTGCCGACTCGCTGGGCAGAGGGATTTCCACGACGGTGGTGCTCCGCCACCATGCCTGGCTGAGGACTACTGGATTCTCCGGGGATGTCCAGAACACCCTGAAGACATGCCATTTGATGGCATTCACCTTTTTGGCAATAGGGCAGATAGCACGTTGGAGCTTTTTAAGGACTCACAGGCTACTGCCAAGTGCTTTGGCCTGTCGGCCACTCGCCCTCCTCCGCCTTCTGCTTTTTGCTCCTTTCGTGGCAAGAGAAGGGGCACCCCAGCACATTTGCTTCAGAACCACAGGCCGCAGCAGCAGCAGTCTCAGCGCAGCCGCGGACGTGGGAACCGCAGAGGCGGTACAGGGGGCCAGTGGGTGGGTCAGTGCACTTCCACCCGGCCACAACTGCCCCAAAACCTTCCTAGTCTGGTATTTCAGACCCATCAAACGTCAGTGGGCGGCACGATTCACCATCACCTCTCCCACTGATGCACCATCACTTCGGACAGGTGGGTTTTAGACATAGTCCGGAAGGGCTACTCCCTCTCCTTCGAGACTACCCCTCCAGCCATGCCACCCCAGTACCACCGCATGTCGGGGGATCACTTGGCAGTTCTTCAACAGGACGTCGCGGCCCTCTTGGCCAAGGGGGTTATCGAGCGCATTCCTGCGCCAGAAGTAAGACGTGGTTGTTATTCCCACTACTTTCTGGTGCCCAAGAAGGTCAAGGGCCTGCGTCCTATCTTGGACCTCAGGGACGTCAATTACTTCCTTCGGAAGGAGAAGTTCAATCTGGCTCAGGTCTTGTGTGCTCTCGACCCTGGAGACTGGATGGTAGCGTTGGACTTGCAGGACGCATATTTCCACATTCCAGTCCTGTCGGCCCACCGGCGTTACCTTCGGTTCACGGTAGGCCACAAGCATTTTCAGTTTACCATGCTCCCCTTTGGCCTTACCAGTGCCCCTCGGGTGTTCACGAAAGTGATGGCAGTGGTCGCAGCTCATCTGCGCAGATCAGGGGTTCCAGTCTTACCCTATCTCGACGACTGGCTGTTGAAGGCGGGCTCGCCCCAGGCAGTCGTCTCCCACCTCCAGACTATGGCCAACCTCCTGCATTTTCTGGGGTTCTCCATCAATGTGCCGAAGTTGCACCTGATTCCCTCTCAAAAGCTCCTCTTCATCAGAGCGGTTCTGGACATGATGCAGTTTCGGGCTTATCCTCCCAAACGGCGAGTCCAGGCTATGATTCCGATCTTTTGGCCTCTATCCTGGGTTTCGGTCATGCTGACCCTGAGGCTGCTGGGCCTCATGGCCTCCTGCATCCTGCTGGTCTCTCATGCCAGATGGCATATGCTGGCTCTGCAGTGGGACCTGAAGTTCCAGTGGGCACAGCATATGGGGAACCTGTCCGATTACGTCCAGATCTCTGAGGGCACTGTACAGCAGCTGTAGTGGTGGCTCATGAACCAACATTGGGTCCAGGGCAGATCCCTCTCCCTTCCCCAGAGCACACAGTGGTGACAGACACGTCCCTCCTGGGATAAGGGGACCACATGGGAGAGGCGGAGATCAGAGGTCTCTGGCGGAGTCCAAGCTCCACATCAACCTTCAGGAGCTTCGGGTGATCGACTTGCACTGAAGGCATTCCTTTCCTCTGTCACAGGGAAAGTGGTGCAGGTGTTCACAGACAACACCACCGCCATGTGGTACTGCAACAAACAGGGCGGGGTGGGGTCGTGGACCCTATGTCAGGAGGCTCTGCGCCTCTGGACTTGGCTGGAACAGCAGGGCATTTCTCTAGTGGTTCAACACCTGGCATGTTTACTGAACGCCAGGGCGGACAAACTCAGCCGCAGGTGCATGATGGATCACGAATGGCATCTTCATTCGGACGTGGCGCGAGGTCTCTTTCAACAGTGGGGAGAGCGTTGGTTAGATCTATTCGCCACCGAAGAGAAAGTGCAATGTCAGCAGTTCTGCGTGTTGGAATTTCCAAGGCGGCACTCGCTATGTGACGCTTTTCGCCGTGAGTGGAGTTGCGGTCTGTTGTACGCCTTTCCGCCTACACCACTTCTACCCAGAGTGCTAAAGAAGATCAGGCAGGACCGGGCACAAGTCATTCTTGTGGCTCCGGACTGGGCTCGAAGAGTATGGTATGCCGAGCTACTCAGTATGACCATCGAGCTCTCGATCCGACTGCCTCTTTGGGAGGATCTTCTGTCATAGCAGCAGGGGACGGTCCTCTACCCAAACCTGTCCAGCCTCCACCTCTTTGCGTGGAGATTGAGCGGTGGTAGTTGATTCCTTTTGACTTGCATCCTGAAGTCTGTGATGTCATTCCGGCAGCCAGGCGTCCCTCCACTAAGTTGCTATACGCCTGCAGGTAGAACAAATTTGTGGCATGGTGCACAGCAAAGGCTGTGGACCCTCTTTCTACCCCTCTTTCAGAAGTTCTTCTGTTCTTCTTTCCTTGGCCCAGAAGGGCTCTGCTCTGGGCACTATCAAGGGCTACCTTTCTGCTATTTCGGCCTTTCTCAGGCTCCCTGATCAGCCCTCTCTTTTCAGGTCGCCTGTTGTAAATAGATTTCTCAAATGCATTACTCCCTCCTATTCCTTTCGTAATGCCACAGTGGGACTTGAATCTGGTTCTTGCATATCTAATGTGCGCTCCCTTCGAGGCAATGCACAACTGTCCTCTTCGTCTGCTGACCTTGAAGACTGCTTTCCGCGTTGCCATCACCTCTGACAGGAGAGTGAGTGAGCTCCAGGCCCTTTCTTGTATGCCTCTGTGATGGTTTGCATCCATCCGACAGCGCCGACCAACCCAACATGGCCGCCGCCGCCGAGAATACGGGAAGTGAAGTTAGCGGTCTAGTCGTTGAACCAGGACGGGTGGGAGAAGCTGTTGAAAAAGACTGGTGGTGACCGAAAGAGGCGTCAGGTGTTTCGGAGTGGTGTGCGGGAGAGGAGGACGCCATGCAAGCCGAAGCGGAAGAAGAACGGAGAGCGGGGAGCAGGAGCAACGAGAAGGAAAACGTCGGCTTCATCAACCCAGGAGGAACAACGCAGGACCTGCAGACCGGCTGTCTGGAAGGAGGAGAAGAGTACGACCGCTCAAGGAGCACTGCCCTCTGGACCACGGGTCTCCCCAATGGCGAGGAGGCTGGGTCTCCCATCACCTCGGCCCAGGAGGGTCGTGGGAGCAAGCAAGTGCCAGGTGCATTCTCTGGGCTACTTAAGGGACTTTGGGCATGCGTAAGGGGCACCAGTGAATGAGCACATTTGTTCCCTGCGCACTAGACACGCCACACACATTAGGCTCTAGTGACAGTGCACCTTTTCCCCTTCCCTACGGTTAGGCTTGTGAGAGAAATAGTAGCCTGAGCCCTCTTTTCTTTGTTTTACTTTCCGGGTCAAAGCTCGCCTGACTACAAAGAAGAAGCCCGGGACCCGGAGAACCAAAGAAGTCTTCAGTTGTGGATCCCACGAACGAAAAGCTGTCTTTTCCCTCTGTTCACGCTGTAAAAAGACTGTGCCATATTTGAAGTTAACATATTTTGCAGTAATAAAAACAGGAGTAAACCAATTTAGTGTTGTAGTGAATACGTACCCGAAGGGGGGGCAAGAAGACTGTCCAGGGGCATCCCGACCACAGTTGTGTCAGAAGAGGGACTTCGCTCTCTGGAAAAAGACAGAACCCCACAATGGAGGCGATTATTACCCAATTAGCAGAACGGCAACACCATCTACAGCTGGTCTTTGAACAGCAAACCAAGCAGGCACAAAAGGAAAGAGAAGCTCTACAGGCAGCTCTAAAGGATCAAGCAGCTCTCCTGACCACTAATCAAAAAGTTCGAGACACCGCTGTCTTAAGCTTTACAGTTGTCATATCGAGTGCACGGGTACATCCTAATGTACCAAGTTTGGTACTCCAGAAGTTCCAGCAAATGGATGACCCGGATTACTTCTTTGTTAATTTTGAAAGGGTAGCCTCCACAGCTACATTGCCACCAGAAAGGTGGGGACAGTGTATTATGCCATTGCTGTCAGGAGAACTACAGGCCACCTATCAAGCCGCCAACCCGGCAGGTGTCACTAGTTATGCCGACATAAAAAGAGCCATTCTAGAATGCTTAAGCTGTGACCAGGAATACTATCGTTCTCGCTTCAGAAAAGAAAAATGGACTGTGAGAGATAACCCAAGGGCCTTGAACTATCGAATAAGGGACTTGGGGAATCGTTGGTTGCAACCTACCACCTCCTCTGTGGATGAGCTCACAGAGAAAGTATATTTGGAACAGTACTTGGAAGCACTACCCTTTAATACAAGGGCATGGATTAAACAACATCCCAACTTATCAGTTACGGTAGCGGTGGATCAGGCTTGTGCATACCATCGATCTCATGAGTTCAAAGCTCCCCATAGAACTCCAACGGGACCTCCGAGGATGCCGAACAAACCCACCACAACCCCCATAGAGCAGAGAAGTCAAGCCTTCCCACGACCCCAGCCCCAACCACCCATGTCAAGTCCCGCTGCACCAGGACCACAGTGTTTCCACTGCGCGGAGTGGGGGCACATAGCCCGACACTGCCCTTCCCGCCTTCCACGACAGGAACCTATGGAGGTGGGGTATACCCGGGGGCGGGTATTAGTGACAGGAAACCCCCCAGAAAGGTATAGAAAACAAATACATGTGAATGGGAAACCGGTTCTAGCTTTTCTAGACACAGGGTGTCATTACACAGTAGTCAACAGGGCCCTAATACGTGAATCTGAAATAGTGGAAGATGAATGTATACACGTGACTTGTGTTCATGGAGAAAAGAAGCTATAGCCTTTGGCTGAGGTCTTGTTGAATATAGAGGGGGAATCCCAGTGGAGGAAAGTGAGGGTGATACCCGACCTTCCTGAGGCAGTCTTGTTGGGAACAGACCTCCCCAGGTTTCACAAATACTTACAGGCATATACATCCTCCCCTCCTGCAGTGGCCTGGTTGAATAGTGCCCCTTTCTACGATGAAGAGATAGAGGAAACGACCACTAAAGTACCAGAAACTCGTAGGGAGAAAAGGAAAGACTGGGCCACGTACCGACAGACTGAGCCGGTCTTATCCACTCATATCTTTATTTCCTCAGATACATCGCAAGAAGTGGGACAGAGCTTTCGCGCAGCACAAAGAGATGATCACCGGACAAGGTAGGCCCCTTCTTCTGTGTTAAAAAGGGTCACTTGTACAGGATATCGCATGAAGGGGGTAACAGGAAAGAACAATTACTAGTGCCACGACCATTCAGAGAGCAGGTATTGTCTCTAACCCACAGCCAGACTGGGGGTGGGCATTCTGGCAAAGAACATACCCTAAAATATTTACTGCCTAGGTTCTCTTGGCCAGGGGTGTATCAGGAAGTAGCCAGATATTGTGCTACCTGCTCCCGTTGTCAATTGGTCAACGCACCAGCTATCGCCAAAGCACCACTCCAGCCCCTTCCTATCATAGATATCCCATTTAAAAGAGTAGGGATGGACCTGGTGGGACCCCTAATTCCCTCAGCCCGGGGACATCATTATATTTTATTACTTGTTGATTATGCAACAAGATACCCAGAGGCCATACCCTTATCCTCCACCACTACCACAGCCGTTGCCCATGCCATGGCCACCTTCTTTCCTCGGGTGGGGTTTCCGCATGAATTACTAACAGACCAGGGAACCCTGTTTATGTCCCGATTAATGAAACAGGTATGTGCCATACTCAAAGTAAAGCAGAAACGCACATCAGTCTACCATCCCCAAACAGATGGGTTGGTAGAACGATACAACCGCATGATAAAGACCATCCTAAGGAAAAGCATAGACAAGGCAGGGAGAGATTGGGATAGACAACTATCGTTTGTCATGTTTGCTATCAGGACACATGAACAGAGGTCAACAGGGTTTTCACCCTTCGAACTCCTGTTCGGTATGCCACCTAGAATGCTCCTAGACATGGCCATAGAAAAATGGACGGAAGAGAAGGATGAGGGCAAACCCCTACTTCAGTATTCTGCCTCCCTGAAGGATACCTTGTCTTCCCTGTGGGAGGTGATACATGTCAACATGGAAAATGCTCAAAATAGACAAAAACAGCAGTACGACCGTCACACTAGACTCACAGAATTCAATACCAGGCATCAGGAACTTATCCTTCTACCTAGCTCTGATAAAAAACTCTTAGCTACATGGCAAAGTCCCTACAAGATACTAAGTAGAGTAACCCCTGTGACATACAGAGTAGACGTACCACACAAAAGGACAAGGGCCAAATGGTAAATGGGCAAAATATCGATTCCAAAATATTGAGTAACCTAAATATCGAGTCCAAAATATAGAATGGACAAAATATCGACTGGACAGAATATAGACATCCAAAATATCGTTTTGAAGGTAAGTACTGTAATATCGAATTAAAAAATATAGACAGTCAAAATATCGAAGTACATAATATAGGTGATAATAATATCGAATTTTTTAAAGTGTTTTATATGTTAGTTTATGTGTGAAAAGTGTATATTTATTTGTAATTTATTGTAAGTAATTAATTTAATGTTATTTAATTTTTGCGTAATTTAATTCTGTAGCAGGTTGTGGGTTTATAGGGGAATAGGGTGGGAAGTAATTTAATTATAATTAATTAAACATGTTAATTAATTAATTGGTATTTATTTTGAATATATAGTCAATTAATTTTTAATTGGTAATTAATTGTTAATTGATAATTAATTTTTATTAATTGATAATTATGTTAATAATATCATTTTATTTTTAGTAGCGGGTTGTGGGTTTATAGGGGAATAGGGTGGGAAGTAATTTAATTATAATTAATTAAACATGTTAATTAATTGGTATTTATTTTGAATAAATTGTCAATTAATTTTTAATTGGTAATTCATTGTTAATTGATAATTAATTATGATTAATTGATAAGTATGTGAATAATATTAATTTATTTTTAGTAGGGGTTGTGGGTATATAGGGGAATAGGGTGGGAAGTAATTTAATTATAATTAATTAAACATTTTAATTAATTAATTGGTATATATTTTGAATAAATTGTCAATTAATTTGTAATAATTAATTGTTAATTGATAATTAATTTTTATTAATTGATTAATTGATAATTATGTGAATATTATTTTATTTTTAGTAGCGGGTTGTGGGTTTATTGGGGAATAGGGTGGGAAGTAATTTAATACAATTAATTAAACATGTTAATTAATTAATAGTTATTTATTTTGAATAAATTGATAATTAATTTTTAATTGGTAATTAATTAATTCCTAATCGGTAATTAAAATGTATTAATTGATTAATTTAAAAATATGTGATTTATATAAATTTATTTTCACGAGAAAGGGGATATTAAAATTTACCCCTATGCTATCCAACGCTTTCCCTACTGTTGCACTCTCTGGAGTGGGAATAGTAATTTTTACCCCTACGCTATCCAACGCTTTCCCTACTGTTGCACTCACTGGAGTGGGAATAGTAATTTTTACCCTTACGCTATCCAACGCTTTTCCTACTGTTGCACTCGCTGGAGTGGGAATAGTCATTTTTACCCCTACGCTATCCAACGCTTTCCCTACTGTTGCACTCTCTGGAGTGGGAATAGTAATTTTACCCCTACGCTATCCAACGCTTTCCCTACTGTTGCACTCTCTGGAGTGGGAATAGTAATGTATACCCCTACGCTATCCAACACTTTCTCTACTGTTGCACTCACTGGAGTAGGAATAGTATTTTTTACCCCTACGCTATCCAACGCCTTCCCTACTGTTGCACTCTCTGCAGTGGGAATAGTAATTTCTACCCCTACGCTATCCAACGCTTTCCCTACTGTTGCACTTACTGGAGTGGGAATAGTAATTTTTACCCTTACGCTATCCAACGCCTTCCCTACTGTTGCACTCTCTGGAGAGGGAATAGTAATTTTTACCCCTACGCTATCCAACAATTTCCCTACTGTTGCACTCACTGGAGTGGGAATAGTGATTTTTACCCCTACGCTATCTAACGCTTTCCCTACTGTTGCACTCACTGGAGTTGGAATAGTAATTTTTACCCCTACGCCATCCAACGCTTTCCCTACTGTTGCACTCTCTGGAGTGGGAATAGTAATCTTTACCCCTACGCTATCCAACGCTTTCCCTACTGTTGCACTTGCAGGAGTGGAAATAGTAATTTTTACCCCTACGCTATCCAACGCTTTCCCTACTGTTGCACTCACTGGAGTTGGAATAGTAATTTTTACCCCTACGCTATCCAACGCTTTCCCTACTGTTGCAGTCGCTGGAGTGGGAATAGTAATTTTTACCCCTACGCTATCCAACGCTTTCCCTACTGTTGCACTCTCTGGAGTGGGAATAGTAATTTTTACCCCTACGTTATCCAACGCTTTCCCTACTGTTGCACTCTCGGGAGTGGGAATAGTAATTTTTACCCGTACGCTATCCAACGCCTTCCCTACTATTGCACTCTTTGGAGTGGGAATAGTAATTTTTACCCCCACGCTATCCAACGCTTTCCCTACTGTTGCATTCACTGGAGTGGGATTAGTCATTTCTACCCCTATGCTATCCAACGCTTTCCCTACTGTTGCACTCTCTGGAGTGGGAATAGTAATTTTTACCCCTACGCTATCCTACGGTAATAACATTGTGTATTTTTTATTAATATTATGTTTATATATATATATATATGTTTTAACAGATATGATTATATATTTTTTTGCTTATAAGTTACATTAATTATTTATTAATTTTAAGGCAATTTAATTATTTTCAATCATATTTTAGCTATTTATTTTTTCAAAACCGTATTTATTAAAAGTTCAAGCAGATCAAGTGTACAGCACCCCAAGAGCAGGGGAACACGACAAGATGCAAAGTACAGTAGAAAATACGTATGGCTCAAACTTTCGATTAACCCCTACCCGCCCCTGTAACCCCCCCCACAACCCCAACAGTACCAACTACCCACCCCTTATCCCACCCTAACCCGATGCACGTGATCACAATTAGCTGCAGAAGACAAGAGAAAACACGCCAGGTGTCTTGGAGCTATCTTGGCCCCGAGGCATTCAGTCATCAGGCAGACCATCATCCGTTACAGTGGGAGGATCTAATGTCAGGTCTCTGTAGTCTGCCCACCGCTTCCAGATCTTGTAATGTTTCCGAGGGCAGCCCCTGGCCTCAAATACCGGCTTTTCCAGCCCCATGAGGAAGTCTAAGCCCGCCTTCCAGGCGCCAAGTGGGGGGGCACGGTCACTCTTCCAGGCCCTCGCCAGGTCTCTCTTGGCCACAACAAGGCCCAACAGAAGGAGATGGCGCTTATAGACGTTACCACCCACTTGTTCGAGGACATGAAGAAGACCCAACCTAGGTGTACGAGGTAGCTCCCACCCCAGCACCTCCGACAGGCAGTCCCACACCCCACCCCAGAACCGGACCAGGCCCACACACGACCACACAGTATGCACCAATGTGCCCCTCTCGGCCCCACAGCGCAGGCAATCCGGGGAAGCAATAAGGCCCGCCCTCCACAGTCTCTCCCTGGTGTAATAGGCCCGATGTAGGTATTTAAATTGTATGAATCTCAACCGCACTGCAATAGCCGCACCCCGGGGGGATTCCAGCGCCTCTCTCCAATCATCCTCATCCAGCGGTCCAACATCCACCTCCCAGGCGGCCTTCAACGACACCAGAGAAGAGGAGCAGTGAGTGACCAGCGATTGGTAGATTTTCGAGACTTTTTTATCCCCAAGGTCACCCATGAACAGCTTAGCCTCGACGGGGCTGAAGTCTGGAAGCTGGTCCAGCTCCACTAGGCTCGGCGCCAGCGCATGACGAAGCTGTAGGTACTTAAAAAACTGGGTCTTGGGCATCGCAAACTCACCGCTGAGCACTTCAAAGGACTTAAGGGTAGTTCCGGTAAGTACGTGACCAAGCGACGAGATCCCTATGGAGTCCCAGCCACCAAACCCTTGCAAAGAAGCCAGCGCCGGGAGCCGCCCGTTATGCCACAGCGGAGTTTCGGCCGTCAGCCGTCCCCACCAACCCATTCGACGTAGTGCCTGCCTCCAAATCAGGAAGACCACTTGTGTCGCATGCGGCAGCGACTTCCGCCGCCCCGCTGAATACAAGAGGGTATGGAGCGTGGCATCACCCATCAGAAAACGTTCCAGGGCATACGCTGGGTCATCGCGGCCACCGTACCACCACTCATTCAAGACCAGCAAATGAGAGGCTTGATAATAGGACAATATGTCAGACGTCGCGAGGCCTCCACAGTACGTGGACAAAAAGCAGGTCCGCAGTGCCACCCTAGAAGCACCCCCAGCCCACAAAAAACGGCCTAATAGGGAGTTCACACGCCGGAACCACTGTGGGTCCACTCTGTATGGATGGTTCTGTAATTGGTACAGTAGTCTAGGGAGGGCCACCATCTTAAAAATAGCAGATCTGCCATAGATATTCAGAGGCATGCGTGACCATGTCTTAACGTCGGATTGAACCCTGTCCCACACCGGTTGTATGTTACGCTCCCAGGCAACAGCGGCAGACTCCGACAGGAAGACTCCGAGATACTTCAGGCCACCAACCGCCACCTGCAGTTCCACCGCCCAAGGAGACACTTCGCGTCGGCCCCCCAGCATCCAGAGGGTCGATTTGCGAGGGTTAAGGTACAGTCCCGAGACCTCCCCAAACACACGCATTATCTCCAAGATACGCGGACCCGAACGATCCAGGTCTGTCAAAAAGAAAAGAACATCATCCGCATACAGTGCGATCCTGTCCGTGAGGCTCGCACTCCACACAAAGCCACGAAGCTGTGCATCAATGCGCACCCAGGCCGCCAGCGGCTCCATGACTAGCGCAAAGAGATATGGGGACAGGGGGCACCCCTGCCGGGTCCCCCTAGCAATCGGGAATTTCTCCGAAATGGCGCCCGAGACACGCACCGAGGCTGTGATGTCGGTGTACAGCAGTCGGACATACGAGACAAAGACTGGGCCTAAGTTGAGACGCGGCAACAGAGCAAAGAGGTATGCCCAACTGACAGAATCAAACGCTCTGTCGATGTCCGCCAGTAAGAGCGCCGCCCGCTCCCCAGTCGCCCCTATCGCACCAATCGCCACCTGCGCCCGTCTGATGTTGTGCCTCGTCGCCCTGCCCGGCATAAAGCCCGCTTGATCCGGGTGGACCAGATCCGTCACATACGGGAGAAGGCGATTCGCCAACGCCTTAGCCAATAATTTGGCCTCAAAATTAATAAGAGAAATCGGGCGATATGACTCGTGTCTGTCAGGGGGCCTGCCCGGTTTCAGGAACACCACTATTTCAGCCTGACGCCAGTCGGCCGGCAAGCAACCAACCTCTCGCGCCGCCTCCAAAGCCCTCCGATAGTGTGGTCCCAGCTGCAAATGAAATTTCTTGAAAAATTCACTAGGGAAGCCACTCGGTCCCGGCGCCTTGCCCGTGTTAAGCTGTCCCAGCGCGTCGCCCAGTTCCTCCGCCGACAGGGGAAGGTCAAGGGCTGTCCTAGCCTCCTCCGACAACGCCCGGGGGGGCAGGTCAGCTATGAATTTGTCAATCGCCTCCGGTGGGAGACAATCACGCGAAGCGTACTGTACCCTATAATAGTCGGCGAAACTCGCCGCAAGCGCAGCAGGGTCCGTCATAGCAATCCCCTCCCTGTCCGTAAGTCCCGGCAGAGAGATCGGCTGTAGAGTTCGCTGACACAGGCAGTGGAGCATAGTGCACGATTTGTCACCCCACTGGTACACCCGACTGCGCGTGGCCAGCCAGGCCTGACGAGCCTCGTCCAGCAGGATCGAAGCATAGGAACGCTGCGCCTGAAGAAGTAGCCGAAGCGCCACATCCCCTGCATTGTCACCACACTGTCCTTCCAAAGTTCTCACCGCCGCCGCAGCCGCCACAGTGGCCTCCCGACGCCCCCGACGGGCAGCAGCACACCAGGCGATGTCCACACCCCGCAGCGTGGATTTCATGGCCTCCCAGACCGTCACACTGTCCATGCCGTCGGTCAAATTCTCCCGCCAATATTGGGCTATCGCACCGCGCAAGTGGGTCGTATATTCTGCCCGTTGGAGATGCCACGAGGACATCCGCCAACGGAACGGCTGACGGGGTTTACACAGTGCAATCTGCACTGCGACCGGGGAATGATCTGACAATCCACGAGGCTGGATCACGGCCTGCTGCACCCTATCGAGGAAGGCCCCGGGTACAAACACACAGTCTATCCGGGAAAAGGAGCCATGCACCGCCGACACAAACGTGTACTCACGCGTCCTGGCATGCAGATGTCACCATGCATCCACCCAACCGAGCCCATCACTCTTAGCTCTCAGACGCGTAGGGGCAGGCGCCCCCGCGGCCACTTGCAGTCTCCGCCTGTCCAGAGTCAAATCCATTACATCATTCCAGTCACCCCCTATGACAGCTAGGCAGTCCGGAATATCGGCCCACAATTCAAACAGGCGCTCCGCTAGAGACCACTGCAGGGGAGGGGGAGCATACACACTGCCGAACACCACAGGTTCCACTCCAATCATGCCCTTGACAAACAGAAACCGACCCTGGGGATCAAGCCAATGGCGCTCGTGAACATAAGATAAGCGTCGATGGATAAGGACAGCCGCCCCTCTCGACCCCCTGGTAAAACCTGCATGGAACACCTGGGTATAACCAAAACGTTGTAGACTCAGCACCTTCGTTCCTAACATGTGTGTTTCTTGCAGCAACATGACATCTGCCGAGTCCCTCTTACCCCAGCGCAGCACTGCCCCCCTTTTAATTTTGTCCAGCATGCCCCTGACATTCCAGCTGAGAATCCTCATGGAGCCACTAACAGGCGCCGCTCCTGAAGAATCACCCATAGTCTCGGTGGGAGAGCATCTGGAAATCCCCGGACCCAGCCCAAGCACCCAGTAGTACAAAAACCACAGCAGCAAAGATCACGTGCATCCCCAACCAACCACCCCGCATCCCCCCCCACCCGAACACCCACACAACATCCTCAACAACCAAACCCCTGCCTATCCCCCCTCCCCCACCCCTATACCTCAGGAAACAGTGAAGTACCTGTCGCGGCATAAAGAGCCCCGGGCCCAAAACAGAGCGCCCAAAGCCCCCCAGGCCAATGGATCCCCTCACACACCCCAACTATCAGTACCTCCCCTTGGGGCCCCCCTCGAACATGGGAGGAATGGGCCGCCCATGGGTCAGCACCCCGAACCCCGTTACGCACATGTGGTCCACCGCATAAGCGCAGCGGGACAGAACAACCTTAAACAACACGCCCACCCCCTGTGGGACCAGCCACGGCCCAGGCCACCCTACACCACACACCAGCCCATCAACCAGTAGTGTCACCCCTACGGCCACCAGCCCAGGCTAGAAACGAAGGACATGCATGGGACAGGAGAGGGCCCTACAACCCTCAGGACCCAGTCCCAGACTGAGCAGTGTCTGACTGTGCACCATCCAGTAGGCCACCCCCGGATCGGGAGCGTCATCGCGACCTAGACTTCCGGCGTCTCCTGCTCCCGTTGGAAGATTCGCCCCTCTCCGGCGATGACCCACGCGATGCTCCGGAGTTCAGGCCCGGCTGGGCATTCGGACGGATCCTGACAGTCTCATCTGTCCATTGAAAAACCGCCTCCGGAGTGTCAAAGAAGTGGGTCTTGGAATGAAACACAACACGCAGACGTGCAGGGTACAACAGCGAATACTGAATTTTCAGTCCACGCAACTTGGCTTTCGCATCCTGGAAGGATCGGCGCTGCTGCTGCACCAGCCTGGTATAGTCCGGAAAGATCATTATCCTGTGACCCTCAAACGATAAGTCCTCCTTTGCCCTTGCTTCCCTAAGGATCACATCCCGGTCATGAAAATTGAGGATCTTAGCGATGACCGGACGCGGTCGCTCCCCCGCCGGTGGCTTCTGCGCCAAGGCTCTATGGGCACGCTCCACCACAAAGCAGCGTGATAAAGCGTCCGGGGGAAGCCAGCTCTCCAACCAGTGCGCCAAGAATGAATCCATGGACCCCTTCTCACAATCCTCCGGAAAGCCCACAAAGCGCAGATTATTCCTTCGCGCCCTCCCCTCCGCATCCTCGACACGGAGCGCCAGCCCTTTTTGGATCCTGGCCATGTCTTCCACCTTCTTTTTCAGGGCCACCACATCGTCCTCCACTCCAGTAATCCGAGTCTCGGTTTCGGTGATGCGGGCCACAGCATTGCGGAGATCCTGGCGCAGCAGCATGACATCGGCGCCAACAGCCCCAATCTTGGCATCAAGCATGTCTCTGGACTGCGTAATGGCGGCCATCAGGGCCGCATTATCAGGACCTGCGCCCTGGCCCCCACCGGAAGCCCCGGATCCTCCACTGGGCCCCGTGAATTTATCAATTGTCCCTTGCTTGGCGGACCCAGTGCCGCCCCCTCCTCTCGTCATGGTTAGCGGCAAGGAAAATGGCCACACTGCCCCAGTGGTGGGCCCCTCGTTGACAGCAATGCAGTAGGTATGGCCACCCAGGGGGGCCAGGGAAACTCCGTCGGGGATCAGATGCCGTCTCCAGTGAGCACCCCCAGCACACCAACACCGCAGCCCAGCTCCAGGCGGCCAGCCCCAGCGGGAATACCTGGCAGGATAGTCACGGCACTAGGGAAGGGCTTCCAGGATCTCAGACTGGACCTTACCCAGAACCCACGAGCCGGGACGCGCAGAGGAAGGTCTCAGGAATCGGGGACGTCCAGCCCCGACGACCGCCCGGCCACTCCACACCCCACCCGAGTCACAAAGCAGCGGCCAATGCAGAGCAGACACTCCGGACCACCGGAGGAGAGGAGGAGGGGGGGCACTCACAGTTCGTCTCAGGCTACCTGTAGGAGATCTCCACGTACATCCGGGCAGCAGGCTTGTCCCTCCAGGCACCATCCAAGTCCGACGCGGCGTGTAGAGCACTAGGACTCCATCTGCTCCGGGCCCACTTCTCAGTCCAGGAGCCAGGGAAGGCACCACCCGGCCAAGGCCCACCAAATTCGAGGCCCCGGCGTCCCCAGGGCCAGGCAGGCAGCAAGGACACTCCAGCGCCCCAGAAACCGAGGTAGGATCCAGCGGGGACTCCCTCCGTCGTCTCACCGGCCCCAATCAGTCCAGGGAGCAGGGCCGAGGAGTCGCGCCTCAGAGCGCACGCTATGTGGAGATTACCAGGCCACCGGGCAACGGGGCGCGATCCACGACCAAGTCCCCCAGGGTCCCTCCAGATGATGCCAGCGGTCGCCGATCACAACAGGTGCCGTACCGACCCCAGGAGCCAGCCTCCACGACCCCCAGTCACGCAGACACAGACCGGCCCGGGGTCGCAAAACTCGAGGCCCCGGTCCCTCGGGGTCCACACAGGCCGCGGCGCCCCCAGACCGCCCCAGGAGCACCCCAGGGGCAGCCTCCGAAGACCCAGGCACTCCCAGCGGTCCCCGTGGGCTCCGGCGCCGATGCTGCTGGGTGAGGGTTCCCCCGACCGGCTCAACCACTGGCTGACGGTCTCGGGTCTCGAAAATCGAGGCCCCGGCTCCACTCGTGGGCAGTAGGCCGCGCCGCGTCGCCAGCAAGTGCGGGTCGCCGGAGCAGCTGATGAAGCGGGGCGGCACACCGGACAGGTCACGGTGCCACCCGGAACACTGCTAGCTCAGGTAGGGCAGTTTGCGGGGCTCGGGGGCCAGGATAATAGTCGGATAACGTGTGGGCCGGCGGGAGCTCCTCTAAGCTGCGACCGCCATCGACGCCCTCCAAGCCACGCCCCCCAGCTATTTATTTTTAATAATTTTATTATTTTACATTATTTTTAACAAATTAGATATTTTTACAATGTATATAAATATAAACGATATTTTGGACTCGATATTTTGGTACTTACCTGTTTGTAGATAGGAATTCGATATTTTGTCCGTCGATATTTTGGGTAGTCGATATTGTGTCAGTCGATATTTAGTCAGTGATCCGGGCCAAATATATCATGTAAATCTACTTAAGGCCTGGGAGGAACCTGTTCCTGCAGCCCCAACCCCAGACACCTCCATACACCACATAACCATAGACAAACCTATGGAAGTGTCCTTCGTCCCACAAGGACGTAAAGAAGAGACCCTCATACAGGTAGGACCCCAAGTGACGGAAAAACAAAGACAACAAATGATGTACCTTTGTGAGAAATATTTCACTGTCTTGTCAGGGAACCCTGGGCGGACAACTTTAGTGAAACACGACATCATTACAAAGACAGCCCAACCAGTCAAGTTAAAACCATATTGTATTCCCGAGGCCAGGAGGCAGGCAGTGAACCAGGAGATACAAGCCATGTTGGAAGCTGAAATAATCGAGCCTTCTCGTAGTGCTTTGTCGTCTCCAGTTGTCCTGGTACCAATACCTGATGGTAGCATTAGATTATGCATAGATTTCCACCTCAGTGTCAAAATTTGATGCCTATCCTAAGCCAAGGGTAGACGAATTAATTGAACGATTAGGAGAGGTCAGAGTGATGTCAACCATAGACTTAACGAAAGGCTATTGGCAAATCCCTTTGACCCCAGCAGCTAAGGAGAAAACGGCCTTTTCAACACCCTCGGGCCTGTACCAATTTAAAGTTTTGCCCTTTGGCCTCCATGGGGCTCCCGCTACTTTTCAACGATTGATGGATGCTATATTAGCACTGCACCAAAAGTTTGCAGTGGCGTATCTAGATGACATTGTCGTATATAGCCCCGATTTGAAAACACACCTAGTGCATCTAGAAGCAGTTTTAAAAGCGTTAGAACAAGCAGGCCTTACTCTCAATCCTAAGAAGACAACTTGTGGAACCGAACATATAGAGTATTTAGGATACAACATCAGGGGAGGGTGCATAAGACCCCAAATCAACAAAATAACCAGCATACCCAACCCTCCTATAAGAAGGATATCCGCTCCTTCCTCGGGTTGGTTGGGTATTATAGGAGGTTCATACCACATTTCTCTGAAATTGCCAGTTACCTCACTGATTTACTCACAAAACCCACGCAGGAAAACACCTCCCTTGGTTTGCTCCCCAAGAAGAAAGTTTCCAAAGGCTAAAAAAGGCTCTGTGTACCTCCCCTGTCCTTACCTGTCCTGAATTCAAAAAGAAATTTTTCCTTCAAACCGACGCCTCAGGAAGAGGCCTTGGGGCTGTCCTATCCGAACCAGATGAATCAGGAGATTTACGCCCCATCCTGTACCTCAGTAGAAAATTGTTTCCCAGAGAAGCTAGATACGCTACGATTGAGAAAGAGTGCCTTGCGCTCAAATGGGCTATGGAAGCCCTACAATATTATCTTTTGGGACGTTAATTTCTTTTATTGACTAATCATGCTCCTCTAACATGGCTGTCACTGCATAAGGATTCCAATCCCAAGGTCTTACGGTGGTTTCTTGCATTACAGCGCTTCACCTTTGAGGCCATACACGTACCAGGAAAACTCCAAACAAATGTGGACTATCTCACCAGGTTTCCAAACCTTGAATGACCGACCGTTCATTCTAGAGGGGAAGGCAGTGTGATGGTTTGCGACTATCAGACGGCGCCGACAAACCCAACATGGCCGCCGCCACCAGGAAAACCGGAATGGCTCTGCATTTTCTGGTGCTGAAAGTTGTGTACAGAACTGACGGCAGCGCGTGAGGGCGGCGTCTAAGTAGCTGCCGCGACGTCATGTCGGCGACCATGATGCCAACGATGGACGCGGAGCCACACGACACCACCTTACGATGCGCAGGGGTACTGCTGACGAAACCTTTCCGGACCCAATCTGATGCCTGGGGGTTCTTTTAAGGTAAGGAAACTATTACTACTAAGGTTTCTTACCAGATATATTGTTACCGAAGGTAAGTATCTTGTTCATTACTGCTGCAAGGATCGGACCTTGATGGCGACGAGTTGCAGCAGTACTTTGGACTGCGGACCTTTTGAAACTTCTGTGCATACAGGTGATTCTTGAACCCTGCGATTGACCCCCGTGACTAGAAGATAGGACAACGTAAGAAATGATCAGCGTTTGTCGACACAATAGGTGGCTTGCCACCTTGTAGTTCAAGTTTGTTTCACCTTTTTCTGTCGCCCTGTCCTGAGGAGGCCTAAATCTTTGGAAGGCCGAAACGCGACCGCGTCGACACTTTCCCTTTGGAGGAGTCTTGTTATGTTCAATTTATTTGTGAAAGATATTTCACTGGACACATATGAGGAGTGGGGTTCCATAAGACTTTCAGTTGGAACCGGTGTGTTCGACTACCTCCCAGTGTACCACCTAGATTTAATAGGAGGACACTTTTTGTAGTACTGTTCTATAGGGTGTTAGATAGGAAGTACTGAATAGAGATATATATACAAATTAGACCCCTCCCCCCCTTTTATGTCATACATTGTTTTTGTTATAGGGGTGTTGTATAAAGTGTATATGTTGCTTCATTGTGTATATTTGTTGTATATAAGTATGTACATAGGTAGGTTTATTTGTTGTTTATAATGTATATATCCTTGAGAAGATTTTGTGTTAGTACTTTGTGACATATATATAAAAGAAATGAAAAAAGTATATATTTGAACAGATTACAAAAAATAAAAAGTGTAATCGTATCCTCCCGTGAGTGTGGTGATATTAAACCTTCGAATAATTCCGTAGTGGACGTTAGTCACAGGACCAATAGGAGAATTTATTGTCACCTATTGTGAAAATTTGTTCATATTTGTTCCTCCTTGCGCCAATTTTTCTTTCTATTGACATTACTGTTGCGCAGCTTGTTCTTGCAGTGCTAGCCACGCATGTTCTCATGGCTGAGGACACGACACCAGGGACGCAGGTTCTCCCTGTGTGTTGGGGACCCCTCTGCTCTGCAACAGTCTGTTTTGGTCTAATCAGCCACCAATGAGTGTGACCCAGTTCGGTCTGGACTGTTCCCATGAGGCACAGGGTCAAGACTGATTTGCATATGGGTGGGTTCAAACTGGGGTGGCGTAGTGGGCAAAAGAACAATGGATTTAACCCAGATCTTTTGATTGGGGGAGAATGTTTGCATTGTCAGCATTCTTTCCATCATTTGTTTGCTGTAACACTTTTCGCCCTAAGTGGGACGGGTATGCCCAGATGTGGGTCCCTTGCTCACTGTGCCACTGGATTCAAGCTATCCTGGCTGAAGAAGGGTGACATACCCTGAAACCGGTCCCAGGATGCTTGTTTCCGGTCCAGGGAGGACCTGGCCTGGCAGTTCGGTCTGGACTGTTCCCATGAGGCACAGGGTCAAGACTGATTTGCATATGCCTGGGTCCAAACTGGGGTGGCGTAGTGGGCAAAAGAAGGATGGATTTAACCCAGATCTTTTGACTGGGGAGAATGTTTGCATTGTCAGCATTCCGTCCATCATTTGTTTGCTGTAAGATTAAGATAACCCCCCTCCACTTTATTTGAGATTTAGATGACTCAATTTTGGTCCTCATGAAGGTGGCTTAATCGATGGTCCACCAAAACGTGCGTTGACCAGTATTAGACATATGGGGAATCCTCTCAGAGTCATTTATACCAGAGGAAACTGATGGGATATAATCGCACCACAAATAATAAGATAGCTTATCTCTGACAATCTTTCCAGGATCTCCGACATGATTGGAATTTTTTGGTGTATGAATGTTAGTCTGGGTGAGATGGTTTGTCAGGTGAGAATGAAGTGTTGATGGCTGAGTGTGGGGTTATATGTGTACAAATCACATGTACTTTGATTTTAAAGTTGTATTGATGGATTCTATAGCAGGACCGGAGGCTTCTGATTATGCTGTCTCAATTTCTTTACTGAACTCATAGCAGCCAATGAAAGTAAAACTACACAATGTAAAAACATGATTAGCCATGAGGCTTTGAACCAAGCCTCCTTATCACAGCCAATGGCAACATCACAAAGTATACAAAATAGAGAGGCACCATCCAGGCTTCCTCTTTCTTTGCTGCTCCGCAGCCCAGATAAGTGCCTCTCTATTTTGCCTAATCAGATACTGTGTGCGCTTCAAACGCTTTGTTTTACGATATTTTGATTGTATACGCTGTGTGGGGAGTGTATTTTACTCTGTTTCATTGTGCTTTGCATAATTGTTTCTAGCGTGTTATTTCCGTCTGCTCCTGAGCGCTTCCCCGATACGCTTCACAGCGCGAGCTCTCTTTCCTTGTCTCCCACTCTTAGTGCCCCTTTTGTCTGTCCCCCGCTGCTGCCGACTTGCTGGCTGACGATCGGCGCTCGCGATCGGAGGGATTTGCCCCCCCCACAGGGAGGGAGTCGCACGTCGGAGCCCTGCCGGGCCTCCAGCGTGCGTCTCGGGAGCTAGCACGTGCCTTAGTGCGCGCGCAGCTCCCTCTAAGTGCCAGACTGACGCCCTGCCCCAGGCTGAATCGACGAGAGACGCAGCAGGCCCTGGAGCCGTTGCGGGCTGATTTTAAGTACAGATAAGGCAGCGTTTATGCCCTTATACCCCTAGGCATTAACTCTTGGGCTTCCAGTGGATCTGGAAAATAATATTTCAGACCCCTTTTTTTTCTGCTTCGCAGATAGGGGTTGTACCCCCTCCATTAGCCCTAGATTGGACTGCATATTGGGTGACTTCATTAATACCTTGCTGATTTTACTACTCATATCTTGGCTCCTTGGCCCCGGCATTGCTCCCGACCGACTCCTACCTTCTTGTTTGGGCTGGAAAACTGTGCTTCCCACTGAGGAATTCTGATTAGAATATTATTTATATATTCTCTGGAGAAATAGAAGACTGCGAGTTCTACCAAGAGGAGGTTGCTGCGTGAGAGGACCAGGGTGATGAGGAATATTATTATGGCGAGTCAATGGATGATGTGATTGAGAAAAAGATGGACGCTAAGCTGGATAAGGCCCTTTCATCTGCACTGTGGCCTATTACACAGAAGTTGCCACTGCTGGTCCCCCCTAACCCCTTCTTTCGGGCTCTCCCTATACTCCTACATCCCTTCCAGTTCCTGAGAACCCTGGTCTTCCCTGGCCGCACATGCATACCTATTCCAAGCTCTGCAAGTCCAAGGAGCAGGCCCAAGATGGCGCCCTCCCCTCCCCCTCCGTGCTCTTCTCCCATCCAGATCCCTGACACCTCGACTGACACCGACATGGACTCCTCTCATGAGTCTAGACCTCGCAAATGCGCAAAAAAGCGCAAACCCTCTGCTTCACCCATCCAGCCCTCCCCTTTTATGTTTGACCCTTCAGATATCATCCTTCCTAGGTCAGCGGACTGGGTTCCCCCCTGCAGTGGCCGACTAAATGCATACCCATTTAAGCACAAGTTTCGATAAGGAGGTGAGGGCTCGCATGAAATCAGAATGTCCCCGCCCTGATCTGGCTCATAAGGTCGCGCTCACCCCAGACATAGATTCTTCCATGACCACATTCCTCAAAAAATACAAGAAGGACCCAAAGAAGGCGATTGACGGTGCCCTGCGGGCATGTCAGGACAAGGTACTGGTATATGAAATAACAGGGATCCCCTGAAAAAGTAGCGTACTTCTAGGACAGGGTAGAACAATATGTAGATATCTTCCTAGACAGTCTAAGTTGTTATATTTCAATGATTAGTTTTGTCATTTAAATGGTTATAGGAATACATTGTCAAACAAGCAGGAACTGTTTTAAAAATAAGATCTATTTTATTAAAAATGAAGAAGATAAAAACACAATCTAATCAAGACAGATAATTTTTGACACACGATGTACGATACATTTGAATCACTATTTAAAATAAGGCGGTATCTTTTTATGATCCAATCAATAGTATTGTGGCAAGACTGAAATTAGTTCAGACACGCGTTTCGGCGCTAGGACAGCGCCTTCTTCAGGAAATCAGGCCACAGATTCCTAAAGATGATGGAAACATAGTCTATATTAAAATATCTATGCATGCTTGACAGTTGAAACATATTACAACTACCTTAGTTTCATACTATATGAAACCAACCATACAAATTTCGAGTAATATCTATAACAAAAGATGACTTTGTGCAGTGTCTTCACAACAAACAATAGTTTGACATAACAGTATCTTACATTACAAAGATATTGGACATCTAAGGTTTGTACAAATATAGAGCTCCATAAATCAAGATGACAGATATCATATCATTACAGATTGGTTTGGGTTACAAACAATAAAACATTAAATAATGATTACATCTAGGTTGGGAGAAAAAAAAGAAAAGGATGGTGAAAGGGGGATAAGAAGAGAAATGTGTGTAGTTGAGGAAAGGGAAAGACTAACAAATTTGACCATGATGTATAGAGTCTGAGAGGGATTAGGAAGGAGATACACAGAATGAATTTTCTGAAAGCTGACGATTTGGGAGATCCAAACGTCCCATGCAAGTGAGCTGTGAGACACAAAATATGTAGAACTAAATGGGAGTGATATGTTAGATACCTGTTTCTATATAAGCTGGAAGTTTACAAAATATAGGGCCGGTCTTTCTGAATGATACGGTAAATCTTCCCAGTGCTAAAATGATCAACACAAAGTATTGAAAAGTTATATCAGGCTCCTTTTAGTGCAGTGAACTCTACAGAAGATATAGAATGCTAGTTCTGACCTTATATTTTGTGGAAATGAGCATGATGGGATAACGTCACTTTCCTTGGTGTAGTAGCCCCTTGGATGGGGGTCTATACTTCTATTATTCTGGCGGCGAGGGGATGTTCCGGAGAAATAAGGAACTGAATGACTCTGTGGAATGATGAGTAAATCCCTGTATGAGGGATTAAATAGCAATATATTGGGATGTCATAAATAAATAGCTTTTGATAGCGCTCGTTTCCATGGTTGGCAAAGGCCTATTATTTTGCATTTCTGCAGACTCATTAATATCTGCACTGTTTCATTGTTATGATTATTTGATTATCTGAGGGGGGGTTTTGTTTGCTGTGCGCATCTGCTTGTTACTATGTCATCATCCTGCCAGAGAAGTTTATAGATATCTTCTAATAGATATATTTATAAAGGTGGAATATTACCTTGTCTAATATGCCTCAAAGGTTTGGTGACCCATGTTTCTTTAGTTAGTGAGGCTTGTTCCAGGTGGGCAATCGTCTAGATAGCGGCCAGTGATGATGTTCCTGCAAATAAGAAGCACAAAGAGTATATAGATGTGTGTTCGTTGCTGGTTTGTTCTTAATGTTGTTTTGTTTGAAAGATAGCTAATGTCGATATTCCTACATGCTGGAAAGGTGTAATTATCAGTGATGGCGAAGTACTGATATTAAAGTATGTCCTAGTTTATTATATTTAACTTGCATGCGGATAGGACAGCTCTTAAAGCGAAGAGCCCAACTGTAGTGGGGGGCATAACATTACTAGGCCAGCTTGAGGTCTAATGCCTAAATGTTGTTTGGCGGTCTGTTTAAAAGCATAGATAATGTGAGGTGCGATAGCGCGGCTGGTTAGAAAATCCTATACTGTCGGGTTTCTAAGTGATAGGAGCTTCGGGGCGGCAAGTCAAGGAAATTATATTACGTTTGTGAAATACTGACTTACGGCAGTTTTGTGATGAAACACATGTTAGTTGGGCCAATTAAGAGATCCGATGTAGAGAGGAGGTTTTACTGAAGTACAAGCGCTAGCCCTTGTTAACAATGAAACAGTGCAGATATTAATGAGTCTGCAGAAATGCAAAATAATAGGCCTTTGCCAACCATGGAAACGAGCGCTATCAAAAGCTATTTATTTATGACATCCCAATATATTGCTATTTAACCTCATACAGGGATTTACTCATCATTCCACAGAGTCATTCAGTTCCTTATCTCTCCGGAACATCCCCTCGCCGCCTGAATAATAGAAGTATAGACCCCCATCCAAGGGGCTACTACACCAAGGAAAGTGACGTTTTCCCAACACGCTCATTTCCTCAAAATTTAAGGTCAGAACTAGCATTCTATATCTTCTGTAGAGTTCACTG